>NC_092337.1:118965833-119662500 GCF_046630445.1 Rutidosis leptorrhynchoides
TCCTCGTCAAATTATTCTTATATCCGAAGTCAAATATTCCAACTAATTGGGGACTTAAACTATAATTACACCAATTTTCCTTGTATATAATTCACCCCTGTTTTAATAAGTCCATTGACTATTAATCCATTCCCGTGTCCGGTTAAATGAACGATTATTAGTACTTATAAATATCCCGCCCATCGTGTCCGATCGAGTGTATGTGGTTATTTATAGGTACGTCCAATTGTAAATCTTTATATTAAATTAACAAACTATTATTTAATTAAAAAAATATAAAGCCCATTAATAGCTCATAGTCTAGTTTCCACAAGTGTCGTTCTTTTGTCCAAACCCCAATTATGGTACAAAGCTTAATTACCCAATGTTTAATATTTTAGCCCAACATCACGATTACTTCGGTATTAAATAAGCATAATAATAACTTAGCTATGAGACATTAGACGGATAGAATTTCGACTTACACCCTTACAACATTCGCCAACATACCCTTATTATTAAAATTAAAATTAAAATTAAAATTAAAATTAAAATTAAAATTAAAATTATAATATATATATATATATATATATATATATATATATATATTACAGAGAGATAGAGAGGATAGATGGATATTAAACTCGAGCACCAGACTGCCTTTTATAGGGATGTGGCCAGAAAAAGTGGCCCATGCGATCGTATGGAAATTAGGCCTCCAGGCCATGCGATCGCATGGAGGTAGGATCCAGCTCACACTTCTTTGTTTCCTAGTTTGTCGATGGTTTTATTAAATAATATATATATATATATATATAATTTTAAGAATTAATTATATATTATATTATATTCATGTGCATAGTTGACTTGTAATTTTTAGTCCGTTGCGTCGAGCGTTGAGAGTTGACTCTGGTCCCGGTTCCGGATTTTCGAACGTCCTTGCGTACAATTTAATATCTTGTACTTTGCGTTTTGCGGCTCGTACTATTATAATTTTTAGACGTTTCTCATCAATAATTTGAACCACTTTGATTGTACTTTGTACTTTTGAGCTTTTTGGTCGTTTGAGTCTTCAATTCGTCGAATCTGTCTTTTGTCTTCACCTTTTATTATTTAAACGAATATCACTTGTAAATAGAACAATTGCAACTAAAAGCTTGTCTTTCTTGAGGGATAATGCTATGAAATATATGTTCGTTTTTAGCATTATCAATAGCACATAATAACTTTACTACTCGACAGCTATGAAGGCAATTCTAGTTAATACGCAAGTTGTTCAGCAAAAGAAATAAAGACACGTAATTCATAAGTCCAGAAACAAGTCATGCATTCAGGTTTTACTAAGACGACTTCCCATCCTTGATCTTGTGGAAAACAACAGTTATGACCATTGGCTAGGCAGCATGTTGTAATGTCGTCAAAAGGACGAGGGTTTCGTAATGTCCAACAGCCCCGTAATTATCTAAAAACCTTGTTTCTCACCCCAACTACTGAATCCGTCACTTGTGGGAAGGTTTTATTTAAAAGCTGCAATCTGATGCTCTTTTTCTCACTTTGGTAAGAAGCGAACATCACTAACCCGTAAGCATAACATGCTTCTTTATGTTGCATGTTAGAAGCTCTTTCTAATTTACGAAATCCTATGTTGGGATATGTTTAGTCAAAATAGGTTCTTAACCCGTAGCGTAAAATTTCATTTGGGTTCCCCGTATTTAACGCTTTAAAGAAAACACGACGTAACTTACGGTCTCCCCAATGTGATATACCCCACCTATCAAAGGAAAGCCTTTTATAAACTAAGGCATTTCTGGAAAGTCTTTCAAATGTTTGACAAGTTAATTTTGCCATAACTAAATGTGCTGATGAATTCTGATTGACTCTAGACAAGATTTCCTCAATCATATCCTCTGGTAGGTCTTCTAAAATATTCGGTTGTCTACCCTTAACGTCCATTTTATTTTTATATTGTAAAATAGACAAGGATTAGATTCGTAAAAGATAATTAACAAACAATACAAGCAATTTTTACATAGAACATAAAAGTACAAGCACACTACAATACATATAATACACAACATGATTACAACCCTCTAATCTGAATCACTGGTTTCTTCTTTGGACTTGGTTCGTTTTCCTAATTTTCTAGGAATATATGGTGTTCCTCTAATACGAGCCATCATTTTCCACAATGGTTTAGAAAAACCAGGTGGTTTAGAGGTTCCCGGGTCATTGTTACATTTTAGGAAATACGAATGTTGCCGATACATATAAAGTTCATCGGGGTTGGAATCGGGTTTCTCTATTTTTATACCTTTTCCCTTATTATTTTCTTTCGCTTTATTAAATTGGGTCGAGGTAATTTCTATAACATCATCGGAATCCTCATCGGGATCCGATTCATCGAAAAATTGATAATCTTCCCAATATTTTGCTTCCTCGGTGGAAACACCATTGACCATTATTAACTTTGGTCCGTCGGTTGAGGATTTTCTTTTATTTAATCGATTTACTATAGGTATCAATATTTCTTCCTCTGGAACCTCTTCTTCTTCCAGTTCCTCCTCTTTCGGTTCCTCTTCTTCCGGTTCCTCCTCTTCCGGTTCCTCCTCTTCCGGTTCCTCTTCTTCCGGTTCCTCTTCGGGAATTTGTGAATCTTCTCAAAATATATTCGACTCTTCATTATTATTAGGTGAATCGATGGGATTTGTACTAGTGGTAGACATCTATCACACAATATCAAACACATTAAGAGGTTAATATATCACATAATATTTACATGTTAATAATATATAGTTTCCAACAAAAGTGTTAAGCAATCATTTTTAAAGAAAACACGGTCGAAGTCCAGACTCACTAATGTATCCTAACAAACTCGATAAGACACACTAATGCAAATTTCTGGTTCTCTAAGACCAACGCTCTGATACCAACTGAAATGTCCCGTTCATATTGATTATAAACGTTCCATATTAATTGATTTCGTCGCGAGGTTTTGACCTCTATATGAGACGTTTTTCAAAGACTGCATTCATTTTTAAAACAATCATAACCTTTATTTTATCGATAAAGGTTTAAAAAGCATTACGTAGATTATCAAATAATGATAATCTAAAATATACCGTTTACACACTACCATTACATAATGGTTTACAATATGAATATATTACATCAAAAATAAGTTTCTTGAATGCAGTTTTATATAATATCATATAAGCATGGACTCCAAATCTTGTCCTTATTTTAGTATGCAACAGCGAAAGCTCTTAATAATCACCTGAGAATAAACATGCTTAAAACGTCAACAAAAATGTTGGTGAGTTATAGGTTTAACCTATATATTATCAAATCATAATAATAGACCACAAGATTTCATATTTCAATACATCCCATACATAGAGATAAAAATCATTCATATGGTGAACACCTGGTAACCGACATTAACAAGATGCATATAAGAATATCCCCATCATTCTGGGACATCCATCAGACATGATATAAAAACTCGAAGTACTAAAACATCCGCTACAACGGATAGGGTTTGTTAGGCCCAATAGATCTATCTTTAGGATTCGCGTCAATTAGTAGACTGGTTTACTAATTCTTAGGTTACCAAGTAAAAGGGGCATATTCGACTTCGATCGTTCAATCATTGAAAGTAGTTTCATGTACTTGTGTCTATTTTTTAAAACATTTATAAAGCTGCATGTATTCTCATCCCAAAAATATTAGATTTTAAGAGTGGGACTATAACTCACTTTCACAGATTTTTACTTCATCGGGAAGTAAGACTTGGCCACTGGTCGATTCACGAACCTATAACAAATATGTACATATATATCAAAGTATGTTCAAAATATATTTACAACATTTCTAATACGTTCTAATGTTTTAAGTTTATTAAGTCAGCTGTCCTCGTTAGTAACCTACAACTAGTTGTCCATAGTTAGATGTACATAAATAAATTGATATATATTATCTTGACCCAATCCACGACCCAGTGTATACACGTCTCAGGCTAGATCACAACTCAAAGTATATATATTTTTGGAATCAACCTCAACCCTGTATAGCTAACTCCAACATTACTGCATATAGAGTGTCTATGGTTGTTCCAAATAATATATATTGATGGGTCAATATAATATGTCAAAATATTTGCATACGTGTCTATGGTATCCCAAGATTACATAATATATTAGAATATATGTATTATACAATATAAGTTAGCTAGGATATGATTAATATAGATTTGTTACCAATTTTCACGTAGCTACAACAAGTAAAAATATCCAATTTTGTTTTACCCATAACTTCTTCGTTTTAAATCCGTTTTGAGTGAATCCAATTGCTATGGTTTCATATTGAACTTAATTTTATGAATCAATACAGAAAAAGTATAAGTTTATAGTCGGAAATATAGGTTACAAGTCGTTTTTGTAAAGGTAGTCATTTCAGTCGAAAGAACGACTTCTAGATGACCATTTTGGAAAACATACTTTCACTTTGAGTTTAATCATGATTTTTGGATAAAGTTTCATGTTCATTAGAAAAATCATTTTCCCAGAAGAACAACTTTTAAATCAAAGTTTATCATAGTTTTTAATTAACTAACCCAAAACAGCCCGCGGTGTTACTACGACGGCGTATATTCAGTTTTACGGTGTTTTTCGTGTTTTCAGGTTTTAAATTATTAAGTTAGCATATCATATAGATATATAATATGTGTTTAGTTGATTTTAAAATTCAAGTTAGAAGGATTAACTTTTGTTTGCGAACAAGTTTAGAATTAACTAAACTATGTTCTAGTGATTTCAAGTTTAAACCTTCGAATAAGGTAGTTTTATATATATAAATCGAATGATGCTATGAACATCATTACTACCTCAGGTTTTGTGGATAAACCTACTGTAAGTGAGAAAAATAGATCTAGCTTCAAAGGATCCTTGGATGGCTTGAAATTTCTTGAAGCAAAATCATGACACGAAAACAAGTTCAAGTAAGATTTCCACTTGAAATAAGATTGTTATAGTTATAGAAATTGAATCAAAGTTTGAATATGAGTATTACCTTGTATTAGAAAGATATCTTACTGTAAGTAAGAAAGATTTCTTGAGGTTGGATGATCACTTTACAAGATTGGAAGTAAGCTAGCAAACTTGGAAGTATTCTTGATTTTATGAAACTAGAACTTATAGAATTTATGAAGAACTTGAAGATAGAACTTGAGAGAGATCAATTTGATGAAGAAAATTGAAGAATGAAAGTGTTTGTAGGTGTTTGGTCGTTGGTATATGGATTAGATATAAAGGATGTGTAATTTTATTTACATGTAAATAAGTCATGAATGATTACTAATATTTTTGTAATTTTATGAGATATTTCATGCTAGTTTCCAAATGATGGTTCCCACATGTGTTAGGTGACTCACATGGGCTGCTAAGAGCTGATCATTGGAGTGTATATACCAATAGTACATACATCTAAAAGCTGTGTATTGTACGAGTACGAATACGGGTGCATACGAGTAGAATTGTTGATGAAACTGAACGAGGATGTAATTGTAAGCATTTTTGTTAAGTAGAAGTATTTTGATAAGTGCTTGAAGTCTTTTAAAAGTTTATGAATACATATTAAAACACTACATGTAAATACATTTTAACTGAGTCGTTAAGTCATCGTTAGTCGTTACATGTAAATGTTGTTTTGAAACCTTTAGGTTAACGATCTTGTTAAATGTTGTTAACCCATTATTTATTATATCTAAAGAGATGTTAAATTATTACATTATCATGATATTATGATATATTAATATATCTTAGTATGATATATATACAGTTAAATGTTGTTACAACGATAATCGTTACATATATGTCTCGTTTCGAAATCATTAAGTTAGTAGTCTTGTTTTTACATATGTAGTTCATTGTTAATACACTTAATGACATGTTTACTTATCATTTATCATGATTAAACATAGTGTATCAATATCTTAATATGATTCATATGTATTTAGTAAAACGTTGTTATAACGATAATCGTTATATATATCGTTTTGAGTTTCTTAATTCAATAAACTCAATTTTATGTATATAACTCATTGTTAAAATATCTAATGAGATACTTACTTATCATAATATCATGTTAACTATATATATAATCATATATATGTCATCATATAGTTTTTACAAGTTTTAACGTTCGTGAATCACCGGTCAACTTGGGTGGTCAATTGTCTATATGAAACCTATTTAAATTAATCAAGTCTTAACAAGTTTGATTGCTTAATATGTTGGAAACACTTAATCATGTAAATAACAATTTCATTTAATATATATAAACATGGAAAAGTTCGGGTCACTACAGCTTGCCCACCCCTAATAATTACAATTTTAGGAAAATAATTGTCCTTAAAAATATATACATATATCAGGCTAAGTCATGCTTACACAAAAATAATAATAAAGTAAAAATTGAAAACGTTCAAAAAGAACAATAAAACTCAAAATGTCATTTTCAGCATGTATATAATCTCGAATGGAAAGACACTTTCTAAGAGTCTTGCTCATTGGGTCATTTTAGGGTGATCATACGAATTTCAGGACATTATGAAACCGAAAAGAATTCACCGCCAAATACTACTCCATGTAGAGGCGTATATTAATTAGTTAAAATGTGTGTTTAGGGAAGTGATATTAGATTCAAAATTATAAGTGTTATAAATAATTACAATTTCGGGGAAATAATATACCCTAAAACTATATATTTCAAGCTTAGTTATGCGTACACAATACTAATAATAAGATAAAAATTCAAAACGTTCAAAAAGAACAGTAAAACTCAGTAAAATGTCATTTTTGATATCTAAACAACCTCGAATGGCAAGACATTTTCTGAGTGTCTTGCTCGTTGGGTCATTTTAGGGTGACCTTGATAATTTCAGGACATTCTGAAACTGAAAAGTATTCACCGCCAAACGCTACTCCATTTGATGTCGTATATTAATTAGTTGAAATGTGTGTTTATTGAAGTGATATTTGATTCAAAATTCGATCCTTATAAATAATTATAATATTAGGAAAATAATAGGCCCTAAAACTATATATGCGAGTTTTAGTCATGCGTACACAAAAATAATAGTAAGATAGAGATTCAAAACGTTAAAAATAACATTAAAAGTTAGTAAAATATCATTTTCAACATCTAGACAACCTCGAATGGAAAGACACTTTTTGTGAGTCTTGCTCGTACGGTCATTTTAGGGTGATGTTGCGAATTTCAGGATATTCTATAATCGAAAATTATTCACCGCCAAATGCTACTCCATTCGGTGGTGTATTTTAATAATTTAAAATGTGTGTTTAGTTAGGTGATGAAAAATTCCAAATCATATGCGTAATAAATAATTACAGTTTTAGGGAATAACAGGCCCTAAAACTTTATATACCAGGTTCAGTCATGCGTACACAATAATAATATAATATAAATTTAAAATGTTCATACAGAATATTAAAACTCAGTAAAATATCATTTTCGGCATTCCGACAACCTCGAATGGCAGACACTTTTTATAAGTTTTGCTCGTTGGGTCATTTTATGTTGATCTTGTAAATTACAGAACATTCTGAAACCGAAAATTATTCACCGCCAATGCTACTCCATTTGCTGGCGTGCATTAATTAGATAAAATGTGTATTTAGTGAAGTGATATTAGATTCAAAATTATATGCGTTATAAATGATTATAATTTTAGGGAAATAATATGCCGTAAAACTATATCTACTAGGCTCAATCATGCGTACATAAAAATAATAATAATAAGATAAAAATTCAAAACGTTTAAAAACAACATTAAAACTCAATAAAATGTCATTTTCGGCATCTAGACGACCTCGAATGGCAAGACACTTTCTGGGTGTCTTGCTCATTGGGTCAATTTAGATTATGTTGATAATTTTCAACACATTCTGAAACCGAAAATTATTCACCGCCAAATGCTACTCCGTATTGCGGTCTATATTAATAGGTTGAAACGTATAAATGAAGTGATATTTGATTCAAAATTATATGCGTTATAAATAATGACAAATCTATGGAAATAATAGACCTGAGACTATATATACCAGTTTCAGTCATGCACACACAAAATAGTAATAAGATTGAAATTCAAAACGTTCAAAAAATAATTAAAACTCAGAAAAATGTCATTTTCAGGATCTAGATGACCTCGAGTGGCAATACACTTTCTGAAAGTTTTACTCGGTGGGTTGTTTTAGGGCGATCTTGTGAATTTCAGGATATTCTGAAACTGAAATTTATTCACCACCAATGCTACTCAATCTGGCAGCCTATATTAATTAGTAAAATGTGTGTTTTGTGAAATAATATTAGATTCAAAATTACATGCTTTATAAATAATTACAATTGTTGGTGATTTTAGTGTGATCTAACGAACTGATTTAGTGGAATTGGATTTGATAAGTAAAAAGTGATCATGATCCATTGATAATCTATTCTTTGTCTGAGATTATTCTCTTTTAGCCAAAAAGATAATCTATTCTTTGTCTTATCTCATTCAAAATTTTATGTAACCTGTGACTAATTGGATCGAAATACTTGATTAAGAAATTAAATACATGATTCAAAGAATGATTCGGTGACTTTATTCTCTGACCCATATAATCCATCCAAGACACCCTAAATATAACAATTCATCCATTGTTAGTTTAATAGGTGACACAAATTTCAAGCATTTCTTTATAGAAAATGTGTCGAGAGTTTTTCGAGTCCCTCTATGCACTAGACAATAGTGTACATAAACAACAAAGTTATGTAAGATTAATGTGCAAGGTAAAACAAATAATTATATGGCTAAATTCATTTGAGCCTTCGGGGTCACACATATATACACCTAGACATTAAATTATATATATATATATATATATATATATATATATATATATATATATATATATATATATATATATATATATATATATATATATATATATATATATATATATATGTTGTATATATATATTACCCAAGTAACGAAACAAGTTACGATAGTTTATTATGAATAAATTAATTGAATAATTAATTAATATGAATTAATTAATTATAATAAAAATAAAATATTTGTAACTTGATGAATAAGTTGATTAAAAAATACTCCGTATCCATGTTTTTAGAAAACGCGTATCGAAATAAGTCGGTTGAAAACAAATTAATATATACTCCTTTGGTTTAAGAAACGAGTCACAAAAATGAAAAAAAAACTACAATATATGATTCTTTTTGCTTTGTGTTAAGTCACGAAAGAAACAAATCTAAAACCCTTTCTTCTTATTATTCACGAAAACCAAGAAACATCAAGTTTTATTTTTGTTTCGTTTTGTATACAAAAGAAGGTGGATTTCACATACGGAGTATTTATTTATTTATTATAATAATTAGATTATTATAATAAATTATTTGGGTTTGGACTAACATCCATTGGCGTCGTTTGAAAGTGTAGTGGACTATCCAAAGAGACGATCATACTCTTTGATCGTAGGTTTCTCTCCGTTCATCAGTTTCTTTAAGAAAGGTATACCGTTTACTCCTCTTTTGTTTTTATATTCATGACAATTATTATGGTGTAACTGGATCCTACGGAAAGATTAATCGTGTGCATGTTTTTAAATAAGTGATTATTTAATTTTGTTATTTTTTGTTCATAAAATAATTAAAAGATTATTATTTTAATTATCCGCTGCGTTAACCTGAATTGTTAAAAGTACACACGATTTTCCTTCAGTGGTATCATGAGCCGCTTTTACACCGTCTTAATTGTTGCGTGATTTTCTTAGATCTATCTTTGTGGTGAATTGGTAAAAGTCAAAACCCTTATGGTTTTGAAAGTCAACTTTGTTGATTACCTCATGACGCACAAATAAGATCTGAAGAAATTCACTATTTAAATTTTGAATTTAGAAAGTTATGGCTTGGATAATTGTTGGTTATTTAATATTTATTTTATTCCATGGTTATACACATACATTGTAACCATGGACAAACCATATATAGGTTTAATAATGTTGTTATTAAATTGTAATTGCATACATAGCCCTTAATGCCCCGACCAATGTGTGATTGTTGTGATTGTTGGTTACGACAATTTTATGCCATGTTGTTTCTGATTTAATTGGAGTCCATAGAAGCCAAAGTTGTATTTTATTTATTTTCAATTTCATAGTATTGTATTTAGGTTTATTTCAATTTGTAAATGTACTAGACTAGTCGTATTTTCAATTTTGAATAAATGTATTAAGATGAAGATTGAAGATAAAGATGCAACTTGGAGCTTGACTTAGAAGATGGCGAACAGGTCAAGTTAACAACGATGGTGTTCGGCAAGTTTTCATTTGGATCTTGAATCAAGTGGGAGCTATGGTTTGTCCTTATTTTGACCTCTTGATCCCATGACGGCTCATGGGATCAAGCATAGGATATTGGGCTAGGCTATGTATGTGTGTGATGCATGGTTGTGTTTTATTTATTGCATTTTATATTTAATTGCTAATTATAATATATGCAAATTGTTTTTGATGAAAACATCAAATAAAATCGGTAACGAGTTTCAAAGATTAAAATTGATGATTTTAAATGTTAAACTCTAACGAGTTTAAAGTTAAATGTTTTTTGAAACTCAAATAATATATATGGGTGACATCTTTTAAAATTGTTTTAAAACGATACACGTTTGTGTATTTGTTAATTTTTATATAAAATAAAATAACATACTAGACACATAAACACGATCGACATATATAATTGGTTAAAATGTTTTAACAATTAGTGTAACGAATCTTGTGTGCATGCATTATTCGTTAACACAAACTTTTCAATATACCCGTCAAATTTAAGTCATGCCATCCAATGAGCTTGCAAACACTCCTCGTTATTTTTTGATTACGGTGAGACCTAATTGAATTATAGCCACGAGGTGGATTTTTAGTTACGAGTGAGACTAGGCTAAATTTCCACTATTTCCAAATTGGACGACTTAATCGTATTCACGGTGAGACCTGAGTTCGAGGCAAGGATGGGACAAATATGCCAGTAGATAATAGTGGTTTGTTGGACTACACATATCTCAAGGTCCCATAAAGATCTAAGAGTTGCACTTGTAATGCAATTGGTACCCGCTACCTTCCAATAGACTCCATAACCGCTAGCTGATCAACAGATGTGGCTATGGAACCTCTATGTGGATCTTAAACTTTCGTAAATTAATTGTTTTTAAATATATAAAAACTTGGGTAGTTAATTTATTAAAGTTTTATATCGAAAATACTAAATTGAATCTTGTTCTTTTGTAGATGTCAAACAATCAAAACGTAAACCAAAACACTCTCCGTTCTTTGTTGGAGAAGGAGAAACTCAATGGTTCAAACTTCCTAGACTGGTACCGCAACTTGAGAATCGTTCTCAAATATAAAGGGAAGTTGAACAAAATTGAAGAACCCTTACCCGAAGCTCCTCCTGAGACAGCTACTGCTGCTCAAAAGAATGCTTATCAGAAGTTGTTTGATGAGCAAGAGAAGATAGCTTTAATGATGCTTGCTAGTATGACTTCTGATCTCCAAAAGGAAAGGGAAGATCGTACAGCATATGATATGATGACTGAGCTGAAAAATATGTTTCAGAAACAATCTAATCAAGAGTTATATGAAACTTATAAGCTTCTTCAAACATGCAAAATGGAGGAGGGTCAATCAGTGAGCTCTCATGTCTTGAAAATGAAAAGCTACATTGACCGATTGGAAATACTTGGAACTACCCTGCCGCCTAACTTGGCTGTGAACACGGTTTTGGCTTCACTACCAAAATCGTATCACCAATTTGTAATGAATTACAATATGCAAGGTTGGGAGAAATCTCTGGCGGAGGTGCACTCGATGCTCAAAATTGCTGAACAGAATATTCCATCTAAGGTTTCCAATTCGGGTGTCCTGATGATTAGGGATGGTAAGGTGAAAAAGAATAAGCCGAAAACTTGGGGAAAAGGAAAAGGAAAGTCAATTGCCAATAATAAGATTCCACCACCTCCCAAGAAAGAAAACCCAGCGAAAGACACCGAATGTTTCCACTGTGGAAAAGTTGGCCACTGGAGGAGGAACTGTCCCTCCTACCTATCTGAGTTGAGAAAAGGCAAAGCTGGCAAAACCAGCAAATCAGGTATATTTCATATACAGTTATATACTTTTTCTAGTGATTCCTGGATTTTTGATACTGGTTGTGGTACTCACATCTGTAACAATATACAGTGAATGAGAAGAAGTAAGAGACTGAAGAAAGGCACACTGGATTTAAGAGTGGGCAATGGGGATCAAGCTGCTGTTGAAGCTATTGGCACCTATGAGCTTACTCTGCCTAGTGGTCTTATTGTTTTGTTGGAACAATGTCATTATGCTCCTAGTATTACGAGCAACGTAGTTTCAGTTTCTCTTTTGAAAGATGTTGATTTTGAACTTACATTTACGCACTTTGGTATTTCAGTTTCTAAGGATAATATCTTTTATTTTAATGCTTATCCACGTGATGGTATTTTTGAAATTGATATGCATGGTGTGATTTCAAATAATAATTCTGTATATACCTGTACCACCAAACGAATCAAGCAAGACTTGAATAATACCTATCTATGGCATTGTCGTCTTGGTTATATAAACAAACAACACATTTCAAAACTCCAATCTGATGGGCTTTTGGAATCAACTGGCTCTGAGTCATTTGATGTGTGCAAGTCATGTTTATGTGGAAAGATGACAAAGGCTCCTTTCTCCGGTTTAGGCGAAAGAGCTGAAGATCTCTTAGGACTAATACATACTGATGTATGTGGCCCTTTTAGAACTATGTCTAGACATGGTGAATCATACTTCGTTACATTTACTGATGATTATAGTAGATATGGTTATGTTTACTTGCTGAAACATAAACATGAAGTTTTTGAAACGTTTAAAATCTTCCAAAATGAAGTAGAGAATCAACTTGGAAATACCATTAAAGCCCTTCGCTCTGATCGAGGAGAGGAATACATGAGTCAAGAGTTTTTAGACCATCTGAAGAATTGTGGGATCATCTCACAGTTCACTCCACCTTACACACCACAACACAATGGTGTGTCTGAACAGAGTAATCAAACTTTACTTGATATGATTCGATCTATGATGAGTCTAACTACTCTACCAATGTCTTTTTGGGGTTATGCATTGGAGTCTGCTGCACGCATACTCAATATGGTTCCAACCAAGAAGATAGAAAAGACACCATATGAGCTATGGCATGGGAAGAGTCCCAAGTTGTCTTATTTGAAAGTCTGGGGTTGTGAAGCGTATGTGAAACGTGACACTTCAAATAATTTAGAACCCAGAGGTATCAAATGTCACTTTGTGGGATACCCAAAGGAAACAATGGGTTACTACTTTTACTACCAAGCTGAAAACAAAGTGTTTACTGCTCGGTTTGCTGAATTCTTTGAAAGAGATCTTCTCTTACAAGAAGTCAGTGGGAGTAAAGTAGATCTTGAAGAAATTCAAGAATCACAAAGTAACATACCTTCTGAAGACACTAGCCAACTGCACGTTGAAGCTGAACACACTGTTGGTGAACCAGAACGTGTTGCACCTGTAATTCGTAGATCTAGTAGAACTCCTCATTGACCTGAGAGGCTTAATCTTCTGATTAATTCAGATGAACCTCATCTAGGGGATTATGATGAACCCTCTAGTTACAGTGAGGCCATATCAGATCCAGAATCTAAAAAATGACAAGATGCTATGAAGGCAGAGATGCAGTCCATGAAAGATAATCAAGTATGGGAGTTGATTGATCTTCCACCCAATTGCAAGACAGTGGGGTGTAAATGGGTCATCAAGAAGAAGGCTGACATGGACGGTAATGTAAACACTTTTAAGGCTCGATTGGTGGGAAAAGGTTATACTCAAATTCAAGGAATTGATTATGAGGAAACTTTTTCACCAGTCGTGAGCATTAAATCAATTAGGATACTTATTGCCATAGCTGCTTTTCATGATTATGAAATATGGCAAATGGATGTCAAAACCGCTTTCTTAAATGGCGACCTAAGCGAGGACGTATATATGGTTCAGCCGGAAGGGTTTGTGAATCCTAAGCATCCTAATAAAATATGCAAGCTTCTAAAATCCATTTATGGATTGAAGCAAGCATCCAGGAGATGGAATCTCAAGTTTGATGAGAAAATTAAAGAGTTTGGTTTTTCTCAAAACGGAGATGAGCCCTGTGTTTACATTAGAGCTAGTAGGAGTAAAGTAGTCTTCTTGATCTTGTATGTTGATGACATACTACTTATTGGAAATGACATTCCAACTTTACAAGATGTCAAATCTTGGCTTAGTAAATGTTTTTCCATGAAGGATCTTGGAGAAGCTAAATATATTCTTGGAATTGGGATCTATAGAAATAGATCCAAAAGGCTTATTGGTTTGAGTCAAACTACATACATTGATAAAATCTTGTGTAGATTTAGCATGCAGAACTCTAAGCGTGGAGCATTGCCCGTGCAAAAGGGTGTAATCTTGAGCAAGTCTCAAAGTCCTGTCACACCTGATGAGATAAGATGAATGAAAGGTATCCCGTATGCATCGGCTATAGGATCCATCATGTATGCCATGTTATGTACTAGACATGATGTCTCGGTAGCTTTGAGTTTGACGAGTCGCTATCAACAGAATCCAGGTGAAGAACATTGGATGGCTGTTAAGAACATTCTTAAGTATTTGCGGAGAACTAAAGATATGTTCTTGGTTTACGGTGGTTTGAAAGAAGAGCTGAGTATTAAGTGCTATACAGATGCTAGTTTTCAAATTGATCGAGATGATTCTCGATCCCAGTCAGGATATGTCTTTGTCATGAATGGCAGGGCAGTTGATTGGAAGAGCTCGAAGCAGAGCACAGTTGCACAGTCTACAACGGAAGCAGAATACATTGCTGCCTCAGAAGCTGCACAGCAAGCTGTTTGGATTCGGAAGTTTATTACTGAACTCGGAGTAGTTCCCAGCATTGAATCCCCTATGGAAATGTACTGTGATAATTCAAGTGCTATTATACTTGCGAAAGAATCACGTGTACGTAAGGGTAGCAGACACATTCTTCAAAAGTTTGACTACATTCAAGAAGTCATTGAGAGGAATGATATTAGTATTCTTAAGGTTCATACAGATGATAATGTGGCTGACCCGTTCACGAAGCCCATGACACATAACAAGCATGATGATCATGCTAGTAGTATTGGACTTCATTATGTTGCTGATCTTTTTAATTTGTAATTTAGTATTTGGATAATTTTGGAACATTAAGCAGTTTTATCTTAATGAATTGACACATAACAAGCATGATGATCATGCTAGTAGTATCGGACTTCGTTATGCTGCTGATCTTTTTAATTTGTAATTTAGTATTTGGATAATTTTGGAACATTAAGCAGTTTTATCTTAATGAATTGATATATAGTTGGTATGATCGTTTTCATTTATATCACTGTGTTCTATATTAGCATGTTTAATCCATGAATAGTTGTTGATTATTCAAAATCTCCATAATCGGTCATGTTATGAGAATAACATGAATTAAGATTAATATGAATGTTTGGTTATATTTATTGATGATAGATAGTTAACTTGTAGAGACCAAATTCATATGTATTCATTGATGATGAATATTGGAATGACCCATCTAAGATGTCAATACATAGATCGTTGTCAGTAGTGAATCTTTTAGTGATTATGTCTTTATGTCCTTAGACTTGAGATGCACGCCCGTTTCGATGTGTGGAATATTGTACTTTGATATGGTTAAACGCTGTCCTGAATAAGGCAGTAATAAAGGCCATTATTGGGTATAATGTAAAACTCGTGAGAGACGCGTGTATGCAAAATAGGATTTGTTCCTCCAAAATGGTTGGAGTTAGATACTTTTGAGCTCCTCGATGAATGAATAAGATATTTGTGTGGCCGCACCCAGATGTAATTAAGATGATACTTAATTAATTTGGTGATCTAATTCAGTTCTAAGATCGAGAAATAAAATTGTTAAACAAATGAAAATGACTAACGATCCATATCTCAAGTTTAACTAAAGTATCTGAAACAAAGGGACGAATGACATTTAACACTTACTATAAGCAGTTCCGAGAAACTACCCTCACGTGAATTTAGGGACAATGACCTGTTTCTAGACGGTATCCATTGTTTGTATAGTTACTTGGTGTTGTGCCATGCACAAGTGAGAGTCTGTAAGATTAATGTGCAAGATACAACAAATAATTATATGGCTAAATTCATTTGAGCATTTGGGGTCACACATATATACACCTAGACGTTAAATTATATATGTATATATGTTGTATATATATATTATCCAAGTAACGAAACAAGTTACAATAGTTTATTATGAATAAATTAATTGAATAATTAATTAATATGAATTAATTAATTATAATAAAATAAAAGATTTGTAACTTGGTGAATAAGTTGATTAAAAAAATACTCCGTATCCATGTTTTTAGAAAACGCGTATCGAAATACGTCGGTTGAAAACAAATTAATATATACTCCTTTGGTTTAAGAAACGAGTCACAAAAACGAAAAAAAAACTACAATATATGATTCTTTTTGCTTTGTGTTAAGTCACGAAAGAAACAAATCTAAAACCCTTTCTTCTTATTATTCACGAAAACCAAGAAACATCAAGTTTTATTTTTGTTTCGTTTTATATACAAAAGAAGGTGGATTTCACATACGGAGTATTTATTTATTTATTATAATAATTAGATTATTATAATAAATTATTTGGGTATGGACTAGCATCCATTGGCGTCGTTTGAAAGTGTAGTAGACTATCCAAAGAGACGATCATACTCTTTGATCGTAGGTTTCTGTCATAACCCGTCCTTAACCATAAGAACGCGTTAGATAACGTATGATTTCATTGCGAGGTATTGACCTCTATATGAGACATTTTTGAAAGAAAACTGCATATATTATACATTACAAACCATAACCATTATTTTTGTTACAAACTTAAGACAATAAAAAGAAGATTAACGTTTAGCGATAATCTTCGACTTACAAACTTTACAAATGATGACAACAACACGGTTTCTAGCATATTTTACAGTACAACATCTTGGATATGCAGTTTTATTTTTGACACAAACATGCGTACGCAAGATCCTGGTTAGATCCAACATGATGCAGCGAAAGCTTTAGAAATCACCTGAGAATAGACATGTTTAAAAAGGTCAACATAAAGTTGGTGAGATATAGGTTTAATGCCGGCTGCAATATATATATAGACCACAAGATTTCGTATATAATCAGTTTAATAAAAGTATTCTAAGTGGTTGAGCACTCGGTAACCATACTTAACATTTTCACGTCGCATATTCCCTTTAATATGAAATCTTACTACACCGTACCAAGTGTAGTCACAAAACGAAGTACTGTGCAACCGTTGAATACTGGTCGTCCAGTCCGGTTGGGGTTGTCAGGCCCGATAGATCTATCAACAGGATTCGCGTTTACAATACCGCTGTAAATAGTAGTTACCAAGCTACAGGGAAGTATGCCAGTGGTACAACTCAACGTAGAATATATTTTTCAGTTACTTGTGTCCATATCGTAAAATATAAAATACATGTATTCTCATCCCGAAATATTTAGAGTTTAAAAGTGGGACTATATACTCACTTTTGTCTTGATGATATAAATAATTTGACTCGGTCTTCCGGTTGATATCACGAACCTATCCATATATAATATATCAATATGTTTTCATTTTAAACAAACGTTATATATATATACTTGTTATACTTTTAATACTTTGAATATTTCCTTAGTCCGAAGTTAGCAATCCGAGGTTAGCAATTCAATTTTTAATGGTTCATTTTTAGATGTTTAATATACCCGCAATGAATAAATACAACCCCCAACGAAATAAATAAAACTCCCGTAAAACCCCATCATAAATGTATTGGTCGAGATTAATCTTGACCCATGGTACCGGTGTTGTCAAATGACGTGTTGCGTACAATCATGGGATCTTATGATTAATCTTCTCGTGTTGCTTACGGGTGATCCTGAACCATATGAAATTGAATTATGAGTACATATATATAAAATATCATGTTATCTTAGAAGTATGTGATTTTATGTAAATTTTTCCAATGAATCCCGAAGTCATTTAAGCCTTGGATAACCAATTTTGTTTCGGTCATAGTTTCTTCGTTACAAGTCCGTTTTCGTTGATTCAACTTGCCATCTCCTTGGATCGAGTCCCTCTTTAAGACTATGAACTGTAAATACCTTAGTTTGTATTCAAAATCACACGGCATAGGTCAAACTTTAGTGAAACTTATGAAGTTAATCATTTTCGTTACAACAAAATCATTTAATGACCATTTTTCTAAAAATACTTATACTTTGAAAAACCAAGTTTTACCTTGTTAAATTAGCATATACATAAGTTATATTACAGGTCTTGAAGTATTTTAAAAGTTAAGTTAGAAGGATCTATTTAGTTTGCAAACAAGTTTGAAAACATTCAAACTATGTTCTTGTTGTTAAACTTGTATACCACAAAATATGATAGCTATATATATATGAATCGAATAAGGTTATGAACATATATTCTACCTCAAGTTCCTTGGATGAAGTTGCTGTAAAAGAGAAGTAAGAAGCTAGAATC
This sequence comes from Rutidosis leptorrhynchoides, assembly GCF_046630445.1. NCBI lineage: Eukaryota > Viridiplantae > Streptophyta > Magnoliopsida > Asterales > Asteraceae > Rutidosis > Rutidosis leptorrhynchoides. The sequence goes on from NC_092337.1 coordinate 118,984,581, forward strand.
AAAAGGGTGATAGAAGTGGATGAAAGATTGGTAGTAAGTTGGTGTTCTTGGAGGGTTTTCTTGAAGTGTTTTTGTATGGTTTTCTTATGGTGTTTTAGTATGGTTTTTGAAGCTAGATCTTCTTGGTAAGTTACTGAATTGTTATGGAGTTCTTAAGGCTTTCAAGTAAAAGAGTTAGAGAGTGATTTAGAAGTGAGAATGGTGATCAAAAATTGGTTATGGGGATGGCATATAAAACGTGGCCAAGGGGGGGGGACAAAACAAAATTCAAGCTTGTATTTTTGTATAATTATTGAAGTTAAATGTCAAAAAGAAGTTCCCTCTTGATGAGGGCAAGTATAGGAGCTGATTAGGTGGTGATTTGATGTGTATATACGAATAGTAAATACGTATAGAAGCTAGGTATGATACGAGTACAAATACTCTAAGTATACGTATAGAAATTTTGTGAAAAATGGAATGAGGATTCAAATATAGCTATCTTTTGTGAATACACTTATATGATTTTATGTATTTAAGTCTTTAAAAGTGATTAAATACATTACTTATACAATATATGTATAAACATTATAAGTCTTAAGTATTTATGTCAATTAACGTTACGTATTGTTATCATTTTGAAAACTTAAGTTAGTAGTTTCAAAATATACTTATAACTTGTTGTTATTAATACAAAATGAGATATTAAAACATTTATTAATCATGTTAAATATGTATATATACATATATATATACACAAACGTATAATTATTATATATTGTATAGTTCGTGATATCATTGGTCAAACTAGACGGTCAAACGTTGCGTAAAACTCTTTTCGGAAATATAAATCTCGACAATTTGGATTGCTTATCATGTTGGCAAGGTTTAATTTATGTAAATATTAATCTTATAAGTATAGTATGATCGAAAAAATGCGGGTCGTTACATTACCTCCCCGTTAAATAAATTTCGTCCCGAAATTTTAAAATTGTACCTATTTTGCGTCATCAAGAAACAAGTATGGATACTTTTGCTTCATCTGATCCTCTCGTTCCCAAGTAAACTCGGGACCTCTTCTAGCATTCCAACGAACCTTAACAATCGGTATATTGCTCTGTTTGAGCTGTTTAACTTCACGGTCCATGATTTCAATTGGTTCTTCGACGAATTGTAGTTTCTCGTCGACATGGATTTCTTCAAGAGGAATGGTGAGGTCTTCCTTTGCAAGACACTTCTTAAGGTTTGAGACATGAAAGGTATTATGTACTCCGGCGAGTTGTTGCGGTAACTCGAGTCGATAAGCTACCGGTCCAATGCGTTCGATGATCTTAAACGGGCCTACGTATCTTGGGTTCAGTTTACCCCTTTTGCCGAAACGTATTACACCTTTCCAAGGTGACACCTTTAGCATAACCATGTCCCCGACCTGAAACTTTAATGGTTTCCTTCGGACATCGGCGTAGCTCTTTTGGCGACTGCGGGCTGTTTTTAATCTCTCCTTGATTTGCACTATCTTCTCAGTCGTTTCATGTATGATCTCGGGACCAGTTAATTGTCGATCTCCTACTTCATTCCAACAGATAGGAGATCTACACTTCCTTCCATACAATGCTTCGAATGGCGCAGCTCCAATGCTCGCATGATAACTATTATTATACGAGAATTCTGCTAACGGTAGATACTTATCCCATCCGTTTCCAAAATCGATCACACATGCCCTGAGCATATCTTCAAGAGTCTGAATTGTTCTTTCACTCTGCCCGTCGGTCTGCGGATGATATGCGGTACTCATATCCAAACGAGTTCCTAGTGCCTCCTGTAGTGATTGCCAAAACTTTGAGGTAAATCTACTATCACGATCGGATATAATGGAAATAGGTATTCCATGCCTTGAAACAACTTCCTTTATATACAATCGTAATAGTTTCTCCATTCTATCCGTTTCCTTTATAGGCAAGAAATGTGCAGACTTGGTGAGACGATCAACAATCACCCAAATGGTGTCGTATCCCCAGGCAGTCTTTGGTAACTTCGTGATGAAATCCATGGTAATACCATCCCATTTCCATTCTGGGATTTCTGGTTGTTGAAGTAACCCTGACGGCTTCTGGTGTTCTGCTTTAACTTTGGAACAAGTCAAACACTCCCCAACATATGTTGCAACGTCGGTCTTTAAGTTAGGCCACCAATAATGCGTCTTAAGATCTTGGTACATCTTTCCAACTCCAGGATGTATCGAATATCTTGTCTTATGTGCCTCGTTCAATATCAACTTCCTTAATCCACCCAACTTCGGTACCCAAATACGATTTGCAAAATATCGAATTCCATCTTCCCGCATAACGAGTTGCTTCTCATACTTCTTCATTATTTCATTTCCTATATTTTCTTTAGTAAGTGCTTCTCGTTGAACTTCTTTGATTTGTGAGTTGAGATTCATGCGAATTTTTATGTTCATTGCTCGTACTCGGATTGGTTCTCGTTCCTTTCTGCTTAGAGCATCGGCCACCACGTTCGCCTTCCCGGGATGATAACGAATTTCACAATCATAGTCGTTTATCAGCTCGACCCACCTACGTTGCCTCATGTTCAGCTGTTTCTGATCAAAAATATGTTGAAGGCTTTTATGATCAGTAAACACAGTGAATTTAACCCCATACAAGTAGTGTCTCCACATCTTCAATGCAAACACGACTGCTCCCAATTCTAGATCATGCGTCGTATAATTCCGCTCGTGAATCTTCAATTGTCGAGATGCAAATGCAATTACTTTCTTTCGTTGCATAAGAACACAACCAAAACCTTGTCGCGAAGCGTCACAATATATTTCAAAATCATCGTTCCCTTCAGGTAACGATAAAATAGGCGCCGTAGTTAACTTCTTCTTCAGTAATTGAAATGCGTTCTCCTGCTCCGAGGTCCATTCGTATTTCTTCCCTTTTTGTGTTAATGCTGTCAACGGCTTAGCTATTCGGGAAAAATCTTGAATAAACCTTCTATAATAACCGGCTAAACCCAAAAATTGGCGTATCTGTGTTGGTGTCTTAGGAGTCTCCCATTTTTCAATAGCTTCAGTTTTTGCTGGATCGACCTGAATTCCTTTGCTATTAACAACGTGACCAAGAAATTGCACTTCTTTCAACCAGAAAGCACACTTAGAAAATTTAGCGTATAGCTGTTCTTTTCTCAACAACTCTAATATCAACCTTAAATGCTGCTCATGCTCTTGCTCACTCTTGGAATAGATAAGAATATCATCAATGAAAACGATAACAAACTTATCTAAATACGGACTACAAACTCGATTCATGAGGTCCATGAATACAGCTGGCGCATTTGTCAACCCAAACGGCATGACCAAAAATTCGTAATGACCATAACGTGTTCGAAAAGCAGTTTTCGGAATGTCCTCTTCTTTGACACGTAGTTGATGATAGCCCGATCTTAGGTCGATTTTCGAATAAACACATGATCCCTGGAGTTGATCAAATAAGTCGTCAATTCTCGGTAGTGGATACCGATTTTTGATAGTTAACTTATTTAATTCACGATAATCTATGCACATCCTAAAAGATCCATCTTTCTTCTTAACAAACAAAATTGGAGCTCCCCACGGTGATGTACTTGGTCGTATGAATCCACGGTCCAATAATTCTTTTAACTGACTTTGAAGTTCTTTTAATTCGGACGGTGCAAGTCTATATGGCGCACGAGCCACTGGTGCAGCTCCTGGTACTAAATCTATTTGAAATTCTACCGATCTAAATGGAGGTAATCCCGGCAATTCTTCCGGAAAAACTTCAGGAAAATCTCTTGCCACAGGCACGTCGTTGATGCACTTTTCTTTCTTTTCGACTTTATTAACATGTGCTAAAATAGCGTAACATCCCTTTTCTAAACACTTCTTGGCTTTCAAACAGCTAATGAGTTTTAGCTTTGAATTACCCTTCTCTCCATAAATCATCACCGGTATTTTATCCTTACCAGGAATACGAATTGCCTTCTTGGCACAAACAACTTCCGCTCCTATTTTGGACATCCAGTCCATGCCGACTATTACATCAAAACCTCCTAATTCTACGGGTATTAAGTCGATTTTAAACGTTTCTCCGGTTAGATTTATTTCACAATCACGACAAATTTTATCAGCTTTAATTAGCTTACCATTAGCTAACTCAATCAAGTACTTAGCATCTAGAGGTAATGATGAACAATTCAATTTAGTGTAAAAATTTATACACACGTAACTTCTATCGGCGCCAGTATCAAATAAAATAGATGCTGATAAGTTATTAATGGTAAACGTACCCGTAACAAGTTCCGGGTCTTCTCGTGCCTCTCTAGCATTAATAACAAACGCTCTTCCACGTGCAGGTCCGCCATTCTTTTCTGGATTCGGGCACTGACTCTTATAGTGACCTTGTTTTCCACACCCAAAACAAGTAATGTTAGCCAAAGCAGTTCTATTTGCGTTGGTGGCAGGAGTCTTGTTACCATTTGCATTTGTAACGAGAGCCTTACAATCTTCAGCAAGATGTCCCTGTCTATTGCATTTGGTGCACAACACACTGCAGTAACCAAAATGATGTTTGTGACAACGGTTGCATAAAGGACTTTGTCCTTTGTAACCAAAGCCTGAACCGCTACCCGCACCTTTCGTGGTTTCTTGTTTCTTATAAGGTTGTTGTTGGTTACCTCGATCATAACCTCCATTCCACTTTTTCTTGTTCCCCAATACCTTCACCTCAGTATTGAATGCTTTCTTGTCCAAAATGACCTGATCCATTAGCTCGTTCGCCATGGTTATAGCTTCATGAATTGTCTTAGGTTTCGACGCCGTAACGTTTGCCTTGACCTTTTTGGGCAAACCACCTTTGTACATTTCAATCTTCCGTGCTTCGGTTGGGACCAATTCAGGACATAGTAAAACTAATTCCATGAATCGCTGGTTGTAGTTGGTGATTTCAGTACCAACCACCTTCAAACTTCGTAACTCATCTTCTAACTTAATAACCTCATTCCTTGGACAATACTCGGTGATTATCATTGCTTTGAATTCTTCCCATGGAGTATCATAAGCTACATCTCCTCCTACCGCCTTCACATAATTCTTCCACCATGTGAGTGCACTATCTTGTAAAGTGCACGATGCATACTTGGTCATGTCTTTTTCATCACAACCGCTGATTTTGAACACCGTCTCCATCTTTTCTATCCATCGGGTTAAACCGATAGGTCCTTCCGTTCCACTGAATGATGAAGGTTTGCAAGCTTGAAACGTCTTGTAGGAGCATCCTACACGAGGATTTGGATTAACTGCAGTAGCTCTTGCAGCTTCGACCCATAGCATTCTATCGTTGACTCGCTGGTTGATGAAGTTCTCGACTTCTTGTTCCGTCATTCGGTTCAATCGCGCCATTTCCTAATGAAAGAAAATAATTATTCACATGGATTATTATAGATGTAGTATGTATTTATAGTACATTTATAGCTTGTTAATAATATGAACCAGGTATTATTATAAAAGCCTTTTCTTCTTATTAGCGTTTTATAATTATATCTTGGGTAGTACCTACCCGTTAATGTTCATACTTAATAGCTTAGTACAGAATCAATTACTACAATCTAAATAATACTTAACCATGGAAAATTATTGCATTTCATACTTCGCTATTTTACATATGCTTATCTTACATCAAACTTTAAGCAAACCACACTAATAATATTATACAAAACATTATATGATTCCATGGTTTAATACGGCAGTGCATCGTTCGGTCTATTTTCTAGGGCGTTTAGTTCCAATGAATGGCCTAACGCTTATCCTAGCTGTCTGCCTACGTTTTGGCTGAGGAGCCGAAGAACTAGATGCGGGGATAGCACTAATAGGAATAGCGGGAATAGGGGTGGTAGTGTTGAGTGGAATTGGTGCTACGTCATTCTCACTAAGTTCGGGATTTGAATTTTCTAATTCATTCGCTTTTCGTTTCTTTCCTTGATCGAATTTTTCTTTCGTAATTTCTAGTATTTCTTCCTCGGGTTCACTTTCTTCTTCGGGTTCACTTTCCTCTTCGGGTTCACTTTCCTCCTCGGGTTCACTTTCCGATATTTCTATAGTTGGTTCATCTGGAAATTGTGAGTCTTCCCCAAAAATACCATTTTCGTCATCGGATATGTTAATGACTGAAACACAATCTGAAGATTCTGATTCGGAGTCGCTGAATGTGATAATAAGTTTCGAGCCCGACATCTATCACACAACAACTAACCCATTAGTACTTACATAATATTTACATATGAATTTTTAACCAACAGTGATAAGCAATGGTTTTTTTTTTTTTTAAAATCAAACCCGGTCAAAGTCCAGACTTACTAATGTATCCTAACGACTTATCGGTTTAGACACACTAATGCAAACCTGGTTCGCTAAGACCACCGCTCTGATACCACATGTCATAACCCGTCCTTAACCATAAGAACGCGTTAGATAACGTATGATTTCATTGCGAGGTATTGACCTCTATATGAGACATTTTTGAAAGAAAACTGCATATATTATACATTACAAACCATAACCATTATTTTTGTTACAAACTTAAGACAATAAAAAGAAGATTAACGTTTAGCGATAATCTTCGACTTACAAACTTTACAAATGATGACAACAACACGGTTTCTAGCATATTTTACAGTACAACATCTTGGATATGCAGTTTTATTTTTGACACAAACATGCGTACGCAAGATCCTGGTTAGATCCAACATGATGCAGCGAAAGCTTTAGAAATCACCTGAGAATAGACATGTTTAAAAAGGTCAACATAAAGTTGGTGAGATATAGGTTTAATGCCGGCTGCAATATATATATAGACCACAAGATTTCATATATAATCAGTTTAATAAAAGTATTCTAAGTGGTTGAGCACTCGGTAACCATACTTAACATTTTCACGTCGCATATTCCCTTTAATATGAAATCTTACTACACCGTACCAAGTGTAGTCACAAAACGAAGTACTGTGCAACCGTTGAATACTGGTCGTCCAGTCCGGTTGGGGTTGTCAGGCCCGATAGATCTATCAACAGGATTCGCGTTTACAATACCGCTGTAAATAGTAGTTACCAAGCTACAGGGAAGTATGCCAGTGGTACAACTCAACGTAGAATATATTTTTCAGTTACTTGTGTCCATATCGTAAAATATAAAATACATGTATTCTCATCCCGAAATATTTAGAGTTTAAAAGTGGGACTATATACTCACTTTTGTCTTGATGATATAAATAATTTGACTCGGTCTTCCGGTTGATATCACGAACCTATCCATATATAATATATCAATATGTTTTCATTTTAAACAAACGTTATATATATATACTTGTTATACTTTTAATACTTTGAATATTTCCTTAGTCCGAAGTTAGCAATCCGAGGTTAGCAATTCAATTTTTAATGGTTCATTTTTAGATGTTTAATATACCCGCAATGAATAAATACAACCCCCAACGAAATAAATAAAACTCCCGTAAAACCCCATCATAAATGTATTGGTCGAGATTAATCTTGACCCATGGTACCGGTGTTGTCAAATGACGTGTTGCGTACAATCATGGGATCTTATGATTAATCTTCTCGTGTTGCTTACGGGTGATCCTGAACCATATGAAATTGAATTATGAGTACATATATATAAAATATCATGTTATCTTAGAAGTATGTGATTTTATGTAAATTTTTCCAATGAATCCCGAAGTCATTTAAGCCTTGGATAACCAATTTTGTTTCGGTCATAGTTTCTTCGTTACAAGTCCGTTTTCGTTGATTCAACTTGCCATCTCCTTGGATCGAGTCCCTCTTTAAGACTATGAACTGTAAATACCTTAGTTTGTATTCAAAATCACACGGCATAGGTCAAACTTTAGTGAAACTTATGAAGTTAATCATTTTCGTTACAACAAAATCATTTAATGACCATTTTTCTAAAAATACTTATACTTTGAAAAACCAAGTTTTACCTTGTTAAATTAGCATATACATAAGTTATATTACAGGTCTTGAAGTATTTTAAAAGTTAAGTTAGAAGGATCTATTTAGTTTGCAAACAAGTTTGAAAACATTCAAACTATGTTCTTGTTGTTAAACTTGTATACCACAAAATATGATAGCTATATATATATGAATCGAATAAGGTTATGAACATATATTCTACCTCAAGTTCCTTGGATGAAGTTGCTGTAAAAGAGAAGTAAGAAGCTAGAATCAAAAGGGTGATAGAAGTGGATGAAAGATTGGTAGTAAGTTGGTGTTCTTGGAGGGTTTTCTTGAAGTGTTTTTGTATGGTTTTCTTATGGTGTTTTAGTATGGTTTTTGAAGCTAGATCTTCTTGGTAAGTTACTGAATTGTTATGGAGTTCTTAAGGCTTTCAAGTAAAAGAGTTAGAGAGTGATTTAGAAGTGAGAATGGTGATCAAAAATTGGTTATGGGGATGGCATATAAAACGTGGCCAAGGGGGGGGGGGACAAAACAAAATTCAAGCTTGTATTTTTGTATAATTATTGAAGTTAAATGTCAAAAAGAAGTTCCCTCTTGATGAGGGCAAGTATAGGAGCTGATTAGGTGGTGATTTGATGTGTATATACGAATAGTAAATACGTATAGAAGCTAGGTATGATACGAGTACAAATACTCTAAGTATACGTATAGAAATTTTGTGAAAAATGGAATGAGGATTCAAATATAGCTATCTTTTGTGAATACACTTATATGATTTTATGTATTTAAGTCTTTAAAAGTGATTAAATACATTACTTATACAATATATGTATAAACATTATAAGTCTTAAGTATTTATGTCAATTAACGTTACGTATTGTTATCATTTTGAAAACTTAAGTTAGTAGTTTCAAAATATACTTATAACTTGTTGTTATTAATACAAAATGAGATATTAAAACATTTATTAATCATGTTAAATATGTATATATACATATATATATACACAAACGTATAATTATTATATATTGTATAGTTCGTGATATCATTGGTCAAACTAGACGGTCAAACGTTGCGTAAAACTCTTTTCGGAAATATAAATCTCGACAATTTGGATTGCTTATCATGTTGGCAAGGTTTAATTTATGTAAATATTAATCTTATAAGTATAGTATGATCGAAAAAATGCGGGTCGTTACAGTTTCTCTCCATTCATCAGTTTCTTCAAGAAAGGTATATCGTTTACTCCTCTTTTGTTTTTATATTCATGACAATTATTATGGTGTAACTGGATCCTACGGAAAGATTAATCGTGTGCATGTTTTTAAATAAGTGATTATTTAATTTTGTTATTTTTTGTTCATAAAATAATTAAAAGATTATTATTTTAATTATCCGCTGCGTTAATATGAATTGTTAAAAGTACACGATTTTCCTTCAAGTTACACATTAATTTGCCTGTACAAAAGCTATGGACGCCAAAAACACTGAGTTTACTATACATTAAACATTACAAGGATATTGAAATAAATGTGTAACTTTAATTCTTACGATGATAAAGATTCACCTTCATGATCAAAACATGTTAATCTTATAATGAATGAACAGCGGCGTTCATATGAAAATCCCAAAGTGCACGAGCTAACTCTTCGAATCACCGGGATCATCAAGTCCCTGCGTTTGTTTACTTAATTCAAGATTACAACAATAAAGTAAAAAAGCACACGATTTCTTAATCCCTTATAAGAACTGACATGGCACTTGTTGTACATTAATATGTTCCATTTTTGCTACTCTCTACTAAGTTGGTATAGATAAGGATCTACATAAAAACATAAAAAGTTAATAGAATTAACAAATAAGATCATCAAATAAATAACCTTTTAACCATTTCCCATGACTGCTGATGAAATTAGATTTTTTTTTTCCTAAATAGTAATTTTTGCATGTCTAATTATAGAAATGGTTTTTTAAACTAGAAAATTTCAAAAATAGGGAAACCGAACTTTCAATTGCCGGTTTGGAGTTTTTTTAACCCAAACCGGCGTTTAAAATGCCGGTTTGTAGCCACGTTGCCCTAATCTGTTTTGCTTTTCCAGTTTACCTGACACACTGTCAAATCGGCAATTGAAATGCCGGTTTGCATACTGATTTTTCCAGTTTTTCAGACTATTATTGCTGCAAGGCTGCAACCCTATCATATCATAGTCCATTATTACAATCAATTTGAGTTTGAATTACCAGAAATATCTTTTATTTATAGAGTTAATACTTGATGTTGCTCGAAATATACATATTTATCTTCGCAATATCTCCCTACATTCGTGGCGTTTCGATACAATTTGTGATAACTAGTGAGCGGTTTGTGGTATATGGTCATTTCTGGACAAAAGTGGTGCAAAAGATCATATTTATGCATGAGAAATCAACCATTAGGCTTAAGGAATGAATCAAGTGAAGTTTTGGGATTAAAAATCCAAGTTTCAAGCAAGAACGGCGTTCCAAATGGCCAGGACGTCGTTCTGCAGCACTAGAAAATGGGAAATCGAAGTCAGAAAGTTTTCAGACTTTCTGGAGGGATTCAGGAATGTGGTTCCACTATTAGGAACGTCGTTCCACCTTCCGAAACGTCGTTCCAAGCCTGTATTCAGCCAAAAACTCATCTCGACTATAAAAACGATTTTAGGGGTTTTTGGTTGAGGGAGCTGCTTCCTTAGGATGTTTTAGAGCACTAAAAGGGTTCCAATCATGATTCCACGAAGATGAAGGCTAATTTCATGCTCTTAACTCCAATTCCATGAAGATTGAAGCTCCATTTCCATCTTCCATTCTCCATTATAGTGTTTCTTCTCCATTTTGGTAGTTGCTTTTCTCCATTTTAGTTGTAATGATAAATGATTGTTATTTCTTTGATTTATTTCTTGTTTATGCAATGGTTATAGCTTAGATTACTCGTGTTTACTTGATTTGTAAACTTGATGCTTGGATTTTGCCCTAATCTATGAATTGGGTGTTTGAATGAGTTGATGATTATTGTGCCTGGTTGAAGATCCATTACTTTGATTGTTGAAAGCTTTACATTGATTATATAAGTTGCATAGCTTTTCTTAGAGATTTGATTAGTGAAGCAATTTATACTTCAACACCTTTGGTGATCTAGACAAACAAATTGGGGATCTCAAGGGATTGGGTTCTTAGTTTGGTTTGGTTTTCAATTGGATTTTATTCAACATGGTAGTGTTTGATTATCTTAAGGGATTTTGATAATTAAAGGATTTTAAGGAATTTTAATCCAAAACCGATGTCTCAATGATTTCACTCAAAACATAGTTTGATCTTTTGAAATGAGTCTACGGGAGTTAACAAATTTCATTTGATTGAGATTTTATAGAAGTTGACGAATGGAAATGAAACTATATGTTTAAACATTGTTGTGTAATGAATGAGTTGGGTAAACCATGGCAAAAGGTGGAATAATCAAGTGGACACGTTTTTATCTTATTTGTTAATCTCTTTTAGTTTAAGTTTAGCTTAATCAACACTTTATCAAAACCCCCAATCAACTTAGGATAATTGCAAGTGTTTTGAAATTCATGTAAATTGCTCCATGTGGAACGAACCTTGACTAAATACTTTCTAGTTGCTATAATGATCGGGTTATTGTTGCCCAGGCGTTTGTGTTAATTGGTTAAGTGTTTTATCACAGTTTTTATATTATTAAAAGTTTAAAACACACAAACGACCACCATCAATACTTTTACACTAGAATCACTTAATCTCAAAACCATTACATGTTTCTTCAATTAGTAAAAACACTAAAACACCTTATATTCATCACATAGAATGGCTGAATTTCGTGGATTTATGGTTCATTTTGTTTGAGGTGGTGGAATCACATTTTAAAATGGGTGGTTAACTGGTGATGAAACATCATTTAGAACCACTTTTCCACTATACCAAAAGATTAATTACACGAAGTTAAACGAAATGGCTTATAACTATGTGGGTGCTGATCCAAGAACCCATATGTTGAAGATGATTATGTGGAATGAGTACTTCGAAAATGCGTGTACGACTAAAATTTACGACAATAATTCTTTGGAATCAATGTATTTTTTGGCTGGTCAAAATCCACAATACACTGGTCAAATTGACATTTATTTTGAGCAAGTCCTTTCGAAACAATGATCCGGTTTGTAGATCAGTTACAAAGTATAATTCAATCTTCTCAAGTTACCGGGGTTGGGGTGCGTCCACATCTCAATCAGGAGGTGTATTTGTAGATGAAGATGAAGTGGTGGCTGAAGAAAAAAAAAATTAAGAAGTTGATTACGATGATGGAATGTCAACACCGAGTGAAGGTTCGTTAGATAATTATAGTGTTGAATGAGATATATCTGAAGAGGCCGATCCAACCTCTTTTATCAAACCATACTACTCTATATAAACACATGTCTATTTATTATTTTGATTGTATCACTCTTTTACTCCACACATATCACTCTTTAACTCCACACCAATCCATGGATTGATGTTTACTAGAAGGGTCAGTATTCGGCCGATATGAAGCGGTACATGATGTTGTTCGAGGTGTAGTACGAAATAAATTATATTTTACTACGAAATACTATTAAATACGATACAATTTTACACAAGTTATTTATTTATTTATAGAATGGATATACCTAAACCTTGCTACAACACTTATAGGCAGTGTACCTAATCGTAGAGTAGTGTGGTTTTTTAGTAAGTCCGGTTCGTTCCACAGTGAGCTAGCTGAGTTTAACGCTATATTTATTTTAAACTATATTTGTATATATATATATATATATATATATATATATATATATGTATATATATATATATATATATATATATATATATATATATATATATATATATATATATATATATATATATATATATATATATATATATATAAGTAATATTATTATTGTTATAAAAGGGGGGGGGGGTTTACCATTTAGTGACCGGTTTGTCGATTTTATGCCTTAAGTCACAATTAAAACATAAAGTAAAATATTAAATATAAATATAACTTAATTTAAAACGTAAAGTAAATGACGATAAATAAAAGTGCGAATAAAAGTGCGATAAATAAAATGACGGTAAATAAAAGTGCGATGAGATATAAAATAAAGAGAATTATGCTTATTTAAACTTCCGTAATCATGATGTTCGACGTGTTGATTTTAGTTTATTACCAAGGGTTAATTGTCCTTTGTCCTGGAGCATTTGATACGTCCATCTAGTTTTTGTCCATAATGGTCCATCAGTCATTGATAATGCTAAAAACGAACATATATTTCATAGCATTATCCCTCAAGAAAGACAAGCTTTTAGTTGCAATTGTTCTATTTACAAGTGATATTCGTTTAAATAATAAAAGGTGCAGACAAAAGACAGATTCGACGAATTGAAGACGCAAACGACCAAAAAGCTCAAAAGTACAAAGTACAATTAAAGTGGTTCAAATTATTGATGAGAAACGTCTCAAAATTACAAGAGTACGAGTCGCAAAACGCAAAGTACAAGATATTAAATTGTACGCAAGGATGTTCGAAAATCCGGAACCGGGACCAGAGTCAATTCTTAACGCGCGACGCAACGGAGCAAAAATTACAAGTCAACTATGCACATAAATATAATATAATATATAAATAATTTTTAAAATTATTTATATATTATATATATTTAATAAAACCGTCGGCAAACAAGAAAACAAATCCATGTGAGCTGGAAAAGCAGGCCATGCGATTGCATGGCCCCAATATGCTGGCCACATCTATAAATTTTGCAGTTTTGGTCGAACAAAAAAACATCTTTTTCTTTCTCCATCTTTCAAACGTGTATATATATATATATATATATATATATATATATATTATAATTTTAATTTTAATTTTAATTTTAATTTTAATAATAATAAGGTTATGTTAGCGAATGTTGTAAGTGTGTAAGTCGAAATTCTGTCCGTGTAACGCTACGCTATTATTAATCATTGTAAGTTATGTTCAACCTTTTTAAATTAATGTCTCGTAGCTAAGTTATTATTATGCTTATTTAAGTCGAAGTAATCGTGATGTTGGGCTAAAATATTAAGACGGGGTAATTGGGCTTTGTACCATAATTGGGGTTTAGACAAAAGAACGACACTTGTGGAAATTAGACTATGGGCTATTAATGGGCTTTATATTTGTTTAATTAAATGATAGTTTATTAATTTAATATAAAGATTTACAATTGAGCGTACCTATAAATAACCATATACACTCGATCGGACACGATGGGCGGGATATTTATAAGTAGTAATAATCGTTCATTTAACCGGACACGAGAATGGATTAATAGTCTATGGACTTATTAAAACAGGGGTGAATTATATACAAAGAAAATTGGTGTAATTATAGTTTAAGTCCTCAAATAGTTGGAATATTTGACTTCGGATATAAGAATAATTTGACGAGGACACTCGCACTTCATATTTATGACTGATGGACTGTTATGGACAAAACCAGACGGACATATTAAATAATCCAGGACAAAGGACAATTAACCCATGGTAATAAACTAAAATCAACACGTCAAACATCATGCTTACGGAAGTTTAAATAAGCATAATTCCTTTATTTCATATTTAATTGCACTTTTAATTATCGCACTTTAATTTATTGTCATTTTATTTATCGTACTTTTTAATTATCGCAATTTTATTTATCACTATTTTATTTATCGCACTTTTATTTATCGCAATTTCATTATCGTTATTTACTTTACGCTTTAATTTAAGTTATATTTATTTTTAATATTTTACATTAGGTTTTAACTGCGACTAAAGTTTTAAAATCGACAAACCGGTCATTAAACGGTAAAAATCCCCTTTTATAATAATAATACTACTTATATATATATATATATATATATATATATATATATATATATATATATATATATATATATATATATATACAAATATAGTTTTAAAAAATATAGCGTTAAACTTGGCTAGCTCCCTGTGGAACGAACCGGACTTACTAAAAACTACACTACTGTACGATTAGGTACACTGTCTATAAGTGTTGTAGCAAGGTTTATGTATATCCACTCTATAAATAAATAAATAACTTGTGTAAAATTGTATCGTATTTAATAGTATTTTGTAGTAAAAATACTACTATTTTGTACCCCTTCGCTTTAACATCAAGTATTTTTGGCGCCGCTGCCGGGGAACTGCTTAAACGCCGGAAGCGAAACACTATATATATATAAAAAAAAGATTTTTAGTAAGTTTTAGTTAATTTATATGTTTAAAATTTTAAAAATAATTATTTAGTTAATTTATTTATCAAGTATTTTTGTCTATCGATTAGGGTTAGGGTTAGGGTTATTTAATAATTATTATTAATTAATTAGTTAATTCGGGTTTAGTTATTTTAATAATTAATTTTTAGTTTATTTTGTATTTTTAGTTTTAATTGGTTTTAATTAGTTTTAATAAATTATAAAATTAATACTTTTATAAATAAATAATATAAAAAATAATATTTTTATAAAAATTGTACTTTTTACAACTTTAAGTTTATTTTTATATTTTGTATCTTTTTATTTGTTTTAGCGTAATATTTGTATTTTTCGTTCGTATTTAGTTTTAAACTTAATATTTTGCCGTAATTATTTTTATTTCTAGATTTTTAGGTTTTGCCGTAAAATCCCTTAAGTGCTTTTTCTTTAGACTAAGATTTAGGTGCTTTAAAATTTTGCGACGCCATTTTTAGATTTTAGTACTTTTTAAGTTATTGCCGTTTTGGATATAGTATTTTTTTTTAAGCTTTAATATTTTTAGACGCAACTTTTAATTGTTAGTTTTTAGACTTTTAAGTTTCGACGCGCTACGTTCTTTTTATTATTTTTCGACCATTTATTTTTCGACGTTTTTTTGACGCGCTCTTTTTCTTTCTTATTTCTCGACGCTTTAGTTTTTAGGACATAGAATTTTCTATTTCTTCTCTAAAATTTCTCTAAATTTCAACGAAAAATTATTTTTAGCGGTTAAATTGATAGACATCCAAAATTTTCTGGTTCGTAATAATAGTTGAATTTGTTAGTGGTGAGTTGTGGGCTTCCGATTTAAAGGGTCCTGGCTACCTGCTGCATCTATTGGCTATTCGAAACGTGGGCAAAATCAGAAAAGTCTATTAATTTGATAACTTATATAATTTTTATCTTTTATAACTAATAGAATATTCAGTGAATGCACCGAGCAAAACGTTCACCACCTTTTATACGTTCACTACCTGTGACTCGATCAAGACATCTAGCCAATATTGTCGCCGTTGATTTTTCTTTAGAATCTTCATCTAGTCGACCAAGTACTCCAATTCAAATTTCTGATAATCCATTTTTGAACCAGACCTCACAATTGAGAATCCGGAGGATATTCAGGGACAAGTCAGAGATCCTGAACCACTAATCTTTCCTCCGGAACCACCAATCAATCAAACGGAGATTGTAGAGGAACAACCCATTAAATCAGAATCCTCTAGTGATTCAGATTCAACAAATTCAATCATGGAAAATCTTGAACCTCTGAGTATGGAAGACCGAATGAGAGCTAAACGCACTGGCCAAGGTCACGCAATTACTCAACCAGACATTAATGCGCCAGATTATGAAATCAAAGGACAAATCCTACACATGGTAACTAATCAATGCCAATTTAGTGGTGCGCTGAAGGAAGATCCAAATGAACATCTTCGAACCTTTAATAGGATTTGTACTTTATTCAAAATAAGAGAAGTGGAGGATGAACAGATATATCTCATGTTATTTCCCTGGACTTTAAAGGGAGAAGCCAAAGATTGGTTAGAATCGTTACCTGAAGGGGCGATTGATACATGGGATGTCTTAGTTGAAAAATTTCTTAAACAATTCTTTCCGACATCTAAAGCCGTAAGACTTCAAGGAGAAATTGTTACGTTCACACAAAAGCCAAATGAAACTCTATATGAAGTGTGGACAAGATTTTGAAAATTGTTAAGAGGATGTCCGCAACATGGTTTAGACACTTATCAAATAGTACAAATATTCTACCAAGGATGCGACATCACTACAAGAAAAGACATCGATATAGCAGCTGGTGGTTCCATTATGAAGAAAACAGCAACTGACGCTTACAAAATTATTGATAACACTGCTTCCCACTCAAATGAGTGGCATCAAGAAAAAGATATCGTTAGATCATCTAAAGCAGCTAGAGCCGATTATAGCCATGGCTTTGATTCCATTTACGCAAAGATAGATGCTGTCGAGAGACGAATGGAAAAGATGACTAAAGATATTCACTCAATACGAATTAGTTATGAGCAGTGTGGAGGACCACATTTGACAAAAGATTGTCTCAGTATTGAACAAACAATGGAACAAAGAGAGAATGTTTCATACATAAACTAAAGGCCTGGAAATAATTATCAGAATAATTATCAACCGCCAAGACCAATCTACAATCAAAATCAGAATTATAACCGAAATGTTCCATACAACAACCAACAAGGTCCTAGTAATTAACAAGTATCCAATAATACTTACAATCAGCAAAGACATATTTTTCAAAATAAATTACCACAAACCGATGATAAAAAGCCAAATTTAGAAGACATGATGTCGAAGCTAGTTGAATCTCAAACGCAGTTTTTCACATCTCAGAAACAAATGAATGAATAAAATGCTCAAGCATTTAGAAATCAACAAGCTTCTATTCAAAATTTGGAACAAGAAGTGAGCAACCTAGCAAGGTTAATAGGTGAAAGAAAACCGGGAAGTCTACCTAGCGATACAAATGCTAACCCCCGGAATGAAACAGCTAAAGCCATTACCACAAGAAGTGGTATTACACTTAAAACACCTGAAATGCCTGTAATCTCTGATGACGCTATTCCTACTCACAAGAACCACAGCCTGAGCAAGATAAGGAAACAGAACCGGTAGTTGAAATGGTTAATGAAGATAACACAGTTAAGGCTAAACCTTATGTTAAACCATACCAACAACCACTTCCTTACCCGAGTAAAATGAGAAAAGAAAGACTTGAAGCCGAGCAATCCAAATTCTTGGATATGTTTAAACAAATAAATGTAAATCTTCCTTTCATTGATGTGATTTCAGGAATGCCAAGATATGCTAAATTCTTGAAAGATCTAATCACAAATAGAAAGAAAATAGAAGAACTCTCGGCTGTTACTATGAATGCTAATTGTTCTGCAGTACTGTTGAATAAGATACCAGAAAAATTATCAGATCCAGGAAGTTTCACAATTCCATATTTTCTGGGTAGTCTTAGTTCAATAGAAGCATTGGCAAATTTAGGTGCTAGTATAAATTTAATGCCGTATTCACTATACGCTAAACCAGACCTTGGAGAATTGAAACCAACACGAATAAGCATACAACTAGCCGATCGATCAGTAAAATATCCTAGAGGGATAATGGAGAACATGCTAGTTAAAGTTGGTACTTTAGTATTTCTAGTAGATTTTGTTATTCTGGACATGGAAGAAGATTCTCGAGTTCCTCTCATATTAGGAAGACCATTCTTAAACACGGCTAAAGCAATAATAGACGTGTTCGGTAAGAAACTGATCCTAAGTATAGAGGACGAGAGTGTTACCTTTTCTGTTGATAGAGCCATGCAACAACCGCAATCTGCAGATGATACATGTTATTATATTCAAACTATGGATTCACATGCAGGATTGTTAGAAGAATTTCCAGAATTACAAGGAACAGGAGAATGTTCGTTAGGAGAAGGAACTGAACCAATTGATGAAACTGAAATGTTAGCTACACTCATGGTTAATGGATATGAACCAACAACAGAAGAAATTCAAATGCTAAAAGAAGAAGACAGATATCGATATAAATCATCGATAGAAGAACCACCGACATTAGAGTTAAAACCACTTCCAAACCATTTGGAATATGCTTATTTACATGGTGAATCTGAATTACCTGTAATAATATCGTCTTCTCTTACTGAAAATGAAAAATCTCAACTCATTTCAGTGCTAAAAGCTCATAAACCAGCTATTGCATGGAAGATTCATGACATTAAAGGCATAAGTCCTTCATATTGCACACATAAAATCCTTATGGAAGAGGGTTATAAAACGTATGTGCAACGCCAACGAAGACTAAATCCTAATATGCAAGATGTTGTTAAGAAAGAAATTATTAAACTGCTTGATGCAAGTATAATTTATCCAATCTCTGATAGTCCATGGGTAAGCCCAGTTCAATGTGTACCTAAGAAGGGTGGCATGACTGTCATCACAAATGAAAAAAATGAGCTTATTCCTACTAGGACTGTAACAGGATGGCGTGTTTGTATTGATTATAGAAAATTAAATGACGCCACCAGAAAAGATCACTTTCCCTTACCTTTCATTGATCAAATGTTGGAAAGATTAGTCGAAAAAAATTACTATTGTTTTCTTGATGGTTTTTCCGAATAATTTCAAATTCCAATAGCACCTGAGGATCAAGAGAAAACCACATTCACGTGCCCTTATGGTACTTTTGCTTACAAACGTATGCCATTTGGACTTTGCAATGCCCCTGCAACCTTTCAAAGGTGTATGATGGCAATTTTTCACGACATGATAGAAGAATGCATGGAAGTTTTCATGGATGAATTTTCAGTCGTCGGTGATACTTTTGAAACATGTCTAGTTAATCTTGAACGAATGCTTATTAGATGCGAACAATCAAATCTAGTTCATAATTGGGAGAAATGCCATTTCATGGTTAAAGAAGGCATCGTTCTTGGTCATAAAATTTCAAAGGAAGGAATTGAAGTGGATAGAGCTAAAGTAGATGTAATTGATAAACTTCCACATCCCACCAATGTTAGAGGAGTTAGGAGTTTTCTAGGGCATGCCGGTTTTTACTGACGTTTCATAAAAGATTTTTATAAAATTGCCACTCCTATGAATAAACTCCTAGAAAAGGATGCTCCATTCATCTTTTCAGATGAATGTATCAAATCTTTTAATATTCTTAAAGAAAAACTCACTAATGCGCCGATCATGATAACTCCAAATTGGAATCTACCGTTTGAACTTATGTGCGACGCAAGTGATTTTGCAATGGGAGCCGTTTTAGGACAAAGGATTGAAAAACGATTTCAACCTATTTATTATGCTAGTAAGACGTTACAAGGAGCACAAAGGAATTACACAACTACTGAAAAAGAACTCCTTGCTATTGTCTTTGCTTTTGATAAATTTCGTTCATATCTCGTTCTAGCTAAAACGGTGGTCTACACCGATCATTATGCTCTTAGAGATGGCAAATCACGATTAATACGTTGGATCTTACTCTTACAAGAGTTCGATATTGAAATCAGAGACAAAAAGGGAGCAGAAAATCTCACCACTGATCATCTTTCTCGTCTTGAAAATCCTGAATTAGAAGTTCTGAATGAATCGGCCATACAAGATAACTTTCCTGATGAATATCTATTGAAGATAGATTATAGTGAAATTCCATGGTTTGCAGAATATGCAAACTACTTAGTATGTGAATTCCTTGAAAAAGGATTGTCATACCAAAAACGAAAGAAATTCTTTAGTGATATAAAACACTATTTCTGGGAAGATCCACATTTGTTTAAAAGTTGTCCCGATGGAATAATACGCCGATGTGTATTCGAGGATGAAGCCAGTTAAATCTTAAACCATTGTCACACAGGACCAATAGGAGGGTATTATGGGCCTCAACTCACAGCAAGAAAAGTTTACGATGCTGGATTCTATTGGCCTACAATTTTCAAACACGCACACCTTCTTTGCAAATCCTGTGATGCATGTCAAAGGGCTGGAAAATAAGTCAACGTGATGAAATGCCACAATATGTCATTCAAGTATGTGAAGTATTTGACGTTTGGGGTATTGAATTTATGGGTCCATTTCCAAAATCTCAAAATAATCTCTACATTCTCGTTGCCATTGATTATGTATCTAAATGGGCGGAAGCACAAGCTCTCCCGACTAACGATGCACGAGTTGTAGTCAACTTTTTAAAATGTCTTTTTGCTAGGTTTGGAACACCGAAAGCTTTAATAAGTGATCGGGGTACTCATTTCTGTAATAATCAACTTGAGAAAGATCTCAAAAGATATGGAGTAACTCATAAAATCTCAACCGCTTATCATCCACAAACAAGTGGAGAAGTTGAAAATACCAACCGAGCTTTAAAACGTATTCTAGAGAAAACCGTAGGATCAAATCCGAAGGAATGGTCCATGAAATTGGAGGATGCACTCTGGGCTTTTAGAACAGCCTACAAAACTCCAATTGGAACCACACCTTTTAAACTCGTTTACGAAAAAGCATGTCATCTTCCAGTAGAAATTGAACACAAAACATTTTGGGCTTTGAAGACATGTAATCTTGATTTACATGAAGCCGGACGTCTACAGTTAAGTCAGCTAAACGAATTAGAAGAATTAAGACATGAAGCATATGAAAATTCGTTAATCTATAAGGAAAGAACGAAGAAATGGCATGATAAAAGAATCAGAAGTTCAAAAGAATTTAAAGAAGGAGACAGAGTTCTTCTTTTCAATTCACGATTCAAGCTATTTCCTGGAAAATTGAAATCAAGATGGTCTGGACCATTCATAGTCAAAAGAGTTTTCCCGTACGGAACAGTAGAATTAATAAATTCAAATGGGATTGAATTTAAGGTTAATGGTCACAGAGTTAAACATTACATAGATAGTCCAATGGAAGTTGACAACGAAGTTAATCACAATTTCGACACCACTGCTAACTAAGTGTGGGAAGATTCGAATATTTTTAAGGTAATATGTATTTCTGTTAGAGTTAGATATTCTGTTTTCGTGTAGTTCTCGAGAATGGAATCCGAATGGTCTTTCCCTAGCAGACCCTAAAGAACTAGTCTTCTCCCCCCATTCTAAATTTTTATTTTTTTAGGTTTTACGAGATGAAGAATTCCTTTGATCTGAACCATGGTCTAATGCTACACGCTATGATTACTAAACGTAATAATGACACCCTTCCGAGTGAATTGGTATCATTCATAAGAGGCAAAATGGATGGAGTAAGAAAAGAACTCAGAAAAGATCATCATAAGATACATTTTGGTAAAGGAAAATTAAAATCCGCAACAAAAAGAAGAGCACGACACCTTGAAAGATGTTATAAATGCGGAAAATGGTCACAGGAAGGTAAATGTTCAAATAATCAAACATATTCAAATACCGAATTTGTTACTCTATGGAGAGAAGGACCGTTCATATGTTTAGAAGAAAAGATATTGAAGAATCGAGGTTATGCTTACGTAGCTATGGAAAATCAAATCACACGACTCTCCTATGAGTCGGCTAAAGCAGGTCTCTGAGAATTCTATCTCACAGGTAAGTATGTACAGTTTTTATTTTTATTTTTATTAACCTTTTGATAATAAACGCTGAATCATTCGCTATAAAGTATTAAATTGGTATTCAAATAAAATTAGGTATGCGTAACCGAAATTATTGATATCTTACAAAAAATTTATTACATCACTGCGAAATTTACCGTTTATTCTTAAGGTATAAATATCTTTAATCAATCAACCCAAAATATTTCAAAAATTCGTCAGGAGTAAAACTAGGTAATATAGCCAAAATTACTTTACCGAAAAGAGGGTCATATATTTTTGATAATATTTGATTGATTAAAGTGAGATAAAAGACCAAAAAGATTTTTAATTTTTAATTTTTACCTTGTTTTTAAAATTAATATATAAATATTAAATTAATATTGTAAACTTTTTAAAATCAATATATTTAAGTTTGTAAATATTTGAAAAATTAATATTTTTAAAATAAGTTTGTATGTATATTAATGAATTTTTAATTTTATGCTTTTTAAATTTAAGTTTGGTGTGAATTAAAAAAAAAACAAAAATTTACTTTATTTCATTAAGTTAAAAATATGATTTTTAAAAATTTGTCGTGAGTTGAAAACTAGGTCGTTGAACTGAAATTGCTTTACCCAAGGGAGGGACGAGAACTTTTATTATCATTATTTTTAATCTTATTGAATTAAAGTAAGCCAAAAATATTAAAAAATCCAAAAATCTTTCCTTTTAAAACCGCGCTTAAAAATGACAAATTTTAAAATTTTGTCGAGAGACGGACTAGGACAATGATCCGAAACACCCTCATTCTTAAAAGAAACAAATTTTTAAAAATTTATTAATTTATGTTTTATTAGTAAACCTTTTTATAAAAAAAAATACCTGACCACATGCGATCGAATGGGGTTTAAACTGTAAATCCATGCGGTCGCATGGGATAAAAAAACTGGACAGATTCATAAAGCTCATCGAGCTGCTACTTCTGTCTCACTCCAAACACACACACATATTCGAGCATATACACACATACACTCCTAAATCCGCAATTTTTTTCACCAAATTCAACCAAATTTCGTCCTACAATCCGTTCTAATCATGCCTAGGTTTGGATTTTTCAACAAGAAGGTAAAAATTACACCCCTAAACTCTTAAAATTTCTAGTTTTTGTGATATTTACCAATATTTTACCTAATTTAATTTTGTCAATTTCTAGTGTAATTAGAGTTAAATTGTTAGTATATTATGCATGTATAACCTAGATTGATGCTATTTAACATGATTTGAAGCCAAAAACTTCAAAATTTTTAGGAATCTAGGGTTTGTGTTCTTGAGCAATTTGGGGCTTTTTGATATAAACAGGTTATGGCCGATTTTTGTCATGAATTATTGCTAAATTAAGTAGTGTAACATGTTTAGGTAGCTAAATGATCCAAACTTTGATCCTAAACATGATTTTTTAGAATTAAAGTGGACTTTTTAAGTCTAAAATTCATGAACTTGATTAAATTGATGTAAATGCCATTTGAAACTTGTTTAATTGCTAGTAATGGTTGTTTTGACATGTTATTTGAGTTGAATGCTTATGAACTTTGTAAACATTTTCATATATGCTTATTTGAAAAAGTGTAGAATTGTGAAAATGTGTATAAGTTTAATTTTGATTGAACATGTTATTGTAATTGTTTTAATTTGCTATTTTGCTAACACTAATGCATATTTGGATGCAAAAATTTTGTGTTTAATGTGTTTTGCAGAAAAATATCGATACTGATGGTGCATCATCATCATCTAGACAATCTGCTCCAGAACCTGAACCCAGAAATGCAATATGAACCAGAGCAACAACAGGAACAACAACAACAACAACCTGATCAACACGTACCATATTATGATCCGCAGCAAGAATATATTAATGCCTACGTAATTTTTCCAATTCATCCGATAGTAGCACACCCAACGATTCATGAAGAACAGTTGCATCCCAATTTG
This sequence comes from Rutidosis leptorrhynchoides, assembly GCF_046630445.1. Classification (NCBI taxonomy): domain Eukaryota; kingdom Viridiplantae; phylum Streptophyta; class Magnoliopsida; order Asterales; family Asteraceae; genus Rutidosis; species Rutidosis leptorrhynchoides. Next base: position 119,008,986 of record NC_092337.1, read on the forward strand.
AGGTATGATAGAAGTTGGAGAGATTACTCGACGTATCAAAGTAATAAATTCAAACTAGTAACCAAAAATGTAGAAGCGCCAAGGGTAATCGATTAGGAGCCTTTGGAAAGGGTCCAACTAGCTAACTCAGTTAGACTGCATCTGATCCAAAGGTATGGCAGCTCTTCTTTTCCCGATTGGGAACGTTTATTTACCATTCGTAGGCCTGTATATAAGGAATGGTGTGTTGAACTTATGAGTACTATTTCACTTAATGCGGATGTAGATAGGTTAGATGATAGAAGTTTTCTTAGATTTATACTTGGTCGTAGGATGTACAGGATGTCCATGCTGGACATGGCCAGGGCTTTACAGATTTACACTCCTGGTGAATTACTACTACCCGATTGTACAAATTTGATTTATCATGGGGAGCGGGTAGATAGGAATTTTGACGCAAACGCCGTCTGGAGGCGTATGTCAGATTATAATGTTTTTTCGCTAGGAGGAATACACTCCTACTTAGATATTAACAAAGCAGAGCTACGTATTATACATAGATTTTTAGCTAATTCGATTACATAAAGAGGTAAAAACAAGGAAAAGATGACCTTACACGACTTATTTTACCTTAAGTGTATTCGAAACACTAGAAGCTTTGTTAATATCCCCTATTGTGTTAGTTTTTATCTGTCCAAAGTGGTAGCAGGAATACAGGACGGGGGAATAATAGGAGGAGGTATTTTTGTCACTCTCATTGAAGAGTATTTGGGTGTAGTTAGGGATCAAGGGGGTCCACTTTTGGTATGTAGGGAACAGGATGATACTTTAGGATTGAAGGTCTATCAGGGTGCTAAGGTATTAAAGAGCATACGCAATCAGGCGATACCATATGATGGTAATCATCCTCAGGTAGAGAGAGGTTCAGATGAGGAAATGGAGGAAGTAGAAGACATTAGGGATGTCATTAGGGAGGCTATTACTGACGTCTACCAGCGTATAGATGAGGTAGAAATGACAAACCAGGATAGACATAGTCGATACGAGCAGTGGCATGCCCAGGATGTGTACGAGCATTCTAGGCAATGACAGCATGATAGATGGCACTATCATCAGCATCAGATCATGAGCCAGCTATCACCTCAGGATCACTACGTACCGACCCGACCTGCTTACTATCCTCCACACCAGCCCGATATGCGACCACCATTTACTCTCTACAACCCTAACCAGGCCTATCAGTACACCTATAACCAACCATGGAACCCGCCCGAGGACATGAACTGGAACCCCTATCTAGATTGATATAGTTCCGTTGGTTATTTCTATGATTTTTATCTTTTTATCATTTTTATTTATTTATGTTTAAACATATTATAGTGTGATACTTTTATGTAAGTTTAATATTTTTATTATGTTGTACTAATATTTCATATTTGATTTGAAAGTGGGATTTTAAGTCCCATTTCAAATTACCATGCATTTTATTATTTGTATGTATGTATATTGTCAATTGTACACAACAGGCTAAAACAGCGCATTTTCAAAGACTGGCATTAAGTTCAGCAAAAGCTACTAATTTTGACGACAAAACGAAAAACAAATGTGATGTAACAACAAGACGGAATGAACAAATGATGTGCATCATTTATCATTCAGCAAACAAACGCTAATATGTTTGGAAACTTTGGTAAAATTTAATCATTTTTCTACGCTAATCACCCTCAATAATTTAAACTGTTACTGATTTCTTGCAAATGAGGGCATTGCAAGATCTTAAGTGTGGGAAGGGGTTAAATTCTTTCGGATTTTTAAAAAATTTTAAACTTAAACACTTGGTTACCATTAAAAATACTAGTAACGCAGTAGTTATATTAGAATCTAGTGCTCTCTGATAATAAAGAACAGCCCTAGTCTTATATACTGACTACCCAATTCTAGTAAAAAATTTCAAAATTTTCAAATAAATGAATTCAAAATCATGTTTATACATATTTATGAACGATAAAACTAGGTGTTAACACCGAAATTATTGTTACCTCGAAAAAGACATAAATTGAGAAACAACCCAAAATATTAGAATTCATTTAAAATGGAATAGAGGACAATAAAAAGGCAAAGAAAGGAAAATAAAAGCCAAGTGTGGGAAAAATTTACCAAGTTATTTAAAACATATATCACATATTTTTGTACAAATAACTGAAGATACTTTTGTTTTGGACAATTTTATCAGTTTTACCTAATTTCTTATAATATATTTGAAAGAAAAGATGGATCTACACGATGAATCAATTCCATCATTAAAAGGAAGTAAAGTCTTCCGAAAAAGAAACGCGCTTCTTGATTTATGTCAGGAAGTTGTCGTCCTGACCAGTTGTAGAGTCTACGAAAAACCTTGAAAAGTTTTCTCGAAAATCAGCTGGAAATCCACGGACCTCAGTATCAAACAGGGTCGCCAAGTGGTCAGACTTATCCTAACCATGAGAGGATCTGTCTCGTAAAATGGGGAGGGCGCCATGCAAATTAGCTTGATAAGACTAATGAATCAGATCCCCAGAAAGGATAATCTCCTTAAAGATCAAAAATCAGCTTTTAAGACTGATATTACTCAATCCTTGAGATTGATTTTTAAAGATTGAGAATTACAAACTCATGGAATTCGATGATATCTAAACTCGAGCTTGAACGAGAAAATATTTTGATCAAATTACAAACCGATTTGTTTTCTGAAAACCCATTTTTAATGCGTTCATTACCATTGAACGTAAAATCCTAGGAATTCACCTGGAATTCATTAGGTCACCTGAACCAAATCGGGTGTCAACCGTAAGAACGGTGGTTGCATAGCATGGTCAAAGACAGGACCTTGTGCCAGACCGAAAAACTATAGGGTGATCTTTACTATTGCTCCTACCAAGGATAGTAATTGCATCAGACACGTTATAGACCATAATTAAAAGCATGTCACGGGACATTGCCTTAACAGTTGCTTGTTCAACGCTTTCCTTTACAACCGGACGGTAGTTTACCGAAAGGTAATATACGGAGCAAGTATACTGGACGTGTTGCTTTCCCAATACAAGGTTAGCAAGTGGGTGACACAAAACCGTAAGTTTTGAGCTAAAATTTTCAAATCTGAAACCCACCAAACCCACAAAAACAATTTCGCAAACACCGGTGAAGGGTTATTCCGGAAAACTTATATAGGGTAAAAGCTAGATTTAATTTTCAAAAGATCAAATGTTTTCATAAAGATCCAATTTCCTTAAAGGATCTAAATTTTCATAGTTATGTGGGACTGTAAACCACATCGTTATTATCATTGTTCATACCGCCGTATAGAAATCACTGATGTACAAAGTGTGAAGAATAAAGAAGTGATTCTAGTATTTTTATTTCAAGACTATATTGCTTGAGGACAAGCAACGCTCAAGTGTGGGAATATTTGATAATGCTAAAAACGAACATATATTTTAATAGCATTATCCCTCAAGAAAGACAAGCTTTTAGTTGCAAATGTTCTATTTACAAGTGATATTCGTTTAAATAATAAAAGGTGCAGACAAAAGATAGATTCGACGAATTGAAGATGCAAACGACCAAAAAGCTCAAAAGTACAAAGTACAATCAAAGTGGTTCAAATTATTGATGAGAAACGTCTCAAAATTACAAGAGTACGAGTCGCAAAACGCAAAGTACAAGATATTAAATTGTACGCAAGGACGTTCGAAAATCCGGAATCGGGACCAGAGTCAATTCTTAACGCGCGACGCAACGGAGCAAAAATTACAAGTCAACTATGCACATAAATATAATATAATATATAAATAATTCTTAAAATTATTTATATATTATATATATTGAATAAAACCATCGGCAAACAAAAAAAACAAATCCATGTGAGCTGGAAAAGCAGGCCATACGATCGCATGGCCTGGAAGTGCAATTTCCATGCGATCGCATGGCCCCAATATGCTGGCCACATCTATAAATTTCGCAGTTTTGGTCGAACAAAAACACATCTTTTTCTTTCTCCATCTCTCAAACTTATATATATATATATATATATATATATATATATATATATATATATATATATATATATATATATATATATATATATATATATATATTATAATTATAATTTTAATTTTAATAATAATAAGGTTATGTTAGCGAATGTTGTAAGTATGTAAGTCGAAATTTTGTCCGTGTAACGCTACGCTATTATTAATCAATGTAAGTTATGTTCAACCTTTTTAAATTAATGTCTCGTAGCTAAGTTATTATTATGCTTATTTAAGCCGAAGTAATCGTGATGTTGGGCTAAAATATTAAGACGGGGTAATTGGGCTTTGTACCATAATTGGGGTTTAGACAAAAGAACGACACTTGTGGAAATTAGACTATGGGCTATTAATGGGCTTTATATTTGTTTAATTAAATGATAGTTTGTTAATTTAATATAAAGATTTACAATTGAACGTACCTATAAATAACCATATACACTCTATCGGACAATATGGGTGGGATATTTATAAGTACTAATAATCGTTCATTTAATCGGACACGAGAATGGATTAATAGTCTATGGACTTATTAAAACAGGGGTGAATTATATACAAGGAAAATTGGTGTAATTATAGTTTAAGTCCCCAATTAGTTGGAATATTTAACTTCGGATATAAGAATAATTTGACGAGGACACTCGCACTTTATATTTATGACCGATGGACTGTTATGGACAAAAACCAGACGGACATATTAAATCATCCAGGACAAAGGACAATTAACCCATGGTAAAAAACTAAAATCAACACGTCAAACATCATGATTATGGAAGTTTTAATATGCATAATTCCTTTATTTCATATTTAATTGCACTTTTAATTATCGCACTTTAATTTATTGTCATTTTATTTATCGTACTTTTTAATTATCGCAATTTTATTTATCGTCATTTTATTTATCGCACTTTTATTTATCGCAATTTCATTATCAATATTTACTTTACAGTTTAATTTAAGTTAAATTTATTTTTAATATTTTACATTAGGTTTTAACTGCGACTAAAGTTTTAAAATCGACAAACCGGTCATTAAACGGTAAAAATCCCCTTTTATAATAATAATACTACTTATATATATATTTATATACAAATGTAGTTTTTAAAAAATATAGCGTTAAACTTGGCTAGCTCCTGGTGGAACGAACCGGACTTACTAAAAACTACACTACTGTACGATTAGGTACACTGCCTATAAGTGTTGTAGCAAGGTTTAGGTATATCCACTCTATAAATAAATAAATAACTTGTGTAAAATTGTATCGTATTTAATAGTATTTTGTACCCCTTCGCTTTAACATCAGTCATAAATATAAAGTGCGAGTGTCCTCGTCAAATTAACTTTATACCCGAAGTCAAATATTCCAACTAATTGGGAACTTAAACTGTAACAAGGTCTTAATACTTTGTTAATAATTACACCAGGTTATCGACTGCGTGTAACCCAAGGTTTTAATACTTTATTAACAATTACACCAAGTGTCCTTGTATGTAATCCACCCCCATTTTAATGAGTCCATTGACTATTAATCCATTCTCGTGTCCGGTCAAATGAACGATTATTAGTATTTATAAATATCCCACCCATCGTGTCCGATCGAGTGTATGTGGTTATTTATAATTACCTCAAATTGTAAATCTCTATATTAAATTAAAGAACTATCATTCAGGTAAACAAATATAAAGCCCATTAATAGCCCATAGTCCAATTTCCACAAGTGTCGGTCTTTTGTCCAAACCCCAATTATGGTCCAAAGCCCAATAACCCCGTCTTAATATTTAGTCCAATATCACGATTACTTCAGCTTAAATAAACATAATAATAATTTAGCTACGAGACATTAATTTAAAAAGGTTGAACATAACTTACAATGTGTATTAATCGCGTAGTGTTACACGGACAGAATTTCGACTTACAAACTTAAAACATTCGCCACTATAACCTTATTATTATTAAACTTAAATTAAAATTAAAATTAAAATTAAAATTATATATATATATATATATATATATATATATATATATATATATATATATATATATATATATATATTTTGCGTAGATAGAAAGAAAGAAAAAGGGATGAGGAGATCGTCCGAATGCGTTGGCTTTTATAGGCCCATTTTGCACTGTGCAGCTCCGCGAGTACGGTACTTTCCTTCTTCACAGCTCCGCAGTCGCAGAGCTTTGGATTCCAGCTCATTTGTTGATTTAAAACGTGGGCTGCTGATTATTTTATAATATATATATATATATATATATATAATTATATATTATATTATATTCTTGTGCATAGTTAACTTATAATTTCAGGTCCGTTGAGTCACACGTTGATAGTTGGTTCATGTCTCGGTTCTGGATTTTCGAACGCCTTTTCGTATAATTTAATATCTTGTACTTTGCGTTTTGCGGCTTGTACACTTGTAATTTCTAGACGTTTCTCATCAATAATTTGAACCACTTGGATTGTACTTTGTACTTTTTAGCTTTTTGGTCGTTTGCGTCTTCAAATCATCGAATCTGTCTTTTGTCCTCAAGCAATATAGAACTTAAATATAACTTTACTAGAATCACTTCTTTATTCTTCACACTTTGTACATCAGTGATTTTGATACGGCGGTATGAACAATGGTAGTAACGATGTAGTTTACAGTCCCACATGACTATAAAAATTTAGATCCTTTTAGGAAATTGGATCTTTATGAAAACATTTGACCTTTTAAAAATTCAATCTATCTTTTACCCCAGATAAGTTTTCTGGAATAACCCTTCACCGGTGTTCGCAAATTGTTTTTGTGGGTTTTGTGGGTTTCAGATTTGAAAATTTTAGCTTAAAACTTGTGGTTTTGTGTCACCCACTTGCTAACCTTGTATTAGGAAAGCAACACATCCAGTATACTTGCTCCGTATATTACCTTTCGGTAAACTACCGTCCGGTTGTAAAGGAAAGCGTTGAACAAGCAACTGTTAAGGCAATGTCTAATGACATGCTTTTGATTATGGTCCACAACGTGTCGGATGCAATTACTATCCTTTATAGGAGCAATAGTAAAGATCACCCTATAGGTTTTCGATCTGGCATAAGGTCCTGTCTTCGACCATGCTATGCAACCACCGTTCTTACGGTTGACACCCGATTTGGTTCAGGTGACCTAATAAATTTCGGTGAATTCTTAGGATTTTACGTTCAATGGTAATGAACGCATTGAAAATAGGTTTTCAGAAAACAAATCGGTTTTAATTTGATCAAAATATTTTCTCGTTCAAGCTCGAGTTTAGATATCATCGAATTCTATGAGTTTGCAATTCTCAATCTTTAAAATTCAATCTCAAGGATTGAGTAATATCAGGCTTAAATGCTAATTTTTAATCTTTTAAGGAGATTATCCTTTCTGGGGATCTGATTTATTAGTCTTATAAGCTAATTTTCATGGTGCCCCCCATTGTACGAGACAGATCCTCTCACGGTTAGGATAAGTCTGACCACATGGTGACCCTGTTTGATGCTGAGGTCCGTGGATCACTACTACAGAATGGGATATTTAGACGTGTGTAAAAGGCCATGTAGACGTGTTGAATGACACGTCTAAATGGCACAGCTCTAATTGATATTGCCAATTACACCGGTTCCTTACACCGGTCTAATAAACTTATATAGACGTGTCGAATCTCAACAAATAGACGTGTTCAACAGAGGTTAGACGGTAGGTAGTTAGACGTATTCCGTTATCTCAATTAGACGTGGTCCGTTATGTCAGTTAGACGTGTTCCATTACTTCAAATAGACGTGGTCAAAATCCATTTGGAAGTGTTCCGTTTGTGTAATTAGTCGTGTTGTTAGTAAGAACTAGATGTGTTCTTGATGAATTTGAAAACCCAATTAGTCGTGTCCTGTATTAACTTGTGACCGCCATTTTTTTCTCAAAATTTTAAAATATCAGAATATAATATTAAATTTTTAAATAGCCGCTAATATCAACTACCATTCAAAATTTCACGCCAAATACAACAGACTATCAATTAGACGTGTTAGCAAATAGACGTGTTAGCAATTAGACGTGTTTGCAAGTTACCAATTAGACGTGTTAGCTAGGTAAGTTTCTGCTGGCAATTAAAATGTGCTGTAAAAGTGGTTTAACTGAAAAAATTATTACATGATTATAAATAAATGTATAAACATTCTACAGATAGACAAATTAAAATTGTTACACCACACTCAACTATACAATTGACATAATGTATTTGATTTGTACCTATATCTAACAAAATGTAATACAAAATACATCTATCGTCAATATACTTTAAACATATAAAAAATGAAGGTCTTTGCACCAAATATATATATCACGCCCAACTAGCATTCTGCCCATTTTGTAAGCATCCAAGTATGTCATTCTCCTATAAACCTACATAAACATCCAAATATGACATCAATTAATGCAAACTTGATATGCAAAATGATTCTTGATCAGTGCAAATAGTAATACAAACAGTTAATTTAACTTATAATTATACAACCATTATAACATACCTTGTTGAGATCAAAAAAGACTCCACAAATGCCATCTTTCAAAAATATCTTCTAGATCAATGGTAGAAAGGCAACGTTCATCCCACGAAAGCTGTAGATTTCAAATAGATTCCCAATATATACTTTATTATATAATTTATATTAACATATATAATAAAGTATAAGTTTTATTTAAAAATATACAAACATAAATAATTTAGTAATTTTTCACAATATCAACAACTTACTTCGTCAATACGAAATTCTCTCTTTATACCACCACTTGCGATCGAATACATCCAACTGAGGACATAGTAACCGCACTCCCAACTGCCTGGTTGTTGATTGCACTGCATGACAATTGCAAACCGTTTAACATGTAAAACGTATATAATAACATTAACATAAATATATGAACCTCAACATTAACATAAGACTATAGATGTTTGTACAAACCTTGACTACTTCCCATTTCAAAGGACCCCTAGCCCTATTGAAAATTAGATAAAAATACAAATAATTAACAGTTAATGCAGAATACTGTTATTTAAAATATTATTTAAATAAACAATTAATTAAAATAAACAAAGTCGTCTTACTGATTTATACAATCTACGAGTAGATAATTGTTTATCGTCTTCGGTTGTTTCCTATTCAGTGAATCAAGTATAATTCCTTTGTTCTCTTTTAGCGATACAAAAAACAACACCCAGTGGCCTCTAGAAAAACAAAAACAACGTTCATTTAGAAGAAAAAATATATATAAGCATTGTTATATATATTAGTAATGATATAATTTGAAGATTTACATACTTCTGAACATATGGTGCGAAGAAATAATCATAAGTGGATTTGAAGGCGGTCTTCAAGTAGTCTATCACATCATTTTTGCCAGATTCAATCAATTTGCCTTGGATCGAATAAGGGTTAATTAACCCATATGGTTTGGTAAAGGCTATTCTCATAAAGTTGTGTAGACCCCTAACAAATATGAAGTAAAAGGTCAAATGATGTTACCATTCAACTTAAACTATAGTCAGACATGTGCATAAGTAAAATATGATACATATGAAAACATGTTACTGTCAATGTAACCTATATGAATATGAAAACATGTGCAAAAGATAACATAAATGTACTTACATCATGAAGGAAAATTTAATGCTGCAATCCAACCAACCCTTTTTCCAAAATGTCATGATGTCATCAACATCAATCGTAGTTACCAAATTACCTGTTACGCCTGCAAACACACCAGGAGGGGTATTAAGTGTACATCCGGATGTAGGATCTTCTCTAGTCATCCATCTAGTATACACTTCTTGTACAATTGGTCTGTCGGGTATGGCATTCTCCAATATGATCAGCTGGGTAAGCACATCTTGTTTTTTCTTTTTTTGTAAATCTGTTATTGGTTGGTTAGTTGTAACAACCTGAACACCACATCATCAATTTTTTATATATATTAATATAATTTTGTAAGTTGAATTATATATGGTGTGTACTTCGTTGAACATATACCTGCTTACTAATAGGAGCAGCACGTATATCCATCTGCTTATTACTTGGAGCAACATTTTTATCATTTTTTTTTTGTAATTCACCAGTGTTTGATTTTGTTTCACACTCCTGTTAACAAATATAATATTTACATTAAAAAATAGTTACTAATCACACTATTTTTGTAGTTACTATTGTATAGTGATTTATCATTTTAGGAAATTCTAAAAATAAGCAATTATGTAGGTACCTTTTTATTTAACAGACGCATTCTCAAGACAGGCCATGGTATGAAAGCCCCTACAGCTTCTTTCAATGTATTAATCTCAAAATCTTTATCTGGTATTGGAAGAAACACAGATTCATAGCGAGGCAAGACATGTTTTACTGACACCTTCATGTATCCTGGTAACATACGTTGTCCATGTATTAGGGTATGGTCGGTTCCATACAAAATCCCCCTAGCACACGGTACAGGTTCTGTACTTTTGGGATTCAGCAACATGATTTCTGTATGCGTCTATAGTGAACATGAATAAGGAAAAATTACATTTACAGTTAAAAGTATAAAGTTATTTTAACAACCCGTCCTAATCCTCCTGGACGAAGTCATCAACATTTGGTCCCATCGCGATGATCGACTCCAAGTAAGGTCCTTAATATGAGCACATGCACAGTGGAAGACTTAATTCGTACCTGAGAATAACATGCTTTAAAATGTCAACATAAAGTTGGTGAGATATATAGGTTTAATACTAGCAGCGTTATAACTATGGACCACAAGATTTCATATATTTAAACATAATACACTCGCAAATGTATGTAAAAGTAGTTGAGCACTTGGTAACCATACTTAACATTTAAATTATCGCAGCATATTCTTAAATAATCGCTACACCGTACCAAGTGTAGTATACAGAAACGAAGTACTGTGCAACCGTTGAAAACTGGTCGTCCAGCCCGGTTGGGGTTGTCAGGCTCGATAGATCTATCAACAGGATTCGCGTTTACTTTCCTCATGTAAATATTAGCTACCAAGTATAAAGAAATATGCCATGGTACAACTCAACATAGAATTTATTTTTGATCACTTGTGTCCATAACGTAAATCATAAAATGCATGTATTCTCATCCCAAAATATTTATAGTTTAAAAGGGACTATATACTCACCATACTGTATTTTGTAGTAAAAATACATATAACATCATTGAATAAGTGTAGGGTTGGCCTCGGATTCACGAACCTATATCATTCGTATATATATTAATACATATACTTGTAATCGGACAAATAAGTATATTATTAGTAATATAAGTTTTAATGTTAATAACTTATATATTTTATTATATTCACTTTATTCATTTTAATAATTAAAAATTAATATAATTTACTTTTGTTTTATTAAATATATATTGTTATATGAATATCATCTATTAGTGAAATTATGGATGATAATACTATTAGATTTTATAATAATAATATTAATGCAAATTTTTATATAAAATGATAAGTTTAATAATAACAATGATAATGAGAATAAAGATTTTGATAATAATTCATAATACTTAATAATAGTTATTATTATACAATCTTATTACTAATGATAATCTTCATAATAATACTTTTGGTTCATAACAATATTACTTAATAATAACTAAAATGATAATAATGTTTAAAAGTGATAGTAATAATAATAATAATAATAATAATAATGTTAATAATAATAATGATAATGATAAAAATAACATTAATAATATTACTTGTGATACAATAATAATAATAATAATAATAATAATAATAATAATAATAATAATAATAATAATAATAATAATAATAATAATAATGATAATGGAAATGAGAAAGAGTATATACCCTTCACAAATTGTTTTTCTAAAAAGAAAATTCCCCTAGGAGACTCGAACTCTAGACCCCTCGGTTACCCGACCAAACACCCAACCACTCCTCCATTCTAACTTTTCTGTTTTTATTACGTTCTATAATCTTATATCCTCTTCTGTCCGGCTCTCATTACCTCTTCTTCTTCGATTAACAGAGAAATTGAATCAACATTTAATGGTTTTGAATTTAACATGTTTTTGAAACAGAAACGAACGTAATGGAAAGTGAAATCAATCAAAGCTAGAAAAGAAAAAAAAAATATATATATATATATATATATATATATATATATATATATATATATATATATATATATATATATATATATATATATATATATATATATATATATATATATAAATTTATCACAGCTGCTGTCGCAGCTTTGTTTTTAAAAAAAAAAAAATCGATTTTTGATTTTTAAGGCTGTTTTATAGAAAAGTTTATACATGAATTATATTTTTAATCGTTCCTAGAAACTCTAAGATTCATCAACTTATCCTAAAACCTAACAACAAATACGAATTTTGCTATAAACCAAACTGTTGACTTTTAACTTGAAAAGCTTTGACTTCAAAATTCTTGATTGATATAACGAATTAAGACTTGAGATTTTGAAGAAAGCTTGAGTAAAACATTCCTAACAACCTTGTATTTTTACATTTTGGAAATATTACGAAATTGAATTTTTGATAATAAAGTTGCACAATCAGGGGTACGAGCAGGAAGAAGGAAAAAAAAAATCTGTTTGTTCTTCATCTCAATAACTGGTCGACTTTTATAATATTTGAGTATGGACACTCAATCACGAGTGTAACAGGAAAAAGAAGAAAAATGAAAGAAATTGATGGAGACTCTGGACATATATCGTTTTTATATATTTTTTTTAACAATACAATTATATATATAAATGTATAAATAGGTTATTATTCATAAAATACTGTTAATTATAAAATAATAATAATAATTAATATCAATACTGATTTCTTAATATCTATATCTATATATATCGCATATATATATATATATATATATATATATATATATATATATATATATATATATATATATATATATATATATATATATATATATATATATATATATATATATATATATATCTATTTGTATTTATGTATCTCAGTATTTGTACATTTATTTATTTTCTTTATAGATTATAGCTAATCTTAATATTAATTCTAATTCTAATAATATTATTCTTAATATTAAAATAAGACAATTTATAATAATAAATGTTTCTAATGATAACGATAACAATTATCATAAAATGTATAACTATAATATTTTTAATAATAATACTAATAATGCTAATATCAATAATCTCAATAATAATACTTTATCAATCTATTTATAGTAAGTTCTTATCTATAAATTATTAATAACATTGATATTGATATCATTATTGGAAGTGGTAACAATATTATTATATAAACTATATTTATATTTGTATTTATATATATATGTATCGTTACTTATGTAATATATATATATATATTTATTGAATAAGTATCATCTATACATTCAACATATATCGCAAAATATAAATATAGTTTCATTTTTTTTAATATCAACTTTTATCTTGTATGCTATTTTATGTTTTTTGTTCTAAAAATTAAATTGTATTTTATTATTTTCACTACTTGCATTTATGCTTATATATTTATTTGTTTACAATAATTGTTCGTGAATCGTCGGGAATAGATAAAGGTCAGATGATTATCCGAATATAGATTTCAAACTTTCTAGACTCAACATTACAGATTTTGCTTATCGTGTCGGGAACATATAAAGATTAAGGTTTAAATTTGGTCGGAAATTTCCGGGTCATTACAGTACCTACCCGTTAAAGAAATTTCGTCCCCGAAATTTGATAGAGGTCGTCATGGATAACAATAAGAATGTTTTCATGACGAATATGAGGTAATAATGGAGTTTTATCATTATTGAGAGATATAGATAAAATGATTCGATCATGTGAAGCGTACGAGTGAAGCTATCACAAAAGAGTGAAATGAGTAAATAAATATATTCGTTTCAACCGATGAAGTAGTTACTATTGACTTCCGGGATTTAAGGGATTTAAAGAAAATCTTACGTAATAAGATTTGGTTCTTCGGCGATCAGGATATTCTTTGATTTAATGCATCAATCTATTTCGATTTCTCTGTCGGTTATTTCACTATAAATCCACCTCCTTCCCTTCCTTACTTCCATACCTCACATCTTCTATCCTTTCTCCCTCAATTCATACTTTAAAGTATTCATCAATAAGCTCCATCCCGTCCTGATTCTTGATATACTTCTAACTTTCATATCTGTCATTCTTCTTTTTCATCAACCACCAGAAGAATCTATTTACTTCTACTATACTTTTGTGTTTATGGTGTTTCTAGTTCTCCCGTGTCTCTATATTGCTATCTGTATCGATATACACGGTTTGTGATTTCGGGGTTATTATCGGGCTTTATATTCTTCATTATTTCTCGAAGCTTCATGCTTTCGTTTTCTCTTCCCGACTTCGAGTCAAGGGAGTAATGGTCCGTAATTCGTAGGTATGGAATTCGAAATGAACATAGCTATTGCTCTAAGAAAGAAATGGTAATGGTACGATTTTGATTTGTCAGATTACCAGAATATCCTGGAAAAGATAGAACTATCAAGATGATATGTTCCTAATATATTTGGGGATTGGATATAATGTAAGAGCCGTGTAACATGGCACATGATGATGGTACTGTGAATCATCACATTCCATTAGAAACTCAACATGACTTACTGTAATATAATGACGTTGATCAAGTGTCATTATATTATACTAATTCATGCATCAGTTCCCAACACTGCTTCAAAACATTCCTATTTTAAACTCAAAGGTTTCAGAATTTAGAAACTAACACAATTTCTTTTATGTTGTAACGCAGATGTTACGGAGTGATAAATGATTTCAGATAAGGATAGTTGTGAAAAATATCTCCAGAATTATGGAGGATATTTATAATGAAAGGCACGATGATAACTTAGATTTTCTGTCATCGATGGATGATGAAGAAGATTTGTCTGCGAAGGTTTAGAATTAGAAATAAGGTGGTTGCTAACGATTTCAGCAGGCACGGAAACATTTGAATTCTTTGAATATAGAGTTTGGTCCTTGTATTTGTTCTTTGTTTGATTCACGGTTAGCTCAATCCGTTTTTCAGTACCAAATTTCCTATCAAGCGTTCCCAACACTCTATTCTTTTATCATCCCTTTTGGCCATTAAGGCCACTTACTACATGCTGCTTCGTCAGTATTTTCAAAGTTAACGGATCTGGATCATCAAATCGAAGTGTTTTCAGAAGAATTGCGTTTTGAGATGATTAAACGCTGATGGTAGTATAGTGGAATATAAAAGGTTCTCCGGTAATGGTGACGAAATAGCAACGTATATATATCCAGGTTATAATAAGACTAGTCCGACCGAAGATTCGATGTTGACTTGGTGGAGCTGTGACAAAATTGGCTACTTTGAAAAGGAATCGTAAGGTTGTTTTTGCTAATAAATGGTAAAGGATTCAACACAGGTACGTGTTAAATTATGAATTTGGGTTCGAGAGTTTTTCAGGTGCATAAATCTTTTCTTCTGTAGATGAAGTGCGGCTGGTTCATCCTTCCGATCGAAGTGTTTTCAAAAAATCATGAAAAGATTTGAACGTGAATTGTAATCGTCGAGGTACAAATGAGGTTTAAGATGAAATCAAGTGGCAAACTTGAAGAATTGATTAGTTTCATATGTTATAATCAATATTTTAATTCATTTTAATTGTCCAAAGTTAGCAGTCCAAAAGTCCAATTGTCCAATAGTCCAATATATTCATATATATAATATTCGAATTAATTAATACGTATCGTGACCCGTGTACCGGTCTCAGTATTGATCACAACTCAAACTATATATATATTTTGGAATCAACCTCAACCCTTTATAGCCAACTCCAACATTCACATATAGAGTGTCTATGGTTGTTCCGAAATATATATATAGATGGGTCGATATGATAGATCGAAACCTTGTATACGTGTCCCATTATTAGAGTACGTAAAATAAATAAATATATTTCATGACCCGTGTACAACGTATTGTCTCAGAATTAATCCGACGTATTGTGTACATGTGTCCCGATTTAAAATGCGTAAAAGTAAATAACAGAAATTAAATGACAATAAATTAAATTGCGATAAATGTAATACAGAATTAACAGTTAGCTGGGAACAGTTAGCTAGGAACAGTTAGCGTGGAATCTTAACAATATTTCAATTAGTTAATCCGTTTGTTTCTAACAAATTTTATTTGTCCAATGTTTTCTTCATTATACCACTTGTTGGATTCTGATAGATCAAAATCCAAATATGAAATTTGAATGGAAAAGGTTATTCTGTGGTGAACGGATACGTATATCGGTGATTGTAAGTAGGTTTGTAAATGACCGTTGAATCAGATTAGAAGGATGTACATTGTAACTTATTAATGTGAAATCTAAATATTCCTCGGGTACTACCTACCCGTTAAAATATTTTCATCATTAATAGTTTGTACGAAAGAATTTTTTTTTTAATTACAATCTTTATGAAAATATACTTGCATGTATATTTTCTTCGGATGTAATCATGGATCTAATGAGTCAATAAGATATTAAACTCATTTGATTTATCGCTAATACTAGATTACATAATTCTCTAAAACTTTAGAAATTACATAATCGTCATGTCGAACGAAGATAAATGAGGTAGAACGATATGTAAAGCGAAGATAATCGATGTAGAACGATATATAGTACGAAGATCATACTCAAAGTACAGATGGTAATATTGAGGCGTGTGATGTTGATATCCGAGGTACAGATTGTGATGTTGAGGTTTACGGCGCGTTTGTGGTTTGGGGGTGATAAGAGTACTGTCGGCGTTGTTGATGGTAGTCCTGATTATGCTGCCGGTGCTGCTGCTGGTGTTTGTAACCTTCGCACCATATTCTCTAAAGCCACTACCCGAGCGCGAAGCTTGTTGACTTCTTCTAGTATACCGGGATGATTGGCGGTTGGAGCGAGCGGATGAATAAGATTCGAAATATGGGATAGTATATAATCGTGACGAGATACTCTAGAAATGAGAGAGAAAATGGTTTCTCGAACAGGTTCGCCGGTAAGTGCATCAGGTTCATCGGCAAGTGAGTAATTTGATGGATGGAAGGGATCTTCGATGTGAAAAGATTTTCGGATATCGGTTGATATTCTAGCTATATAGAATATCTATATATAATACTAAGGATTTCGTAGACTACAGAGGAATTTACGGCATATGTCAGGCAAGTCTATAGATGTGCTAAGATATGAATTATCAGATACGCTAAGATATGAATTATGTCTATACACTATTCAAGCAATCCAGGCAGTAAGATATGTCTAGATTAAGTATGATAAACAAGTGATTCCCTAAAAATGATAAGCAGGAAATTTTCGACACGGAATGATAAGCAAAACTTTTGACATGCAGACACGGTCGAAGTTCAGACTCACTAAAGCATCTAATCAACTATCAGTTAGACACACTAATGCAAGACCTGGTTCGCTAAGACCACCGCTCTGATACCAACTTTAACAACCCGTCCTAATCCTCCTGGACGAAGTCATCAACATTTGGTCCCATCGCGATGATCGACTCCAAGTAAGGTCCTTAATATGAGCACATGCACAGCGGAAGACTTAATTCGTACCTGAGAATAACATGCTTTAAAACGTCAACATAAAGTTGGTGAGATATATAGGTTTGATACTAGCAGCGTTATAACTATGGACCACAAGATTTCATATATTTAAACATAATACACTCGCAAATGTATGTAAAAGTAGTTGAGCACTTGGTAACCATACTTAACATTTAAATTATCGCAGCATATTCTTAAATAATCGCTACACCGTACCAAGTGTAGTATACAGAAACGAAGTACTGTGCAACCGTTGAAAACTGGTCGTCCAGCCCGGTTGGGGTTGTCAGGCCCGATAGATCTATCAACAGGATTCGCGTTTACTTTCCTCATGTAAATATTAGCTACCAAGTATAAAGAAATATGCCATGGTACAACTCAACATAGAATTTATTTTTGATCACTTGTGTCCATAACGTAAATCATAAAATGCATGTATTCTCATCCCAAAATATTTATAGTTTAAAAGGGACTATATACTCACCATACTGTATTTTGTAGTAAAAATACATATAACATCATTGAATAAGTGTAGGGTTGGCCTCGGATTCACGAACCTATATCATTCGTATATATATTAATACATATACTTGTAATCGGACAAATAAGTATATTATTAGTAATATAAGTTTTAATGTTAATAACTTATATATTTTATTATATTCACTTTATTCATTTTAATAATTAAAAATTAATATAATTTACTTTTGTTTTATTAAATATATATTGTTATATGAATATCATCTATTAGTGAAATTATGGATGATAATACTATTAGATTTTATAATAATAATATTAATGCAAATTTTTATATAAAATGATAAGTTTAATAATAACAATGATAATGAAAATAAAGATTTTGATAATAATTCATAATACTTAATAATAGTTATTATTATACAATCTTATTACTAATGATAATCTTCATAATAATACTTTTGGTTCATAACAATATTACTTAATAATAACTAAAATGATAATAATGTTTAAAAGTGATAGTAATAATAATAATAATAATGTTAATAATAATAATGATAAAAATAACATTAATAATATTACTTATGATACAATAATAATAATAATAATAATAATAATAATAATAATAATAATAATAATAATAATAATAATAATAATAATAATAATAATAATAATAATAATAATAATAATAATGATAATGGAAATGAGAAAGAGTATATACCCTTCAAAAATTGTTTTTCTAAAAAGAAAAGTCCCCTAGGAGACTCGAACTCGAGACCCCTCGGTTACCCGACCAAACACCCAACCACTCCTCCATTCTAACTTTTCTGTTTTTATTACGTTCTATAATCTTATATCCTCTTCTGTCCGGCTCTCATTACCTCTTCTTCTTCGATTAACAGAGAAATTGAATCAACATTTAATGGTTTTGAATTTAACATGTTTTTGAAACAGAAACGAACGTAATGGAAAGTGAAATCAATCAAAGCTAGAAAAGAAAAAAAAATATATATATATAAAAATTTATCACAGCTGCTGTCGCAGCTTTGTTTTTAAAAAAAAAAAATCGATTTTTGATTTTTAAGGCTGTTTTGTAGAAAAGTTTATACATGAATTATATTTTTAATCGTTCCTAGAAACTCTAAGATTCATCAACTTATCCTAAAACCTAACAACAAATACGAATTTTGCTATAAACCAAACTGTTGACTTTTAACTTGAAAAGCTTTGACTTCAAAATTCTTGATTGATATAACGAATTAAGACTTGAGATTTTGAAGAAAGCTTGAGTAAAACATTCCTAACAACCTTGTATTTTTACATTTTGGAAATATTACGAAATTGAATTTTTGATAATAAAGTTGCACAATCAGGGGTACGAGCAGGAAGAAGAAAAAAAAATCTGTTTGTTCTTCATCTCAATAACTGGTCGACTTTTATAATATTTGAGTATGGACACTCAATCACGAGTGTAACAGGAAAAAGAAGAAAAATGAAAGAAATTGATGGAGACTCTGGACATATATCGTTTTTATATATTTTTTTTAACAATACAATTATATATATAAATGTATAAATAGGTTATTATTCATAAAATACTGTTAATTATAAAATAATAATAATAATTAATATCAATACTGATTTCTTAATATCTATATCTATATATATATATATATATATATATATATATATATATATATATATATATATATATATATATATATATATTTGTATTTATGTATCTCAGTATTTGTACATTTATTTATTTTCTTTATAGATTATAGCTAATCTTAATATTAATTCTAATTCTAATAATATTATTCTTAATATTAAAATAAGACAATTTATAATAATAAATGTTTCTAATGATAACGATAACAATTATCTTAAAATGTATAACTATAATATTGTTAATAATAATACTAATAATGCTAATATCAATAATCTCAATAATAATACTTTATCAATCTATTTATAGTAAGTTCTTATCTATAAATTATTAATAACATTGATATTGATATCATTATTGGAAGTGGTAAAAATATTATTATATAAACTATATTTATATTTGTATTTATATATATATGTATCGTTACTTATGTAATATATATATATATATATTTATTGAATAAGTATCATCTATACATTCAACATATATCGCAAAATATAAATATAGTTTCATTTTTTTTAATATCAACTTTTATCTTGTATGCTATTTTATGTTTTTAGTTCTAATAATTAAATTGTATTTTATTATTTTCACTACTTGCATTTATGCTTATATATTTATTTGTTTACAACAATTGTTCGTGAATCGTCGGGAATAGATAAAGGTCAGATGATTATCCGAATATAGATTTCAAACTTTCTAGACTCAACATTACAGATTTTGCTTATCGTGTCGGGAACATATAAAGATTAAGGTTTAAATTTGGTCGGAAATTTCCGGGTCATTACAGTTATGTATCACATAGAAGAATAATGAGTAAAAAGTTTTTACAATAATTGAGAGTAAAAACAATAACCTTTATTTGTTGCAATTCAATCACTGATTGTGGTGTCAACCCTAGTATTTTCCCATTACTTTCTTGCACAGTACGATCGAAGGGAGCCATTTTCATAACAGGCCATTGAACATGTAGTCCTACGACATCCTTTAAGATCTCCTTCTTCGAA
Source organism: Rutidosis leptorrhynchoides (assembly GCF_046630445.1). Classification (NCBI taxonomy): domain Eukaryota; kingdom Viridiplantae; phylum Streptophyta; class Magnoliopsida; order Asterales; family Asteraceae; genus Rutidosis; species Rutidosis leptorrhynchoides. Next base: position 119,029,854 of record NC_092337.1, read on the forward strand.
TCTTTTGAAACGCCTTTTAGCGATATTGGAATTCTCGTGGACATGTAACCCTTAATAATTTTTGTTATTTTAACCTTCATGTAAAAAGGTAACACTTTTTTCCCATCTACTTCTGTATCTTCGTTGGTTGGGTATATCGTACCCAACGCACATACAATATGGTTTATACGATCCGGGTCAAATAAGTAGACTACAACCGGCTCCTAAAAACTACAGCAAAACAAGAAATGTATTTATTAGTTTATAATCTAATTTTAAGTGAATGAAAAACTGCCAATTACCTGTGTGGTTTGCAAATTTAACAGTGATTTGTATTTTGCCCGATCCCTCGATTCACGAGACCCTTGATTTTGCATGGCTAGTCCCTTCACGTTATGTTGTTTCGTCACCCTTTGTTGTTCAACCACTCTTCGCTGTTCAACCTGTCTCCTCTGTTCCTCCTCTATACGCCTTTCCTCCTCCCTACACTTTTGTACCTCTATCCGCCTGTCCTCCTCTCTACGCCTTTCCTCCGCCCTCGTTTTTTCCTCCTCTATCCGCCTTTCATCCTCTCTACGCATTTCTTCAACTCTCATTTGTTCTTCCAGATCTTGATTGTTATCAACTACCTCATCATGCAACATCACTTGTTCGCTACTACTTGTGCGTCCATTAGTGGCATCTGTATCTCTGAGTCAGCATGTGAACCGGAATTTTCTTTTGTTTTACGCTCTTCTATACGCTCGTCTACTATTGCCTTTATATTTTCCACTGTAAATACTTGTTCTACCTTTTGTCTTTTTCGTTGTAGGCCCGTGCTATGGCCTAACATGCTACTAAGACCCCTAGTTCTACCTCCATGTTCTTTCCCTACATCTTCTAACAACGCATCCCCACCCGCTTTATCTGTCCTAACCTGAAACAAATAAACAAAAAAAGTTTACGTCATACAAGTATTTTAAATACTTAATTATAAGAATATAAATTAATACAAATTAAATTCTAATACAATTTTATCTATACGCAACGACATACTTCCACTTTGAGTTTAACCATGATTTTTGGATATAGTTTCATGTTCATAAGAAAAATCATTTTCCCAGAAGAACAACTTTTAAATCAAAGTTTATCATAGTTTTTAATTATCAAACCCAAAACAGCCCGCGATGTTACTACGACGGCGTATGTTCGGTTTTACGGTGTTTTTCGTGTTTTCAGGTTTTAAATCATTAAGTTAGCATATCATATAGATATAGAACATGTGTTTAGTTGATTTTAAAAGTCAAGTTAGAAGGATTAACTATTGTTTGCGAATAAGTTTAGAATTAACTAAACTATGTTCTAGTGATTTCAAGTTTAAACCTTCGAATAAGATATCTTTCTAATACAAGGTAATACTCATATTCAAATGTTGATTCAATTTCTATAACTATAACAGTCTTATTTCGAGTGAAAATCTTACTTGAACTTGTTTTCGTGTCATGATTCTACTTCAAGAACTTTCCAGCCATCCAAGATCCTTTGAAGCTAGATCCATTTGTCTCTTTTCCAGTGAGATTTCGTCTTCACTTCTTTATCTGGCCTCATCCTGCCCAAAACATAATTCCTCACAGCGGGATTACTGATATCATGGTATATCATACGCTTGTTAGGATCATTTTTTTCCAGCTCCCACTTTTTTTCATGGTCACGATATCCAGACCGACCAACACGGGCATAATCATCTTTATTTTGTTTCAACGCATTTTTCCTCCTTTTTTCTCGAAGTTCCTTAACATGTTACATATGATTACAGAACATATCAGTTAAAATAGCACAATCTAAATACAAAACCATTAGACGTTCAATGAATAAAACTAACCCTTTTTGCTGGTGTGTTTTCTCGTTCACAAAACGTTCTACATTTATCCGGGGTAATGAAAAAATAATCTTCAACTTCTTCATAAGGAAGCAGATTTTCATCCATATACTTGCGTAACTTGTACCTAAATCTCTTAAACGCCCCATTGCAATGATGAAGTGTTTTTATCTTTGCAAAATCATCTCGGATGAAATGTGTTTCCTGTTGAATTAAACTTAGTTGATACAGAAATAAATAACGAATACATACGCTAAAATTACTAATTGGTTACCTTGATTTCTAACCACAATGCATCTTTCTCCTTTTTAGGTATTAGTTGCCAATCATTACCAGATAATCAATCCTTCGCCTAGTTATAACACCTATATTAGTGGAAACAATCTTTTGATTTTCTCCAATGGCTTCCCCAAAATTGTTAAACTCTATCTCAATCGGAACCACTGGTGTTTTTAGTTTGTTAACACCTCTCTTTGTCTTGTTATTCCTTTGTGGTTGTTGGGCACCAACACCCATATCAATTGTAATGTTATTGTTTTGATTCTATACACCATACACATTAGTAAATACAAATGTAACATTACTAACATTTTCAATTCTGTACAGACACAAAACTCATAATTCATAATTCTGTACAAAACCATAATTCTGTACAGACACAATATTCATAAATCATCATTTCATACAGACACAGTATTCATAATTCATAATTCATAATATAATCACAATACTATAAGCAATTAATACACGTACCATGATAAATGATTGAAGCAGATATTGTCGATTTTATGCAGTTGGTTCAAATTGAAGTAGGAAATAGGTTAATGAAGAATTCCAATGGTTTAATTAAGAATTCAAATATGTTGAAGCATCCAAGTATTGTAGTAAATGATTTAGGGGTTTTCGATCGAAGCTTGGGGTATTAGGGTTGAAGTCGTGTTGTTCTATGGCGGTTACGAGAAGAAAGTTGATCTGAACCGGTTTTTGTGTAATCGTGTATTAGATTTGGATTATTTGAATAGATTATAATAATTTGGCGGTCGATGATGAATTATTTAGCGGGCAACAATTACCAATCTTAATTTCAATGTTAATTGGTTTAATTACATGATTAAGAAAAAAATACTAATATTATTAAAAATAATAATAATAATAATAGATTTCAGTAAAATAATAATAAAAGCTTACTCTATAAAAATAATATCAATAAGTATTAAATATTAACGCAATAAACATTGTGTGTATAAAAAATTTAAAAAATCTAAATTCAATAATTAAAAAATACCTACAACTTCATAATAAAAATATCAATAATAAAATTTTATGTATCTTGGACCTCGTCTCCCTCACAGTGGTCTTCTCTGAAATAAATTGTATCATTTTCATTAACTTCATTCATAGGTGCAACACCGACTGAAAAGGGAGGTAACTCATCAAATTGGTCGTATTCTTCCTCATCGACAACATCTTCAACACCAACAATCCGTCGTTTTCCGAATTGTACCACGTGCCACCTGCTTTCCTTCGGGTCTTCAATATAAAATACTTGGGTAACTAGTGTTGCTAAAACAAATGGTTCTGTCGGATAACCATTAGTGGATAGATTTACTGTCGTAAAACCATCTTCATCAATTTTAACTCCTTTTTGATTATCAGCCCACTTACACCTAAACAAGGGTACAAAGACCGAACAGCCGTATTCTAATTCCCATATTTCTTCAATGACACCGTAATATGAGTTTTTAGCGATCCTTAATCTTTCTTCATGATTGACAATGGTTACTTCAGTCTGAGAGGCTATGACCGTCACTCCGCTATTTTGTATCCTACCCTCATCATCTTGTGTTTTGGTGTGAAATGTATACCCATTAATCTCATAGCCTTGATATCTTATCACTTGTCTGGGACCAAATGCTAAAACCTGTACTGTTTTATCAACATCTGGAAGTGTGCTCCTAACTTTATCTTTCAACCATACTGAAAATTTGTCTTTGTGTTCTTTAGCCAACCATTTTGCATTCCATTGACGGTTCTCCCGTTTCAAGCACGACTCGTGCTCCTGTATGTATGGATCAATAGCTGTAGTGTGTTGTAACACAGTAAAATGTGCGTCATGTATATCGCCAACATTTTTTGGATACCCCAAATCGCGCCCAATTGTCCCTTGGCCAGATAGTCTACCTTCATGTCGACTTAATGGAATCCCGACACTTTTGATCCCATCCATATAGTCTGTGCAGAAGTCGATGACCTCTTCGAAAGCATATCCTTCGACGATACTATCTTCTGGTCGATTGTGGTTCCTTACATACCCTTTTAAGATACTCATATATCTTTCGAATGGATACATGTAGCGTAAGAAAACTGGACCGGATTCCCTGATTTCTTCGACAATGTGAGAAACCAAGTGAACCATGACATCAAAGAAAGAAGGTGTAAAATACATCTCAAGTTCACAAAAAGTGAGTATAATATCTCTTTGATATTCATTCAAAACCTCAGGATCAATCACCTTCGAATGAATCATGTTGAAAAATAAGCATAGTTTTGTTATTGTGTGTCGTATGCGGTCAGGTAAAATTCCACGAATTGCAATAGGAATCATCTGAGTTATTAGTACATGGCAGTCATGTGACTTCATACCGAATAACTTCAAATCTTTCATTGAAACCAATTTCCTAATGTTAGACGAATAACCTGATGGAACCTTAACACCATATAAACATTCACAAAATTTAGTTTTCTCGTCCTTTGACATGGTGTAACAAGCTGGGGGAAGAAACTTGGTGATCCTTCCTGGTATTGGTTTAGGTGTTAACTCAGGTCTGATATTCATTAGTTCCATGTCCTTTCGAACCTTAATTCCGTCTTTTGTTTTTCCAGGAATGTTCAACAGTAACCCCACCAAACTTTCACAAATATTTTTCTCGATATGCATAACATCTAGACAATGTCGGACACGCAAATGCTTCCAATACGGTAATTCCCAAAATATGGATTTTTTTTCCACATCCCTTTCGGCGGACCATTACCGGTTTTTCCCAACACAACTTTTAGCTTCTTAACCATTTTGAAAATAGTTTTTCCATCCGATCGTGGCGGTAGAATGCTTTTCTCTACAGTACCATCAAATAAGTCTTTTTTGGAGCGATATGGGTGATTCACAGCGAGATCTCTTCTATGTCCCATAAATGCTGGTTTCCTACAATTTTTCAACCATATCGAGTGAGTATTTTTCTCACAAACAGGACATGCCTTTTTCCCTTTCGTAGTATATCCAGACAAATTACCATACGCTGGAAAATCGTTAATGTTGCAAAAAAGCATTGCCCGTAGATGCAAGTACTCTTTCTTGTATGAATCATAGACTTGTACACCGGTATGCCATAGTAACTTTAAGTCATCAATCAACGGTGCCAAATAAACATCAATGTCGTTTCCAGGTTGTTTTGGGCCTTGAATTAAAAGGGATAGCATTATGTGTTTTCATTTCATACATAGCCAAGATGGAAGGTTGTAAATGCATAACAAAACAGGCCACGTGCTATGACCGCTACTCAAATCTCCGAAAGGATTCATTCCATCTGAACTAAGTCCCAACCTAATATTTCGTATCTCATTCCCAAAGTCTCCAAATTCGTTATCAATAGTTTTCCATTGAACTGAATCGGCCACATGTCTTATTTTTTCATCCTTTTTACGCTCTTCCACATGCCAACGTAATAATTTTGAAGTTTTGGCATTCGCAAATAACCTCTTCAATCTTGGTATGATAGGGAAATACCACAATACTTTTGCAGGAGGTCCATTTTCGTCACTGTCTTCGTCAATTGGTTTTCCACATTTATACCTAGATGTACTACATACCTTACACTCATGAAGGTTTTCATTTTCATTCCTGTATAGCATACAATCATTTGGACCTGCATGTATTCTTTGTATTTCCAATCCCATCGGGCACATCAATTTCTTGGCATAGTATGTTGAAACCGGCAACTCATTATCTTCGGGGAGCATTTTATGCAATAACTCTAACAAGCTTGTGAAACTTGTGTCACTCCAACCATTGTTTGCTTTTAGATTTAACAGTTTTACCACGGCAGAAAGTTTTGAAAATTTCGTACAACCGTTGTATAATGGTTTTTCAGAGTCAACTTTAAGTTGTTCAAATTTCTCATGATACTTTTCGTCAACATTATCCTCAATATCCTCAAACATGGCCTCAAAATTATCGTTATCACTAATGTATGAATCTTCTTTATTTAATTGATTGGAATCTGAAGAGCCTGGGTTATGATCGGTTAATGATTCACCGTGATAAGACAAACACGTGTACCCTCTCATAAATCCGTTTATTATAAGATGATTTCTGATATCAGTAGAATCCTTGAAGGACTTCCCATTCATACATTTTTTACAAGGACAAATGATTACATTGCTTCCTTTATTTAATTGATCAGTCTCCGCAATGGTTATAAATTCATCAAGCCGTTTTAGATAGTTGGTGCTAGTCCGTCCTATGTCGTACATCCATTTAGTCCGATCAATCCGATCCATCTGTATAAAAATCAGAAAATTAAAGGATTAATACAAATTAATCAACAACTATGATGTATTTAATTATTATTATAATTTATAAGTATAATATATATATATATATATATATATATATATATATATATATATATATATATATATATATATAATAACATAAGTAAATATAATATCATAATTTATAAGTATTTAATTATTATCATCTGTATTTAATTAATAACATAATTCATCTGTATCACTATCGACATTACTCATCGACATTCTGTACTTGAACCCCAATTCCCAACTTCCAAATCCCAGTTACTCGTCGATCACCATCGGCATTCTTTGAACCCTAATAGATATAACAAGACCCCGTAATTGTTCAATTTGCAACAGAACCCAATCCATTCAATTTGTATAACCTAATTTCTAAATCGTACAAGAAGTAAGATGTCTGGTGAGTTCCCCAATCGAATTGTTTGATTTACTTTTTATATGTATGTTCGATTCTAATTCAATTTTGATTTCAATCTTCAGTATTTTAATTACGTTATCTTCGATTTTAATTTGCAGGAATTCGTTACACTAAAAGAATAGCAAATAAGTTGTACAAACGAACTGCTAATATGAATTATGTAAGTACATTACTTTAATTTTGAATGATGTTCTTGTTCATGTTACTTCTTGTTGTGTTTGTTTTATGAATTCTTTAAGTATACTAGTTATTGAAATAAAAATGATATATAAGTAGAATTAATAAAAGCTTTATGTCCAGCATGTTGTTCTTGTTATGTTACTAGAATTAATAAAACTAGTTTACTTACTGTTGTTCATGTTATGAATTTTTGTTGGGTTCAATTTTTAACTGTTGTTCAAACTTTGATTTTTCATCGGTCAAGAAAACAAATGTAGTAGGGTTCAAGTGTTCAACCATTATGGACATTATGTTTTATGAATTATGTATAGCTACTATACAGATAAACTAGTTATGTATAGAAAATGATCTGAAAAGTGACAAGTGACAAGCAAAACACATATCAAACTAAAGCACAAACATGATAACTTTAAGATTTAATTATTGTGTTGTTGACTAATGTATTTTTTATGTGCACAGGACCGACATGATAACAGTGATACGGATATGAACGAGGAATTTCAGGAAAATTATGTTTCGTCGAAAAGAGGCGTCAACAAGCAACTGAAAAAACATATCCAGTGAGGTTGAATTCAACAGCCTCGGCGAAGCTATAGGAAAAAATCAAAAAGCTTTTTCCAGTAACATAGGTGTTTTGACAAGGCGTAGGATTAATTTTCTTGTCGATACTTGGAAAAAGGTACATCTCGACAACAAAGATGCCTTATGGTTGAAAATCAAGGTATAAATTACTAAGATCTAAGAAATTTGGGTTTAAGTAATTCTGTCTTTATATATGTAACAACATTGACCACTTATTTTAAATGTCTACAGAAACAACATGCTATAAAAGACGATTTTGCTAACAAACAGACACTTAAACACTGCAACAGTGTGTTTACGAGATTCAGGAGGAAGCTACGAAATTATATGGATGAAGGGAAGCTTTCTTATAAGGAAGATAAAGAGTACGGATTCATAAGTCCAGAAAAATGGACTAAGTTTTGTGAACTTGAAGACACACCAACAAAATGGGTTAGTGTTACTCATTTATTTTTTAACTCTATGTAGTTAATAATGTATTTTGTAACTAATGTGCTCTAAAATCCAATGTAAAATGTAAAGGAACTACGAGAACAAGGACTCATAAACGCACTGCAAAAACAGAAAGAAAGCATTGCCCATGTTAGTCATTGCGGGTATCGAGGCCAACAAGAAAAATGGGAGCAGGAACAAAATGATCCATAAAAGCATACTGTGTACCACGATATCACTGATACTGCTACAAGGAACTATGTGTTGGGTAGGACGAAGATCGATACAGGAGGAAAGAGGAAATTATGTGCCGATACGTCGCTGATAGATAAGATCGTAACATAATTTTTTTATTTTTATTATTATCCTTATTAATTCCTAATTGTACTATAACCGATTACTTTATTGCTTGTTTACAATCCTATATGAATCATTCTTCAATTTTATCGATATAAATCATCCCGTTTTCATATTATTTTTTTTTCAAAATTTCATTTTTTTAATTTTCAATTATTCTTTTTTCTTTTTTAATTGTTTTTATAAATATGGGTGATTGGAAGCTTTGACCATTGTCATCCCTACGTACGTTTGTTGTTTTAATCCATGTAAAAACTGATAAAGAGGGCGGGGATCCCTTGTTACTACATGTTGGCAAAGAACATGGTGGTAGGACAAGGGGTCTTAATAGCACAATTGGGTTTAGCAAAAGCGGTAAAAAGCGGAAAGTGGGGAGCGGTAAAAAGCGGAAAGTGGGGAGCGGTAAAAAGCATAACGTGGTTTTAGCCTTGAAAAATACAAAGATAATTGATATAATTGATCAAATTTTTTGCAGGTGCTTAATGGTTAATCTATTCTTTAATTTTTTAACAACGTTTGGTGGTCGAATAACATCATTATAGTATTCTCTATTATTTGTTTTTATTCCTATCAATGTAATATTGTATGATCAGAATCGGGTTGTTGATGACAATGAGAAGATGTTTGACAATGAGAATCTTCATAAAGATCCAGCGACCGATGTCGTTATTTTTGACAATGAGAAGCATGATGAAGATCCAGTAATCGAAGAAGATATTGTCAACCATGAGAATTTTGATGACTATCCCGTGATTGAAGAAGCCTCAGATACAGAGACCGAAGAAGAAGAACAAGAACAATCAACTGACGAAGATGGTGACGATGGAGAATCAGCAACATGAGAAGAACCGGAGAGCGAAGAAGAAAGCGATCCAGTGATTAAAGAAAAAGATGCAATGTTGAAGAATCCAAGAATTGAAGAAAAAATTCCGGTACAACCAATAAGAAGAAGGAAATCGGAACGAATCCTAAAGATCAAGCTATCAAAAAATGTTTTCGTCAAAGATGAAAAAGGTATGACTGAAATTAATCCAATTGTTATGGACTAAATATCCTTGATCGATACTTGAACATGTTTTAATAGGTTCGTGTACACAGTATATATGTAGTTTTATGTTTCTGTGGGCTATTCTGCAACAATTTATGTTCTGTGCAATGGCTGGCATATACAGATGTATTATATTGGTGTGTATGTTTTGTTTGTTTAGTTCCTGCACACTTGTATGCTCTGTATGTGTTAACAGTTTTGTTGTGTTGTAGAGTCGGATATAGAATCAATCATATCAATTGTGTCATTTTATATTGTTATTAGCTGATTGTTATAGCAAAACAATTGAATACAATTTATTGATTGCAATTGTATTCATACAATTGTTTACAATTGTATTCGTACAGGGACTAGCACAAAAATATCCAAAACTTCAGTTCCAGATCACTGATTCAATTACTATATTACCAATTACAACTATATTTTCTAGTATGATTACAAACAACAACCATATGTATTAAATTCAACACAACAACAAAACATAAAAAGAAAGAAAGTGTTACCTCTGATTGAATACGAAAACTACAGCTGAAGATGATGATCAACGAATGGATTAAACTTAAAAGCTATGAATGAATGAATGAATGAATAGATAACTCTTGTACGTTCGCATTATTTTTTTATAAGATTTTATGGGTGATTATATAAGTTATTAGTTATAGATAATTATAGTATAGTTAATTTTGTATTTTAATTATAAGTATAGTTTTCCTAATTAAAATCAAATTCAAACTCGATCGTAACAAACTTCCTATTTTTAGCTCTTAGTATATTAATTGGACGTGTTACATAATTTGTTATTTAGACGTGTTCATAGTTGGTGTTACGTCCAAGCCCAGTTAAGGATCCATTAAAAGTTTTAAACCGACCCAAGCCCAATTAAGGATCCATTTTAAGTTGCAAACCGACCCATTAGATGATATCGGTAACCGAGCTTCATATTTTATTTAAATATATACAGAAGATCAAAAGATCTTCTTCACTTGCTTCCATCCTTCGACATCGAAACTGCTTAACCTACATTCGTTCATGCATCTCTAAGTTGATCAGGTTATTCTTTTTTCTCGATCATCATTTATAATACTTATATACAGTTATCGGTCTATTAAAAATTGTTAAAGAAGTATTTTAATATGTTAAACTTTAGCTTCGACTTTGCTTAGGGTTTATACTCAAGCAACCATTTTTTCTTTTTACTTTAAAATTGCATAATCTATCACCAATTTAATGAATCTTTCTTTATTTGTTTGCTTTTTCATCGATTTGGTTATTTGGTTCACATATTACGTAGAACCCTTAAAAATGCTTCCTTAAAAATGCTTCATTGTCGAAACAGTCATGTGTATTTGTAAAATGATTCATTGTTGCAAGATTTTAACAATCTTGTTGCTTATGGTTTTTTTAACAAATTTTTTTATTATGAATGACAGAGTTAACAAATCCTTTTGAAATTTAATTATTATTTAAAGTATATAAATTTAAATTTTCTTATAGAACTTAAGACATCTTTTTGTTTTTTTATTTACAACATCACAAAATTTCATAAGTATATAGACTTTCAGTATATCCTTATGTTAACAATTTTGGTGCTGTTAGACACGAATTTAAATTAATAATACTTTGAAATAAATATAAGGCTTTTTCAATTGATATGTATCTGACATATGTTTGCTTAAATGCATTATTTAATGAAGAAAACATGGGTGATAATGACGACGTTGTGATGATCATGACTGAAGAGTTTGCGGCTGCAGTTGCAAACGCTCCGCCAAGGTTGAAGTATACTCATGTCTGGTGTTTCTTAGATGTACCAAAAGGGAATGTTTTGGTAAGTAACTACTATATTCATAAATAATATACTTGACTCAACCATTATTTATTGCATACATGTGTGCATTTGACACTTAGGGCGTGCTTGGTTCAAAATTTTGAATGGTAAGGGCAATATGAAAGTAATAGTAATACGAATACAATGAGATTCATATTGTATGCAAGCACATGTTAACATTTAAAATTTTGTAAACTAACACTGCTTGTAATATAACTCAACTTTGAATGTATACATCATCACTGAAATCTTATCTTGCATTACTATGAATTATATTATTTTCTATTAAACGATTAGTTGAATAAGACATAGTTTAATACTCGGATGAATTCTTTTGGTTAGTTGTTTAAGACCCATTAACCACTTTAGGGTAACCACAACCAAGCATGCCCTTACATATTTTACATGTTCTTCACGAATATTGATGCATTGTTTAACAATTATAATACGAATGTGATTCAGCATTTACCAAAAGAGCTTCTTGAGAAAGCACTGGAGTTAAAGAAAGGAAATTCTTATCAATGTGTTGACATAGATGACTGAGTTCACACCTGGGGGCTTTTGGAGGAGAAGAACAGAAAAAACCCAACTTATGTGTTTCTTCTGGCTGGAAGAAATTTGTTCGTTTATGTGGCTATAGTCCGGGGGACGAAATTTGGATGGTATTCAATCGTAGGCAGCGAAAGTTTGAATTTGTGTAGGATGACGTTCACAACTTCGATTGATAGTATGTGTTTGGGATGTTCGGGTATGGAAGCAGAGGTTAGGTTTCTGCATTTTTTGTGTTTGTATGTGCAGTTTCAGTAATTAGTAGGTATGAATGGTATATGTGTTTAGGATGTTTAGATTCTTTTTTACGAAACTTTGGATATGTAAGTATGGATGTTCATTTTTGAAGCTTACGAGTTATGTGAATGTGAAAAAGCGCGTAATGTTTTAATTGTAACTCCTTTTGGTGATGTAAATTGTGCAACCAATGTAATTAACTTTAAGAATTTTTTATATTTTGTGGAAAACAAGACATTCCAAAGTGTTCAAAAATAAAAATTTCGACTGCTTCAGTGTTAGTTAATGAGATACAAATATTATCTTATGAGTGGATATCTAGGAGACTTCAGAATTCCAGAGTATATTGGTTCAAGTGGCTTTGAAATCCGAGTGCTTATCTCGTGTTGTAACTTGGCTGTATATCTTTTTGAAATAGCTTAGTTGCAATCCTAGTTGCAAACTAACTGGACTGTAATCTTAGATTGGTTCAAGTGGCTTATCTCATAACAAACTAACTGGGCTGTATATCTTAGTTGCAATCTCAGCAACTTGCAGGTTGTTTTTGGGATGTTGCTGGGCTATTTTGGCTCATGTATTGTTTGTTTGTGTTTTACTCGTAGTATGAATTGAACTAGTTTAGGTCTGTGTTGATATACTAGCTCACATATTGATTATTTGTAATTTATATAAGTTAATAGATAGATAGATAGATATAAACATATATATATATATATATATATATATATATATATATATATATATATATATATATATATATATATATATATATATATATATTATTGTATTATATATATATATATATATATATATATATATATATATATATATATATTATCGTATTATAATATATATTCATACTTATCTCTTGAGAAAAATACTCATTCCTTAAATCAAATTCATTCCAAATTTAAACTAGCTCCTAATTGATCTCTTCTACCCACGTTAATGTTAACCGACATAACCTGTTAATTTGTTTATGGTGTTAGTGTTATCAGCATATTAGATGTGTTAAACTAATTAGACGTGTGCCTTCTAAGTAATTTAGACGTGTTACAATTAGACGTGTTGATCAAACTAAATTAGACGTGTCTGGGGTAAGTTAATTAAACGTGTTGTCACTTAGACGTGTGCCTGGTACAACTTATTAGACGTGTTGTCAAATAGACGTGTTCCCGGTAAAACTTATAAGACGTGGTTACCAATAAGAGGTGTTACCCTTAGTTAGACGTGTTGTAGGATTCTAATTAGATGTGTTCTGACTTACATTTAGACGTGTTTCGGTTTTTTAACAAAAATTAACCATTTAGACGTGTTCATGTTTCTTAATTAGACGCGTGGATTGAGGAACGCGTCTATATGAGGGGCACTAAATGAGCCAATTTGTATAAACATGATTTTGAGTTCATTTAGTTGAAATTTTTTTTAAATTTTTTTACTAGAAATGGGTAGTCAGTATAAAAGACTAGGGCTGTTCTTTATTATCAGAGAGCACTAGATTCTAATACAACTACTGCTTTACTAGTATTTTAACGGTGGCTATTAAACCAAGTGTATAAGTCAAACCTTTAAAATCCGAAAGAATTTAATCCCTTCCCACACTAAAGATCTTGCAATGCCCTCATTTGCAAGAAATCCGTAACAATTTAAATTATTGAGGGTGATTAGCGTAGAAAAATGATTAAATTTTACCAAAGTTTCCAAACATATTGTTGTTTGTTTGATTGATAAATGGTGCACATCATTTGTTCATTCCTGCCGTTGTTATTTCACATATATTTTGCATCTTGTCGTCAAAATTACTGGCTTTTGCTGAACTTAATGTCAGTCTTTGAAAGTGCTCTGTTTTACCCTATTGTGTACATGAGATAAAATACAAACATATATACATATTTTTGAAGTTTGGAATATCATCCCACATTCAAAAATTATTAAAATATAATAATAAAAGTTAGAAAATTATAAAAACTATTACAGTATCAAAAGAAGTATTAAAAGTATAAAATTACAAGTTACAAAATAAATAAAAATAGAAATAAAAGAAAATTACGGTTGATGAGGATGGTTCCAGTAGGGATTCCATTCATAGCCGTAAGTGCTGTAGAATGCTTGAGCTGGGTTATATGTAGGGAACGGTGGTCGGGTCTGTATAGTCCAGGGAGGAAATATGGCTGGTTGAGTAGGAATGTAGTTTGTGTTATTGTAGGTACAATGGCTTATGATTTGGCTTCGATGATATTGCCAATCTGCAAATGCTCGTTGTCTAGCCATTTCAAACTCATTTTGAGCCAAAAAAATTTGCATTTCTGTCATCTGATTCCCTCCTCCCGCATTACCTTGCTCCTGATCTCTTTCTACCTGTGGATGCGCGCCATCACATGGTGTTGCAGCGTTATGTCATTTCTTTAAAACCTTTGCACCATGATATACTTGCAAACCAATTCTATCACGGGGTTCTGGCACTGCAATTATTAATCCCCCTGACTTCTATCCACATTGAGATACTCAGCAATTAAAGTAATAAAGATACCACCTCCTATTATACTATTAGGCCGCATACCCCTAACCATTACCGATAAATAATAACCCACACAATAAGGTATACTCACAACGCTCTGTGGGTCTCGAATACACATGAGGTAAAATAAATCATTTTCATTTACCTTCTCTTTGTTCCTACCTCGCTGTGTAATCGAGTTTGCTAAATACCTATGGATCACTCTTAGCTCAGCTCTATTAACATCAGTATAAGAGTAATATCCCCCATGAAATCGGTTATGGCTAGTCATTCTACTCCATATTCCATTCATATCAAAATTTTCATCAATCCTCCTACCATTAATTATCAATCTTTGACAATCAGTATATGCTAGTTCCTCAGGCGTACATATACACAAAGCCTGAGCCATATCTAATAGAGACATATGGCGCATCACACCTCCTAACAAAAATATAATAAAGCTCCAATCGGTTAAGGTAGCTACCTGATCATTTATTTCAACACTACATAATAATTCCACACACCATTCTCTATATACAGGCCTACGTATATTGAATAATCATTCCCACTCATTAAAAGTTGAATTACCATACCTTTGTGTAAGTAATTCTCTGATTGGCTCGGCTAATTCCACTGTTTCTAACTGTTCCCAATCTATCACCCTGGGTACTTCAACATTCTTTGACTAAAGAATGTGTAAGTTCCTCTGATATTTTGGATAATCTATCCAATGTCTGTCAAATCTTAAATTAGGGTGTAAATCTGCCAAATGTATATTTGAATATGAAATGAATTGATGCGGTAGATTTTGTCTGTATTGGTCGTTAATCTCCTGTTCGTCTGCATTCTCATGAGGAGCATTGTGAGCTTGGGAAGCGGATGAAGATTCACCCCTTTCAGTCTGCAAAACACATTAAACATAATATTTTGTGCATCCAAATATGCATTAGTGTTAGCAAAATCATAACTTAAAATAACCATAATGACATGTTTTAACAATAATAACTTATACACATTTTCATAATATTCACAATTCTACACTTTTACAAATAAACATATATGAAAATGTATACAATGTTTATTAGCATTCATCTTCTAAAACATGTCAAAAATAATCATTATAGCAATTAAACAAGTTCCAAATGGCATTCATGTCAATTAAATCAAGTTCATGCATTTTTGACTCAAAAAGTCAACCGTCTTGCTCAAAAATCATGTTTATGATCAAGGTTTTGATCATTTAGCAACCTAAACATGTTACACTACTTAATTAAGCATGAACTAACAACAAAATTTGGTCATAACCCGTTTATATCAAAAATCCCCAATTTTGCTCAAGAACCAAACCCTAGATTACTCAAAATTTGAAGTTTAACGCTTCTAATCATGTTAAATAGCATCAATCTAGGTTATACAAGCATAATATACAAACAATTTAAGCACAATTAAAATAGAAATCATCAAAATCAAATTAGGTATAATTTTGCTCAAGAACACTAAAAATCCGGATTAAAGAGTGTTAAATGTAGAAATTACCGATCTCCTTGAAAAACTTCTTGGTAGGATTCTTCTCAACATGATTTTAGCAAAAAATTTGATGATTAACGGTGAAAAATCGTGATTTTGAGAGGGTTTTTGGGTGTTTTTTCGCAGAAAAATGTGATTGTGTGTGTGTGGACTGGTCTCTCTCGACAAGTTAACTGGTTTGGATTTTTCAAGCTCCACGAGTGCGGTGCTTTTTCTACTGAGAAGCTCCGCGAGTGCGGTTCTCTCTCTCTCTCTTTTTTTTATATATAAAGCCTTTATTCATAAAACAATTAATGGAGTAATTTTTAAAATTTTGTTTCCTTTTTATATTGAGGTCGTTTCAGTACGTTGACCTAGTTCGTCCCTTGACAAAGTTTTAAAATTTTCCATTTTTAAAGCGTTGTTTTAAAAGCAAAGATTTTTGAGTTTTTTTTTGTTTTTTTTTTGTTTTTTGTTTTTTTTGTTTTTGTTTTTGGCATTCTTTAAATCAATAAGATTAAAAATAATGATAATAAAATTTCTCGTCCCGCCCTCGGGTAAAGCAATTTCGGTTCAACGACCTAGTCTTCAACTCACGACGAATTTTAGAAATCAATTTTTTAACTTAATGAAATAAAGTAAATTTTATTTTTAAATTCACACCAAACTTAAATTTAAAATTTTAAAATTTCATATAAATATTATTTATATACATTAGTTTACAAACTTACATTTAAAATATTATAATTATATATTAGTTTTTTAAAATTTACAATAATATTAAATTAATATTTATTAATTTTAAAAATAAGGTAAAAATCAAATTAAAATCTTTTTGGTCTTTTATCCCACTTTAATCAATCAAATATTATCAAAAATATACGTCCCTCTTTTGGGTAAAGTAATTTCGGCTAAATTACCTAGTTTTACTCCTGACGAATTTCTGAAATATTTTGGATTGATTGATTAAAGATATTTATACCTTATGAATAAACGGTAAATTTCGCAGTGATGTAATAAATTTTTGTATGATATTAATAATTTCGATTTCGCATACCTAATTTTATTGAATATCAATTTAATACTTTATAGCGAACGATTCAGCGTTTATTATCAAAAGGTTAAAAGCAATAAATAAAAACAAATAAAAACTGTACATACTCACCTGTGAGAAAGAATTCTCAGAGACCTTCTTTAGTCGACTCATAGGAGAGTCGTTCAATTTGGTTTTCCATAGCTACATAAGTGTAACCTCGATTTTTCAATAACTTTTCTTCTAAACATATGAATGGTCCTTCTCTGCATAGAGTAACGAATTCGGTATTGAAATGTGCTTGATTGTTCGAACATTTTCCTTCGTGTGACCATTTTCCGCATTTATGACATCTTTCAAGGTGTCGTGCTCTTCTTTTTGTTGCGGATTTTGATTTTCCTTTACCAAAATGTATCTTATGATGATCTTTCCTGAGTTCTTTCCTTACTTCGTCCATTTTGCATCTTATGAATGATACCAGTTCACTCGGGAAGATGTTTTTATTACGTTTAGTAATCATAGCGTGTAGTAGTAGATCATGGTTCAAATCAAAGGAATTCTTTATCTTGTAAAACCTAAAAGAAATAAAAATTCAGAATGGAGGGAGAAGACTAGTTCTTTAGGGTCTGCTAGGGAAAGACCATTCGGATTCCATTTTCGAGAACTACACAAAATAGAAAATCTAACTCTAGACAGCATTATATTATCCTTAGAACATTCGAATCTTCCCACACTTAGTTAGCTGTGGTGTCGAAATTGTGATTAACTTCATCTTCAACTTCCATTGGATTATCTATGTAATGTTTAACTCTGTGAATATTAACCTTAAATTCAATCTCATTTGAATTTATTAACTCTACTGTTCTGTACAGAAAAACTCTTTTGACTATGAATGGTTCAGACCATCTTGATTTCAATTTTCCAAGAAATAGCTTGAATCGTGAATTGAAAAGAAGAACTCTGTCTCCTTCCTTAAATTCTTTTGAACTTCTGATTCTTTTATCTTGCCATTTCTTCATTCTTTCCTTATAGATTAACAAATTTTCATATGCATCATGTCTTAATTCTTCTAATTCGTTTAGTTGACTTAACTGTAGACGTCCAGCTTCATGTGGAATTATTATGTAGTGTTGAAATAAATGATCGGGTAGCTACCTTAACCGATCGGAGCTTTATTAGATTTTTGTTAGGAGGTGTGATGCGCCATATGTCTCTATTAAATATGGCTCAGGCTTTGTGTATATATACGCCTGAGGAACTAGCATCTACTGATTGTCAAAGGTTGATAATTAATGGTAGGAGGGTTGATGAAAATTTTGATATGAATGGAATATGGAGTAGAATGATTAGCCATAATCGATTTCATGGGGGATATTACTCTTATACTGATGTTAATAGAGCTGAGCTAAGAGTGATCCATAGGTTTTTAGCAAACTCGATTACACAGCGAGGTAGGAACAAAGAGAAGGTAAATGAAAATGATTTATTTTACCTCATGTGTATTCGAGACCCACAGAGCGTTGTAAGTTTACCTTATTGTGTGGGTTATTATTTATCGGTAATGGTTAGGGGTATGCGGACTAATAGTAGTAGGAGGTGGTATCTTCATTACTTTAATTGCTGAGTATCTCAGTGTGGATAGAAGTCAGGGGGATTATTAACTGCAGAACCAGAACCCCGTGATAGAATTGGTTTGCAAGTATATCATGGTGCAAAGGTTTTAAAGAAATGACATAACGCTACAGCACCATATGATGGCGCATATCCACAGGTAGAAAGAGATCAGGAGCAAGGTAATGCGGGAGGAGGGAATCAGATGACAGAAATGCAAATTTTTATGGCTCAACATGAGTATGAAATGACTAGACAACGAGCATTTCAAGATTGGCAGTATCATCAAAGCCAAATCATAAGTCATTGTGCACACATAAATACAAACTACATTCATACTCAAATGCCCATATTTCCTCCCTGGACTATACAGAACCGACCACCGTTCCCTACATATAACCCAGCTCAAGCATTCTACAGCACTTACGGCTATGAATGGGATCCTTACTGGAACTATCCTCATCAACCATAGTTTTATTTTATTCCTATTTTGAAGTTTGTAATCTATAATGTTATTACTATTTAATACTTATTGTGATACTGTAATAATTTTTAGAGTTTTCTAACTTAATTTTTTTTTTAATTTTTGAATGTGGGGTAATATACCAAACTTCAAAAATATGTATATATGTATGTTTGTAGTTTATCTTATGTACAAAACAGGGTAAACCAGCGCATTCTCAAAGACTGGCATTAAGTTCAGCAAAAGTTACTAATTTTGACGACAAGATGGAAAACAAATGTGATGTAACAACAGATAGAATGAACAAATGAAGTGCACCATTTATCATTCAAACAAACAATAATATGCTTGGAAACTTTGGTAAAATTTAATCATTTTTCAACGCTAATAACCCTCAATAATTTAAATTGTTACTGATTTCTTGCAAATGAGGGCATTGCAAGATCTTAAGTGTGGGAAGGGATTAAATTCTTTCGGTTTTAAACATTTGACTTATACACTTGGTTTAATAACCACCGTTAAAATACTACTAACGCAGTAGTTGTATTAGAATCTAGTGCTCTCTAATAATAAAGAATAACCCTAGTCTTATTTACTGACTACCCACTTCTAGTAAAATTTTTAAATAATTTTCAACTAAATGAACTCAAAATCATGTTTATACATATTTATGAATGATAAAACTAGGTGTTAACACCGAAATTATTGTTACCTCGGAAAGGACATAAATTGAGAAACAACCCAAAATACTTGAATTCATTTAAAATGGAATAGAAGAGAATTAAAAGGCAAAGAAAGAAAAATAAAAGCCAAGTGTGGGAAAAATTTACCAAGTTATTTAAAACATATATCACATATTTTTATACAAATAATTGAAGATACTTTTATTTTGGACGATATTAATCAGTTTTTGATGGAATACCACATGTAAACAATTCACAAAACCCATTTTGTATATGTATATATTTCGGCCTAAAACATAGAGTAAGCGGAAGCAATTTCAAGTGTTTGCATGTATATTTTAACCTTTTAAATGTATTCCATTTCATAGATCTAGTCTTGAAAATATACAAAAATGTAAATAGAGCTAGTTTAGGGTTTATACCTTCTCCTAAAATGGAGGTTGAAGAAACAAGAAAATGGAGATGATGAAGAAGCTAGTTTCTTACTTGAAACCTCAAGCCTTTGATACCCACAAACCTTTGTATCAACACCCTTCTTTGGTTAGGATTTTTTAAGACACTTCTTGACTAGCAAAATCAACCAAAAATCCCCTTGTTCTTGCTCCAAAAATTGGCCAAAATGGGAGGGAGGAGGAAGAGTATTTTGTTAGTTCAAAAATGCAAGTATTCAAGTGTGTGTGAGAAGTTGTGCAAGCATGCATAAGGTAGAGTGTGTATTGATTAAAAGCAAGCATGGGGAGGCACACCTTGGAGTCCCAAAATCGTCCCCTTTATTACCCTTTTTTTTTTTTTTTTTTTGCTTTCTTTTAATATCAATCTCCATGCACTCTTTATTTAAATTACATGCACATATATATATATATATATATATATATATATATATATATATATATATATATATATATATATATATATATATATGTATATATATGTATATGTTACTTACACATTTAAATACAATTTTATAAACCACTTTATAAAATTATAGCACACGCATATAAGTTTAATCATACTAATAATTAAACTTGCACTTATAATTATCCAAATAATTATTTCTTGCATTTCATCTTTAAAATACCAAATTCTAAAGTCTAAGTGTCAAGTATTTAATTTAAGGATCCACTCATTAAAATAAATACATAAAAGTGTTGACGGTTTGTTATTGGGTATGACCCGACTTGGATCATAACATATTGGCCACAATAATTAATTATGTCTCTCGGGCATATGAAATACCTTCAATCTCCCACTTGCACGAGAAACATAAGGAATTAATGCAAGTGACGGATACCACCTAACGACCGTCCATCACCCCCAATGTGTTATGACTTAGTGCCATTCAATAACATCATCCCTTTCGAGTTCCCATCTCGAATATGATTAGGTGAATCTTTCAATATATCCTTTCGTCCTAGATGTCATGTCAAATCCAAGAGACATAGAATGATCACTCTCTTATAGATTTAACTTTATCAGGCCTTAGACATCTGACTCTTAACGAATAAGAGGGGCAAATTCCATCTTGACTACATACGTCCTAGATACTACACCTTGTACCATACCTGAAGCCTCCCTTATGTACTACCATTTTTCAGAATAGCGAAGGAAAGAATCAAGGCACAATATTCGGTGAATATCCGAACCCAATATGTGTCTCAGGTCAGAGGATATAATGATATTCTCCTTTACTCAAGATTACATGTGATCAACCACAAAGGCTCCATATAGTAAATCTTGAGAGTGGGTCTTCCAATATTTGTGTCCCACAAATATCTATGAACCTTGGTTGCAACCTTGCCCCACATTCACCATTTGAATGTTAACCAATCCAAGTTCATAATAGTCTAGACCTCACACTTGTTCCCACAAATGTGATCAACTACGGAATTTAGAATAATAGTTTATTCATGGATAAAATATGCAAAATTGGAACATGACTCATAATTAAATTAATGCCATAATTATATTAATGAGTTTGAACTAATTCGTTCCGTTACAATACTTAAAATAGATCAATTCCAATCACTAGAATATCGAAGCCCTAATGCACAAACATGTCCCTCATGTTTTGGCCCATGTAAAAGCTTCGTGAGTGGATCCGCAACATTTTGATCTGTGTGAACTTTGTGAATACATATCTTTCCTTTTTCAACCTCATCCCTAATGTAGTTGAATCTCCGCTCAATGTGACGAGTCTTTTGATGAGCACGAGGTTCCTTGATTTGAGCAATCGCACCCTCGTTGTCACAAAAGATCTCAAGAGGGTCCTGAATGGAAGGGACCACTCCTAAGTCGTCGATGAATTTCTTCATCCATGCAGCTTCCTGAGCTGCCAGTGAGGCGGCAATGTACTCCGACTCTGTAGTGGATAACGCAACAACTTCCTGTTTTGAGCTCTTCCAAGAGACTGCACCACCATTTAACATGAAGACATAATCGGATTGTGATCGAGAGTCATCTCGATCAGTTTGGAAACTCGCGTCCACGTAACCTTTTACAGCGAGTTCTTCCTCACCAGACCCATATATTAGAAACATATCCTTAGTCCTTCTAAGGTATTTCAATATACATTTAACCGCAGTCCAATGACTATTTCCCGGGTTATTCTGGTATCTACTTGTCAGGCTTAGGGCGCATGACACATCCGGTCTAGTACATATCATTACATACATGATAGACCCAATAGCAGATGCGTATTGGACTTTCTTCATTCTCTCTTGCTCATCTTTTGTGGTAGGACACTGAGATGAACTGAGAATGGTTCCCTTTTGAATAGGTACCAAACCTTTCTTAGAGTTTTCCATCTTGAACCTTTTCAAGATTTTATCAATGTATGCACTTTGACTTAAACCTATCAATCTCTTGGATCTATTCCTATAGATCCCAATCCCCAATATGTATTGTGCTTCTCCAAGATCCTTAATAGAGAAGCAACTCTTTAGCCAAGTTTTGACTTCTTGCATTATGGTAATATCATTCCCAAACAATAATATATCATCCACATATAGCACAAGGAACATTATAGAGCTCCCACTAGCCTTCTTGTACACACAAGATTCATCACCATTTTTAATGAAGCCAAATTTCTTTGCCTCTTCATTAAAGCGATGATTCCACATTCTAGATGCTTGTTTTAATCCGTAGATTGACTTCTTTAACTTGCATACCTTTTTAGGATTTTTCGGATCAACAAAACCTTCGGGCTGTACCATATAGACATCTTCCTCAAGATATCCATTTAGGAAAGCGGTTTTGACATCCATTTGCCATATTTCATAGTCATAGTGAGCAGCAATGGCAAATAATATCCTAATAGACTTTAGCATTGCCACTGGCGAGAAAGTTTCATCATAATCAACCCCTTTAGTTTGAGTGAAACCTTTTGCTACAAGTCTAGCTTTGTATGTATCCAAGTTTCCATGTATGTCGGTTTTCTTCTTGAAAAGCCATTTGCAATCAACTAGCTTGGAGCTAGGAGGTTGCACAACAAGTTCCCAAACTTGGTTTTCATACATGGATTGCATCTCGGTGTTCATGGCTTCCTGCCATTTATCTTTATCAATCCTTGATAAAGCATCTTTGTAGTTTGTCGGTTCATCCAAATCAACCGTATAGCAACCATCCACGAGAAACCCATATCTCTCGGGAGGATTACTAATCCTACTAGATCTTCGAACGTCTTGTGTACTTTGATCATCCACTTGATCATTTTCAACATCCTCATGTTGAGTACTAGTGCCAACCAATTGTGTATCATCGGCTTGATCTTGTACCTCTACAAGATCTATCTTCCTTTCACCATCACCTTCCATAAGGAACTTGGTTTCAAGGAATTCCGCCTTTCGAGCAACAAATACCGTTTGCTCGGATGGATCATAGAAGTAATATCCCATGTCATCTTTGGGATATCCTATGAAGATACACTTTGTGGATCGAGCATGTAGCTTATTCGCTGCATAACGCTTAGGATAAGCTTCACATCCCCATACTTTCAAGTATGAAAGAGAAGGAGGTTTTCCAAACCACATCTCATGAGGAGTTCGTTCCACTTTCTTGGTTGGGGCCATATTTAAAATACGAGCCGCGGAGCTTAGACAATAACCCCAAAATGATAGAGGTAACGAGCTTCTTGCCATCATAGATCGAACCATATCCATTAGGGTTCGGTTCCTCCTTTCGGAAACTCCATTAAGTTGGGGTGTTCCGGGTGGAGTAAGTTGTGAGATAATCCCACAACTCCTAAGATGATCTTGGAAGGCATCGCTTAGGTATTCACCTCCTCTATCGGTACGTAGTACCTTAATTGTCTTATTGAGTTGATTTTGTACTTCGTTTTGATATTCTTTGAATGCTTCAAACGTTTCATCCTTGTGTCTTAATAAATAGACATATCCGAAACGGCTAAAGTCATCAATGAAAGTAACAAAGTATCTTTCACCATTCCTAGTCATGGGTTTAAAGGGTCCACATACATCCGAATGTATTAATCCCAATAAATCTTTAGCCCTCTCATAAGTCCCTTTGAAAGGTGCTTTAGTCATCTTGCCTTGTAAACAAGATTCACATACATCAAATGAATCCATTTCATTTGATTTCAAAAGTCCATTCTTTTAAAGTGTATGCATTCGGTTCTTGTTTATACGGCCAAGGCGACAATGCCATAAATAGGAATCACTCAAATCCCTTTTGAGTTTCTTGGTGCTTGTATGGTATATAGAGCTCGATGATGCGTCATCATGAACCAATTCATAAATTCCATTTGAAGGCGAACCCTTGAAATAGAATACATTGTCTTTAGAAACATGAATATCATCATCAATAAAATTAACAACGTAACCACATTGTTTTAAGCGAGAAATAGAAATAATGTTTCTACACAAATCCGGAGCATACAAAACATTTTCTAAAATAAGTTCCAATCCGCTTGGAAGCTTCAAAATAAAATCTCCTTGAGCTTTAACATGCACCTTTGCACCATTGCCCATATAGGGACTTGATGTTCCCGCCTTATGATCACTTCTTTTAAACCCCTGCAAAGAATTGCAAATATGAGTTCCACATCCCATGTCTAATACCCATGTATTAGAAGAAGTAATACTAAGCTCTATATATACCATATATATATATTACCTGAGGTTTGCCCTGCATCCCTCTTGTCCTTCAACACCTTAAGATAGGCCGGACAGTTTCGTTTCCAATGACCCATCTCACCGTAACCGAAACATGGGTCTTCTTTGGGGTTTGCCTTCTCGGCTACCTTTTGCTTCTTAGCCTTGTTGATGGTTGGGGTAACCATCTTCCCTTTCCCTTTGCCTTGATGGGCGGGTCCTTTTCTCTTGGCCACCTTTGGCTTAGAGGTGTTACCTTTTGACCCACCTTGATCGATTGCTAACACGGGTAAAGCCCTTTTACCCATGCTAGTTTCCGCCGTTCTAAGCATACCGTGAAGCTCACCTATGCTCTTATCCATCCCATTCATATTGTAATTAATTACAAATTGATCAAACCTTTTTGATAGGGAGTTAAGGATAAGATCGGTGGCTAACTCATTTGATATGTTTAGGTTAAGACGGTTAGCACGATCGATAAGGCTTTTCATCTTAAGTACATAAGATGAAACCGATTGGGTATCGTCCATACAACAAGCATGTAGCGCCCGAACCGTTTCGAAACGCTCGACATGCGCTTGTTGGAGGAACATCTCCTTCAATTGTGTTATCATGTCGTATGCACTATGATGCTAGAAATCCTTTTGGAGTTCGGGTATCATAGTCCCAAGCATTAAGCATGAGACTTGAAGGGAGTCGTGGCAATACTTATCGTAAGAGGCCATTGCCACCACATCATTCTCATCCGGTTGATCGGGAATGGGGTCCTCAAGTACATACGCTTTATCGTCTTGTTTGAGGACAATCCGAAGATTGCGGAACCAATCCATAAAGTTGGTATGGTTGAGTTTGTCTTTCTCGAGGAGAGACCGTAACGATAGGTT
Source organism: Rutidosis leptorrhynchoides (assembly GCF_046630445.1). NCBI lineage: Eukaryota > Viridiplantae > Streptophyta > Magnoliopsida > Asterales > Asteraceae > Rutidosis > Rutidosis leptorrhynchoides. Next base: position 119,055,703 of record NC_092337.1, read on the forward strand.
GTTCATGTTAAGTGGTGCGTTTTGCATGTTGTTGTTGTTATTAGCGGCCATCTACAAAATTCAACAAAGTTCATTTTAAGTATCGATTTTAGATTTAATAAACAATACCCTTTTAATTTGTTTTATTAAATATTAGAATCCATCGGTAAATCAAATTTCGGTTAAGTGACCTTTATCCCGTCATTTGATTTAGCTAGGTAGTCATAATGACAATTGCAATCCTTTTGCAACTTCTAATTTTATGGGATCATGCAATCCTTTTGCACGGCATATTAATCCCATCAACGCCGATTTGTTCCTCATGCTTCGGTGACCCTAAGTTCATGATTCCCAAATCAAGTCGTCCTACTTGTGTAAACATGTAGACTTAACATACAAGTGGTTAGGCGACCTTTATCCCACATGTATGCGAAGTGTACCTTATTCATATTAGTTCACTCATGACGGTTAGGTGACCTTTATCCCATCAAGAGATTCCTAATATGTCTAAGTGTTTCCACAAAAGGATGGAGTTTAACTTGTTTACCTTGTTTTAGTTAAAGGGATTTTATGTTTTCTACATTCTAGTTTTAGAAAACAAAATGCTATACACCAACATGCATTTGGTGTGTAGTGTTTTATGAAAAACCTATTTTCATGTCCTTTTAGTAAACCAATTACTAGTTATAAACCATTTCATTACCTTTTAAATAAACCATTTTATTTAGATCTAATAACCAATTATTAGTGTCATTTTGTTATGTTTTATTATAACCACTTATAATGTATTATGCAAGTGTTAACATGTGATAATCTTGTAGCAACCAATCATACAAACATACACAACATGCATAACAAAATATGTTCACAATCGGGAGCCATTTTGGTGGACATTTGTTTAGCCAAAAAAACAAATGTCACCGGTAAGGGTAAAGGAAAGTAAGAGATTTTAAGCAAAATCTCCCACTTAATCTTGTAATCTTCAAGAGCTCCAACTTGTAACCTTCTTCTTGATTCTTCATTTTCTCTTTACAAAATTATATCCTAATACAATTTTTCTAGAAAATGAAATAACAACCTATTCTATTTTTACAAACAAATAGAATAAATTACATGAAAAATTACAAGATTTACTTACAACTTATTACAAACCAAAATTACAAAATTATTACAAATTAATACAAACCATATGAATGAATGTTACAATCATGAATAACAACCAAATCATTCAAACATACAACCACATGGTCTAGGCTTGATTGTGAACAATAACATAACAACAAACTTGGCCAAACTTGAAGTCCCAAACCCACTTTTGGGACCCCAATAATTCGGCCAAACCAAACAACCACCCAAAACTCATGATTTTTCCATTCTACTTTCATGCATGTTAGTAGATTGTAAAATAAATGAGTTTACAAGCCAAAAACAAGAAGTATATTAACAAGACTTTGGCTCTAGATACCATTGATGGAATACCACATGTAAACAATTCACAAAACCCATTTTGTATATGTATATATTTCGGCCTAAAACATAGAGTAAGCGGAAGCAATTTCAAGTGTTTGCATGTATATTTTAACCTTTTAAATGTATTCCATTTCATAGATCTAGTCTTGAAAATATACTAAAATGTAAATAGAGCTAGTTTAGGGTTTATACCTTCTCCTAAAATGGAGGTTGAAGAAACAAGAAAATGGAGATGATGAAGAAGCTAGTTTCTTACTTGAAACCTCAAGCCTTTGATACCCACAAACCTTTGTATCAACACCCTTCTTTGGTTAGGATTTTTTAAGACACTTCTTGACTAGCAAAATCAACCAAAAATCCCCTTGTTCTTGCTCCAAAAATCGGCCAAAATGGGAGGGAGGAGGAAGAGTATTTTGTTAGTTCAAAAATGCAAGTATTCAAGTGTGTGTGAGAAGTTGTGCAAGCATGCATAAGGTAGAGTGTGTATTGATTAAAAGCAAGCATGGGGAGGCACACCTTGGAGTCCCAAAACCGTCCCCTTTATTACCCCTTTTTTTTTTTTTTTTTTTTTTTTTTTTTGCTTTCTTTTAATATCAATCTCCATGCACTCTTTATTTAAATTACATGCACATATATATATATATATATATATATATATATATATATATATATATATATATATATATATATATATATATATATATATATATATATATATATATATATATATATATATGTATATGTTACTTACACATTTAAATACAATTTTATAAACCACTTTATAAAATTATAGCACACACATATAAGTTTAATCATACTAATAATTAAACTTGCACTTATAATTATCCAAATAATTATTTCTTGCATTTCATCTTTAGAATACAAAATTCTAAAGTCTAAGTGTCAAGTATTTAATTTAAGGATCCACTCATTAAAATAAATACATAAAAGTGTTGACGGTTTGTTATTGGGTATGACCCGACTTGGATCATAACATATTGGCCACAATAATTAATTATGTCTCTCGGGCATATGAAATACCATCAGTTTTATCCAGTTTATTGTAATATAAATGGAATGAAAAAGGAAGTACAGTCTTCTGAGAAAAAGACACGCGCTTCTTGATTTAGGTCAGGAAGTTGTCGTCCAGACCTGTTGTAGAGTCTACGAAAAACCTTGAAAAGTTTTCTCAAAAATCAGCTGGAAAGCCACGGACCTCAGCATCAAACAGGGTCGCCAAGTGGTCAGACTTATCCTAACCATGAGAGGATCTGTCTCGTACAATGGGGGCACCGTGCAAATTAGCTTATAAGACTAATGAATCAGATCCCCAGAAAGGATAATCTCCTTAAAGATCAAAAATCAGCTTTTAAGACTGATATTACTCAATCCTTGAGATTGACCTTAAACATTGAGAATTCAAACTCATGGAATTCAATGATATCTAAACTCGAGCTTGAACGAGAAAATATTTTGATCAAAATTACAAACCGATTTATTTTCTGAAACCCTATTTTCAATGCGTTCAGTACCATTGAATGTAAAATCCTAGGAATTCACCTGGAATTCATTAGGTCACCTGAACCAAATCGGGTATCAACCGTAAGAACGGTAGTTGCATAGCATGGTCGAAGACAGGACCTTGTGCCAGACCGAAAAAAATATAGGGTGATCTTTACTATTGCTCCTACAAAGGATAGTAATTGCATCCGACACGTTGTAGACCATGAACATCTGCATGTCATTAGACATTGCCTTAACAGTTGCTTGTTCAACGCTTTCCTTTATAACCGGACGGTAGTTTACCGAAAGGTAATATACGGAACAAGTATACTGGACGTGTTGCTTTCCTAATACAAGGTTAGCAAGTGGGTGACACAAAACCACAAGTTTTGAGCTAAAATTTTCAAATCTGAAACCCACAAAACCCATAAAATTATTTTGCAAACACCGGTGAAGGGTTATTCCGAAAAACTTATCTAGGGTAAAAGCTAGATTGAATTTCAAAAGATCAAATATTTTCATAAAGATCCAATTTCCTAAAGGATCTAAAATTTTATAGTCATGTGGGACTGTAAACCACATCGTTACTACCATTGTTCATACCACCGTATTAAAATCACTGATGTACAAAGTGTGAAGAATAAAGAAGTGATTCTAGTAAAGTTATATTCAAGTTTTATATTGCTTGAAGACAAGCAACGCTCAAGTGTGTGAATATTTGATAATGCTAAAAACGAACATATATTTCATAGCATTATCCTTCAAGAAAGACAAGCTTTTAGTTGCAATTGTTTTATTTACAAGTGATATTCGTTTAAATAATAAAAGGTGAACACAAAAGACAGATTCGACGATTTGAAGACGCAAATGACCAAAAAGCTAAAAAGTACAAAGTACAATCCAAGTGGTTCAAATTATTGATGAGAAACGTCTAGAAATTAGAAGAGTACAAGCCGCAAAAAGCAAAATACAAGATATTAAATTATACAAAAAGGCGTTCGAAAATCCGAAACCAAGACATGAACCAACTATCAACGTGTGACTCAACGGAGCTGAAATTACAAGTTAACTATGCACAAGAATATAATATAATATATAATTAATTATATATGTTATTATATATTATATTTATCAGCAGCCCACGTTTAATTCACTATGGTGAGCTGGAATCCAAAGCTCCGTGACTGCGGAGCTGTGAAGAGGAAAAATACCACACTCGCGGAGATGAACAGTTCAAAGTGGGCCTATAAAAGGCCGCGTATTCTGTTGATTTCATTACACCTTTTCTACTTCAATCTCTCAATCTATATTTATATTTATAATTTTAATTTTAATATTTAAGTTAATAATAATAATAAGGTTATTTTAGCGAATGTTTTAAGGTTTGTAAGTCGAAATTCTGTCTGTGTAACAATACGCGATTAATACTCATTGTAAGTTATGTTCAACCTTTTTAAATTAATGTCTCGTAGCTAAATTATTATTATGTTTATTTAAGCCGAAGTAATCGTGATGTTGGACTAAATATTAAGATGGGGTTATTGGGCTTTGGACTATAATTGGGGTTTGGACAAAAGACCGACACTTGTGGAAATTGGACTATGGGCTATTAATGGGCTTTATATTTGTTTAGCTGAATGATAATTCGTTAATTTAATATAGAGATTTACAATTTGACGTATCTATAAATAACCACATACACTCGATCGGACATGATGGGCGGGATATTTATAAATACTAATAATCGTTCATTTAACCGGACACGGGAATGGATTAATAGTCAATGGACTCATTAAAACAGGGGTGGATTACATACAAGGACACTTGCTGTAATTGTTAACAACTTATTAAAACCTTGGGTTACACGCAGTCGATAACCTGGTGTAATCATTAACAAAGTATTAAGACCTTGTTACAGTTTAAGTCCCCAATTAGTTGGAATATTTGACTTCGGGTATAAAGTTAATTTGACGAGTACACTCGCATTTATATTTATGGCCGATGGACTGTTATGGACAAAAACCAAATGGACATATCGAATAATCCAGGACAAAGGACAATTAACCCATGGTAATAAATTAAAATCAACACGTCGAACATCATGATTACGGAAGTTTAAATAAGCATAATTCCTTTATCTTATATTTCATCGTACTTTTATTTACCGTCATTTATTTATCGTACTTTAAATTACTGCAATTTTATTTCATCACACTTTTATTTATCGTCATTTTATTTATCGTACCTTTATTTTATTGCACTTTTAATTATCGCACTTTTATTTATCGTCATTTACTTTACGATTTAAATTAAGTTATATTTATATTTAATATTTTACATTCGGTTTTAATTGTGACTTAAGATATAAAATCGACGAACCGTTCATTAAACGGTAAAAACCCTCCTTTTATAATAATAATAATATTACTTATATATATTGATACAAATATAGTTTAAAATAAATATAGTGTTAAACTTAGTTGACTCCCTGTGGAATGAACCAGACTTACTAAAAACTACACTACTCTACGATTAGGTACACTGCATATAAGTGTTGTAGCAAGGTTTAGGTATATCCCATTCTATAAATAAATAAATAACTTGTGTAAACTGTATCGTATTTAATAGTATTTCGTAGTAAAATATAATCTATTTCGTACTACACCTCGCACACATCATGTCTTAATTCTTCCTATTAGCCGCACTCATGGCTAATGAATATGAACCAACAAGAGAAGAACTTCAAATGCTAAAAGAGGAAGACAGATATCGATATAAATCATCGATAGAAGAACCACTGATATTAGAGTTAAAGCCACTTCCAAACCATTTAGAATACGCTTATTTACATGGTGAATCTGAATTACCTGTAATAATATCGTCTTCTCTTAGGAAAATGAAAAATCTCAACTTATTTCTGTGCTAAAAGCTCATAAACCAGCTATTGCATGGAAGATTCATGACATTAAAGGTATAAGTCCTTCGTATTGCACACATAAAATCCTTATAGAAGAAGGTCATAAAACATATGTGCAATGCCAACGAAGGATAAATCCAAATATGCAAGATGTTGTTAAGAAAGAAATTATTAAACTGCTCGATGTAGGATTAATTTATCCAATTTTTGATAGTCCATGGGTAAGCCCAGTTCAATGCGTACCAAAGAAGGGTGGCATGACTGTCATCATAAATGAAAAAGATGAGCTTATTCCTAATAGAACTGTAATAGGATGGCATGTTTGTATTGATTAAAGAAAATTAAATGACGCCACCCGAAAATTCATTGATCAAATGTTGGAAAGGTTAGCTGGGAATAGTTACTATTGTTTTCTTGACGGTTTCTCCGGATACTTTCAAATTCCAATCGCACCCGAGGACCAAGAGAAAACCACTTTCACGTGCCCTTATGGTACTTTTGCTTACAAACGCATGCCATTTGGACTTTGCAACGCCCCTGCAACCTTTCAAAGGTGCATGATGGCGATTTTTCACGACATGATAGAGGAATGCATGGAAGTTTTCATGGATGACTTTTCAGTCTTCGGTGATGTAGTGACCCGAACTTTTCCATGTTTATATATATATTAAATGAAATTGTTATTTACATGATTAAGTGTTTCCAACATATTAAGCAATCAAACTTGTTAAGACTTGATTAATTGAAATAGGTTTCATATAGACAATTGACCACCCAAGTTGACCGGTGATTCACGAACGTTAAAACTTGTAAAAACTATATGATGACATATATATGTTTATATATATAGTTAACATGATATTATGATAATTAAACATATCATTAAGTATATTAATAATGAACTACATATGTAAAAACAAGACTACTAACTTAATGATTTTGAAACGAGACATATATGTAACGATTATCGTTGTAACGACATTTAATGTATATATATCATATTAAGAGATATTCGTACATCATAATATCATGATAATATAATAATTTAAAATCTCATTTGATATTATAAACATTGGGTTGACAACATTTAACAAGATCGTTAACCTAAAGGTTTCAAAACAACACTTACATGTAACGACTAACGATGACTTAACGACTCAGTTAAAATGTATATACATGTAGTGTTTTAATATGTATTCATACACTTCTGAAAGCCTTCAAGATACTTATCAAAATACTTCTACTTAACAAAAATACTTACAATTACATCCTCGTTCAGTTTCATCAATAATTCTACTCGTATGCACCCGTATTCGTACTCGTACAATACACAGCTTTTAGATGTATGTACTATTGGTATATACACTCCAATGATCAGCTCTTAGCAGCCCATGTGAGTCACCTAACACATGTGTGAACCATCATTTGGCAACTAGCATGAAATATCTCATAAAATTACAAAAATATGAGTAATCATTCATGACTTATTTACATGAAAACAAAATTACATATCCTTTATATCTAATCCATACACCAACGACCAAAAACACCTATAAACACTTTCATTCTTCAATTTTCTTCATCTAATTGATCTCTCTCAAGTTCTATCTTCAAGTTCTAAGTGTTCTTCATAAATTCTACAAGTTCTAGTTTCATAAAATCAAGAATACTTCCAAGTTTGCTAGCTTACTTCCAATCTTGTAGAGTGATCATCCAACCTCAAGAAATCTTTCTTATTTACAGTAAGATATCTTTCTAATACAAGGTAATACTCATATTCAAACTTTGATTCAATTTCTATAACTATAACAATCTTATTTCGAGTGAAAATCTTACTTGAACTGTTTTCGTGTCATGATTCTGCTTCAAGAACTTTCAAGCCATCCAAGGATCCTTTGAAGCTAGATCCATTTTTCTCATTTCCAGTAGCTTTATCCAGAAAACTTGAGGTAGTAATGATGTTCATAACATCATTCGATTCATACATATAAAGCTATCTTATTCGAAGGTTAAACTTGTAATCACTAGAACATAGTTTAGTTAATTCTAAACTTGTTCGCAAACAAAAGTTAATCCTTCTAACTTGACTTTTAAAATCAACTAAACACATGTTCTATATCTATATGATATGCTAACTTAATGATTTAAAACCTGGAAACACGAAAATACCGTAAAACCGGATTTACGCCGTCGTAGTAACACCGCGGACTGTTTTGGGTTAGTTAATTAAAAACTATGATAAACTTTGATTTAAAAGTTGTCCTTCCGGGAAAATGATTTTTCGTATGAACATGAAACTATATCCAAAAATCATGGTTAAACTCAAAGTGGAAGTATGTTTTCTAAAATGGTCATCTAGACGTCGTTCTTTCGACTGAAATGACTACCTTTACAAAAACGACTTGTAACTTATATTTCCGACAATAAACCTATACTTTTTCTGTTTATATTCATAAAATAGAGTTCAATATGAAATCATAGCAATTTGATTCACTCAAAACGGATTTAAAATGAAGAAGTTATGGGTAAAACAAGATTGGATAATTTTTCTTATTGTAGCAACGTGAAAATTGGTAACAAATCTATATTAATCATATCCTAGCTAACTTATATTGTATTATACATGTATTCTAATATATTATGTAATCTTGGGATACCATAGACACGTATGCAAATGTTTTGACATATCATATCGACCCATGTGTATATATTATTTGGAACAACCATAGACACTCTATATGCAGTAATGTGGGAGTTAGCTATACAGGGTTGAGGTTGATTCCAAAAATATATATACTTTGAGTTGTGATCTAGCCTGAGACGTGTATACACTGGGTCGTGGATTGATTCAAGATAATATATATCAATTTTTTTCTGTACATCTAACGTTGGACAACTAGTTGTAGGTTACTAACGAGGACAACTTACTTAATAAACTTAAAACATCAAAATGTATTAAAAGTGTTGTAAATATATTTTGAATATACTTTGATATATATGTACATATTTGCTACAGGTTCGTGAATCGACCAGTGGCCAAGTCTTACTTCCCGACGAAGTAAAAATCTGTGAAAGTGAGTTATAGTCCCACTTTTAAAAATCTAATATTTTTGGGATGAGAATACATGCAGGTTTTATAAATGATTTACAAAATAGACACAAGTACGTGAAACTACATTCTATGGTTGAATTATCGAAATCGAATATGCCCCTTTTTATTAAGTCTGGTAATCTAAGAATTAGGGAACAGACACCCTAATTGACGAGAATCCTAAAGATAGATCTATTGGGCCTAACAAACCCCATCCAAAGTACTGGATGCTTTAGTACTTCGAAATTTATATCATATCCGAAGGGTGTCCCGGAATGATGGGGATATTCTTATATATGTATCTTGTTAATGTCGGTTACCAGGTGTTCACCATATGAATGATTTTTATCTCTATGTATGGGATGTATATTGAAATATGAAATCTTGTGGTCTATTGTTACGATTTGATATATATAGGTTAAACCTATAACTCACCAACATTTTTGTTGACGTTTAAAGCATGTTTATTCTCAGGTGAATATTAAGAGCTTCCGCTGTTGCATACTAAAATAAGGACAAGATTTGGAGTCCATGTTTGTATGATATTATGTAAAAACTGCATTCAAGAAACATATGTCGATGTAATATATTTCTATTGTAAACCATTATGTAATGGTCGTGTGTAAACAGTATATTTTAGATTATCATTATTTGATAATCTACGTAATGCTTTTGAAACCTTTATTGATAAAATAAAGGTTAAGGTTGTTCTAAAAATGAATGCAGTCTTTGAAAAACGTCTCATATAGAGGTCAGAACCTCACAACGAAATCAATTAATATGGAATGTTTATAATCAATATGAACGGGACATTTCAGTTGGTATCAGAGCGTTGGTCTTAGAGAACCAGAATTTTACATTAGTGTGTCTTATCGAGTTTGTTAGGATGCATTAGTGAGTCTGGACTTCGACCGTGTTTACTTGAAAAATGATTGCTTAACAAATTTTGTTGGAAACTATATATTTTTAACATATGAATATTATGTGATATATTAATCTCTTAACGTGTTTGATATTATGTGATAGATGTCTACCTCTAGAACAAGTCCCATTGACTCACCTAATAATAATGAAGAGTCAAATGTAAATTGGAATGATTCGTGGACTGATTCACAAGTTCCCGAAGAGGAACCGGAAGAAGAGTCGGAACCGGAAGAAGAATCGGAACCGGAAGAAGAATCGGAACCAGAAGAAGAAATAGAACCAGTAGGGAAAATAATAAAACGGTTAAGTAGAAGAAAATCCTCAACCAACCGACCAAAGTTAATTATGGTCAATGGTGTTTCCGCCAAGGAAGCAAATTATTGGGAGGATTACCAATTCTCCGATGAATCGGATCCCGATAAGGATTCCGATGATGTTATAGAAATTACCCCAACACAATTTAATAAGGCAAAAGAGAACAATAAGGGAAAGGGCATAAAAATAGAGAAATTTGATTCCAAACCCGATGAACTTTATATGTATCATCAACACTCGTATTTCTTAAGTTGTGACAATAACCCGGAAACCTCTAAACCACCAGTTTTTTCTAAACCAATGTGGAAAACGACAGCTAGTATTAGGGGAACATCATATATCCCTAGAAACTTGGCAAAACGAACCAAAACCGAAGAAGAAGAAACGAGTGAGTCGGAATAAGATAGTTGTATTCGTGTGGTGTAATATATGTAATATAGTGTGCTTATGCTTTATGATATATGTAAAAATTGCTTGTATTAATAAGTATTTTTTTTATGAATCTAACTCTTGTCTATTTTACAGTATAAAAACACAAAATGGATAGACAACCCAATATTTTAAGAGACCTACCCGGAGACATGATTGATGAAATCTTGTCTAGAGTCGGTCAGAATTCCTCGGCACAACTATTTAAGGCGAGATCAGTTTGTAAGACATTCGAAGAACGTTCCAAGAATGCCTTGATTTATAAAAGGCTTTCGTTCGAAAGATGGGGGATATCACATTGGGAAATCCATAAGTTACGATGTGTTGACGCATATATTGCGGGGAACCCAAATGCTATTTTACGCAACGGGTTAAGAAATTATTTTGACTTAATATATCCGAATATAGGACTTCGTGATTTAGAAAAAGCGGCTAACATGCAACATAAAGAAGCATGTTATGCTTACGGGTTAGTAATGTTCGCTTCTCACCAAAGTGAGAACAAGAACATCGGGCTACAACTATTAAACAAAACGTTTCCACAAGTGACGGTGTCGGTAATTGGGGTAAGAAATGAGGTTTTTAGGTTATTATGAGACTGTTGGTCATTACGTAACCTTCATCCTTTTGACGACGTTACAACACATTGTCTTACTATCGGTCACAATGGTTATGTTCCACAAAACCAAGGATGGGAAGTGGTATTCGTAAAACCAGAATGCATGACTTGTTTCTGGACGTATGAATTACGTGTCTTTATTGCCTTTGCTGAACGCCTTATTTGTTAACTAGAATTATCTTCGCAACTACTTTGTATCAAAGTTTTATGTGCTATATTTCATGCTATATGTAATAAAAAAAAAGCGGTATTGTAAGTTTGCAAGTTATTGTATAAATGTTTTAATATGATATTTTTTTTTTGTGATTAGTTTTTCATATAGAATTGTAGTAGTTGAAATGGTATGTTAGCTACTAAGTATAAACTTAACGGGTAGGTACTACCCAAATTAAAGAGTATAAAACGCTAATATGAAGAAAGAGCTTTTATAAATAAGTTCATATTACGCTACGAAATACTATTGACTACTCTTGATATTCTATATGATTAACTCGTTTCATTTGACTATTTTGAAGGAAATGGCATCGACTACTCGACACACCTTGAATATGAGCGAAGAGGAATTTCGTGCCTTTCTTGCTTCAAACATAGCCGCAGTACAGGCTGCGCTACATACCAATAATAACCTTGGATCTAGCAGTACAGAAAATCGTGTAGGATGCACCTACAAAGAATTCACTGCCTGCAAACTTTTGGAATTTGATGGAACCGAAGGACCGATCGGATTAAAACGGTGGATCGAGAAGGTCGAATCGGTGTTTTCCATAAGTAAGTGTACTGAAGAGGACAAAGTGAAGTACGCTACGCATACCTTCACAGGTTCTGCGTTAACATGGTGGAATACCTATCTAGAGCAAGTGGGACAAGATGATGCTTACGCACTACCTTGGTCAGCATTCAAGCACTTGATGAACGAGAACTACCATCCCAGAACCGAGGTCAATAAGCTCAAGACAGAACTTAGAGGGTTACGAAACCAAGGATTTGATATTACCACATACGAAAGACGATTCACAGAATTATGCCTATTGTGTCCGGGAGCGTTCGAAGATGAGGAAGAGAAGATCGAAGCGTTTGTGAAAGGATTACCGGAAAGAATCCAAGAAGATATAAGTTCACACGAGCCCGCCTCCATACAACAGGCATGTAGAATGGCTCACAAACTAGTGAACCAGATTGAAGAAAGAATCAAAGAACAGACTGCTGAAGAGGCCAATGTGAAGCAAGTCAAAAGAAAGTGGGAGGAAAACGGTGATAAGAATCACCAATACAACAACAACAGCAATTACAACAATAATCGCAACAACTATCCCAACAATCGCAACATCAATCGCAACTACAACAAATGGTCCAACAACAACAACAACAACAACAACAACAACAACAACTACAACAATCATCCCAACAACAATAATAACCGCAACAACAACAACAACAATCAGAAGCAGCTATGCCAAAGGTGTGAAAAGTATCACTCGGGGTTCTGCACCAAATTTTGCAACAAGTGTAAAAGAAATGGTGATAGCGCGGCGAAGTGTGAGGTCTACGGACCAGGGGTTAACAGAACGAAAGGAACAAATGGTGTCGGAACGAGTAATGGCGGAGCAAGTAGTGTCGGAGCAAGTTATGCCAATGTAGTTTGTTATAAATGTGGAAAATCGGGCCACATTATTAGAAATTGCCCGAACCAGGAGAACACGAATGGACAAGGCCGTGGAAGAGTTTTTAATATTAATGCGGTAGAGGCACAGGAAGACCCGGAGCTTGTTACAGGTACGTTTCTTATTGACAATAAATCTGCTTACGTTTTATTTGATTCGGGTGCGGATAGAAGCTATATGAGTAGAGATTTTTGTGCTAAATTAAGTTGTCCATTGACGCCGTTAGATAGTAAATTTTTACTCGAATTAGCAAATGGTAAATTAATTTCAGCAGATAATATATGTCAGAATCGAGAAATTAAACTGGTTAGCGAAACATTTAAGATTGACTTGATACCAGTAGAGTTAGGGAGTTTTGGTGTGATAATCGTTATGGACTGGTTGAAAGAAGTGAAAGCAGAGATCGTTTGTTACAAAAATACAATTCGCATTATACGAGAAAAAGGAAAACCCTTAATGGTGTACGGAGAAAAGGGCAACACGAAGCTACATCTTATTAGTAATTTGAAGGCACAAAAACTAATAAGAAAAGGTTGCTATGCTGTTCTAGCACACGTCGAGAAAGTACAAACTGAAGAAAAGAGCATCAATGATGTTCCCGTCGCAAAAGAATTTCCCGATGTATTTCCGAAAGAATTACCAGGATTACCCCCACATCGATCCGTTGAATTTCAAATAGATCTTGTACCAGGAGCTGCACCAATAGCTCGTGCTCCTTACAGACTCGCACCCAGCGAGATGAAAGAACTGCAAAGCCAATTACAAGAACTTTTAGAACGTGGTTTCATTCGACCAAGCACATCATCGTGGGGAGCTCCTGTTTTGTTTGTCAAGAAGAAAGATGGTACATTCAGGTTGTGTATCAACTACCGAGAGTTGAACAAACTTACCATCAAGAACCGCTACCCACTACCGAGAATCAACGACTTATTTGATCAACTACAAGGCTCGTCTGTTTATTCAAAGATTGACTTACGTTCCGGGTATCATCAAATGCGGGTAAAAGAAGATGATATTCCAAAGACTGCTTTCAGAACACGTTACGATCATTACGAGTTTATAGTCATGCCGTTTGGTTTAACTAATGCACCAGCTGTGTTCATGGACCTTATGAACCGAGTGTGTGGACCATACCTTGACAAGTTTGTCATTGTTTTCATTGATGACATACTTATTTACTCAAAGAATGACCAAGAACACGGTGAACATTTGAGAAAGGTGTTAGAAGTATTGAGGCAGGAAGAATTGTACGCTAAGTTTTCAAAGTGTGCATTTTGGTTGGAAGAAGTTCAATTCCTCGGTCACATAGTGAACAAAGAAGGTATTAAGGTGGATCCGGCAAAGATAGAAACTGTTGAAAAGTGGGAAACCCCGAAAACTCCGAAACACATACGCCAGTTTTTAGGACTAGCTGGTTACTACAGAAGGTTCATCCAAGACTTTTCCAGAACAGCAAAACCCTTGACTGTATTAACGCATAAAGGGAAGAAATTTGAATGGAAGGATGAACAAGAGAAAGCGTTTCAGTTATTGAAGAAAAAGCTAACTACGGCACCTATATTGTCATTGCCTGAAGGGAATGATGATTTTGTGATTTATTGTGACGCATCAAAGCAAGGTCTCGGTTGTGTATTAATGCAACGAACGAAGGTGATTGCTTATGCGTCTAGACAATTGAAGATTCACAAGCAAAATTATACGACGCATGATTTGGAATTAGGCACGGTTGTTTTTGCATTAAAGACTTGGAGGCACTACTTATATGGGGTCAAAAGTATTATATATACCGACCACAAAAGTCTTCAACACATATTTAACCAGAAACAACTGAATATGAGGCAGCGTAGGTGGATTGAATTATTGAATGATTATGACTTTGAGATTCGTTACCACCCGGGGAAGGCAAATGTGGTAGCTGACGCATTGAGCAGAAAGGACAGAGAACCCATTCGAGTAAAATCTATGAATATAATGATTCACACTAACCTTACTACTCAAATAAAGGAGGCGCAACAAGGAATTTTAAAAGAGGGAAATTTAAAGGATGAAATACCCAAAGGATCGGAGAAGCATCTTAATCTTAGGGAAGACGGAACCCGGTATAGGGCTGAAAGAATTTGGGTACCAAAATTTGGAGATATGAGAGAAATGGTACTTAGAGAAGCTCATAAAACCAGATACTCAATACATCCTGGAACGGGGAAGATGTACAAGTATCTTAAGAAACATTTTTGGTGGCCGGGTATGAAAGCCGATGTTGCTAAATACGTAGGAGAATGTTTGACGTGTTCTAAGGTCAAAGCTAAACATCAGAAACCATCAGGTCTACTACAACAACCTGAAATCCCGGAATGGAAATGGGAAAACATTACCATGGATTTCATTACTAAATTGCCAAGGACTGCAAGTGGTTATGATACTATTTGGGTAATAGTTGATCGTCTCACCAAGTCAGCACACTTCCTGCCAATAAGAGAAGATGACAAGATGGAGAAGTTAGCACGACTGTATTTGAAGGAAGTCATCTCCAGACATGGAATACCAATCTCTATTATCTCTGATAGGGATGGCAGATTTATTTCAAGATTCTGGCAGACATTACAGCAAGCATTAGAAACTCGTCTAAACATGAGTACTGCATATCATCCACAAACTGATGGGCAGAGCGAAAGGACGATACAAACGCTTGAAGACATGCTACGAGCATGTGTTATTGATTTTGGAAACAGTTGGGATCGACATCTACCGTTAGCAGAATTTTCCTACAACAACAGCTATCATTCAAGAATTGAGATGGCACCGTTTGAAGTACTTTATGGTAGAAAGTGCAGGTCTCCAATTTGTTGGAGTGAAGTGGGGGATAGACAGATTACGGGTCCGGAGATAATACAAGAAACTACCGAGAAGATCATCCAAATTCAACAACGGTTGAAAACCGCCCAAAGTCGACAAAAGAGCTACGCCGACATTAAAAGAAAAGACATAGAATTTGAAATTGGAGAGATGGTCATGCTTAAGGTTGCACCTTGGAAAGGTGTTGTTCGATTTGGTAAACGAGGGAAATTAAATCCAAGGTATATTGGACCATTCAAGATTATTGATCGTGTCGGACCAGTAGCTTACCGACTTGAGTTACCTCAACAACTTGCGAATGTACATAACACTTTTCACGTCTCGAATTTGAAGAAATGTTTTGCTAAAGAAGATCTCACTATTCCGTTGGACGAAATCCAAATCAATCAAAAACTTCAATTCATTGAAGAACCCGTCGAAATAATGGATCGTAAGGTTAAGAGACTTAAACAAAACAAGATACCGATTGTTAAGGTTCGATGGAATGCTCGTAGAGGACCCGAGTTCACCTGGGATCGTGAAGATCAGATGAAGAAGAAATACCCGCATTTATTTCCAGAAGATACCTCAACACCACCAACTGCTTAAAATTTCGGGACGAAATTTATTTAACTGGTAGGTACTGTAGTGACCCGAACTTTTCCATGTTTATATATATATTAAATGAAATTGTTATTTACATGATTAAGTATTTCCAACATATTAAACTTGTTAAGACTTGATTAATTGAAATAGGTTTCATATAGACAATTGACCACCCAAGTTGACCGGTGATTCACGAACGTTAAAACTTGTAAAAACTATATGATGACATATATATGGTTATATATATAGTTAACATGATATTATGATAAGTAAACATATCATTAAGTATATTAATAATGAACTACATATGTAAAAACAAGACTACTAACTTAATGATTTTGAAACGAGACATATATGTAACGATTATCGTTGTAACGACATTTAATGTATAAATATATCATATTAAGAGATATTCGTACATCATAATATCATGATAATATAATAATTTAAAATCTCATTTGATATTATAAACATTGGGTTAACAACATTTAATAAGATCGTTAACCTAAAGGTTTCAAAACAACACTTACATGTAACGACTAACGATGACTTAACGACTCAGTTAAAATGTATATACATGTAGTGTTTTAATAGGTATTCATACACTTTTGAAAGACTTCAAGACACTTATCAAAATACTTCTACTTAACAAAAATACTTACAATTACATCCTCGTTCAGTTTCATCAACAATTCTACTCGTATGCACCCGTATTCGTACTCGTACAATACACAGCTTTTAGATGTATGTACTATTGGTATATACACTCCAATGATCAGCTCTTAGCAGCCCATGTGAGTCACCTAACACATGTGGGAACCATCATTTGGCAACTAGCATGAAATATCTCATAAAATTACAAAAATATGAGTAATCATTCATGACTTATTTACATGAAAACAAAATTACATATCCTTTATATCTAATCCATACACCAACGACCAAAAACACCTATAAACACTTTAATTCTTCAATTTTCTTCATCTAATTGATCTCTCTCAAGTTCTATCTTCAAGTTCTAAGTGTTCTTCATAAATTCTACAAGTTCTAGTTTCATAAAATCAAGAATACTTCCAAGTTTGCTAGCTTACTTCCAATCTTGTAGAGTGATCATCCAACCTCAAGAAATCTTTCTTATTTACAGTAAGATATCTTTCTAATACAAGGTAATACTCATATTCAAACTTTGATTCAATTTCTATAACTATAACAATCTTATTTCGAGTGAAAATCTTACTTGAACTGTTTTCGTGTCATGATTCTGCTTCAAGAACTTTCAAGCCATCCAAGGATCCTTTGAAGCTAGATCCATTTTTCTCATTTCCAGTAGCTTTATCCAGAAAACTTGAGGTAGTAATGATGTTCATAACATCATTCGATTCATACATATAAAGCTATCTTATTCGAAGGTTTAAACTTGTAATCACTAGAACATAGTTTAGTTAATTCTAAACTTGTTCGCAAACAAAAGTTAATCCTTCTAACTTGACTTTTAAAATCAACTAAACACATGTTCTATATCTATATGATATGCTAACTTAATGATTTAAAACCCGGAAACACGGAAATACCGTAAAACCGGATTTACGCCGTCGTAGTAACACCGCGGGCTGTTTTGGGTTAGTTAATTAAAAACTATGATAAACTTTGATTTAAAAGTTGTTATTATGGGAAAATGATTTTTCTTATGAACATGAAACTATATCCAAAAATCATGGTTAAACTCAAAGTGAAAGTATGTTTTCTAAAATGGTCATCTAGACGTCGTTCTTTCGACTTAAATGACTACCTTTACAAAAATGACTTGTAACTTATATTTCCGACAATAAACCTATACTTTTTCTGTATATATTCATAAAATAGAGTTCAATATGAATCCATAGCAATTTTATTCACTCAAAACGGATTTAAAATGAAGAAGTTATGGGTAAAACAAGATTGGATAATTTTTCTTGTTGTAGCAACGTGAAAATTGGTAACAAATCTATATTAATCATATCCTAGCTAACTTATATTGTATTATACATGTATTCTAATATATTATGTAATCTTGAGATACCATAGACACGTATGCAAATGTTTTGACATATCATATCGACCCATGTGTATATATTATTTGGAACAACCATAGACACTATATATGCAGTAATGTGGGAGTTAGCTATACAGGGTTGAGGTTGATTCCAAAAATATATATACTTTGAGTTGTGATCTAGCCTGAGACGTGTATACACTAGGTCGTGGATTGATTCAAGATAATATATATCAATTTTTTTCTGTACATCTAACGTTGGACAACTAGTTGTAGGTTACTAACGAGGACAGCTGACTTAATAAACTTAAAACATCAAAATGTATTAAAAGTGTTGTAAATATATTTTGAATATACTTTGATATATATGTATATATTTGTTATAGGTTCGTGATTTGACCAGTGGCCAAGTCTTACTTCCCGACGAAGTAAAAATCTGTGAAAGTGAGTTATAGTCCCACTTTTAAAAATCTAATATTTTTGCGATGAGAATACATGCAGGTTTTATAAATGATTTACAAAATAGACACAAGTACGTGAAACTACATTCTATGGTTGAATTATCGAAATCGAATATGCCCCTTTTTATTAAGTCTGGTAATCTAAGAATTAGGGAACAGACACCCTAATTGACGCGAATCCTAAAGATAGATCTATTGGGCCTAACAAACCCCATCCAAAGTACCGGATGCTTTAGTACTTCGAAATTTATATCATATCCGAAGGGTGTCCCAGAATGATGGGTATATTCTTATATATGCATCTTGTTAATGTCACTTACCAGGTGTTCACCATATGAATGATTTTTATCTCTACGTATGGGATGTATATTGAAATATGAAATCTTGTGGTCTATTGTTACGATTTGATATATATAGGTTAAACCTATAACTCACCAACATTTTTGTTGACGTTTAAAGCATGTTTATTCTCAGGTGAATATTAAGAGCTTCCGCTGTTGCATACTAAAATAAGGACAAGATTTGGAGTCCATGTTTGTATGATATTATGTAAAAACTGCATTCAAGAAACATATGTCGATGTAATATATTTCTATTGTAAACCATTATGTAATGGTCGTGTGTAAACAGTATATTTTAGATTATCACTATTTGATAATCTACGTAATGCTTTTGAAACCTTTATTGATAAAATAAAGGTTATGGTTGTTCTAAAAATGAATGCAGTCTTTGAAAAACGTCTCATATAGAGGTCAAAACCTCACAACGAAATCAATTAATATGGAACCTTTATAATCAATATGAACGGGACATTTCAGGTGATACTTTTGAAACATGTCTAGTTAATCTTGAACGAATGCTTATTAGATGCGAGCAATCAAATCTAGTAAATGTCATTTCATGGTTAAAGAAGGCATCGTTCTTGGTCATAAAATTTCAAAGGAAAGAATTGAAGTGGATAGAGCTAAAGTAGATGTAATTGCTAAACTTTCACATCCCACTAATGTTAGAGGAGTTAGGAGTTTTCTAGGGCATGCTGATTTTTACCGACGTTTCATAAAAGATTTTTCTAAAATTTCCACTCCTATGAATAAACTCATAGAAAAGGATGCTCCATTCATCTTTTCGGATGAATGCATCAAATCTTTTAATATTCTTAAAGAGAAACTCACTAATGCTTCGATCATGATAACTCCAAATTGGAATCTACCATTTGAACTCATGTGCGATGCAAGTGATTTTGCAATGGGAGCCGTTTTAGGTTAAAGAATTGAAAAACCATTTCAACCTATTTATTACGCTAGTAAGACGTTGCAAGGAGCACAAACAAATTACACAACTACTTAAAAAGAACTCCTTGCTATTGTCTTTGCTTTTGACAAATTTCGTTCATATCTCGTTCTAGCTAAAACGGTGGTCTATACCGACCATACTGCTCTTAGATACCTATTTTCAAAACAAGATGCCAAACCACGATTAATCCGTTGGATCTTACTCTTACAAGAGTTCGATATTGAGATCCGAGACAAAAAGGGAGCAGAAAATCTCACCGCTGATCATCTTTCTCATCTTGAAAATCCTGAATTAGAAGTTCTAAATGAATCAGCCATACAAGATAACTTTCCTGATGAATATCTATTGAAGATTGATTATAGTGAAATTCCATGGTTTGCAGACTATGCAAACTACTTAGTATGTGGATTCCTTGAAAAAGGGTTGTCGTACCAAAAACGAAAGAAATTCTTTAGTGATATAAAACACTATTTTTGGGAAGATCCACATTTATTCAAAAGTTGTCCCGACGGAATAATACGCCGATGCGTATTCGGAGATGAAGCTAGTCAAATCCTAAACCATTGTCACACATGACCAACAGGAGGGCATTATGGGCCTCAACTAACAGCAAGAAATGTCTACGATGCTGGATTCTATTGGCCTACAATTTTCAAAGACGCACACCTTCTTTGTAAATCCTGTGATGCGTGTCAAAGGGCTGGAAAAATAAGTCAACGTGATGAAATGCCACAAAATGTCATTCAAGTATGTGAAGTATTTGACGTTTGGGGTATTGACTTTATGGGTCCATTTCCAAAATCTCATAATAATCTCTACATTCTCGTTGCCATTGATTATGTATCTAAATTGGCGGAAGCACAAGCTCTCCCAACTAACGATGCACGAGTTGTAGTCAACTTCTTAAAACGTCTTTTTGCAAGGTTCGAAACACCGAAAGCTTTAATAAGTTATCGGGGTACTCATTTTTGCAATAATCAACTTGAGAAAGTTCTTAAAAGATATGGAGTAACTCATAAAATCTCAACCGCTTATCATCCATAAACAAGTGGACAAGTTGAAAATACCAACCGAGCTTTAAAACGTATTCTAGAGAAAATCGTAGGATCAAATCCAAAGGAATGGTCCATGAAATTGGAGGATGTACTCTGGGCTTTTAGAATAGCCTACAAAACTCCAATTGGCACCACACCTTTTAAACTTGTTTACGGAAAAGCATGTCACCTTCCAGTAGAAATTGAGCACAAAGCATTTTGGGCTTTGAAGACATGTAATCTTGATTTGCATGAAGCTGGACGTCTACGGTTAAGTCAACTAAACGAATTAGAAGAATTAAGACATGATGCATATGAAAATTCGTTAATCTATAAAGAAAGAATGAAGAAATGGCATGATAAAAGAATCAGAAGTTCAAAAGAATTCAAGAAAGGAGACAGAGTTCTTCTTTTAAATTCACGATTCAAGCTATTTCCTGGAAAATTGAAATCAAGATGGTCTGGACCATTCATAGTCAAAAGAGTTTTCCCGTACGGAACAGTAGAGTTAATAAATTCAAATGGGATTGAATTTAAGGCTAATGGTCACAGAGTTAAACATTACATAGATAATCCAATGGAAGTTGAAGATGAAGTTAATCACAATTTCGACACCACGGCTAACTAAGTGTGGGAAGATTCGAATCTTTTAAGGGTAATATGAATTTCTGTTAGAGTTAGATGTTCTGTTTTCGTGTAGTTCTCGAGAATGGAATCCGATTGGTCTTTCCCTAGCAGACCCTAAAGAACTAGTCTTCTCCCTCCATTCTAAATTTTTAATTCTTTTAGGTTTTATGAGATAAAGAATTCCTTTGATCTAAACCATGGTCTACTACTACACGCTATGATTACTAAACGTAATAATAACATTTTCCTGAGTGAACTGGTATCATTCATAAGAGGCAAAATTGACGAAGTAAGGAAAGAACTCAGTAAAAATCATAATAAGATACATTTTGGTAAAGGAAAATCAAAATCCGCAATAAAAAGAAGAGCACGACACCTTGAAAGATGTCATAAATGCGGAAAATGGTCACACGAAGGAAAATGTTCGAACAAACAAACACATTCCAATACAGAATTCGTTACTCTGTGCAGAGAAGGACCATTCATATGTTTAGAAGAAAAGTTATTGAAAAATCGAGATTACGCTTATGTAGCTATGGAAAACCAAATCGAACGACTCTCTTATGAGTCGGCTAAAGAAGGTCTCTGAGAATTCTATCTCACAGGTAACTATGTACAGTTTTTATTTATTTTTATTTATTACTTTTAACCATTTGATAATAAACGTTGAATCGTTCGCTATAAAGTATTAAATTGATATTCAATAAAATTAGGTATGCGAAACCGAAATTATTGATATCATATAAAAATTTATTACATCACTGTGAAATTTACCATTTATTCATAAGGTATAAATATCTTTAATCAATCAATCCAAAATATTTCAGAAATTCGTCAGGAGTAAAACTAGGTAAAATAGCCGAAATTACTTTACCCAAAAGAGGGGCGTATGTTTTTGTTAATATTTAATTGATTAAAGTGGGATAAAAGACCAAAAAAAAATTTATTTCATTTTTATCTTGTTTTTAAAATATATAACTATATTATTTTCAAATGCAAGATTGTAAAATTAATGTATATAAATATTATTAATATTTATATGAAATTTTAATATGCATTTTAAATTTAAGTTTGGTGTGAATTTAAAAACAAAAATTTACTTTATTTCATTAAGTTAAAAATTTGATTTCTAAAATTCGTCGTGAGTTAAAGACTAGGTCGTTGAACCAAAATTGCTTTACCCGAGGGCGGGACGAGAAATTTTATTATCATTATTTTTAATTTTAATGATCTAAAGTATGCCAAAAACATTGAAAAATCCTAAAATCTTTGCTTTTAAAACAATCGCTTTAAAATGACAAATTTTAAATTTTGTCGAGGGACGGACTAGGTAAACGTACCGAAACAACCTCTGCCTATATAAAAAGGAAACAAAATTTTAAAAATTAATTAATTAATTGTTTTAGTAGTTAAAAGGTTTTATATAAAAAAAATCCGCACTCGCGGAGATTTTTGGGGTAACCACATCCGTACTCGTGGAGAATCAAAAATCCAGAACAAATAAACTGGTCGACAGACCAGTCCCAAACATACACATACACATATTTTCTGCGAAAAAACCCACAAAAACGCTCCCAAAAACGCGATTTTTCACCGTTAATCATCAAATTTCTTGCTAAAATCATGTTGAGAAGAATCCTACCAAGAAGTTTTTCAAGAAGATCGGTAATTTCTACATCTAAACACTCTTTAATCGGGATTTTTAGTGTTCTTGAGCAAAATTATACCTAATTTGATTTTGATGATTTCTAGTTTAATTGTGCTTAAATTGTTTGTATATATTATGCTTGTATAACCTAGATTGATGGTATTTAACATGATTAGAAGCCTTAAACTTCAAATTTTGAGTAATCTAGGGTTTGTGTTCTTGAGCAAAATTGGGGCTTTTTGATATAAACAAGTTATGGCAGAATTTTGTTGTTAGTTCATGCTTAATTAAGTAGAGTAACATGTTTAGGTTGCTAAATGATCAAAACTTTAATCCTAAACATGATTTTTGAGCATTAAAGTGGACTTTTTAAGTCAAAAATGCATGAACTTGATTAATTTGATATGAATGCCGTTTGAAACTTGTTTAATTGCTATAATGATTATTTTTGACATGTTTTAGAAGATGAATGCTTAGAAACATTGTATACATTTTGATATATGTTTATTTGTAAAAGTGTAGAATTGTTAATTTTATGAAATTATGTATAAGTTTAATATTGTTTAAACATGTCATTATGATTGTTTTGATTTATGATTTTGCTAACACTGATGCATATTTAGATGTACAAAAATTGTGTTTGATATGTTTTGCAGACTGAAAGGGGTGAATCTTCATCCGCTTCCCAGTCTCACAATGCTCCTCCTGAGAATGCAGACGAACAGGAGATTAACGACCAATACAGACAAAATCTACCGCATCAATTCATTTCATATTCAAATATACAATTGGCAGATTTACACCCTAATTTAAGATTTGACAAACATTGGATAGATTATCCAAAATATCAAAGGAACTTACACATTCTTCAGTCAAAGAATGTTGAAGTACCCAGGGTGATAGATTGGAACCGTTAGAAACAGTGGGATTAGCCGAGCCAATTGGAGAATTACTTACACAAAGGTATGATAATTCTACTTTTAATGATTGGGAACGATTATTCAATATACGTAGGACTGTATATAGAGAATGGTGTGTGGAATTATTATGTAGTGTTGAAATAAATGATCGGGTAGCTACCTTAACCGATCGAAGCTTTAAAAAAAAAAATTTAGGATGTGTGATGCGCCATATGTCTCTATTAGATATGGCTCAGGCTTTGTGTATATATACGCCTGAGGAACTAGCATCTACTGATTGTCAAAGATTGATAATTAATGGTAGGAGGGTTGATGAAAATTTTGATATGAATGGAATATGGAGTAGAATGACTAGCCATAACCGATTTCGTGGGGGATATTACTCTTATACTGATGTAATTAGAGCTGAGCTAAGAGTGATCCATAGGGTTTTAGCAAACTCGATTACACAGCAAGGTAGGAACAAAGAGAAGGTAAATGAAAATGATTTATTTTACCTCATGTGTATTCGAGACCCACAGAGTGTTGTAATTATACCTTATTGTGTGGGTTATTATTTATCGGTAATGGTTAGGGGTATGCAGCCTAATAGTATAATAGGAGGTGGTATCTTCATTACTTTAATTGCTGAGTATCTCGGTGTGGATAGAAGTCAGGGGGGATTATTAATTGCAAAACCAGAACCCCGTGATAGAATTGGTTTGCAAGTATATCATGGTGCAAAGGTTTTAAAGAAACGACATAACGCTGCAGCACCATATGATGGCGCGCATCCACAGGTAGAAAGAGATCAGGAGCAAGGTAATGCGGGAGGAGGGAATCAGATGACAGAAATACAAATTTTTATGGCTCAACATGAGTATGAAATGGCTAGACAACGAGCATTTCAAGATTTGCAGTATCATAAAAGCCAAATCATAAGTCATTGTAAACACATAAATACAAACTACATTCCTACTCAAATGCCCATATTTCCTCCCTGGACTATACAGACCCGTCCACCGTTCCCTACATATAACCCAGCTCAAGCATTCTACAGCACTTACGGCTATGAATGGGATCCTTACTGGAGCTATCCTCATCAACCATAGTTTTATTTTATTCCTATTTTGAAGTTTGTAATCTGTAAAGTTATTACTATTTAATACTTATTGTGATACTGTAATAATTTTTAGAGTTTTCTAACTTAATTTTTTTTTTAATTTTTGAATGTGGGGTAATATACCAAACTTCAAAAATATGTATATATGTATGTTTGTAGTTTATCTTATGTACAAAACAGGGTAAAACAGCGCATTCTCAAAGACTGGCATTAAGTTTAGCAAAAGTTACTAATTTTGACGACAAGATGGAAAACAAATGTGACGTAACAACAGACGGAATGAACAAATGAAGTGCACCATTTATCATTCAAACAAACAACAATATGTTTGGAAACTTTGGTAAAATTTAATCATTTTTCTACGCTAATAACCCTCAATAATTTAAATTGTTACTGATTTCTAGCAAATGAGGGCATTGCAAGATCTTAAGTGTGGGAAGGGATTAAATTCTTTCGGTTTTAAACATTTGACTTATACACTTGGTTTAATAACCTCCGTTAAAATACTAGTAACGTAGTACTTGTATTAGAATCTGGTGCTCTCTGATAATAAAGAACAGCCCTAGTCTTATATACTGACTACCCACTTCTAGTAAAATTTTTAAATAATTATCAACTAAATGAACTCAAAATCATGTTTATACATATTTATGAACGATAAAACTAGGTGTTAACACCGAAATTATTGTTACCTCCGAAAAGACATAAATTGAGAAACAACCCAAAACGTTTGAATTCATTTAAAATGGAATAGAAGAGAATAAAACGGCAAAGAAAGAAAAATAAAAGCCAAGTGTGGAAAAATTTACCAAGTTATTTAAAACATATATCACATATTTTTGTATAAATAATTGAAGATACTTTTGTTTTGGACGATATTAATCAGTTTTACCCAGTTTATTGTAATATAAATGGAATGAAAAAGGAAGTACAGTCTTCCGAGAAAAAGACACGCGCTTCTTGATTTAGGTCAGGAAGTTGTCGTCCAGACCAGTTGTAGAGTCTACGAAAAACCTTGAAAAGTTTTCTCGAAAATCAGCTGGAAATCCACGGAGCTCAGCGTCAAACAGGGTCGCCAAGTGGTCAGACTTATCCTAACCATGAGAGGATATGTCTCGTACAATGGGGGGAACCATGCAAATTAGCTTATAAGACTAATGAATCAGATCCCCAGAAAGGATAATCTCCTTAAAGATCAAAAATCAGCTTTTAAGACTAATATTACTCAATCCTTGAGATTGACCTTAAAGATTGAGAATTCAAACTCATGGAATTCAATGATATCTAAACTCGAGCTTGAACGAGAAAATATTTTGATCAAAATTACAAACCGATTTGTTTTCTGAAACCCTATTTTCAATGCGTTCATTACCATTGAACGTAAAATCCTAGGAATTCACCTGGAATTCATTAGGTCACCTGAACCAAATCGGGTGTCAACCGTAAGAACGGTGGTTACATAGCATGGTCGAAGACAGGACCTTGTGCCAGACTGAAAAAAATATAGGGTGATCTTTACTATTGCTCCTACAAAGGATACTAATTGCATCCGACACGTTGTAGACCATGAACATCTGCATGTCATTAGACATTGCCTTAACAGTTGCTTGTTCAACGCTTTCCTTTACAACCGGACGGTAGTTTACCGAAAGGTAATATACGGAACAAGTATACTGGATGTGTTGTTTTCCTAATACAAGGTTAGCAAGTGGGTGACACAAAACCACAAGTTTTGAGCTAAAATTTTCAAATCTGAAACCCACAAAACCCACAAAACCCAAAAAATTATTTTGCAAACACCGGTGAAGGGTTATTCCAGAAAACTTATCTAGGGTAAAAGCTAGATTGAATTTTCAAAAGATCAAATGTTTTCATAAAGATCCAATTTCCTAAAGGATCTAAAATTTTATAGTCATGTGGGACTGTAAACCACATGGTTACTACCATTGTTCATACCGTCGTATTAAAATCACTGATGTACAAAGTGTGAAGAATAAAGAAGTGATTCTAGTAAAGTTATATTCAAGTTCTATATTGCTTGAGGACAAGCAACGCTCAAATGTGGGAATATTTGATAATGCTAAAAACGAACATATATTTCATAGCATTATCCTTCAAGAAATACAAGCTTTTAGTTGCAATTGTTCTATTTACAAGTGATATTCGTTTAAATAATAAAAGGTAAAGATAAAAGACAGATTCGACGATTTGAAGACACAAACGACCAAAAAGCTAAAAAGTACAAAGTACAATCCAAGTGGTTCAAATTTTTGATGAGAAACGTCTAGAAATTACAAGAGTACAAGCGCAAAAAGCAAAGTACAAGATATTAAATTATACAAAAAGGCGTTCGAAAATCAGGAACCAAGACATGAACCAACTATCAACGTGCGACTCAACGGAGCTGAAATTACAAGTCAACTATGCACAAGAATATAATATAATATATAATTAATTATATATATTATTATATATTATATTTATCAGCAGCCCACGTTTAATTCACTATGGTGAGCTGGAATCCAAAGCTCAGAGACTGCGGAGCTGTGAAGAGGAAAAATACTTCACTCGCAGAGCTGAACAGTTCAAAGTGGGCCTATAAAAGGCCGCGCATTCTGCCAATTTCATTACACCTTTTCTACTTCAATCTCTCAATCTATATTTATATTTATAATTTTAATTTTAATATTTAAGTTAATAATAATAATAATAAGGTTATTTTAGCGAATGTTTTAAGGTTTGTAAGTCGAAATTCTGTCCGTGTAACACTACGTGATTAATACTCATTGTAACTTATGTTCAACCTTTTTAAATTAATGTCTCGTAGCTAAATTATTATTATATTTATTTAAGCTGAAGTAATCGTGATGTTGGACTAAATATTAAGATGGGGTTATTGGGGTTTGGACCATAATTGGAATTTGGACAAAAGACCGACACTTGTGAAAATTGGACTATGGGCTATTAATGGGCTTTATATGTGTTTAACTAAATGATAGTTCGTTAATTTAATATAGAGATTTATAATTTGACGTATCTATAAATAACCACATACACTCGATCGGACACGATGTGCGGGATATTTATAAATACTAATAATCGTTCATTTAACCGAACACGGGAATGGATTAATAGTCAATGGACTCATTAAAATGGGGGTGGATTACATATAAGGACACTTAGTGTAATTGTTAACAACGTATTAAAACCTTGGGTTACATGCAGTCGATAACCTGGTGTAATCATTAACAAAGTATTAAGACCTTGTTACAGTTTAAGTCCCCAATTAGTTGGAATATTTGACTTCGGGTATAAATTTAATTTGACGAGGACACTCGCACTTTATATTTATGACCGATGGAATGTTATGGATAAAAACCAGATGGACATATCAAATAATCCTGGATAAAGGACAATTAACCCATGGTAATAAATTAAAATCAACACGTCGAACATCATGATTACGGAAGTTTAAATAAGCATAATTCCTTTATTTTATATTTCATCGTACTTTTATTTACCGTCATTTATTTATCCTACTTTAAATTACTGAAATTTTATTTCATCACACTTTTATTTATCGTCATTTTATTTATCGTACTTTTATTTTATTGCACTTTTAATTATCGCACTTTTATTTATCGTTATTTACTTTACGCTTTAAATTAAGTTATATTTATATTTAATATTTTACATTAGGTTTTAATTGTGACTTAAGATATAAAATCGACGAACCGGTCATTAAACGGTAAAAATCCCCCTTTTATAAGAATAATAATATTACTTATATATATATATATATATATATATATATATATATATATATATATATATATATATATATATATATTGATACAAATATAGTTTAAAATAAATATAGCGTTAAACTTAGTTGACTCCCTGTGGAACGAACCAGACTTACTAAAAACTATACTACTCTACGATTAGGTACACTACCTATAAGTGTTGTAGCAAGGTTTAGGTATATCTCATTCTATAAATAAATAAATAACTTATGTAAATTGTATCGTATTTAATAGTATTTCGTAGTAAAATATAATCTATTTCGTACTACACCTCGCACACATCAAGTATTTTTTTTCAATTTCTACTGGAAGGTGACATTCTTTTCCGTAAATGAGTTTAAAAGGTGTGGTGCCAATTGGAGTTTTGTAGGCTGTTCTAAAAGCCCAGAGTGCATCCTTCAATTTCATGGACCATTCCTTCGGATTTGACCCTGCGGTATTCTCTAGAATACGTTTTAATGCTCGGTTGGTATTTTCAACTTGTCCACTTGTTTGTGGATGATAAGCGGTTGAGATTTTATGAGTTACTCCATATCTTTTGAGAACTTTCTCAAGTTGATTATTACAAAAATGAGTACCCCGATCACTTATTAAAGCTTTCGATGTTCCGAACCTAGCAAAAAGATGTTTTAGGAAGTTGACTACAACTCGTGCATCGTTAGTTGGGAGAGCTTGTGCTTCCGCCCATTTAGATACATAATCAATGGCAACGAGAATGTAGAGATTATTATGAGATTTTGAAAATTGACCCATAAAGTCAATACCCCAAACGTCAAAAACTTCACATACTTGAATGACATTTTGTGGCATTTTATCATGTTGACTTATTTTTTCGGCCCTTTGACATGCATCACAGGATTTACAAAGAAGGTATGCGTCTTTGAAAATTATAGGCCAATAGAATCCAGCGTCGTAGACTTTTCTTGCTGTGAGTTGAGGCCCATAATGCCCTCCTGTTGGTCCTGTGTGACAATGGTTTAAGATTTGACTAGCTTCATCTCCGAATACGCATCGGCGTATTATTCCATCGGGACAACTTTTAAACAAATGTGGATCTTCCCAAAAATAGTGTTTTATATCACTAAAGAATTTCTTTCGTTTTTGGTACGACAACCCATTTTCTAGGAATCCACATACTAAGTAGTTTGCATAGTCTGCAAACCATGGAATTTCATTATAATCAATCTTCAATAGATATTCATCAGGAAAGTTGTCTTGTATGGCTGATTCATTTAGAACTTCCAATTCGGGATTTTCAAGACGAGAAAGATGATCAGCTGCGAGATTTTCTGCTCCCTTTTTGTCTCGGATCTCAATATTGAACTCTTTTAAGAGTAAGATCCAAATGATTAATCGTGGTTTGGCATCTTATTTTGAAAATAGGTATCTAAGAGCAGAATGATCTGTATAGATCACCGTTTTAGCTAGAGCGAGATATGAACAAAATTTGTCAAAAGCAAAGACAATAGCAAGGAGTTCTTTTTCAGTAGTTGTGTAATTCGTTTGTGCTCCTTGTAACGTCTTACCAGCGTAATAAATAGGTTGAAATCATTTTTCAATTCTTTGACCTAAAACGGCTCCCATTGCAAAATCACTTGCATCGCACATGAGTTTGAATGGTAGATTTCAATTTGGAGTTATCATGATCGGCGCATTAGTGAGTTTTTCTTTAAGAATATTAAAAGATTTGATGCATTCATCCGAAAAGATGAATGGAGCATCCTTTTCTAGGAGTTTATTCATAGGAGTGACAATTTTAGAAAAATCTTTTATGAAACGTCGGTAAAAACCGGCATGCCCTAGAAAACTCCTAACTCCTCTAACATTGGTGGAATGTGAAAGTTTAGCAATTATATCTACTTTAGCTCTATCCACTTCAATTCCTTCCTTTGAAATTTTATGACCAAGAACGATGCCTTCTTTAACCATGAAATGGTATTTCTCCCAATTAAGAACTAGATTTGATTGCTCGCATCTAATAAGCATTCATTTAAGATTAACTAGACATGTTTCAAAAGTATCACCGAAGAATGAAAAGTCATCCATGAAAACTTCCATGCATTCTTCTATCATGTTGTGAAAAATTGCCATCATGCACCTTTGAAAGGTTGCATGGGCGTTGCAAAGTCCAAATGGCATGCATTTGTAAGTAAAAGTACCATAAGGGCACGTGAACTTGGTTTTCTCTTGATCCTCGGGTGCGATTGGAAATTGAAAATATCCGGAGAAACCGTCAAGAAAACAATAGTAACTATTCCCAGCTAACCTTTCCAACGTTTGATCAATGAAAGGTAAGGAAAAGTGATCTTTTCTGATGGCATCATTTAATTTTCTATAATCAATACAAACTCGCCATCCTGTTACAGTCCTAGTAGGAATAAGCTCATCTTTTTCATTTGTGATGACAGTCATGCCACCCTTCTTAGGTACGTATTGAACTGGGCTTACCCATGGACTATCAGAGATTGGATAAATTAAACCTGCATCTAGCAGTTTAATAATTTCGTTCTTAACAACATCTTGCATATTAGGATTTAGTCTTCGTTGGCGTTACACATAGGTTTTATGACCTTCTTCCATAAGGATTTTATTTGTGCAATACGAAGGACTTATGCCTTTAATGTCATGAATCTTCCATGCAATAGCTGGTTTATGAGCTTTTAGCACAGAAATGAATTGAGATTTTTCATTTTCCGTAAGAGAAGACGATATTATTACAGGTAATTCAGATTCACCATGTAAATAAGCATATTCCAAATGGTTTGGAAGTGGCTTTAACTCTAATATCGGTGGTTCTTCTATCGATGATTTGTATTGATATCTGTCTTCCTCTTTTAACATTTGAAGTTCTTCTGTTGTTAGTTCGTAATCATTAGCCATAAGTGCGGCTAACAATTCAGCTTCATTAATTGGTTCAGTTCTGAAATGTCCCGTTCTTATTGATTAAAAACGTTCCATATTAATTGATTTCGTTGCGAGGTTTTGACCTCTATATGAGACGTTTTTCAAAGACTGCATTTATTTTTAAAACAAACCATAACCTTTATTTCATAGATAAAGGTTTTAAAAAGCTTTACGTAGATTATCAAATAATGATAATCTAAAATATCCTGTTTACACACGACCATTACATAATGGTTTACAACACAAATATGTTACAACAAAATCAGTTTCTTGAATGCAGTTTTTACACAATATCATACAAACATGGACTCCAAATCTTGTCCTTATTTTAGTATGCAACAGCGGAAGCTCTTAGTATTCACCTGAGAATAAACATGCTTTAAACGTCAACAAAAATGTTGGTGAGTTATAGGTTTAACCTATATATATCAAATCGTAACAATAGACCACAAGATTTCATATTTCAATACACATCCCATACATAGAGATAAAAATCATTCATATGGTGAACACCTGGTAACCGACATTAACAAGATGCATATATAAGAATATCCCCATCATTCCGGGACACCCTTCGGATATGATATAAATTTCGAAGTACTAAAGCATCCGGTACTTTGGATGGGGTTTGTTAGGCCCAATAGATCTATCTTTAGGATTCGCGTCAATTAGGGTGTCTGTTCCCTAATTCTTAGATTACCAGACTTAATAAAAAGGGGCATATTCGATTTCGATAATTCAACCATAGAATGTAGTTTCACGTACTTGTGTCTATTTTGTAAATCATTTATAAAACCTGCATGTATTCTCATCCCAAAAATATTAGATTTTAAAAGTGGGACTATAACTCACTTTCACAGATTTTTTTACTTCGTCGGGAAGTAAGACTTGGCCACTGGTTGATTCACGAACCTATAACAATATATACATATATATCAAAGTATGTTCAAAATATATTTACAACACTTTTAATATATTTTGATGTTTTAAGTTTATTAAGTCAGCTGTCCTCGTTAGTAACCTACAACTAGTTGTCCACAGTTAGATGTACAGAAATAAATTGATAAATATTATCTTGAATCAATCCACGACCCAGTGTATACGTATCTCAGTATTGATCACAACTCAAACTATATATATTTTGGAATCAACCTCAACCCTGTATAGCTAACTCCAACATTCACATATAGAGTGTCTATGGTTGTTCCGAAATATATATAGATGTGTCGACATGATAGGTCGAAACATTGTATACGTGTCTATGGTATCTCAAGATTACATAATATACAATACAAGTTGATTAAGTTATGGTTGGAATAGATTTGTTACCAATTTTCACGTAGCTAAAATGAGAAAAATTATCCAATCTTGTTTTACCCATAACTTCTTCATTTTAAATCCGTTTTGAGTGAATCAAATTGCTATGGTTTCATATTGAACTCTATTTTATGAATCTAAACAGAAAAAGTATAGGTTTATAGTCGGAAAAATAAGTTACAAGTCGTTTTTGTAAAGGTAGTCATTTCAGTCGAAAGAACGACGTCTAGATGACCATTTTAGAAAACATACTTCCACTTTGAGTTTAACCATAATTTTTGGATATAGTTTCATGTTCATAATAAAAATCATTTTCTCAGAATAACAACTTTTAAATCAAAGTTTATCATAGTTTTTAATTAACTAACCCAAAACAGCCCGCGGTGTTACTACGACGGCGTAAATCCGGTTTTACGGTGTTTTTCGTGTTTCCAGGTTTTAAATCATTAAGTTAGCATATCATATAGATATAGAACATGTGTTTAGTTGATTTTAAAAGTCAAGTTAGAAGGATTAACTTTTGTTTGCGAACAAGTTTAGAATTAACTAAACTATGTTCTAGTGATTACAAGTTTAAACCTTCGAATAAGATAGCTTTATATGTATGAATCGAATGATGTTATGAACATCATTACTACCTTAAGTTCCTTGGATAAACCTACTGGAAAAGAGAAAAATGGATCTAGCTTCAACGGATCCTTGGATGGCTCGAAGTTCTTGAAGCAGAATCATGACACGAAAACAAGTTCAAGTAAGATCATCACTTGAAATAAGATTGTTATAGTTATAGAAATTGAACCAAAGTTTGAATATGATTATTACCTTGTATTAGAATGATAACCTACTGTAAGAAACAAAGATTTCTTGAGGTTGGATGATCACCTTACAAGATTGGAAGTGAGCTAGCAAACTTGAAAGTATTCTTGATTTTATGAAACTAGAACTTTTGGAATTTATGAAGAACACTTAGAACTTGAAGATAGAACTTGAGAGAGATCAATTAGATGAAGAAAATTGAAGAATGAAAGTGTTTGTAGGTGTTTTTGGTCGTTGGTGTATGGATTAGATATAAAGGATATGTAATTTTGTTTTCATGTAAATAAGTCATGAATGATTACTCATATTTTTGTAATTTTATGAGATATTTCATGCTAGTTGCCAAATGATGGTTCCCACATGTGTTAGGTGACTCACATGGGCTGCTAAGAGCTGATCATTGGAGTGTATATACCAATAGTACATACATCTAAAAGCTGTGTATTGTACGAGTACGAATACGGGTGCATACGAGTAGAATTGTTGATGAAACTGAACGAGGATGTAATTGTAAGCATTTTTGTTAAGTAGAAGTATTTTGATAAGTGTATTGAAGTCTTTCAAAAGTGTATAAATACATATTAAAACACTACATGTATATACATTTTAACTGAGTCGTTAAGTCATCGTTAGTCGTTACATGTAAGTGTTGTTTTGAAACCTTTAGGTTAACGATCTTGTTAAATGTTGTTAACCCAATGTTTATAATATCAAATGAGATTTTAAATTATTATATTATCATGATATTATCATGTTTGAATATCTCTTAATATGATATATATACATTAAATGTCTTTACAACGATAATCGTTACATATATGTCTCGTTTAAAAATCATTAAGTTAGTAGTCTTGTTTTTACATATGTAGTTCATTGTTAATATACTTAATGATATGTTTACTTATCATAGTATCATGTTAACTATATATATATCCATATATATGTCATCATATAGTTTTTACAAGTTTTAACGTTCGTGAATCACCGGTCAACTT
Source organism: Rutidosis leptorrhynchoides (assembly GCF_046630445.1). Lineage (NCBI taxonomy): Eukaryota > Viridiplantae > Streptophyta > Magnoliopsida > Asterales > Asteraceae > Rutidosis > Rutidosis leptorrhynchoides. Next base: position 119,091,004 of record NC_092337.1, read on the forward strand.
GGGTGGTCAATTGTCTATATGAAACATATTTTAATTAATCAAGTCTTAACAAGTTTGATTGCTTAACATGTTGGAAACATTTAATCATGTAAATATCAATCTCAATTAATATATATAAACATGGAAAATTTCGGGTCACTACAGTACCTACCCGTTAAATAAATTTCGTCCCGAAATTTTAAGCTGTTGAAGGTGTTGACGAATCTTCTGGAAATAGATGCGGGTATTTCTTCTTCATCTGATCTTCACGCTCCCAGGTGAACTCAGGTCCTCTACGAGCATTCCATCGAACCTTAACAATTGGTATCTTGTTTTGCTTAAGTCTTTTAACCTCACGATCCATTATTTCGACGGGTTCTTCGATGAATTGGAGTTTTTCGTTGATTTGGATTTCATCTAATGGAATAGTGAGATCTTCTTTAGCAAAACATTTCTTCAAATTCGAGACGTGGAAAGTGTTATGTACAGCCGCGAGTTGTTGAGGTAACTCAAGTCGGTAAGTTACTGGTCCGACACGATCAATAATCTTGAATGGTCCAATATACCTTGGATTTAATTTCCCTCGTTTACCAAATCGAACAACGCCTTTCCAAGGTGCAACTTTAAGCATGACCATCTCTCCAATTTCAAATTCTATATCTTTTCTTTTAATGTCAGCGTAGCTCTTTTGTCGACTTTGGGCGGTTTTCAACCGTTGTTGAATTTGGATGATCTTCTCGGTAGTTTCTTGTATAATCTCCGGACCCGTAATCTGTCTATCCCCCACTTCACTCCAACAAATCGGAGACCTGCACTTTCTACCATAAAGTGCTTCAAACGGCGCCATCTCAATGCTTGAATGGTAGCTGTTGTTGTAGGAAAATTCTGCTAACGGTAGATGTCGATCCCAACTGTTTCCGAAATCAATAACACATGCTCGTAGCATGTCTTCAAGCGTTTGTATCGTCCTTTCACTCTGCCCATCAGTTTGTGGATGATAGGCAGTACTCATGTCAAGACGAGTTCCTAATGCTTGCTGTAATGTCTGCCAGAATCTTGAAATAAATCTGCCATCCCTATCAGAGATAATAGAGATTAGTATTCCATGTCTGGAGATGACTTCCTTCAAATACAGTCGTGCTAACTTCTCCATCTTGTCATCTTCTCTTATTGGCAGGAAGTGTGCTGATTTGGTGAGACGATCAACTATTACCCAAATAGTATCAAAACCACTTGCAGTCCTTGGCAATTTAGTGATGAAATCCATGGTAATGTTTTCCCATTTCCATTCTGGGATTTCGGGTTGTTGAAGTAGACCTGATGGTTTTTGATGCTCAGCTTTGACCTTAGAACACGTCAAACATTCTCCTACGTATTTAGCAACATCGGCTTTCATACCCGGCCACCAAAAATGTTTCTTGAGATCCTTGTACATCTTCCCCGTTCCAGGATGTATTGAGTATCTGGTTTTATGAGCTTCTCTAAGTACCATTTCTCTCATTTCTCCAAATTTTGGTACCCAAATCCTTTCAGTCCTATACCGGGTTCCATCTTCCCGAATATTAAGATGCTTCTCCGATCCTTTGGGTATTTCATCCTTTAAATTTCCTTCTTTTAAAACTCCTTGTTGCGCCTCCTTTATTTGAGTAGTAAGGTTATTATGAATCATTATATTCATAGATTTTACTCGAATGGGTTCTCTGTCCTTCCTGCTCAAGGCATCGGCTACCACATTTGCATTCCCCGGGTGGTAACGAATCTCAAAGTCGTAATCATTCAATAATTCAATCCACCTACGCTGCCTCATATTCAGTTGTTTCTGATTAAATATGTGTTGAAGACTTTTGTGGTCGGTATATATAATACTTTTGACCCCATATAAGTAGTGCCTCCAAGTCTTTAATGCAAAAACAACCGCGCCTAATTCCAAATCATGCGTCGTATAATTTTGTTCGTGAATCTTCAATTGTCTAGACGCATAAGCAATCACCTTCGTTCGTTGCATTAATACACAACCGAGACCTTGCTTTGATGCATCACAATAAATCACAAAATCATCATTCCCTTCAGGCAATGACAATATAGGTGCCGTAGTTAGCTTTTTCTTCAATAACTGAAACGCTTTCTCTTGTTCATCATTCCATTCAAATTTCTTCCCTTTATGCGTTAATGCAGTCAAGGGTTTTGCTATTCTGGAAAAGTCTTGGATGAACCTTCTGTAGTAACCAGCTAGTCCTAAAAACTGGCGTATGTGTTTCGGAGTTTTCGGGGTTTCCCACTTTTCAACAGTTTCTATCTTTGCCGGATCCACCTTAATACCTTCTTTGTTCACTATGTGACCGAGGAATTGAACTTCTTCCAACCAAAATGCACACTTTGAAAACTTAGCGTACAATTCTTCCTTCCTCAATACTTCTAACACCTTTCTCAAATGTTCACCGTGTTCTTAGTCATTCTTTGAGTAAATAAGTATGTCATCAATGAAAACAATGACAAACTTGTCAAGGTATGGTCCACACACTCGGTTCATAAGGTCCATGAACACAGCTGGTGCATTAGTTAAACCAAACGGCATGACCATAAACTCGTAATGACCGTAACGTATTCTGAAAGCAGTCTTTGGAATATCATCTTCTTTCACCCGCATTTGATGATACCCGGAACGTAAGTCAATCTTTGAATAAACAGACGAGCCTTGTAGTTGATCAAATAAGTCGTCGATTCTCGGTAGTGGGTAGCGGTTCTTGATGGTAAGTTTGTTCAACTCTCGGTAGTCGATACACAACCTGTATGTACCATCTTTCTTCTTGACAAACAAAACAGGAGCTCCCCACGGTGATGTGCTTGGTCGAATGAAACCACGCTCTAAAAGTTCTTGTAATTGGCTTTGCAGTTCTTTCATCTCGCTGGGTGCTAGTCTGTAAGGAGCACGAGCTATTGGTGCAGCTCCTGGTACAAGATCTATTTGAAATTCAACGGATCGATGTGGGGGTAATCCCGGTAATTCTTTCGGAAATACATCGGGAAATTCTTTTGCGATGGGAACATCATTGATGCTCTTTTCTTCAGTTTGTACTTTCTCGACGTGTGCTAGAACAGCATAGCAACCTTTTCTTATTAGTTTTTGTGCCTTCAAATTACTAATAAGATGTAGCTTCGTGTTGCCCTTTTCTCCGTACACCATTAAGGGTTTTCCTTTTTCTCGTATAATGCGAATTGCATTTTTGTAACAAACGATCTCTGCTTTCACTTCTTTCAACCAGTCCATACCGATTATCACATCAAAACTCCCTAACTCTACTGGTATCAAATCAATCTTAAATGTTTCGCTAACCAGTTTAATTTCTCGATTCCGACATATATTATCTGCTGAAATTAATTTACCATTTGCTAATTCGAGTAAAAATTTACTATCCAAAGACGTCAATGGACAACTTAATTTAGCACAAAAATCTCTACTCATATAGCTTCTATCCGCACCCGAATCAAATAAAACGTAAGCAGATTTATTGTCAATAAGAAACGTACCCGTAACAAGCTCCGGGTCTTCCTGTGCCTCTGCCACATTAATATTGAAAACTCTTCCGCGGCCTTGTTCATTCGTGTTCTCCTGGTTCGGGCAATTTCTAATAATGTGGCCCGGTTTTCCACATTTATAACAAACTACATTGGCATAACTTGCTCCGACACTACTTGCTCCGCCATTACTCGTTCCGACACCATTTGTTCCTTTCGTTCTGTTAACCCCTGGTCCGTAGACATCACACTTCGCCGCGCTATGACCATTTCTTTTACACTTGTTGCAAAATTTAGTGCAGAACCCCGAGTGATACTTTTCACACCTTTGGCATAGCGGCTTCTGATTGTTGTTGTTGTTGCGGTTATTATTGTTGTTAAGATGACTGTTGTGGTTGCTGTTGTTGTTGTTGTTGTTGTTTGGCCGTTTGTTGTAGTTGCGATTGATGTTGCGATTGTTAGGATAGTTGTTGCGATTATTGTTATAATTGCTGTTGTTGTTGTATTGGTGATTCTTATCACCGTTTTCCTCCCACTTTCTTTTGACTTGCTTCACATTGGCCTCTTCAGCAGTCTGTTCTTTAATTCTTTCTTCAATCTGGTTCACTAGTTTGTGAGCCATTCTACATGCCTGTTGTATGGAGGTGGGCTCGTGTGAACTTATATCTTCTTGGATTCTTTCCGGTAATCCTTTCACAAACGCGTCGATCTTCTCTTCCTCATCTTCGAATGCTCCCGGACACAATAGGCACAATTCTGTGAATCGTCTTTCGTACGTGGTAATATCAAATCCTTGGGTTCGTAACCCTCTAAGTTCTGTCTTGAGCTTATTGACCTCGGTTCTGGGACGGTACTTCTCGTTCATCAAGTGCTTGAATGCTGACCACGGTAGTGCGTACGCATCGTCTTGTCCCACTTGCTCTAGATAGGTATTCCACCATGTTAACGCAGAACCTGTGAAGGTATGCTTAGCGTACTTCACTTTGTCCTCTTCAGTACACTTACTTATGGCAAACACCGATTCAACCTTCTCGGTCCACCGTTTCAATCCGATCGGTCCTTCGGTTCCATCAAATTCCAAAGGTTTGCAGGCAGTGAATTCTTTGTAGGTGCATCCTACACGATTTCCTGTACTGCTAGATCCAAGGTTATTGTTGGTATGTAGCGCAGCCTGTACTGCGGCTATGTTTGAAGCTAGAAAAGTACGGAATTCCTCTTCATTCATATTCACGGTGTGTCGAGTAGTCGGTGCCATTTCCTTCAAAATAGTTAAATGGAACAAGTTAATCATACAGAATATTAAGAGTAGTTAATAGTATTTCGTAGCATAATATGAACTCATTTATAAAAGCTTTTTCTTCATATTAGCGTTTTATAAGTTTAAATTCGGGTAGTACCTACCCGTTAAGTTCATACTTAGTAGCTAATATACAATTCAACTACTACAATTCTATATGAAAAACTGATTATAATAATATTTCGCGTTCAAACTTTTATACAATATTTTACAAACTTACAATACCGCTTATTTTACATAAAACATGAAATATAGCACACAATAACTTTGATACAAGATAGTTGTGAAGATAATTCTAGCTAGTACACAAGTCGTTCAGCAAAGGCAATAAAGACACGTAATTCATACGTCCAGAAACAAGTCATGCATTCTGGTTTTACTAGGACTACTTCCCATCCTTGGTCTTGTGCAACATAACCGTTATGGCCGTTGATAAGACAGCGTGTTGTAACGTCGTCAAAGGGACGAGGGTTACGTAATGTCCAACAGTCCCGTAACAATCTAAAAACCTCATTTCTTACCCCAATTACCGACTCCGTCACTTGTGGGAACGTTTTGTTTAATAGCTGTAGCCCGATGTTCTTTTTCTCACTTTGGTGAGAAGCGAACATTACTAACCCATAAGCATAGCATGCTTCTTTATGTTGCATGTTAGCCGCTTTTTCTAAATCATGAAGTCCAATATTCGGATACATTGAGTCAAAATAATTTCTTAACCCGTTGCGTAAAATAGCATTTGGGTTCCCCGCAATATATGCGTCAAAGTAAACACATCGTAACTTATGGGTTTCCCAATGTGATATCCCCCATCTTTCAAACGAAAGTCTCTTATAAACCAAGACATTCTTGGAACGTTCTTCGAATGTCTTACAAACTGATCTCGCCTTAAATAGTTGTGCCGAGGAATTCTGACCGACTCTAGACAAGATTTCATCAATCATGTCTCCGGGTAGGTCTCTTAAAATATTGGGTTGTCTATTCATTTTGCGTTTTTATACTGTAAAATAGACAAGAGTTAGATTCATAAAAAAAAATACTTATTAATACAAGCAATTTTTACATATATCATAAAGCATAAGCACACTATATTACATATATTACACCACATGAATACAACTATCTTATTCCGACTCGCTTGTTTCTTCTTCTTCGGTTTTGGTTCGTTTTGCCAAGTTTCTAGGGATATATGATTTTCCCCTAATACGAGCCGTCGTTATCCACATTGGTTTAGAAAAACCTGGTGGTTTAGAGGTTCCCGGGTCATTGTTACAACTTAAGGACTTCGGGGGTTGACGATACATATAAAGTTCATCGGGGTTGGAATTAGATTTCTCTATTTTTATGCCCTTTCCCTTATTATTTTCTTTTGCCTTTTTAAATTCAGTTGGGGTAATTTCTATAACATCATCGGAATTCTCGTCGGAATCCGATTCATCGGAGAATTGGTAATCCTCCCAATATTTTGCTTCCTTGGCGGAAACACCATTGACCATAATTAACCTTGGTCGGTTGGTTGAGGATTTTCTTTTACTTAACCGTTTTATTATTTCCCCCACCGGTTCTATTTCTTCATCTGGTTCCAATTCTTCTTCCGGTTCCGATTCTTCTTCCAGTTCCGACTCTTCTTCCGGTTCCTCTTCGGGAACTTGTGAATCAGTCCACGAATCATTCCAATTTACATTTGACTCTTCATTATTATTAGGTGAGTCAATGGGACTTGTTCTAGAGGTAGACATCTATCACATAATATCAAACGCGTTAAGAGATTAATATATCACATAATATTCACATGTTAAAAATATATAGTTTCCAACAAAATTTGTTAAGCAATCATTTTTCAAGTAAACACGGTCGAAGTCCAGACTCACTAATGCATCCTAACAAACTCGATAAGACACACTAATGCAAAATTCTGGTTCTCTAAGACCAACGCTCGGATACCAACTGAAATGTCCCGTTCTTATTGATTAAAAACGTTCCATATTAATTGATTTCGTTGCGAGGTTTTGACCTCTATATGAGACGTTTTTCGAAGACTGCATTTATTTTTAAAACAAACCATAACCTTTATTTCATAGATAAAGGTTTTAAAAAGCTTTACGTAGATTATCAAATAATGATAATCTAAAATATCCTGTTTACACACGACCATTACATAATGGTTTACAACACAAATATGTTACAACAAAATCAGTTTCTTGAATGCAGTTTTTACACAATATCATACAAACATGGACTCCAAATCTTGTCCTTATTTTAGTATGCAACAGCGGAAGCTCTTAGTATTCACCTGAGAATAAACATGCTTTAAACGTCAACAAAAATGTTGGTGAGTTATAGGTTTAACCTATATATATCAAATCGTAACAATAGACCACAAGATTTCATATTTCAATACACATCCCATACATAGAGATAAAAATCATTCATATGGTGAACACCTGGTAACCGACATTAACAAGATGCATATATAAGAATATCCCCATCATTCCGGGACACCCTTCGGATATGATATAAATTTCGAAGTACTAAAGCATCCGGTACTTTGGATGGGGTTTGTTAGGCCCAATAGATCTATCTTTAGGATTCGCGTCAATTAGGGTGTCTGTTTCCTAATTCTTAGATTACCAGACTTAATAAAAAGGGGCATATTCGATTTCGATAATTCAACCATAGAATGTAGTTTCACGTACTTGTGTCTATTTTGTAAATCATTTATAAAACCTGCATGTATTCTCATCCCAAAAATATTAGATTTTAAAAGTGGGACTATAACTCACTTTCACAGATTTTTTTACTTCGTCGGGAAGCAAGACTTGGCCACTTGTTGATTCACGAACCTATAACAATATATACATATATATCAAAGTATGTTCAAAATATATTTACAACACTTTTAATATATTTTGATGTTTTAAGTTTATTAAGTCAGCTGTCCTCGTTAGTAACCTACAACTAGTTGTCCACAGTTAGATGTACAGAAATAAATTGATAAATATTATCTTGAATCAATCCACGACCCAGTGTATACGTATCTCAGTATTGATCACAACTCAAACTATATATATTTTGGAATCAACCTCAACCCTGTATAGCTAACTCCAACATTCACATATAGAGTGTCTATGGTTGTTCCGAAATATATATAGATGTGTCGACATGATAGGTCAAAACATTGTATACGTGTCTATGGTATCTCAAGATTACATAATATACAATACAAGTTGATTAAGTTATGGTTGGAATAGATTTGTTACCAATTTTCACGTAGCTAAAATGAGAAAAATTATCCAATCTTGTTTTACCCATAACTTCTTCATTTTAAATCCGTTTTGAGTGAATAAAATTGCTATGGTTTCATATTGAACTCTATTTTATGAATCTAAACAGAAAAAGTATAGGTTTATAGTCGGAAAAATAAGTTACAAGTCGTTTTTGTAAAGGTAGTCATTTCAGTCGAAAGAACGACGTCTAGATGACCATTTTAGAAAACATACTTCCACTTTGAGTTTAACCATAATTTTTGGATATAGTTTCATGTTCATAATAAAAATCATTTTCTCAGAATAACAACTTTTAAATCAAAGTTTATCATAGTTTTTAATTAACTAACCCAAAACAGCCCGCGGTGTTACTACGACGGCGTAAATCCGGTTTTACGGTGTTTTTCGTGTTTCCAGGTTTTAAATCATTAAGTTAGCATATCATATAGATATAGAACATGTGTTTAGTTGATTTTAAAAGTCAAGTTAGAAGGATTAACTTTTGTTTGCGAACAAGTTTAGAATTAACTAAACTATGTTCTAGTGATTACAAGTTTAAACCTTCGAATAAGATAGCTTTATATGTATGAATCGAATGATGTTATGAACATCATTACTACCTTAAGTTCCTTGGATAAACCTACTGGAAAAGAGAAAAATGGATCTAGCTTCAACGGATCCTTGGATGGCTCGAAGTTCTTGAAGCAGAATCATGACACGAAAACAAGTTCAAGTAAGATCATCACTTGAAATAAGATTGTTATAGTTATAGAAATTGAACCAAAGTTTGAATATGATTATTACCTTGTATTAGAATGATAACCTACTGTAAGAAACAAAGATTTCTTGAGGTTGGATGATCACCTTACAAGATTGGAAGTGAGCTAGCAAACTTGAAAGTATTCTTGATTTTATGAAACTAGAACTTTTGGAATTTATGAAGAACACTTAGAACTTGAAGATAGAACTTGAGAGAGATCAATTAGATGAAGAAAATTGAAGAATGAAAGTGTTTGTAGGTGTTTTTGGTCGTTGGTGTATGGATTAGATATAAAGGATATGTAATTTTGTTTTCATGTAAATAAGTCATGAATGATTACTCATATTTTTGTAATTTTATGAGATATTTCATGCTAGTTGCCAAATGATGGTTCCCACATGTGTTAGGTGACTCACATGGGCTGCTAAGAGCTGATCATTGGAGTGTATATACCAATAGTACATACATCTAAAAGCTGTGTATTGTACGAGTACGAATACGGGTGCATACGAGTAGAATTGTTGATGAAACTGAACGAGGATGTAATTGTAAGCATTTTTGTTAAGTAGAAGTATTTTGATAAGTGTATTGAAGTCTTTCAAAAGTGTATAAATACATATTAAAACACTACATGTATATACATTTTAACTGAGTCGTTAAGTCATCGTTAGTCGTTACATGTAAGTGTTGTTTTGAAACCTTTAGGTTAACGATCTTGTTAAATGTTGTTAACCCAATGTTTATAATATCAAATGAGATTTTAAATTATTATATTATCATGATATTATCATGTTTGAATATCTCTTAATATGATATATATACATTAAATGTCTTTACAACGATAATCGTTACATATATGTCTCGTTTAAAAATCATTAAGTTAGTAGTCTTGTTTTTACATATGTAGTTCATTGTTAATATACTTAATGATATGTTTACTTATCATAGTATCATGTTAACTATATATATATCCATATATATGTCATCATATAGTTTTTACAAGTTTTAACGTTCGTGAATCACCGGTCAACTTGGGTGGTCAATTGTCTATATGAAACATATTTTAATTAATCAAGTCTTAACAAGTTTGATTGCTTAACATGTTGGAAACATTTAATCATGTAAATATCAATCTAAATTAATATATATAAACATGGAAAATTTCGGGTCACTACAAGTTCCTTCTCCTAAAGAACATTCTCCTGTTCCTTGTAATTCTGAAAATTGTTGTAACAATTCTGCATGTGAATCTATAGTTTGAATATAGTAACATGTATCATCTGTAGATTGCGGTTGTTGCATGGCTCTATCAACAGAAAAGGTAACACTCTCGTCCTCTATACTTAGGGTCAGTTTCTTGCCAAACACATCTATTATTGCTTTAGCCGTGTTTAAGAATGGTCTTCCTAATATGAGAGGAACTCGAGAATCTTCTTCTATGTGCAGAATAACAAAATCTACTGGAAACACTAAAGTACCAACTTTAACTACCATGTTTTCCATTATCCCTCTAGGATATTTTACTGATCGATCGGCTAGTTGTATGCTTATTCGTGTTGGTTTCAATTATCCAAGGTCTAGTTTAGCGTATAGTGAATACGGCATTAAATACTAGCACCTAAATCTGCCAATGCTTCTATTGAACTAAGACTACCCAGAAAACATGGAATTGTGAAACTTCCTGGATCAGATAATTTTTCTGGTAGTTTATTCAACAGCACTGCAGAACTATTAGCATTCATTGTAATAACCGAGAGTTCTTCCATTTTCTTTCTATTTGTGATTAGATCTTTCAGGAATTTAGCATATCTTGGCATTCCTGATATCACATCAATGAAAGGAAGATTGACATTTATTTGTTTAAACATATCCAAGAATTTGGATTGCTCGGCTTCAAGTCTTTCTTTTCTCATTTTACTCGGGTAAGGAAGCGGTGGTTGGTATGGTTTAACATAAGGTTTTTCCTTAACTGTATTATCTTCATTAACCTTTTCAATTACCGGTTCTGTTTCTTTATCTTGCTCAGATTATGGTGCTTGTGGAGTAGGAATAGAGTCATCAGAAATTACAGGTATTTCAGGTGATTTGAGTGTAATACCACTTCTTGTGGTAATGGCTTTAGCTATTTCATTCCGGGGGTTAGCATTTGTATCGCTAGGTAGACTCCCCGGTTTTCTTTCTCCAATTAACCTTGCTAGGTTACTCACTTCTTGTTCCAGATTTTGGAAAGAAGCTTGTTGATTTCTAAATGCTTGAGCATTTTGTTTATTCGTTTGTTTCTGAGATGTGAAAAACTGCGTTTGAGATTCAACTAGCTTCGACATCATATCTTCTAAATTTGGCTTTTTATCATCGGTTTGTGGTGGTTTAATTGGAAAAATAGGTCTTTGGTGGTTGTAAGTATTATTAGATACTTGTTGATTGCTAGGACCTTGTTGGTTGTTGTATGCAATACTTCGGTTATAATTCTGATTTTGATTGTAGTTTGTTCTTGGCGGTTGATAATTATTCTGATAATTATTTCCAGGCCTTTGGTTCATGTATGAAACATTCTCTTTTTGTTCCATTGTTTGTTCAATACTGAGACAATCTTTTGTCAAATGTGGTCCTCCACACTGCTCACAACTAATTCGTATTGCGTGAATATCTTTAGTCATCTTTTTCATTCGTGTCTCGAAAGCATCTAACTTTGCGGAAATGGAATCAAAGTCATGGCTAGAATCGGCTCTAGCCGCTTTAGATGATCTAACGATGTCTTTTTCTTGATGCCACTCATGTGAGTGGGAGGCTGTGTTATCAATAATTTTGTAAGCTTCAGTTGCAGTTTTCTTAATAATGGAACCACCAGTTGCTATGTCGATGTCTTTTCGTGTAGTATGTCGCATCCTTGGTAGAATATTTGTACTATTTGATAAGTGTCTAAACCATGTTGCGGACATCCTCTCAACAATTTTCCAAATCTTGTCCACGCCTCATATAGAGTTTCATTTGGCTTCTGCGTGAACGTAACAATTTCTCCTTGAAGTCTCACGGCTTTAGATGCCGGAAAGAATTGTTTAAGAAATTTCTCAACTAAGACATCCCATGTATCAATCGCCCCTTCAGGTAACGATTCTAACCAATCTTTGGCTTCTCCCTTTAAAGTCCAGGGAAACAACATGAGATAGATCTGTTCATCCTCAACTTCTCTGATTTTGAATAGATTACAGATCCTATTAAAGGTACGAAGATGTTCGTTTGGATCTTCCTTTGGCGTACCACTAAATTGGCATTAATTAGTTACCATGTGTAGGATTTGTCCCTTGATTTCATAATCTGGCGCATTAATGTCTGGTTGAGTAATTGAGTGACTTTGGCCAGTGCGTGTAGCTCTCATTCGGTCTTCCATACTTAGAGGTTCTTGATTTTCCATGATTGAATTTGTTGAATCTGAATCACTAGAGGATTCTGATTTAATGGTTTCTTCCTCGACAATCTCTGGTTGAATGATTTGTGGTTCAGGAGGAATGATTAATGGTTCAGGATCTCTGAATTGTCCTTGAATATCCTCCGGGTTCTCAATTATGAGGTCGGGTTCAAAAAATGGATTATCGAAAATTTGAATTGGAGTACTTGGTCGACTAGATGACGATTCTAAAGAAAAATCAATGGCAACAATATTGGCTAGATGTCTTGATCGAGTTACAGGTGGTGAACGTATGAAAGGTGGTGAACGTTTTGCTCGGTGCATTCACAGAATATCCTATTAGTTATAAAAATAAAAATAAAATTATATAAGTTATCAAATTAATAGACTTTTCTGATTTTGCCCACATTTCGAATAGCCAATAGATGCAGCAGGTAGCCAGGACCCTTTAAATCGGAAGCCCACAACTCGTGATATTGCTCTAAACATACATATTATTCGACGCAATATCAGTTATATTTCATCAGCTTTTATCATTTACAAAGACATTCAATGTATAATATTCAAGAAAAATGACAAAAGCGGACAAGAGCTTGCTGTTTGAAGAAACGACGATAAAACGAGGGGTTTTAACCAAATTTATATCAAGAAACGTTTATCCGAATAAAAGTACAAGATGATCGAAGAAAAAGAGTTCAAATAGAAAGTCCCAAGTCAATATATATCGATACGAGGTCAACAAAGAACAAACGAGAAAATAAAAATAAAGAAACTGCTGTTAACTCATACGCGAATCGTGTAGGCTTACACGAAACGCGTAGTAGTTTGTTCTTACGCGAATCGTGTAGGCATACACGAAACGCGTAATGTTAGGCCAGACAAGTTTCCAGAACGCAAGAATGGGGCGGCTGTTTTTTGGTTTTAAAAACAATTCTTTTTAGCTCAATGTAATACAGCAAGGATTCAACAGTTCACCTACTACTAAATGATACATGTTAAATACGGAGTAGTGTGCAGAGACACAGAGGACAACATATTATTACTATACACATACTATTGTCATTATTATTATCTGTATTATTTTCATTTCAGTTTCAAAGTTCAAATATTAGGATTAGTTTCAAATAGTAAAGGTGTATTGTTCGTGATTAAGGGTATTATTGTACGCGTGAAAAGGGTGTTATTATTGTAATTTTTCTACCGTTTGAAGTTAATGAAAGTGAAGAATTTTTAGTAAGTTTACTCTGTTAAAATTATCATTGTTATTATGTTTGCATATTTATATTTTTATGTTTACCTTAGTGTAATGAATAGCTAAATTTCTATAGTGTTTGCTTAGATGTAGAGCCCCTAGTGAAATGGATTGTTATCATTTGTAAAAGTTAAAATGTAACTTTAGTATTTTTAATATTGAGCCTAGTTAAAAGAACCATTATTGTGTAATTAGGTATTTAACCATTGCCACTTAATTTATTAAATTTAAATAACGAAAGTTGTTTTTATTTACATAAATTAAGCTTCAACATTAAAATGATCTAGACGAATTTATGGATAAGTTATTAACACCAATTTAGAAATAAACTTCGGTGGTTTGGGTAATATCAATAATTATATGATAGTGAAATTATAAAAAGGGAAACCGTTATGATTTGGGTATTGGCGAAAGTCAAAACTAGGCTAGGTCTCAATTTAAATACTTAGGGAATAGTAGCTATCTAAATAGAATCCGATGAAAATTAGATTTATTTTAGTTAGTCGTAACCTTATATTTATTCGAAAGAAAAATATAAAGTTTATTACTAAAACATTTTAATAGGGCTTAAAACTCAAAACAATCCATGGGCCTAGGGGTGACACATTTAAGTAAACACTCCCATTTATCCCATTATTATTTCTTGTAAACTTATTATTATCATTATTTACGAATTATTAGTATAAAATATAAAAAAAATACATAAAAATACTCGAATCTGTATCAGTTAGTTTTGTCACATCGTATTACACATACACGAATCGCGTATGTATACGCGAAACGCGTAAGCCTTAAACCCGGCTACAGTACCAGTAGGGTTAAAATTAGGGTTTTAATTATTTAATTAGTTTAAAATTAGGGTTTTAGCCTTTTTACTATTATATTTAGGTTATTACTATATAATTTATATTAGTTCTTATAAAATACTTTAATACATGTTAAATCCTAATAATTAGTATTAATTATTATAAGTTTATAATTTATAATTAGTTTATAATTAGATAATTAATTTAATTCCTTTTAACTTGTAGTAATTTTATTAAACATGTCATTTAGTTAATTTAAATAAGTTTATATTATAATTGCTCAAAACAAAATTCTAAACATATAGTTTTATTAAAAGTTACTATTTTACTAATTACCCTTTAGTAATAAAATATTCGCATCCTAATTAGTATAATCTCATTTAGTTCCTTTTTAAGTTAATTATTGTAATCTTGTAATTTTATTTATGAAATTAGTTAGGTTATTTTCTATTACTGTTATATTATAAATTCCTAATCCAAGATCCCCTTTAATTAAGTTTGACATCAAAGACTATTGAAAAAAACCATTAAACACTCCATCTCCCTGTGGAACGAATCGGATTTACCGACAAACTAAACTACACGGATAGGACTAGTTGCCTATATATGTGTGAAATCAACCAGAATTCAATAAAATACCACATATACAATAAATCAATTCGTGTAACAAAACAACTCAAATCCGTTCATAAATAAAGGTTACGTTTCACCCTCATCAACTTTTTGGCGCCGCTGCCGGGGATTGAATTTTAATGGATTGAATTTTATAAATTGAAATTACAAATTTATAAACGGATTAAGATCAGGTGTAACAACCGAATTTCCGTTACAAATATAAATTTATAAAAGATATTTTAAAAATTCAATTGATTTTAAGTTATACAAAAAAAAAAAAAAAAAAGAGCCAAAGCTTACGCGTAGGGTGTAGCAGTACACGAATCGTGTAGAATTTAAAGCATACGCGAAACGTGTAGACCTACGCGAAACGCGTAGGGTCAAAAATCTGGACATATCAGATCGGGCAGAGGGCTGTTCTTCACACACTCTCTTTCAATTTTTTTCTGCTGTGGACGAGAAGAAAACACAAAAACCCAAAAATCACACCCAAAAACTTAAATTAACACTTCCAATCTTCCCCAATTCTTCAATTTTTCAACATGCCTAGATTGGTAAGGGTCCTAAACCCATTTTACCTCATGTTCTTCAAGTTTTTCATTATTTATTTTTATGGCTTTAATCCGAATTATATGCATGATATTGTTGATTTTTGCTTGATTATTGCTATATCTACGTTGTTAGTAAGATAATAAACCCGATTAGCATGAAAAACTGATGTTTAATTGATTATTGAAAAATTAGGGTTTATACAAATTGGGGATAATTGAGAAATTGATACTGAGGTGTGTTATTTTGGTTGTAATTAGGTGTTTTTAAGTGTTTTGTTGGTAGTTAGAACTCTTGAACATGATTTTGATTGTTTGATTTTGTGATTTTTAATTTTAGCCTAAATTTGATAATTTTTGTAAATATCATGAATCAAGTATGAATTGTAATGTTGTTAAGGATTATTTAGAAGCTGAAATACAAGCAATGTGATTGAATTAAATTCGATATACTTAGATAAATTGCATGTTTTCACTTATGAATTAGACTTTGTATATGAAACTTGATTTTTGATTTATGATTTATGATTTTTGGTTTGTTTCTGCTTTGTTTTAAATCATAGAACTAAAAATTCCAATGTTGCTGAAACAAGTTGATTCTTGTGTTGATTGAAAACAAGCATGTATGTTGAATTTAGACTCTTTGCTAACATTAACACATCCTATTGGGATGATTTTCTTGATTTAAAATGTTATGCAGGGACCAATTAGAATGAGGGCATTTAACCAACAACAAGCAGAAAATCAGGTTACACCCGAAATGGAACAACAACTCTTGAACCTACACCCGATCCTGCAATTTCCTAACGAATTACATCAAAGGGTACAAAAGGTTAAGGATTTGCTCATTCTGGTAAATAGAACCATCTCTCCAGTTTACGTTGTTGATTGGGCTCCCCTAGGAGACCCAGTCAACCTAGATACACCGATAAGGGAAATTTTAACCCAAAGTTTCACGGATGAATTTGGGGTAATTACGTATTATAATGACTTTGAGAGATTGTTTAGGTTGAATTCTCCTGTATATAGAGAATTGTGTTTGGAATTCTATTCTACCGTCAGGATGAATATACACCCTGAAAATATCGAAGATACTAGATTTCTACAATTTCGACTGGGTGGGGTAGATAGAGTAATGTCCCTAGGCGACATGACTTTGGCTTTAGGGATTTACGACGGTAATGAGATAAATGCTCCAGGTTTTTGGGAATATATTTTTACAGGAGCTAGGTATACAGGAGACTATGATTCTTTGAGCGTATGGCGTTCTTTTTCCCAAAAGAATACATATGTAGCAGGCCAAGAATCATACCTTAAGATCACTGATGTTCGCTATCGAATAATTCATAAATTTATAGCGAACACAATTAACCAAAGGGCATTCCTTAATACAGATAAGATTAATTATGTTGACCTTTGGTATTTAGATGCAATCAGAGATAGGGATACATTTATTAGTATACCCTATGGAGTGGCCTACTTTTTGGCCCATATAGGTAAGGGTGCTCGAGGATCCAGTGACATGTCGGGGGGTCACTATGTCACGTGTTTGGCAGCCTGGTTCGGTCTCAACCCGAACGAATTAGATCCTCCAATCCAGCCGATAGATCAACGGGTTCGTACTTTAGGATTGGAGGTGTATAAGACAGCTAAGGCTATACGTGTGAGGGGTGGGGTACGTAGTTTAAGGCAACAGGAAGTTGCTGCTCACGCACCTATGGAGGAGGATGATGTACCCGCGAGGGAAGCTAGGAGGAGACGCAGAGAGACAGATCAGGCTAGCTCGTCTCATACAGGTACTTCTGATTTCGATATGCTCCAAAATTCTTTTAACGCATTGAGTTTAGATGTACGTAACTCATATCAAAACTGGGGAGTGAGATCAGAAGACTAGTATACTGCTTTGTCTCGACAATTGGGGGATATTAGGCATACCCAACTAGATCAGTATAATATTCTGTCTAACATCCGATACGATCAGAGGGGTCAGGGAGCACAATTAGAGTGGGCTCATCATCAGGCATATTTATACGCGTCTAACCCGCAGAATTACGCACCCTCAGCCTATCCTTCATACCCCCAATGGCAGACACCCAATGACCCTCTACCTCCACCATATGACCATAACGCCGCCATAGCCGCGAGTCAGGATGCATATAGGCGTTTCTACGAGGAACAACGCCTAAACGAACAACGGCAGCGACAGCAACAGGAAGAAGGCGAACAGGGAGGCCCATTTTGAAATCCATTTAACTAGTTCTATTCTTTAAAACATTTTTATTTTTATGGTTTGTAATAACATAATAGTATGGTGTGTATTGATACTTTTAATGTTTCTTATGTTTTATTATATATTAGCAAGAAAGCAGTGTGGGGTAAAATTGTTTTGTACGATTGAAGTACAACCCCATGTTTTGTATGTTTTTAACATGGTTTTGACAGGTACAGAAGAAAATGCAATTAGACGAAACGAAACATCGAATTACATTGTGATACAAACGTTGGATATAATCATAGGTAAAACAATTTGAAAATCCAAATCGGTTAACAAAGGAAGTTCCAAATACTTCACACTTTTTGTCCTCTCAAATTTATACATTATTATCTGATTTTATGTAATGAGGGCATTACATAATCTTAAGTGTGGGGTGGGAATATATAAATTCTCAAGAACTTATAATTTGGTGATTTTTATCAAGATTTATAAAATTTTTAAACAAATATATCAAATGAATTTTTAAGGTAACTACGAGCGATTAAAGCATAGGTGTCAAAAACCGAAATTATCGTCTCAATACATTAAAAACGCATAAGTTTATTTATTTAAAACCTATAAAAGAAAACCAATTATAACAAGAATTTATAAAACCTTATGTTCAGAACCATATATCACATGTTTCTATGAAGTTATTGCAGATATCATTGCTTTGGAACGTATAAACCTGAATATTCCATTATTACGAGTAATAGAGGATGAATCAAGTCCATCCCGTAAGGAAGTAAAGTCTTCCAAATTGACACACTTGCTAACTTATGTTAGAAGATGTAGTCCAGAACAGCTGTAGGTTGACGAAAAATCTTGAAAAGTCATTCCTAAGATCGGCTGGAAATCCACCTAACCTCAGCATCAAACAGGGTTTTTGGTGGTCAGACTTATCCTAACCATGAGAAGGATATGTTTCGTACAATGGGGGGCACAATGCAAATTAGCTTTTAAGACTAATGAATCTAATCCCCAGATGGATGATCTCCGTAAAGATCAACTGCATCTATGTTTGACCGCGGTCAACATACATATGCCATAACAAATTGAGGTGTGCAAACTCATGGTTCACCGATGATATTTGGACACGATATAATTTTGTTCTAAAACTTATGCTATTTTATGAATTATATTGTGTAAAACTATATTTTGGACATTCGGCTTCAAGTTCCATGATACTACAATCATGGGGGCGAATAGCTTGCTAATCGCCGACTGAGACTTCGGTTTTCAGTTACCCTCAACCGGAATTTGAGGTTAAAACCGGAAAATGTGTCTAGTGTAAAAGCTAGCATGACATTTTATAAAATCATAAAACGTTTTCACAAGGTCCAATTTTCCCTAAGGATCCAAATTTTTAAACCCTAATCACGAGTTTCATGTTTGTTTCTGTTGTCAGAATTTCGTTTCGTGTGGTGTGCGTGTGATTCAATAAAAATTGTGTAGTGTTTCAAACTATTCCATATAGCGTGTGTTTCATTTCGTGTAGTGTGTGTTGTGTGATCTAAAAATATGTAATGTTCCGATTCTGTTAAAAGATGTAATTGCTTGAGGACAAGCAACATTCCAGTGTGGGGTATTTTGATATTGCTCTAAACATACATATTATTCGACGCAATATTAGTTATATTTCATCAGCTTTTATCATTTACAAAGACATTCAATGTATAATATTCAAGAAAAATGACAAAAGCGGACAAGAGCTTGCTGTTTGAAGAAACGACGATAAAACGAGGGGTTTTAACCAAATTTATATCAAGAAACGTTTATCCGAATAAAAGTACAAGATGATCGAAGAAAAAGAGTTCAAATAGAAAGTCCCAAGTCAATATATATCGATACGAGGTCAACAAAGAACAAACGAGAAAATAAAAATAAAGAAACTGCTGTTAACTCATACGCGAATCGTGTAGGCTTACACGAAACGCGTAGTAGTTTGTTCTTACGTGAATCGTGTAGGCATACACGAAACGCGTAATGTTAGGCCAGACAAGTTTCCAGAACGCAAGAATGGGGCGGCTGTTTTTTGGTTTTAAAAACAATTCTTTTTAGCTCAATGTAATACAGCAAGGATTCAACAGTTCACCTACTACTAAATGATACATGTTAAATACGGAGTAGTGTGCAGAGACACAGAGGACAACATATTGTTACTATACACATACTATTGTCATTATTATTATCTGTATTATTTTCATTTCAGTTTCAAAGTTCAAATATTAGGATTAGTTTCAAATAGTAAAGGTGTATTGTTCGTGATTAAGGGTATTATTGTACGCGTGAAAAGGGTGTTATTATTGTAATTTTTCTACCGTTTGAAGTTAATGAAAGTGAAGAAAATTTTTAGTAAGTTTACTCTGTTAAAATTATCATTGTTATTATGTTTGCATATTTATATTTTTATGTTTACCTTAGTGTAATGAATAGCTAAATTTCTATAGTGTTTGCTTAGATGTAGAGCCCCTAGTGAAATGGATTGTTATCATTTGTAAAAGTTAAAATGTAACTTTAGTATTTTTAATATTGAGCCTAGTTAAAAGAACCATTATTGTGTAATTAGGTATTTAACCATTGCCACTTAATTTATTAAATTTAAATAACGAAAGTTGTTTTTATTTACATAAATTAAGCTTCAACATTAAAATGATCTAGACGAATTTATGGATAAGTTATTAACACCAATTTAGAAATAAACTTCGGTGGTTTGGGTAATATCAATAATTATATGATAGTGAAATTATAAAAAGGGAAACCGTTATGATTTGGGTATTGGCGAAAGTCAAAACTAGGCTAGGTCTCAATTTAAATACTTAGGGAATAGTAGCTATCTAAATAGAATCCGATGAAAATTAGATTTATTTTAGTTAGTCGTAACCTTATATTTATTCGAAAGAAAAATATAAAGTTTATTACTAAAACATTTTAATAGGGCTTAAAACTCAAAACAATCCATGGACCTAGGGGTGACACATTTAAGTAAACACTCCCATTTATCCCATTATTATTTCTTGTAAACTTATTATTATCATTATTTACGAATTATTAGTATAAAATATAAAAAAAAAATACATAAAAATACTCGAATCTGTATCAGTTAGTTTTGTCACATCGTATTACACATACGCGAATCGCGTATGTATACGCGAAACGCGTAAGCCTTAAACCCGGCTACAGTACCAGTAGGGTTAAAATTAGGGTTTTAATTATTTAATTAGTTTAAAATTAGGGTTTTAGCCTTTTTACTATTATATTTAGGTTATTACTATATAATTTATATTAGTTCTTATAAAATACTTTAATACATGTTAAATCCTAATAATTAGTATTAATTATTATAAGTTTATAATTTATAATTAGTTTATAATTAGATAATTAATTTAATTCCTTTTAACTTGTAGTAATTTTATTAAACATGTCATTTAGTTAATTTAAATAAGTTTATATTATAATTGCTCAAACCAAATTCTAAACATATAGTTTTATTAAAAGTTACTATTTTACTAATTACCCTTTAGTAATAAAATATTCGCATCCTAATTAGTATAATCTCATTTAGTTCCTTTTTAAGTTAATTATTGTAATCTTGTAATTTTATTTATGAAATTAGTTAGGTTATTTTCTATTACTGTTATATTATAAATTCCTAATCCAAGATCCCCTTTAATTAAGTTTGACATCAAAGACTATTGAAAAAAACCATTAAACACTCCATCTCCCTGTGGAACGAATCGGATTTACCGACAAACTAAACTACACGGATAGGACTAGTTGCCTATATATGTGTGAAATCAACCTGAATTCAATAAAATACCACATATACAATAAATCAATTCGTGTAACAAAACAACTCAAATCCGTTCATAAATAAAGGTTACGTTTCACCCTCATCAACTCGCCACTAACAAATCTAACTATTACTACGAACCAGAAAATTTTGGATGTCTATCAATTTAACCGCTTAAAATAATTTTTCGTCGAAATTTTGAAGATAAAATCTATGTCCTAAAAACTAGAGCGTCGAGAAATAAGAGGAAGAAAAAGAATGCGTCGAAAAACGTCGAAAAATAAAAATAAGAAAGTAGAGCGTCGGAACTTAAAAGCCTAAAAACTAAATATTAAAAGTTGTGTCTAAAGGAATTAAAACTTAAAAGGAATTCTATATCCAAAACGGTAATAACTTAATTAGGCACTAAAATCTATTTAAAACTAAAGCGATAAGTGACGTCGTAAAATTCTAAAGCGCCTAAATCTTAATCTAAAGAAAAAAGCACTTAAGGGATTTTACGGCAAAGCCTAGAAATCTAGAAATACTATGGCAAAATACTAAGCTTAAAATTAGTTACGAACGATAAATTACAAATTACGAATAAATGATAAAAATACAAATTATAACTAAAATGATAAAAAATAAAAATTTTATAAAAATATTATTTTTATATTATTTTATAAAAGTATTAATTTTATATATTTAATAATAATTAATAAACTTAATATTACAAAATAAAACTAAAACTAAAACTAAATATTAATTAAATAAATCAAAACCTAATTAGATTAATAATAATAATTAAATTATTAAAACCCTAATTAGCAATTAATGCGTACAAGGTTGCAGCTGTCAGACAGCCCCGCGAGTGCGGATGCTTGATGCCCAAAAATCACCGCGACTGCGGAGTTTGCAGATTCAGATTTCGTGCAGGCCAAATTCGTGCAGGTTCATTTTTTTTTATATTTTGATTTTTATTTTCTTTTTCTGATTTTAATTTTTAGAAAATATAATTTAATTAAAACTTATATTTTTAAAAAATTACTTATTAGTTTTTGTAACTAAAAAAAATAAAAACTTTTTAATTTTAAACACTTAAATATATATATATATATATATATATATATATATATATATATATATATATATATATATATATATATATATATATATATATATATATATATATATATATATATATATATATATATATATTATGTTTTATATTTTTGAAACTTATGTAAATATATTTTTACAAAAATAGCTTAAAAACTAATTTTTTTTTTATTATAGCGTTCTATGGCGTCCCCGGCAGCGGAACCAAAAATACTTGATGTTGTTCGAGGTGTAGTACGAAATAAATTATATTTTACTACGAAATACTATTAAATACGATACAATTTTACACAAGTTATTTATTTATTTATAGAATGGATATACCTAAACCTTGCTACAACACTTATAGGCAGTGTACCTAATCGTAGAGTAGTGTAGTTTTTTAGTAAGTCCGGTTCGTTCCACAGGGAGCTAGCTGAGTTTAACGCTATATTTATTTTAAATTATATTTGTATAAAAATATATACATATAAGTAATATTATTATTGTTATAAAAGGGGGGTTTTACCGTTTAGTGACCGGTTTGTCGATTTTATGCCTTAAGTCACAATTAAAACCTAATGTAAAATATTAAATATAAATACAACTTAATTTAAAACGTAAAGTAAATGACGATAAATAAAAGTGCGAATAAAAGTACGATAAATAAAATGACGGTAAATAAAAGTGCGATGAGGTATAAAATAAAGAGAATTATACTTATTTAAACTTCCGTAATCATGATGTTCGACGTGTTGATTTTAGTTTATTACCAAGGGTTAATTGTCCTTTGTCCTAGATCATTTAATACGTCCATCTGGTTTTTGTCCATAATGGTCCATCAGTCATAAATATAAAGTGCGAGTGTCCTCGTCAAATTAACTTTATACCCGAAGTCAAATATTCCAACTAATTGGGGACTTAAACTGTAACAAGTTCTTAATACTTTGTTAATGATTACACCAGGTTATCGACTGCGTGTAACCCAAGATTTTAATACTTTATTAACAATTACACCAAGTGTCCTTGTATGTAATCCACCCCTATTTTAATGAGTCCATTGACTATTAATCCATTCCCGTGTCCGGTTAAATGAACGATTATTAGTATTTATAAATATCCCGCCCATCATGTCCGATCGAGTGTATGTGGTTATTTATAGATACGTCAAATTGTAAATCTCTATATTAAATTAACGAATTATCATTCAGTTAAACAAATATAAAGCCCATTAATAGCCCATAGTCCAATTTCCACAAGTGTCGGTCTTTCGTCCAAACCCCAATTATGGTCCAAAGCCCAATAACCCCATCTTAATATTTAGTCCAACATCACGATTACTTCGGCTTAAATAAACATAATAATAATTTAGCTACGAGACATTAATTTAAAAAGTTTGAACATAACTTACAATGAGTATTAATCGCGTAGTGTTACACGGACAGAATTTCGACTTACAAACTTAAAACATTCGCTACTATAACCTTATTATTATTAAACTTAAATTAAAATTAAAATTAAAATTAAAATTATATATATATATATATATATATATATATATATATATATATATATATATATATATATTTTACGTAGATAGAAAGAAAGAAAAAGGGATGAGGAGATCGTCCAAATGCGTTGGCTTTTATAGGCCAATTTTGCACTGTGCAGCTCCGCGAGTGCGGTACTTTCCTTCTTCACAGCTCCGCAGTCGCGGAGATTTGGATTCCAGCTCATTTGTTGATTTAAAACGTGGGCTGCTGATTATTATATAATATATATATATATATATATATATATATATATATATATATATATATATATATATATATATATATATATATATATATATATATATATATTATATAATTAATTATATATTATATTCTTGTGCATAGTTAACTTGTAATTTCAGGTCCGTTGAGTCGCACGTTGATAGTTGGTTCATGTCTCGGTTCCGGATTTTCAAACGCCTTTTCGTATAATTTAATATCTTGTACTTTGCGTTTTGCGACTTGTACTCTTGTAATTTCTAGACGTTTCTCATCAATAATTTGAACCACTTAGATTGTACTTTGTACTTTTAGCTTTTTGGTCGTTTGCATCTTCAAATCGTCGAATCTGTCTTTTGTCTTCACCTTTTATTATTTAAACGAATATCACTTGGAAATAGAACAATTGCAAATAAAAGCATGTCTTTCTTGAAGAATAATGCTATGAAATTTATGTTCGTTTTTAGCATTATCAGTACACACTCGGGGGAAAAAAAATCATTCCCATGGGTTAATGTTAATAGTATGAGTATTTCGAAGTTGTTTGAGCAAATCAAAGAAAACGTACCCTACGAACACTCGGGCGTGATGTATTTTCACATTACCAAAGAAAAATTTATGTTTCTAAACGATGAAGAGGAATGGGATGAAATAAGAACAAGAGCAATTACCCGAAAAGAACCTATAGGCTTGCATATGGTTTAATTATGTGTTTAATTTACTATATGTAACGTTTTTAGTTTATGTAATGTTTTTATTTATGTAACGTTTAATTATGTTTCTTACCCCAAAAAAATGTAACCGTGTTTATGTTTAGTAATAAAAGTGTTTTTAAAAATTGTTATATTATTAATAATAATACTGATAATATTAATAAAGACATACTGATACGATACAATGTTTATTAATAAACACAAACTAATACAACATTTGAAACTTATAATCACAGCCATAATTTAATAAACAATTAACACACAATAAACTAGGCGACTAGACGAGTTCTATCATGAATACGATAGTCACCCGATGTTAATATGCCAAGATGTCGGAATAACTTGGTAATCATCATCCCGAATGGTAACGGTGCATTTAAGATTTCCCTAGCTTCTTGCATCCGATTAACCATGATGTATCCCACATTGAAAGATATACCATTTGTGATCCAGTAAATCATAAGAGCTTCAATTAGAAGCACCCTGTTAGAGTAATCGTCCACCTCACGAATGGGACGACCAGTTATGTTGCTATGGATGATAGTATAAATTTTCAGATATTGGCTCTAAGAAAACCCAAAAGCATCTTTTTTATTTCGACACAAATGTTAAAACGGTGATCTTCAATACATGTGTTGACAACATCAAGTATAGAAGTGTCGCCAACAACATGTGTCTCAAGAAGACCACCATCAATTTGAGTGGTACAATTGTAAAATTGCAATCTTCCTGTTGGGAGTCCCAAAGCATTGTTGAATGTATCCATATCCCAGCAATATGGTATACCTTTTAACATGAACCTAACATTTTTGTCTTCTTCAAAAAAAATAAAACTTTTGATAGAACTCACGTACACAATCAGGGTAAACAGCGAAAATGTCAGTTATTATACACAGTACTGATAATTCTTCAAACTGCTCGTATGTGAGTTCATGATCTTCTCTAAGCTTAATTCCTTTTAAATAACAAAACTCATCGAGGATTGTCCTGTGAGATATTGGAATTTGACGACGATGATCCATAGTGAGAAAAATGAAATGTGAAAAGTTATAGTTTGAGATAAAACTAAATCAATAATACTGTTTGTTTAAATAGAACTCAAAAAGATTAAAAATACCATGCAAACCGGTCTTTCATTTTTCGGTTTGTCAGGAAAAAGCAGACAAACAGCATTTCAAATGCCGGTTTGGGTGTGTTTAGGGCACGAGGGCCAAAACCCTAAAACCAGTACCAGGTACGACTGAAATGCCGGTTTGAGTTAAAAATTGACAAACCGACATTTCGATTATGTTTACAAAATCCATCTTTAAAAATCTATTTATGTAAACTCCCTCCATTTATCTATAGTTTCTATTAAAATCCTATAATGATGATGTCATTATTATGCTAATTATTTTGTTAAAAAAATCAAAAAAGCAAATGAAAAAAATCTATGCATGGTGGGTGATGTCATTAATCTAAATAATTTTGAAATAAAATTAAATCTTATTAATTAGTTATTATTATCAATTCTTATTATTAATTATTGTAATTATTAAAATTAAAACTATAATTTCTATTAAATCTTATTAATAATTTCGAATAATTTCAATTAATTATTTTGAATTGAGTACGAGAAGGTATAAAAGCTAGGTAGAAGGAAACCAATTCTAAATTTATATTTTAATTTTGCACTTTTAAAATAAAACGACAACCAATATTATCTCTTATGATTGGATGTAGATTGTTTAATATGCATTTTAGGTGTTTGATGAAATGTTCAGCTGACGAGTTTCTTAGTAGGACTCTGTGATTCATTTAAGCAAACTCATGGTTTCACGGGTCATTTCACTAGTATTATACTATTCTGAATTTTTTTTCTTCATGAAATCACATATCTGTAGTCGAACTATTCTGTTGAAAGTATACAATACAAAATAAAAATGTTATTGATCCAATATCAGTTTTACTAATTCGGTTAAGGCCATTCACATTGCAGCGTGATCAACTCGAAATCGCCACCATCACGCCTCGACGGCGCCCTAACGCGGCGTGATCGGAGCAAAATTGAGCCGGCGCGATGGCTGCATCACGGAAGAAGGTTGGTGGCGTGAGGGAGTCTTGCCCAATCAAAAGCTTCCATGTGTATTCATATGTTATATTTTGATTTTAACTAGTTTTCGAACCCTCGCTTCGCGCCGGGGATTTGGTTTTCAATGTATTTTATTGCGTTTAGTTTGTAAAATTATTGTGTGGCTGACGATGATGTCGTTGAAGCGCAACTCGAGTCAAACTAAAAGGTATAACCCGTGAAATATGTAAATGTTATTTTAAATTAACAATATATGTGCATCTCCGCGTTTCGCTATGAAATTGCCGACTTTTAAAAATTTAACGAAAAATCAACGTGTATGAAATGTACCCCAAATATTTAGCCTTTTTTAAAAAGCGTCCTTTTTGCGTACAGTTAGTGATATTGTGTTCCTAAAATTATTTCGAGTTTAACGATGGTGTCGAAAAAGCGAGCAAGAAGATATGACCCGTTAAATATTTGGGTGAAGTTTATTTAAGATTTTTTTTATAAAAATGATTATTTGACACTTTACCCCCCTGTTTGAGGGGTCGATTTGAGTTTTTGAAAAAAGTGTGAGGGGGCTTTGTTGGTTAAATAAAATTTAATTAAAATTTAAAAAAAAATGTGAAAAGTCGAAAATACTCCTGATTACTATTCATAACTTTTGTCTATTAGATATATGTATAATTAGATAGGAGAAATTATGTGGTCGATTTTGAATGATTGAGAAGTTTAATGGTTAAATTATAAAATGTGAAAAGTTTGTGGTAAGTTTATAAAAGCTATAAAAATAAATACTATAAAGATTGTGTTTTAATTGTAAATAATGTAAAGTTTGGGGTGGGTTTGTAAAGGTTTAAAAAAAAAGGTGAAAAGTCGAAAATACCCCTAGTTACTATTCATAACTTCTGTCTATTAGATATATGTATAATTAGATAGGGGAAATTATGTGGTCGATTTAGAGTGAATGAGAAGTTTAGTGGTTAAATTATAAAAGGTGAAATAAATATTATAAAGAGTATTATAAAGAGTGTGTTTCAGTTGAAAAAAATATAAAGTTTGGAGTGGGGTTGTAAAAGTTATGGAGTTTACTATTCATTTAGAGTGAATGAGAAGTTTAGTGGTTAAATTATAAAAGGTGAAATAAATATTATAAAGAGTATTATAAAGAGTGTGTTTCAGTTGGAAAAAATATAAAGTTTGGAGTGGAGCTGTAAAAGTTATAGAGTTTACTATTCATTTACCAGTTGTCTTTTAGATATATAGATTAATAATTAATTAATTAATAGTTGTGTGTCTTTTAAATATAAAGTTTGGAGTGGGGTTGTAAAAGTTATGGAGTTTACTATTCATTTAGAGTGAATGAGAAGTTTAGTGGTTAAATTATAAAAGGTGAAATAAATATTATAAAGAGTATTATAAAGAGTGTGTTTCAGTTGGAAAAAATATAAAGTTTGGAGTGGAGCTGTAAAAGTTATAGAGTTTACTATTCATTTACCAGTTGTCTTTTAGATATATAGATTAATAATTAATTAATTAATAGTTGTGTGTCTTGTAATTTTTATGGATGATAAAAATAAAGTTGAACTGGAAAAAACAATTTGGTTGACTTGTCTCCAGATCTAGATCTGTATCAATGAAGGAGAAAATAAAAGAAATAAGTTTACACATTTTATCCCTATACTTTGTATAAGCTTACAATTTAAACCCTAAACCTGAAAAAAATTAAAAAAATACAACATAAATTGAATATCTATGTAATTAATTATTTGAGAACATAAATTAGTATACTCCGTAATACTAAGTAACAAAAAAATTAATTAATTTAATTAATATATTGAAACTAATAGTAAATAACTCAAATAAAAATGAAAAAGAAAATAAAAATGTGGGACCAATTACTTCATCACACAACCATCACCCTATACCACTACAAACTCTATCACGCTATCACGCCATCACCTTTGCCAAATCAGCACTATACCCCACAAAAACACCTCATCACGTTCCATCACCCTGGCACCACTGCGAATGGTCTAATGCTCATTAACTGCATAAACTACCTAATCCTTATTCAAATAAAGTTTCATGATTGAATACAGTTTAAATAATTCGGCTAATGCCTATTAACTGCAACAAACTACTTATTCCGCATATGAATACAGTTTCGTAATTGAAAAAGAAAGTAACATTTTATTCATCAAAATTTTGAATTTTACAACATATTTTGTTTCAGAATGATCTCTCTATTGAACTTAAATAAGTACCACACATATGTTACCTGTATAACATAAATTTTATGCAACAAACTTATGAACAAAACCTTTCTAGTCGAAGAACCACGTGATGCATATGAAGAAAAACTTTCTAATCCAGTTAGTTGCCGGTGGTCTTGCAATAAAATTCAATTAATACATCAATAAAAACCTAATTGAGTGCATTCAAGTAATTAACCAATCAGTAGACAAAAAAAGGAAGAAAAAAAAAATTTAATTTGTAACATACATATTTTTACTCAGTTAAACTGAATCGAAAAAATATTGAGAGATTAATACATCAACCAAAACCTAATTGAGTGCATTCAACTAATTAATAAATCAGTAACAACAAAGGAAAAAAAAAAAAAAAAAAAAAACAATCTGTAACTTACATGTTGCTACGGATCGCATATTCTGTTAATCTGAATCGATAATTTGGTAAACGGGAATTGTATGAGATTATACGGTTATTTGAACGTTGAGAGAGAGTGCGTTTTTTACGTAAAGGGGCATATAGGTAAATTTGTGTAAATGCTCAGTAGGAAGTGTATTACTCCTATCATATACTCCCTCCGTCCCAAATCTATTGTCTCCAGATAAAAAGCACATAATTTAAGAAAAAATTTCTGACACATGTAATGTTCTGTTAAGTTTTCAGATTTACTGCTTACTTTTTACTTATTATTTTGTCTTACATGTATAAAGTAAACAGTGACGGAACTTGAACTAAAAGACAGATGGGGCGAAATTTTTTATTTTCATTGGGAGTAAACACTAATAAAAACCTTATTTTTAGTATAAAAAAAATTAGTTTAAAATTTTTTTATCCGTTAAATCCAGGTGGGCGAATACCCCCTCCGGGGTACTCTAACCTCCGCCACTGAAAGTAGGGGTACAAAAGAACTTTATCGCATGATTTTTTTGCATTTATAGAAGTGGACAATTAATTTGGGACATTCATAAAAGGAATAATGGACAATAGATATGGAACGTAGTGAGTAAATAGTTTATTAACCATTAAATCTTTATTTCATTTGTAAATCAGACGGCTATTAAGGGCTATTTCTAATCTATTTTATGCTTAGCTAATTACCATTCTCATTTTTAATATGTATATATAGAGAGAAGAGAGATTACACAATTAAGTTTTTTTCTTTTACAAAAAGAGATAATTTCTTTAAGGATTATCTAACTTGTACTAAGGATATAAGATAAGAAACATCTCTCTTACTTATTAAAGCATAAGCATAATTATGTAATAATTTTTTCAAAAAGTTAATCTTGACCACCTATTTTAACTAAAAATAAATAAATACAACCGTTGGATTAAATCTTGAAAAAATTATTACCTAATCCATTTTTCAACTTCAACGACAAGGACATGAATACCCTCATATTAACGTCAATTTACAATAAAGTATTAAAATATTAAAATTAAATTTCAAATTTTGAAAATAATAGATCATAATCGTAACTGTAATCGACCTCTTACCATTAAATGCGGATTTTTATTAATTTAATTCAATTATAGTAACTAAAACAGCCAATATCATCCGTGAATTACGTTAATCAGACGACTCAATTACCATTTTGCTCCATCTATTCCAATATCATCCGTGAATTAATTAATTAAAACGGTCAATATCAACCATGAATAAATCAACTGTAATCTCATTTTTGCTCCATCTATTCCAATATTTCAATCTTCGCCTGCACCCGACGATTCATGAAGGATGATCTTTTATCCTTTTGATCGTTCGCGAGATTGGCAGAATTTAGGGATTCGATCTTTGATCTGATTTCGGTTGTTATGTTTGTACCGAAATTTAGGGTTTCCGTTGATTAATTAGGGTTTGAGGCAATCCAATTCACATCGTTATCATCGTTATCATTGTTGTGTAATGGTTTGAACTCTATGTTAAGAAATCAACTTAAGTACTTCAGTTTGAAGTAGTTTTTGATGGTCTATTTAACTTTTTACTCATGATTAGTTGCAACGTCTTTAGTTGACAAACTAAGCGTGTAACTATAAATTTCATGGTTAAGTTTGAAGAACAACAGAC
Source organism: Rutidosis leptorrhynchoides (assembly GCF_046630445.1). Classification (NCBI taxonomy): domain Eukaryota; kingdom Viridiplantae; phylum Streptophyta; class Magnoliopsida; order Asterales; family Asteraceae; genus Rutidosis; species Rutidosis leptorrhynchoides. The sequence goes on from NC_092337.1 coordinate 119,122,429, forward strand.
CAACTGCCTTTCATCCTGTGATTGCAGCTCTCGTATGGATATGTATGCAATTTGGTATGTTTTGTAATCTACATAATGTTAAAGCTTTGATGATCAGGATTCTTATTTCTTAGTGTTTGATTCCTATTAAATATTTTATTCCTATTAAATGTTTTATTCGAGTATTGTTAATTTAAGATGCAAAAGGAACTCACTGATTGAATTTCGTTACTAAAGTCACCATGCTTTTTGATTTAATTTAAGGTAATGGTGAAGAACAATATATAAGTATAACATTTGTACCTTATTGTTAATACAACAACAACAACAACAAAATCCAATCCCACAGGTGTGGGGTATGGGGAGGTGAGACGTAGACAATCCTTCCTCTATCTTAGAATAAAGAAAAATCATTTCTCTACCCTGAGTAAAACACTCCCAAGAGTAGAGAAAGTCCTCTCTCTCTCTCTCTCTCTCTCTCTCTCTATTCAACGAATAAAGAAATTGCTTCCAAGGGGACCTCCGGCCCAAAAAGTATAAGAGAATAAAATAAAATAAAACATATAAAAAAGAATAAAACTAAAAATAAGTAAAATAAATAATAATCATATAATAAAAAATAAATAAATAAATAAGAGTATAATAAATAAATAAATAATAAAAAAGACGTCATGAAAATGGTATAATCAAATTTTCATGGGTTTTAAATCATGCCTAGAGTTCAGTTTAGGCTTTAAGCGGCAGTCAAATCACCACTAAATCGACGTTTGTTGTTGGCTCACTTAATAGAGCCATATATAATAAATAATAATACTTGTAAACTAATAAATAAATAAAGTAATATAATATCTCACTATATATGTATATATATATATATGTGTGTGTATGTATATATGTCTATATGTATATATATATATATATACATATATATATATATACATATATATATATATATATATATATATATATATATATATATATATATATATATATATATATATATATATATATATATATATATATATATATATATATATATATATATATATATAAGGAAACACACCTTAGACTCTAGTGCGGAGCTCCAAGACATATTGAGAAATGCTACACTAAAAGAACAAAACGCATTTATGACCACTATCTAGCAACCATAAACACACATAAACATACAAATCTACATGCATAAACCTAAGTATACATACATACATACATACATACATACATACATACATACATATGTACGTACGTACATACCTACATACATACATGCATACATACATACATACCTACATACATACATACATACATACATACATACATACATACATACATACATATATACATACATACATACATACATACATACATACATACATACATACATACATAAATCAGTACCTAAACATACATAAAACATACATGACAGGAACATACATGCGTACATACACACATACACACATTCCTGCATACATACATACTAACATACATACATACTCATATACAAAAACATATGAAACATCCATACGCATACATAAAGCAAACATATATGCATACATACCATCGATCATAAACAAAGATACCCCAAACCCTAAAGCAAACTTATTGTTAATATTTTTGTAATTGTAATTTACTTCGGGTTGGGTGATAGGTAAAACGCGTTTGAGTTAAAACGGGTCATTTACTATGTATGTTGAGTACCTAGATTGTGAACAAAAACATATTTAAGTTCATATCTAATATACTTCGTTATTATTATGATAGCATAACAATGCTACTAACGATCTAATCCATTGCATCGTATTTGTAACGGGTCAAACATGTATTAAATATGTGTGTGTGAGTGTTTTCGCTCACGTATATACGTGTATATCAATTTGGGTGTTTTGATCAAAAAAATCCGTTAAGAAATATAAACCAAGATATAAGCGATTTGACCATTTGCATATATTTTGCTTTTAATGAAGATAGTTGAATCATATTATCTACCTGTGATAGTGGCTGGCACAGTTAGAATTCGAGAGCCTACTTAAAGTTTTTGCAGCTTATTTAGATACTGTACTACTATACTTGCTACAAGTATAGTACATTGTTGGTTGAATGTTGGTTAATGAACTAACCGATAAAGTTAAGTATGATGCTTAACCGAAGAATATGTTTTGATGATGACACATACATATGCATAAGTGATTATCGACATCTTAACATAAAACACGCAAGTTCACGAATCCATACTTGATCTTGTAAATGACCAAATCAAACAAAACCTAGAATGAAAACAAACATCATAAAGTTACATGGTCAAAGTACGATCAACCGCATACCCGATCGTAGAAGCCCAGACTGAATCTGCAACGCAGTTTTGTGAAAACAAGTTGCATGGTCTCCACCACGGTCAACCGCAGTGCGACCACAAAATTCACTGTCACCATGTTTGATCAAATTTAGTTTGACCACTTCCCGACATCTATAATTCATGAAACCTTTCTCGACACGCTTAGAATAGATGCCTCCTCTATACTCAATTGAGTTTTGGTCATAAAAACAATAATCATGGTTAATCACACTTAATTACATCTTAATGACAACTTAACCATGATTAGGCATAACAAATAAGTGTTAATCAATAACTTGTGATCTTAAAACTTGTCTACACATTCTTAGAATGATCACCAAGTACCAACACACATAAGTCAATGTCACTAGAACCTTAATTACAATTAAAGATTACTTAGTGACAAATTAAGGCTAAATGAAGAACAACATCTTTAAGTGTAACTAGTAAAGACTTATAATTCTAGAATACACTTAGATACATTTAAGACGGTCACCAAGTCCCAACTAGAGATTGCTCTTCCCTTGTACATGTGTTGGACATTAATGTGCTTACACATTAATCATGCAATATGTTATATTGCAAGTAAGCTTGCTAAAGCTTAAACCATAGTGTTGTGCAAATATTCATATGATTAATTTTAGAATAACTATCTTTTGCTATATGTGAGTATTACTTGCTACTTGCTAATATGTTTAATACTCATTAATTTGCCAACTTGTTAACATGCTTGCTATGTGTTATTAGTTAGAACACTAGGATTCAAATAACTAGCTTCCTTCAATGAATTAAGTGTAAAATGGTTCGCAAGCAATAATGGTGAATAATCTATTTGGTCTTATCTAAGTAACACATTATGTAACATATCCAAGTACAACTTAACATTGATGTCTTTACACACTTAATGTTTAGCTTAGAAAGACATCTTTCAATTAATCTTTATTTAATCTTGAAATTAATATGATTTGTGATTACTTGAAACTAGGAAGTTAATGACATGTTGACTATTCTTTAGGATTGAACCAAATACATTAATGAATCTAACTAAGTCTTGACCAAACTGAGATTACCCAAAATGACAATCAAGACACTTCTCCTAGTAGAATATTGGGTTTACCACATTTGGAATGTTATGTCATTTTCACAAAATAAGACCAAATCTCACACACTTAATGCATATAGTACTTGTATAGGATATTCGGTTTCTTTTGCAGGTGCTAGATGAAGTAAAGATTCCAAAATGTGGTGTTCAAATCTGAGTCAAACGGCTATACAACAGATACATATTTTAGACTGAGGCACGCACGGTCGAACCACGGTCGATCGTGCCAGTGCCCGTGTGACAATGGCTAGTTTTTAAATTCCACTATAAATAATAAGCATTGGAGAGCATTTGAAACTGACCCTCTTGCACATTTCAAAGGCTTATTTTCAGAGATCACAAGGGCTTTAATTACTACTCAAATGTGATCAAGCAATAGAAGATTCTATGATCTTATAGATATAGAATTTGGTTGCTGTAAACTTACTAATCAAATTTGTTTATCTTGTGAGTTTACTTAGTGTGATGTATGTCCTAAAATTGTCTTAGGATTATCATCACTAATTGTATAAGTCTTGTAACTTCAATTAGTAGAAGCATAGGCTAGCTTAGTGATCTACTTCCTTAAAGGGACTTAGAAAGTTGATTAATCTTCTTTGGAAATTAATGCTTGTCCTGAAGACAAGTTGAGTTAGGTTGGAGTTGGTCTTTCAAAGGGTTAGAAAGATTAGGTTTGTTGTCTACCAAAGAAGTTGAAGACCTAGTGCCCCCTGTCCTTCTCCTTAGTTTCTAAACTAGCAGAATCGCAGGACATCAAAAGTTGTAAATTGGATCTCCACTGGGTTTGGAGAAAAGTGCTTAGTGAAGCGAGAATCCCGATTAGTGTAATCGGGGAGTGGATTAAGGTGGATTAGTTAACATCTACCCGAACCACTAAAAATACGTATGTCTATGTTCTTTACATTACTTTACTTATCATTTTGAACATAAACACCACACACATCAAGTTTGAGTTGAATTCGTTGATCATAGTTAATCAAATTTAGTGATCAATCGAAAAAGTGTTAAAAACTTATTAAGTAACTATTCACCCCCTCTAGTTACTTACAATTAGTATAAGAGCGGTTGCTCAAATCATTGCTCTATAAATGTTTTTGGTAGTGTCAAAATTCGTTTTGTGCAAAACTTGAGTCAACGATTCTCGGATCAACTCAAACTATGGGATACTTAGAAGAATTGGTAAAATAAGCACCAATCTTTGATAAAGAAGATATTGATATGTGAAAATTAAGATTTGAAGATTATCTCAAATCTAAGGATTACTACTTGTGGAGGATAATCAAAGTATGAGACTTTGTTCCACAAGCTAGTTCAAGACTAGTGAAGTCAACATTTCAAAACAATGAAGTTTTGAAACAATTTGATGCTATTTCACTACTTCAAGAAGTTCTTTCTAATGAAGAAAGAATGAAGATAATTTCATGTGAAAGTGCAAAGGAATGTTGAGATTCACTATGCACTCAAAATGAAGAAGAAAACACTAGGAGTTTAAAGGGTAAAAGGGTAAGAGAAGAATTGAAGAAGCTTGGGGATATTGATAGAGATTGGGAAAATTCTCAAGAAAAAGACTTGGATGGAGATGAAGATCTTTGCCTCATGGGTTCTTGGAATCATTACAATTAAGATGGTCAAAGTAAAGAAGAGGTTGAATCTCCCTACAAAGAAGATGATGTCTCAAACATGGAATGCAATGAGGTACATGTATTCTATCCATCTAATTATAAAGAATTGCTAGATGATTATAAAACTATTAAATTTCTATATGATAGTAGTCGTGACAAAGTAAAACTTTTAGAAAAAGAATTACATAAAGGTAAGCAACTTAACAAAGTTCTAATTGATGAAAACAACTCTTTAAAAGAAAACTTGAAAAGACGACTATTTATAATTCATCAAAAGACAAATTTAAAATGAATTTGTGTCATGACTCTAGCAAATATAAATCATGTAATCAAAGTCCATTTATTATTAGGGGAACTGAGAACATGGGAAAAATGAGTCAAACTAGCAATTCAATAGAAGGGATAAGTCAAGGATTGGGTAACCTTAAAATCAATCAAAACCAATGATCAAAATGCTAATAACCTTTTCAAAAGACTTTAAATTAATAAAAGGTTTTCCATACAAATGCAAAATTGTTTTTGAAAATAAATTCAAAATGAATGTTGAATGAAGTCTACTGGTATTAGGATTGTATGTTTAAATGGAACTATAAATTGCATGCTAAATACAAGTTAATGTGTTTTGTGTATACTATATGTGTAAATGAATATATATATATATATATATATATATATATATATATATATATATATATATATATATATATATATATATATATATATATATATATATAATATATTTCGTGTCATTGATGATGAAACATCGGGAGGATGTGATCATTCAATGTTAGAAAAAGAAAACTTGTCCTCAAGTATTCTATAGAACCTCAGAATCGTCAAAACGCGCTCAAAAGAATAAGAAGTGAAGAAATTCTCCATCAGGAGATCCACGGTTGAAGCACGGCTGACTGCAGACTCGACCGTAGAGTCATGTTCCAACCGTCTAGAAGTTTTTCATCCACGGCCAATGCCACGGTCGACCGTACTTCAACCGTGCGCGGCCTGACACTGTTTTAAATTGAATAAAACCTTCACTTTTCATTTCATTCAAACTCAATTCAAAACAAATACTCTCTGCACGGCTGAGGAGATCGACCGCACATCGAAGAACGCGCATTCCTTCCACCTCAATTCCTACTTTTGGTATGATTAATCCTTGATTTCCTAACATTCAATTGTGTTTGTATGATGAACTCTTCACTAATCTTGTGAAGAAACCCTAACTAGAATGTCTCTAAACCTAAATTGATGCAAACAATCAAAATTATTCTTGAAAACAACTTAGAAACGATTGTAGTGATGCCTATCTATGCATTGATTTAATGTTGAACAGTTCTAGTGTTCATTATACATCTAGGTTAGATTTTCATAGAATCATTGTTCATATGATATAAACTACATTGTTGCAAATTGAGTGTGATAATGTTAGATATCAAAATACATGTGTTAATGATGATCTTAAGAATCTAGAACACATATGAACTTTGTGAAAATCATAATCTAGTTGCAAACTCATTGACACTAATTGGGAGTGAAAATGTGAAGAACATTAACATCAAAATACTTAAGTATTGATGATAATAAAAGTTTGCAAAACACGTTGCCTGCAACTGAATTATACACACACTTTGGATTAATTTAAAGTGACATAGTGTAGGAAATGGCGAGAACTAAGGATACTCAATCAAGAGGCGGTGAAGAAAGATATAATCCACCTGCTGATGCAAGAAAATGTACAATTTACAACAAAAAGTGGCTCAAAACTAGAACGATTGCAGAAGGTAGAATTGTGAACATTGAAGCATTTCCTGAAATAGTCGACAAGTTATTCCAAAGACATCTATCATCATTTGTGCTAATCAACGGACCCGTGTATCCTGAACTAATAAGAGAGTTCTATGCTAACTTCAGCTTCAACCCAGAGACAAAGGTTGTGAAGTTCCATCTCAACAAGAAATGGTGGGAATACCCTCTCGGAGCCTTTGGTGAAATCCTATGTGTACCTCGAGGGAAGGGAGTTTTATAGCAGAACACACAAGTTAGAACACCTACCTGAATTCATTCAAGTCACTGATGTATTAACTCGGTTTTGCAATTCGGAAGCCAATCACTCTGAAATTCTTTCCAAGGGATTGACAGGAAAGGATCTTCGCCCAGATCTTGATATCCTAAACAAAATCACTGATCATAACATCTACTGCAGGCTAGGAAATCATTCGCACATTCACGTTACTCAAATATATGTTATATGGGCAATTGAATTTGATAAAGAAATTAATATGGCTTTTCTAATGGCATCTCGAATGAGCAACTTGATGACTGAATCAACTAGGTCTCTTCCTTATGGCATGCATCTGAACAATTTATTCACCCATCTCAAACTCACTCACTCTGTCGTTCAACAACCTTCTTTGGAACCAATCGATAGGTTGACCGTCATTCAAAGTGGTCATCTACCAGAAACTTCTCATGGAAGAAGATCAAGTCTTCAAGATGACCTGGATGAAATTGAAAACTATCAACCAAATGAAGAATCAGATGAAGAAGAAATCTTAATGGAAGATGAGGTAGAAAACTTGCAGGAGCATCAAGAATTCTGATAATGCTAAAAACGAACATATATTTAATAGCATTATCCCTCAAGAAAGACAAGCTTTTAGCTGAAATTGTTCTATTTACAAGTAATATTCGTTTAAATAATAAAAGGTGAAGACAAAAGACAGATTCGACGAATTGAAGATGCAAATGACCAAAAAGCTCAAAAGTACAAAGTACAATCAAAATGGTTCAAATTATTGATGAGAAACGTCTCAAAATTACAAGAGTACAAGACGCGAAACACAAAATACAAGATATTAAATTGTACGCAAGGACGTTCGAAAATCCGGAACCGGTACAGAGTCAACTCTCAACGCTCAACGCAACGGACTAAAAATTACAAATCAGCTATGCACATAAATATAATATAATATTTAAATAATTCTTATAATTATTTATATATTATATTTATTTATTAAAACGTCGACAAGCTTGTGAACAAAAACATGTGAGCTGGTACCTACCTCCATGCGATCGCATTGCCTGGAGGCACAAAAGCCATACGATAGCATGGCACACTTTTCAGCTCAGGTCCTATAAATTTCGCAGTTTGGTGATGATTTTAACCATCTTTTTCTCTTCATCTATCAAACGTATATATATATATATATATATATATATATATATATATATATATATATATATTATAATTTTAATTTTAATTTTAATTTTAAATTCTAATAATAAGGGTATGTTAGCGAATGTTGTAAGGGTGTAAGTTGAAATTCTGTCCGTGTAACGCTACGCTATTTTTAATCATTGTAAGTTATGTTCAACCTTTTTAATTTAATGTCTCGTAGCTAAGTTATTATTATGCTTATTTAATGCCGAAGTAATCGTGATGTTGGGCTAAATATTAAAATTGGGTAATTGGGCTTTGTACCATAATTGGGGTTTGGATAAAAGAACGACACTTGTGGAAATTAGACTATGGGCTATTAATGGGCTTTATATTAACTAAATGATACCTTGTTAATTTAATATATACACTTATAATTTGACGTATTTATATATAACCACATACGCTTGACTGGACACAGTAGGCGGGATATCTATAAATACCAATAATTGTTCATTTTACCGGACACGGAACTGGATTAATAGTTAATAGACTTGTTGAAACAGGGGTGGATTACATTCAAGGGTAATTGGTATAATTGTTAACAAAGCAGTAAAACCTTGGTTTACACGCAGTCGATAACCTGGTGTATTCATTAAACATAGTATTAAGACCTTGTTACAATTCGAATCCTCAATTAGTTGGAATATTTTACTTCGGGAATAAGAATAATTTGACGAAGACTTTCGCATTTTATGATTATGACTGATGGACTATTATGGACAAATTCGTATGGACATATTGAATAATCCAGGACAAAGAACAATTAACCCATGGGAATAAACTAAAAATCAACACGTCAAACATCATGATTATGGAAGTTTAAATAAGCATAATTCTTTTATTTTCATATTTAATTGCACTTTTAATTATCGCACTTTTATTTATAGTCATTATATTTAATTGCACTTTTAATTATCGTACTTTTTATTTTATCGCAATTTTATTTATCGCAAATTCATTATCGTTATTTAATTTACGCTTTAAATTAAGTTATATTTATTTTTAATATTTTACATTAGGTTTTAACTGCGACTAAAGTTTTAAAATTGACAAACCGGTCATTAAATGGTAAAAACCCCCCCTTTTATAATAATAATATTACTTATATATATTTTTGTATTTTTACAAATATAGTTTTTAAAAAAATATAGCGTTAAGCTTGGCTAAAGATCCTTGTGGAACGAACCGGACTTACTAAAAACTACACTACTGTACGATTAGGTACACTGCCTATAAGTGTTGTAGCAAGGTTTAGGTATATCCATTCTATAATTAAATAAATAACTTGTGTAAAATTGTATCGTATTTAATAGTATTTCGTTGTAAAAATAATACTATTTCCTAGTACACCTCGCACACATCAAGTATTTTTGGCGCCGCTGCCGGGGAAAGTTAAATGCCAAAAGCGCAACGCTAAATATATAAAAAAAAAATTATAAAGTTCTTTTTTTGTAAAAATATACGTTTTAATTATTAAAAACCAAAAATATAAAAAAGAAAAACAAAATCTATATATTTGTTATTAAGAGTTATTAAAAATTTATAAAAGTATTTTTATTTTAGTTTTTAAAATTAAATTTTTATTTAAGTTATTTTTTTTTATTTAAATTAAAACAGAAAAACAGAAAAAAAAAATAAAAGAAATCAAACGGCCCGGTACTGTAGCAGCCCAGAACCTGGCCCGAAACCCTAGCTCATGCGATCGCATGAGCCCGAAGGCAAAACTTCATGCGACCGCATGAAGCTATCTGACACGCCACAGTTGACTGGTTCCAGCAATAATTACGTAATAATTATTATTATTATTATTTAATTAAACCCTAATTAGGTTTTTATTTATTTATTATTTAGTTTAGTTTTATTAATTAATTTGTATTTTTAGTTTATTTAGTTTTATAAATATATAAAATTAATACTTTTATAAAATAAATAATATAAAAATAATATTTTTATAAAAATTGTACTTTTTATAACTTTAAGTTTATTTTTATATTTTGTATCTTTTTATTCGTTTTAGCGTAATATTTGTATTTTTCGCTCGTATTTAGTCTTAAGTTATAGTTTTTGCCATAGTTATTTTTATTTCTAGATTTTTAGGCTTTGCCGTAAAATCCCTTAAGTGCTTTTTCTTTAGACTAAGATTTAGGTGCTTTAGAATTTTGCGACGCCGTTTTTAATATTTTAGTACCTTTTTAAGTTATTGCCATTTTGGGATATAGTATTTCTTTTAAGCTTTAATACCTTTAGACGCAAATTTTAATTTTTAGTTTTTAGTTCCTTTTTAAGTTTCGACGCGCTACTTTCTTTTTATTTTTCGACCTTTTTTTCGACATTTTTCGACGCGCAATCTTTTTCTTTCTTATTTCTCGACGCTCTAGTTTATAGGACATAGAATTTTTTCTATTTCTTCTCTAAAATTTCAAAACGAAAAATTATTTTAAGTGGTTAAATTGATAGACATCCATTTTCTGGTTCGTAGTAATAGTTAGATTTGTACGTGGACCGGGTTATTGGAGCCAAACAGTACTCAATTATATTGAGACCAAACGAATCCTGCCCCTCTGCTGCATCTTTTGGCTATTCGAAACGTGGGCAAAATCAGAAAAGTCTATTAATTTGATAACTTATATAATTTTTCTTATTTTTATAACTAATAGGATATTCAGTGAATGCACCGAGCAAAACGTTCACCACCTTTTGTACGTTCACCACCTGTAACTCGATCAAGACATCTAGCAAATATTGTCGCCGTTGATTTTTCTTTAGAATCATCATCCAGTCAACCAAGTACTCCAATTCAAATTTCCGATAATCCATTTTTTGAACCCAACCTCACAATTGAGAATCCGGAGGATATTCAGGGACAATTCAGAGATCCTGAACCATTAATTTTTCCTCCTGAACCACTAATCATTCAAACAGAGATTGTCTAGGAACAACCCATTAAGTCAGAATCCTTCAGTGATTCAGATTCAACAAATTCAATTATGGAGAATCTGGAACCTCTAAGTATGGAAGACCGAATGCGAGCTAAACGCACTAGCCAGGTCACGCAATTACTCAACCAGACATTAATGCGCCAGATTATGAAATCAAAGGGCAAATCCTACACATGGTAACTAATCAATGCCAATTTAGTGGTGCGCCGAAGGAAGATCCAAATGAACATCTTCGTACATTTAATAGGATCTGCACTCTATTTAAAATAAGAGAAGTGGAGGATGAACAGATATATCTCATGTTATTCCCCTGGACTTTAAAGGGAGAAGCCAAAGATTGGTTAGAATCGTTACCTGAAGGGGCGATTGATACATGGGACGCTTTAGTTGAAAAATTTCTTAAACAATTCTTTCCGGCATCTAAAGCCGTGAGACTTCAAGGAGAAATTGTCACGTTCACGCAAAAGCCAAACGAAACTCTATATGAGGCGTGGACAAGATTTGAAAAGTTATTAAGAGGATGTCCGCAACATGGTTTAGACACCTGTCAAATAGTACAAATATTCTACCAAAGATGCGACATCACTACAAGAAAAGACATCGATATAGCAGCTGGTGGTTCCATTATGAAGAAAACCGCAACTGATGCTTACAAAATTATTGATAACACTGCTTCCCACTCACATGAGTGGCACCAAGAAAAAAATATCGTTAGATCATCTAAAGCAGCTAGAGCCGATTCTAGCCATGACTTTGATTCCATTTCTGCAAAGATAGATGCTGTCGAGAGACGAATGGAAAAGATGACTAAGGATATTCACTCAATAAGAATTAGTTGTGAGCAGTGTGGAGGACCACATTTGACAAAAGATTGTCTCAGTATTGAACTAACAATGGAACAAAGAGAGAATGTTTCATACATAAACCAAAGGCCTGGAAATAATTATCAGAATAATTATCAACCGCCAAGACCAATCTACAATCAAAATCAGAATTATAACCGAAATGTTCCATACAACAACCAACAAGGTCCTAGCAATCAACAAGTATCCAACAATACTTACAATCAGCAAAGACCTATTTTTCAAAACAAACCACCACAAACCGATGATAAAAAGCCAAATTTAGAAGATATGATGTCAAAGCTAGTTGAATCTCAAACTCAGTTTTTCACATCTCAGAAACAAACCAATGAACAAAATGCTCAAGTATTTAGAAATCAACAAGCTTCTATTCAAAATTTGGAACAAGAAGTGAGCAACCTAGCAAGGTTAATAGGTGAAAGAAAATCGAGAAGTCTACCTAGTGATACAAATGCTAACCCCCGGAATGAAACAGCTAAAGCCATTACCACAAGAAGTAGTATTACACTTAAACCACCTGAAATGCCTGTAATTTCTGATGAAGCTATTTCTACTCCACAAGAACCACAACCTGAGCAAAATAAGGAAACAGAACTGGTAGTTGAAAAGGTTAATAAAAATAACACAGTTAAGGCTAAACCTTATGTTAAACCATACCAACCACCACTTCCTTACCCGAGTAAAATGAGAAAAGAGAAACTTGAAGCCGAGCAATCCAAATTCTTGGATATGTTTAAATAGATAAATGTAAATCTTCCTTTCATTGATGTAATTTCAGGAATGCCTAGATATGCTAAATTTCTGAAAGATCTAATCACAAATAGAAAGAAAATGGAAGAACTCTCGGCTGTTACTATGAATGCTAATTGTTCTGCAGTGCTGTTGAATAAGATACCAGAAAAATTATCTGATCCAGAAAGTTTCACAATTCCATGTTTTCTGGGTAGTCTTAGTTCAATAGAAGCATTGGCAGATTTAGGTGCTAGTATAAATTTAATGCAGTATTCACTATACGTTAAACTAGACCTTGGAGAATTGAATCCAACACGAATAAGTATACAACTAGCAGATCGATCAGTAAAATATCCTAGAAGGATAATGGAGAACATGCTAGCTAAAGTTGGTACTTTAGTATTTTCAGTAGATTTTGTTATTCTGAACATGGAAGAAGATTCTCGAGTTCCTCTCATATTAGGAAGACCATTCTTAAACACGGCTAAAGCAATAATAGACGTGTTTGGTAAGAAACTGACCCTAAGTATAGAGGACGAGAGTGTTACCTTTTCAGTGGATAGAGCCATGCAACAACCGCAATCTGCAGATGATACATGTTATTATATTCAAACTATAGATTCACATGCTGAATTGTTAGAAGAATTTCCAGAATTACAAGGAACAGGAGAATGGTCTTTAGGAGAAGGAACTGAACCAATTGATGAAACTGAAATATTAGCTACACTTATGGCTAATGGACATGAACCAACAACAGAAGAAATTCAAATGCTAAAAGAAGAAGACAGATATCGATATAAATCATCGATAGAAGAACCACCGACATTAGTGTTAAAGCCACTTCCAAACCACTTGGAATATGTTTATTTACATGGTGAAACTGAATTACCTGTAATAATATCGTCTTCTCTTACTGAAACTGAAAAATCTCAACTCATTTCTGTGCTAAAAGCTCATAAACCAGCTATTGCATGGAAGATTCATGATATTAAAGGAATAAGTCCTTCGTATTGCACAAATAAAATCCTTATGGAAGAAGGTCATAAAACGTAAGTGCAACGCCAAAGAAGACTAAATCCTAATATGTAAGAAGTTGTTAAGAAAGAAATTATTAAACTGCTAGATGCAGGTTTAATTTATCCAATTTCTGATAGTCCATGGGTAAGCCCAGTTCAATGCGTACCTAAGAAGGGTGGCATGACTGTCATCACAAATGAGAAAAATGAGCTTATTCCTACTAGGACTGTAACAAGATGGCGTGTTTGTATTGATTATAGAAAATTAAATGATGCCACCAGAAAAGATCACTTTCCCTTACCTTTCATTGATCAAATATTGGAAAGATTAGCCGGAAATAGTTACTACTGTTTCCTTGATGGTTTTTCCGGATATTTTCAAATTCCAATCGCACCCGAGGACCAAGAGAAAACCACATTCACGTGCCCTTATGGTACTTTTGCTTACAAACGCATGCTATTTGGACTTTGCAACGCCCCTGCAACCTTTCAAAGGTGCATGATGGTGATTTTTCACGACATGATAGAAGAATGCATGGAAGTTTTCATGGATGACTTTTCAGTCCTCGGTGATACTTTTGAAACATGTCTAGTTAATCTTGAACGAATGCTTATTAGATGTGAACAATCAAATCTAGTACTTAATTGGGAGAAATGCCATTTCATGGTTAAAGAAGGCATCGTTCTTGGTCATAAAATTTCAAAAGAAGGAATTGAAGTGGATAGAGCTAAAGTAGATATAATTGCTAAACTTCCACATCCCACCAATGTTAGAGGAGTTTGGAGTTTTCTAGGGCATGCCGGTTTTTACCGACGTTTCATAAAAGATTTTTCTAAAATTGCCACTCCTATGAATAAACTCCTAGAAAAGGATGCTCCATTCATCTTTTCAAATGAATGCATCAAATCTTTTAATATTCTTAAAGAAAAACTCACTAATGTGCCGATCATGATAACTCCAAATTGGAATCTACCGTTTGAACTTATGTACGATGCAAGTGATTTTGCAATGGGAGCCGTTTTAGGACAAAGGATTGAAAAACGATTTCAACCTATATATTATGCTAGTAAGACGTTATAAGGAGCACAAATGAATTACACAACTACTGAAAAAGAACTCCTTGCTATTGTCTTTGCATTTGACAAATTTCGTTCATATCTCGTTCTAGCAAAAACGGTGGTCTATACCGACCATTCTGCTCTTAGATACCTATTTTCGAAACAAGATGCTAAACCAAGATTAATCCGTTGGATCTTACTCTTACAAGAGTTCGATATTGAAATCCGAGATAAAAAAAGGAGCAGAAAATCTCACCGCTGATCATCTTTCTCGTCTTGAAAATCCCGAATTAGAAGTTCTAAATGAATCGGCCATACAAGACAACTTTCCTGATGAATATCGATTGAAGATAGATTATAATGAAATTTCATGGTTTGCAGACTATGCAAACTACTTAGTATGTGGATTCCTTGAAAAAGGATTATCGTACTAAAAACGAAAGAAATTCTTTAGTGATATAAAACACTATTTCTGGGAAGATCCACATTTGTTTAAAAGTTGTTCTAATGGAATAATACGCCGATGTGTATTCGGAGATGAAGCTAGTCAAATTTTAAACCATTGTCACACATGACCAACAGGAGGGCATTATGGGCCTCAGCTCACAGCAAGAAAAGTTTACGATGCTGGATTCTATTGGCCTACAATTTTCAAAGACGCACACCTTCTTTGCAAATCATGTGATGCTTGTCAAAGGGCCGAAAAAATAAGTCAACGTGATGAAATGCCACAAAATGTCATTCAAGTATGTGAAGTATTTGACGTTTGGGGTATTGACTTTATGGGTCCATTTCCAAAATCTCATAATAATCTCTACATTCTCGTTGCCACTGATTATGTATCTAAATGGGCAGAAGCACAAGCTCTCCCAACTAACGATGCACGAGTTGTAGTCAACTTCTTAAAACGTCTTTTTGCAAGGTTCGGAACACCGAAAGCTTTAATAAGTGATCGGGGTACTCATTTTTGTAATAATCAACTTGAAAAAGTTCTCAAAAGATATGGAGTAACTCATAAAATCTCCACTGCTTATCATCCACAAACAAGTGGACAAGTTGAAAATACCAACCGAGCTTTAAAACGTATTCTAGAGAAAATCGTAGGATCAAATCCGAAGGAATGGTCCATGAAATTGGAGGATGCACTCTGGGCTTTTAGAACAGCCTACAAAACTCCAATTGGAACCACACCTTTTAAACTAGTTTACAGAAAAGCATGTCATCTTCCAGTAGAAATTGAACACAAAGCATTTTGGGCTTTGAAGACATGTAATCTTGATTTACATGAAGCTGGACGTCTACGATTAAGTCAACTAAACGAATTAGAAGAATTGAGACATGAAGCATACAAAAATTCGTTAATCTATAAAGAAAGAACGAAGAAATGGCATGATAAAAGAATCAGAAGTTCAAAAGAATTTAAAGAAGGAAACAGAGTTCTTCTTTTCAATTCACCATTCAAGCTATTTCCTGGAAAATTGAAATCAAGATGGTCTGGACCATTTATAGTCAAAAGAGTTTTCCCATACGGAACAATAGAGTTAATAAATTCAAATGGGATTGAATTTAAAGTTAATGGTCACAGAGTTAAACATTACATACATGGTCCGATGGAAGTTGACAATGAAGTCAATCATAATTTCACCACCCAAGAAAGCCTTCAAAATGAAAACATAAATATGTTATCAACAACATATGAAAAATCAAAATTGGAAAATAGGGAGGATTCAAATTGGAGTGATGAAGAAGAATTCTTATACAAACCTCCCATTCCAAGAAACGAAGAAAAATGTGAACAAGAAGTTCAAATAGAATTGAAAGAACCAAGAAAAGAACACCCGAAAAAGGTTTACAAACCAACTCGACTTACTAAAGTAGGAGACCCGGGCGAATTTATCATTTCTTGCTTGCTTAATGATGGTGCTGTATATAATGGACTCGCAGATTTAGGAGCAAGTGCAAATATTATGCCTCTTTCCTTATACAAAAGATTAGGTATGGGTAAATTAAAACCAACCAAAATAGGTGTTCAATCATTTGACCTAACCATTAAACACCCGGTTGGAATAGCAAATAATTTACTTGTTAACGTGGGAAGTTTGACCTTTGTTGCAAACTTCATAGTGATTAATATGGAGGAAAACCTTGATATTCCTCTAATTTTAGGTCGCCCATTTTTAGCAACCACCGAGGCATTCATTGATGTAAGAGAAGGTAGAATGACACTTAGGGATGGTGATAAATTGATCACCTTTGTGAATCGAAAGTTTAGATCTCCACCAACTAAAACTGTTAAACCAATAAAAATGCATAAGTGTGGGGAAGATGAAGAAACACTTAATGATGATCCGATCACAAAGAACCCCGTTGATGATAAGAAATTAGATGAACCCGTTTTTAACAGTTCAACGAAGAAACTTTATAAACGGATTCACGATGCTAGGATTAAGGGAAACTTTAAGTTATGTAACCGATTAGTATCCAATTTATCGCCAAAAGAAAAGGCGATGTTAGTTGAATTTGTGAAAGTTACGGAGGAAATCAACAAATGGATTGAAGCAAAAGTCAGAGAAATACAAGTTGTTGATGATCCAATTGAAAATAACGTTAATCACAATTTCAACTAAGTGTGGGGAGGTTCGAATCTTTTTAGGGTAATATGTATTTCTGTTAGAGTTAGATATTCTGTTTTCGTGTAGTTCTCGAGAATGGAATCCGAATGGTCTTTCCCTAGCAGACCCTAAAGAACTAGTCTTCTTCCCCCATGCAAAATTTTTATTTTTTTAGGTTTTACGAGATGAAGACTTCCTGTGAACTAAACCATGGTCTAATGCTACACGCTTTGATCACTAAACGTAATAATGACACCCTTCCAAGTGAATTGGTATCATTAATCAGAGGTAAATTGGACGGAGTAAGAAAAGAATCCAGGAACGAAAATAATAAGTTACATTTTGGTAAAGGAAAATCAAAATCCGCAGCGAAAAGAAGAGCACGACACCTTGAAAGATGTCACAAATGCGGAAAATGGTCACACGAAGGAAAATGCTCGACAAATCAGACATATTCCAATACCGAGTTCGTTACTTTATGCAGAGAAGGACCGTTCATATGTTTCGAAGAAAAATCGTTGAATGCTCGAGGTTATGCCTATGTAGCTATGGAAAACCAATTAGTCCGACTATCTTATGAGTGGGCTAAAGTAGGTCACTGAGAATTCTATCTCACAGGTAAGTTTGTACAGTTTTTATTTTTATTTTATTGCTTTTAACCTTTTGATAATAAACGCTAAATCGTTCGCTATAAAGTATTAAATTGGTATTCAATAAAATTAGGTTTTGCGACCGAAATTATTGATATCATACAAAAATTTATTACATCACTGCGAAATTTACCGTTTATTCTTAAGGTATAAATATCTTTAATCAATCAACCCAAAATATTTCAGAAATTCGTCAGGAGTAAAACTAGGTAAATAGCCGATATTACTTTACCGAAAAGAGGGGCGTATATTTTTGATAATATTTAATTGATTAAATTGGGATAAAAGACCAAAAAGATTTTTAATTTTATTTTTACCTTGTTTTTAAAATTAATATATAAATATTAAATTAATATTATAAATCTTTTTAAAATCAATATATTTAAGTTTTTAAGTATTTTTAAAAAATTAATATTTTTAATATAAGTTTGTATGTATAAAAATAAAAATATAATATAAGTTTGGTGTGAATTTTTAATAATATGAATTTTTAATTTTATGCATTTTAAATTTAAGTTTGGTGTGAATTTAAAAACAAAAATTTACTTTATTTCACTAAGTTAAAATTTGATATTTAAAATTCATCGTGAGTTGAAGACTAGGTCGTTGAACCGAAATTGCTTTACCCGAGGGCGGGACGAGAAATTTTATTATCATTATTTTTAATCTTATTGAATTAAAGTATGCCAAAAACATATAAAAAAAAAACCAAAAATCTTTGCTTTTAAACGCCAACATGTTTGGAAACTTTGGTAAAATTTAATCATTTTTCTACGCTAATCACCCTCAATAATTTAAATTGTTACTGATTTCTTGAAAATGAGGGCATTGCAAGATCTTAAGTGTGGGAAGGGGTTAAATTCTTTCGGATTTTTAAAATTTTTTGACTTAAACACTTAGTTACCATTAAAAATACTAGTAAAGCAGTAGTTGTATTAGAATCTAGTGCTCTCTGATAATAAAGAACAGCCCTAGTCTTATATACTGACTACTAATTCTAGTAAAAATTTTCAAAATTTTCAATTAAATGAATTTAAAATCATGTTTATACATATTTATGAACGATAAAACTAGGTGTTAACACCGAAATTATTGTTACCTCGGAAAGGACATAAATTGAGAAACAAACCAAAATGTTAGAATTCATTTAAAATGGAATAGAGGACAATAAAAAGGCAAAGAAAGGAAAATAAAAGCCAAGTGTGGGAAAAATTTACCAAGTTATTTAAAACATATATCACATATTTTTGTACAAATAATTGAAGATACTTTTGTTTTGGACAAAATTAACCGTTTTACCAGGTAAATTGTAATATATTTGAAAGAAAGATAGATCTACACGATGAATCAATTCCATCATTAAAAGGAAGTAAAGTCTTCCGAAAAAGAAACGCGCTTCTTGATTTAGGTCAGGAAGTTGTCGTCCAGACCAGTTGTAGAGTCTACGAAAAACCTTGAAAAGTTTTCTCGAAAATCAGCTGGAAATCCACGGACCTCAGCATAAAACAGGGTCGCCAAGTGGTCAGACTTATCCTAACCATGAGAGGATCTGTCTCGTAAAAGGGGAGGACGCCGTGCAAATTAGCTTGATAAGACTAATGAATCAGATCCCCAGAAAGGATAATCTCCTTAAAGATTAAAAATCAGCTTTTAAGACTGATATTACTCAATCCTTGAGATTGACTTTTAAAGATTGAGAATTACAAACTCATGGAATTCAATGATATCTAAACTCGAGCTTGAACGAGAAAATATTTTGATCAAAATTACAAACCGATTTGTTTTCTGAAAACCCATTTTCAATGCGTTCATTACCATTGAACGTAAAATTCTAGGAATTCACCTGGAATTCATTAGGTCACCTGAACCAAATCGGGTGTCAACCGTAAGAACGGTGGTTTCATAGCATGGTCGAAGACAGGACCTTGTGCCAGACCGAAAAATTATAGGGTGAGCTTTACTATTGCTCCTACAAAGGATAGTAATTGCATCCGACACGTTATAGACAGTATTGTAAATCTCCTTATTTCTCCCCGAAATCTCCCCGAGATCTCATTTTCAGAAGGCAACCGAGATGAGATGTTCATATCCCGAGATTTCCCGGTCAACGGGGTCAAACTTGGTCAAAGTCACGATTTCTCGGATTTTCTTGCTCAATTTTCGGATTTTCTCGTAAAATCACGTACTTTCTCGGATTTTCTCACTCATTTTTAGAATTTTCATGTAAAATATTGTAAAAATGTATATAAATATACATATATTTATTTTTATATATGAATTTATACTTAAAAGACCAAAAAATCAACGTAAGTCAACGTCCGAGATATCCCCGAGATTTTTCCGAGATGCCGAGATCTCCCAAAAAATGTCTAAACGAGATCTCCCCGAGATCTGAGTTCTCCAACCTTGGTTATAGACCATAATTAAAAGCATGTCAGGGGACATTGCCTTAACAGTTGCTTGTTCAACGCTTTCCTTTACAACCGGACGGTAGTTTACCGAAAGGTAATATACGAAGCAAGTATACTGGACTTGTTGCTTTCCTAATACAAGGTTACCAAAGTGGGTGACACAAAACCGCAAGTTTTAAGCTAAAATTTTCAAATATGAAACCCACCAAACCCACAAAAACATTTTGCAAACACCGGTGAAGGGTTATTCCGGAAAACTTATCTAGGGTAAAAGCTAGATTTAATTTTCAAAAGATCAAATGCTTTCATAAAGATCCAATTTCCTTAATGGATCTAAATTTTCATAGTCATGTGGGACTGTAAACCACATCGTTACTACCATTATTTATACCGCCGTATAGAAATCACTGATGTACAAAGTGTGAAGAATAAAGAAGTGATTCTAGTATTTTTATTTCAAGACTATATTACTTGAGGACAAGCAACGCTCAAGTGTGGGAATATTTGATAATGCTAAAAACGAACATATATTTAATAGCATTATCTCTCAAGAAAGACAAGCTTTTAGCTGAAATTGTTCTATTTACAAGTAATATTTATTTAAATAATAAAAGGTGAAGACAAAAGACAGATTCGACGTATTGAAGACGCAAACGACCAAAAAGCTCAAAAGTACAAAGTACAATCAAAATGGTTCAAATTATTGATGAGAAACGTCTCAAAATTACAAGAGTACAAGACGCGAAACGCAAAATACAAGATATTAAATTGTACGCAAGGACGTTCGAAAATCCGAAACCGGGACCAGAGTCAACTCTCAACGCTCGACGCAACGGACTAAAAATTACAAATCAGCTATGCACATAAATATAATATTATATTTAAATAATTCTTATAATTATTTATATATTATACAAAAACATGTGAGCTGGTACCTACCTCCATACGATCGCATGGCCTGGAGGCAGAAAAGCCATGCGATCGCATGGCACACTTTTTCAGCTCAGGTCCTATAAATTTCGCAGTTTGGTGATGATTTTAACCATCTTTTTCTCTTCATCTATCAAACGTATATATATATATATATATATATATATATATATATATATATATATATATATATATATATATATATATATATATATATATATATATATATATATATATATATTATATTATAATTTTAATTTTAATTTTAAATTCTAATAATAAGGGTATGTTAGTGATAATGCTAAAAACGAACATATATTTCATAGCATTATTCCTCAAGAAAGACAAGCTTTTAGTTGCAATTGTTCTATTTACAAGTGATATTCATTTAAATAATAAAAGGTGAAGACAAAAGACAGATTCGACGAATTGAAGACGCAAACGACCAAAAATCTCAAAAGTACAAAATACAATCAAAGAGGTTCCAATTATTGATAAGAAACGTCTCGAAATTACAAGAGTACAAGATTCAAAACGCAAAGTACAAGATATTAAATTGTACGCAAGGACGTTCAAAAATCCGGAACCGGGACCAGAGTCAACTCTCAACGCTCGACGCAACGGACTAAAAATTACAAGTCAACTATGTACATAAATATAATATAATATTTAAATAATTCTTATAATTATTTAAATTTTATAATATATTAAAAATTCGTCGGCAAAGAAAGACTCCAAAGTTGGTGAGCTGGAAAATCAAACTCCGCGACTCGCGGAGTTTGAAGGCAAAAATTGCCGCGAGTCGCGGAGCCCCAAATTCTGAAACCGCCTATAAAAGCAAACGCAGTTTGATCGCAAAAATATCCATAATTCAATCTCTCTCTATATATGTATACGTAAATATATTTATATTTATATTTTAATTTTAATTTTAATTATAATTCTAATAATAAGGGTATGTTAGCAAATGTTGTAAGGGTGTAAGTCGAAATTCTGTCCGTGTAACGCTACGCTATTTTTAATCATTGTAAGTTATGTTCAACCTTTTTAATTTAATGTCTCGTAGCTAAGTTATTATTATGCTTATTTAATCCGAAGTAATCATGATGTTGGGCTAATTACTAAAATTGGGTAATTGGGCTTTGTACCATAATTGGGGTTTGGACAAAAGAACGACACTTGTGGAAATTAGACTATGGGCTATTAATGGGCTTTATATTTGTTTAACTAAATGATAGTTTGTTAATGTTAATATAAAGATTTATAATTGGACGTCCCTATAAATAACCATATACACTCGATCGGACACAATGGGCGGGGTATTTATATGTATGAATAATCGTTCATTTAACCGGACACGGGAATGGATTAATAGTCACTAGAATTATTAAAACAGGGGTGAAATTATGTACAAGGACACTTGGCATAATTGATAACAAAGTATTAAAACCTTGAGTTACACTCAGTCGACATCCTGGTGTAATTATTAAACAAAGTATTAAAATCTTGTTACAGTTTAAGTCCCCAATTAGTTGGAATATTTGACTTCGGGTATAAGAATAATTTGACGAGGACACTCGCACTTTATATTTATGACTGATGGACTGTTATGGACAAAAATCAGACGGACATATTAAATAATCCAGGACAAAGGACAATTAACCCATGGGCATAAAACTAAAATCAACACGTCAAACATCATGATTACGGAAGTTTAAATAAGCATAATTCTTTTATTTCATATTTAATTCCCTTTATTTTATATTTAATTGCACTTCTAATTATAGCACTTTTATTTATTGTTATTGTATTTAATTGCACTTTTAATTATCGTACTTTTTAATTATCGCAGGTTTATTTTATCGCACTTTTATTTATCGCAATTTCATTATCGTTATTTACTTTACGCTTTAAATTAAGTCTTTTATTTATTTAATATTTTACATTTTGTTTTAACTGCGACTAAAGTTTTAAAATCGACAAACCGGTCATTAAATGGTAAAAACCCCCCTTTATAATAATAATATTACTTATATATATATTTGTATTTTTATAAAAGTAAACTAATATAACGTTAAGCTTTGTTTAAAGATTTTCCCTGTGGAACGAACCGGACTTACTAAAAACTACACTACTGTACGATTAGGTACACTGCCTATAAGTGTTGTAGCAAGGTTTAAGTATATCCATTCTCTAAATAAATAAATATCTTGTGTAAAATTGTATCGTATTTTATAGTATTTTCTTGTAAAATTTAATAGCTATTTTATATACACCTCGCATAACATCAAGTATATTTTTGGCGCCGCTGTCGGGGAACATCTAGCTCAAAAGCCGGAAGCGCTACGCTAATATATAAAAAAAAAATTCTTATTAAGTTTTAATTAGTTTTTGTAAAATATATACTTTTTAAAATTTAAAAAATTAAAAAAATTAAAAACCGAAAAAAAAAATATATATATAAATCTATTTTTAAGATTTTTTTTATAAAGTATTTCTATTTTTATTTTAGTTTTTAAAACATAAGTTTTTATTTAATTTATATAAATATTTTATATATTTATTAAAACAGAAAATTTAAACAGAAAAAAAAAATAAAACAAAATATAAACCTGTCAAATGAAAGCTCCTGATCTGAAATTTGATACCCCGCGACTCGCGGAGTTTCCAGCTTCGAGCACCGCAACTCGCGAAGCCGTCTGACACGGGCCACACAGAAACCCTAACAGCATTTATTACGGTGTAATTATTATTTATTATTATTATTAACCCTAATCACTTAATTATTATTATAATTAGTTTTAAATTTTTAAATTAAATTGTATTTTAAAGTTTAATTAGTTTAATTAGTTTATAAAATTAATAGTTTAATAAAATAAATAATATAAAAATAATATTTTTATAAAAATTGTACTTTTTACAACTTTTTGTATATTTTTATATTTTGTCCCTTTTTAATTATTTTAGCGTAATATTTGTATTTTTCGCTCGTATTTAGTTTTAAGATATAGTTTTTGCCATAGTTATTTTTTTTACTTCTAGATTTTTAGGCTTTGCCGTAAAATTTCTTAAGTGCTTTTTCTTTAGACTAAGATTTAGGTGTTTTAGAATTTTTCGACGCCTTTTTAAGTTTTAGTACCTCTTTTTAAGATATTTCCATTTGGGATATAATTTTACTTGTAAGCTTTAATATTTTTAGACACCTTTTACCTATGTATCAATTATCATTCCAATTAGTAATCTCAATTTGCGATTATAATATTAAGTTAGTGATAGTAATAAGGTTGGGTTAGTCGGGTGTTTTTAAGTTCTATAAGTTACTCTTTTTCTTTCTTATTTTTATTTTTCGACCTTTTCCGACACACTCTTTTTCTTTCTTATTTCTCGCTATTCTAGTTTTAGGACATAGATTTTTATTCTACTTCTTATCTAAATTTATTAAAATTACGAAAATTAATTTTAAGTGGTTAAATTGATAGACATCAAAATTTTCGGGTTTGTAGTAATAGTTGGATTTATACGTGGACCGGGTTATTGGAGCCAAACAGTCCTCAATTATATTGAGACCAAACGAATCCTGCCCCTCTGCTGCATCTTTTGGCTATTCGAAACGTGGGCAAAATCAGAAAAGTCTATTAATTGGATAACTTATATAATTTTTCCTTCCTTTTTAAAAACTAATAGGATATTCAGTGAATGCACCGAGCAAGATGTTCACCACCTTTTGTACGTTCACCACCTGTAACTAGATCAAGACATTTAGCAAATATTACTGCCGTTGATTTTTCTTTAGAATCGTCATCCAGTCGACCAAGTACTCCAGTTCAAATTTCCGATAATCCATTTTTTGAACCCGACCTCATAAATTGAGAATCCGGAGAATATTCAGGGACGATTCATAGATCCTGAACCATTAAATTTTCCTCCGGAACCACCAATCATTCAAACAGAGATTGTTGAGGAACGAACCATTAAATCAGAATCCTCTAGTGATTCCGATTCAACAAATTCAATTATGGAGAATCTGGAACCTTTAAGTATGGAAGACCGAATGAGAGCAAAACGCACTGGCCAAGGTCACGCAATTACTCATCCTGACATTAATGCGCCAGATTATGAAATCAAAGGAGAAATTCTACACATGGTGACTAATCAATGCCAATTTAGTGGTGCGCCGAAGGAAGATCCAAATGAACATCTTCGTACCTTTAATATGATCTGCACACTATTTAAAATAAGAGAAGTTGAGGATGAACAGATATATCTCATGTTATTTCTCTGGACTTTAAAGGGAGAAGCCAAAGATTGGTTGGAATCGTTACCTGAAGGGGCGATTGATACATGGGACGTTTTAGTTGAAAATTTTCTTAAACAATTCTTTCCGGCATCTAAAGCCGTAAGACTTCAAGGAGAAATTGTTACGTTCACACAGAAGCCAAATGAAACTCTATATGAGGCGTGGACAAGATTTGGAAAATTATTAAGAGGATGTTCGCAACATGGTTTAGATACTTGTCAAATAGTACAAATATTCTACCAAGGATGCGACATCACTACAAGGAAAGACATCGATATAGCAGCTGGTGGTTCTATTATGAAGAAAACAGAAACTGATGCTTACAAAATTATTGATAACACTGCTTCCCACTCACATGAGTGGCACCAAGAAAAAGATATCGTTAGATCATCTAAAACAGCTAGAGCCGATTCTAGCCATGACTTAGATTCTATTTCCGCAAAGATAGATGCTGTGGAGAGACGAATGGAAAAGATGACTAAGGATATTCACTCAATACGAATTAGTTGTGAGCAGTGTGGAGGACCACATTTGACAAAAGATTGTCTTAGTATTGAATTAACAATGGAACAAAGAAAGAATATTTCATACATAAACCAAAGGCCTAGAAATAATTATCAGAATAATTATCAACCGCCAAGACCTATTTACAATCAAAACCAGAATTATAATCGAAATATTCCATACAACAACCAACAAGGTCCTAGCAATAAACAAGTATCCAATAATACTTACAACCAGCAAAGACCTAATTTTCAAAACAAACCACAACAAACCGATGATAAAAAGCCGAATTTAGAAGATATGATGACGAAGCTAGTTGAAACTCAAACGCAGTTTTTCACATCTCAGAAACAAACAAATGAACAAAATGCTCAAGCATTTAGAAATCAACAAGCTTCTATTCAAAACTTGAAACAAGAAGTAAGTAACCTAGCAAGGTTAATAGGTGAAAGAAAACCGGGAAGTTTACCTAGTGATACAAATGCTAACTCCCGGAATGAAACAGCTAAAGCCATTACCACAAGAAGTGGTACAACACTTAAACCACCTGATATACCTGTAACTCCTGATGAAGCTATTCCTACTCCACAAGAACCACAACCTGAACAAGATAAGGAAACAGAACCGGTAGTTGAGAAGGTTAATGAAGATAACACAGTTAAGGCTAAACCTTATGTTAAACCATACCAACCACCACTTCCTTACCCGAGTAAAATGAAGAAAGAGAAACTTGAAGCCGAGCAATCCAAATTCTTGGATATGTTTAAACAGATAAATGTAAATCTTCCTTTCATTGATGTAATTTCAGGAATGCCTAGATATGCTAAATTCTTGAAAGATCTGATCACGAATAGAAAGAAAATGGAAGAACTCTCGGCTGTTACTATGAACGCTAATTGTTCAGCAGTGCTGTTGAATAAGATACCAGAAAAATTATCTGATCCAGGAAGTTTCACAATTCCATGTTTTCTGGGTAGTCTTAGTTCAATAGAAGCATTGGCAGACTTAGGTGCTAGTATAAATTTAATGCCGTATTCACTATACGCTAAACAAGACCTTGGAGAATTGAAACCAAAAAGAATAAGCATACAACTAGCCGGTCGATCAATAAAATATCCTAGAGGGATAATGGAGAACATGCTAGTTAAAGTTGGTACTTTAGTATTTCCAGTAGATTTTGTTGTTCTGGACATGGAAGAAGATTCTCAAGTTCCTCTCATATTAGGAAGACCATTCTTAAACACGGCTAAAGCAATGATAGACGTGTTTGGTAAGAAATTGACCCTAAGTATAGAGGACGAAAGTGTTACCTTTTCAGTTGATAGAGCAATGCAACAACCGCAATCTGCAGATGATACATGCTATTATATTCAAACTATAGACTCACATGCAGAATTGTTAGAAGAATTTCCAGAATTACAAGGAACAGGAGAATGTTCTTTAGGAGAAGGAACTGAACAAATTGATGAAACTGAAATGTTAGCTACACTTATGGCTAATGGATATGAACCAACAACAGAATAAATTCAAATGCTAAAAGAAGAAGACAGATATCGATATAAATCATCAATAGAAGAACCTCCGAAATTAGAGTTAAAGCCACTTCCAAACCATTTGGAATACGCTTATTTACATGGTGAATCTGAATTACCTGTAATAATATCGTCTTCTCTTACTGAAAATGAGAAATCACAACTCATTTCTGTGTTGAAAGCTCATAAACCAGCTATTGCATGGAAGATTCATGATATTAAAGGAATAAGTCCTTCGTATTGCACACATAAAATCCTTATGGAAGAAGGTCATAAAACGTATGTGCAACGCCAACGAAGACTAAATCCGAATATGCAAGATGTAGTTAAGAAAGAGATTATTAAACTGCTAGACGCAGGTCTAATTTATCCAATCTCTGATAGTCCATGGGTAAGCCCAGTTCAATGCGTGCCTAAGAAGGGTGGCATGACTGTCATTACAAATGAAAAAAATGAGCTTGTTCCTACAAGGACTGTAACATGATGGCGTGTATGTATTGATTATAGAAAATTAAATGACGCCACCAGAAAAGATCACTTTCCCTTACCTTTCATTGATCAAATGTTGGAAAGATTAGCCGGAAATAGTTACTATTGTTTTCTAGATGGATTTTCCGGATATTTTCAAATTCCAATAGCACCCGAAGATCAAGAGAAAACCACATTCACGTGCCCTTATGGTACTTTTGCTTACAAACGCATGCCATTTGGACTTTGCAACGCCCCTGCAACCTTTCAAAGGTGTATGATGTCGATTTTTCACGACATGATAGAAGAATGCATGGAAGTTTTCATGGATGATTTTTCAGTCTTCGGTGATACATTTGAAACATGTCTAGCTAATCTTGAACGAATGCTGATTAGATGCGAACAATCAAATCTAGTTCTTAATTAGGAGAAATGCCATTTCATGGTTAAAGAAGGCATCGTTCTTGGTCATAAAATTTCAAAAGAAGGAATTGTAGTGGATGAAGCTAAAGTAGATGTAATTGCTAAACTTCCACATCCCACCAATGTTAGAGGAGTTAGGAGTTTTCTAGGGCATGTCGGTTTTTACCGATGTTTCATAAAAGATTTTTCTAAAATTGCCACTCCTATGAAAAAACTCCTAGAAAAGGATGTTCCATTCATCTTTTTAGATGAATGTATCAAATCTTTTAATATTCTTAAAGAGAAACTCACTAATGCGCCGATCATGATAACACTAAATTGAAATCTACCATTTGAACTAATGTGCGATGCAAGTGATTTTGCAATGGGAGCCGTTTTAGGACAAAGGATTGAAAAACGATTTCAACCTATATATTATGCTAGTAAGACGTTACAAGGAGCACTAAAAAATTACACAACTACTGAAAAAGAACTCCTTGCTATTGTCTTTGCTTTTGACAAATTTCGATCATATCTCGTTCTAGCAAAAACGGTGGTCTATACAGACCATTCTGCTCTTAGATACCTATTTTCGAAACAAGATGCTAAACCAAGATTAATCCTTTGGATCTTACTCCTACAAGAGTTTGATATTGAAATCCGAGATAAAAGAGGAGCAGAAAATCTCGCCGCTGATCATCTTTCTCGTCTTGAAAATCCTGAATTAGAAGTTCTAAATGAATCGGCCATACAAGACAACTTTTCTGATGAATATCTATTGAAGATAGATTATAATGAAATTCCATGGTTTGCAGACTATGCAAACTATTTAGTATGTGGATTCCTTGAAAAAGGATTATCGTACCAAAAACGAAAGAAATTCTTCAGTGATATAAAACACTATTTCTGGGAAGATCCACATCTATTTAAAAGTTGTCCAGATGGAATAATACGCCGATGTGTATTCAGAGATGAAGCTAATAAAATTTTAAACCATTGTCACACAGGACCAGCAGGAGGGCATTATGGGCCTCAATTAACAGCAAGAAAAGTGTATGAAGCTGGATTTTATTGGCCTACAATTTACAAAGACACACACCTTCTTTGCAAATCCTGCGATGCTTGTCAAAGGGCCGGAAAAATAAGTCAACGTGATGAAATGCCACAAAATGTCATTCAAGTATGTGAAGTATTTGACATTTGGGGTATTGACTTTATGGGTCCATTTCCAAAATCTCATAATAATCTCTATATTCTCGTAGCCATTGATTATGTATCTAAATGGGCGGAAGCACAAGCTCTCCCAACTAACGATGCACGAGTTGTAGTCAACTTTTTAAAACGTCTTTTTGCAAGGTTTGGAACACCGAAAGCTTTAATAAGTGATCGGGGAACTCATTTCTGTAATAATCAACTTGAAAAAGTTCGTAAAAGATATGGAGTAACTCATAAAATCTCCACCGCATATCATCCACAAACAAGTGGACAAGTTGAAAATACCAACCGAGCTTTAAAACGTATTCTAGAGAAAACCGTAGGATCAAATCTGAAGGAATGGTCCATTAAATTGGAGGATGCACTCTGGGCTTTTAGAACAGCCTACAAAACTCCAATTGGAACCACACCTTTTAGACTCGTTTATGGAAAAGCATGTCATCTTCCAGTAGAAATTGAACACAAAGCATTTTGGGCTTTGAAGACATGTAATCTTGATATACATGAAGCTGGACGTCTACGATTAAGTCAACTAAACGAATTAGAAGAATTAAGACATGAAGCATACGAAAATTCGTTAATCTATAAGGAAAGAACGAAGAAATGGCATTATAAAAGAATCAGAAGTTTAAAAGAATTTAAAGAAGGAGACAGAGTTCTTCTTTTCAATTCACGATTCAAGCTATTTCCTGGAAATTTGAAATCAAGATGGTCTGGACCATTCATAGTCAAAAGAGTTTTTCCATACGGAACGATAGAATTAATAAATTCAAATGGGATTGAATTTAAAGTTAATGGTCACAGAGTTAAACACTACATAGATAGTCCAATGGAAGTTGACAACGAAGTTAATCACAATTTCGATACCACAGCTAACTAAGTGTGGGGAGAATCAAGTCTTTAAAGGATAATATGTATTTCTGTTAGAGTTAGATTGTCTGTTTTCGTGTAGTTCTCGAAAATGGAACCCGAATGGTCTTTCCCTAGCAGACCCTAAAGAACTAGTCTTCTCCCCTCATTCTGAATTTTTATTTTTTTTAGGAAATAAAGACTGCCTGTGAACTAAACCATGGTCTAATGATACACGCTTTGATCACTAAACGTAATAATGACACACTACCGAGTGAAATAGTATCAGTAATCAGAGAAAGATTGGACGGGGTAAGAAAAGAATCTAGATGCGAAGATAATAAGTTACAATTTGGTAAAGAAAAATCAAAATCCGCAGCGAAAAGAAGAGCACGACACCTAGAAAGATGTCACAAATGCGGAAAATGGTCACATGGAGGTAAATGTTCAAATAATCAAACCTATTCAAATACCGAATTTGTTACTTTATGCAGAGACGGACCGTTCATATGTTTAGAAGAAAAAACACTGAATACTCGAGGTTACGCCTATGTTGCCATGGAAAACCAATTAAACCGACTATCTTATGAATGGGATAGATCATATAACTAAGAATACTATCTCACAGGTAAGTCTGTACAGTTTTTATTTTTATTTTTATTATTAACCTTTTGATAATAAACGCTAATTTGCTCGCTATAAATTATTAAATTTGTATTGAATAAAATTAGGTTTGGCGACCGAAATTATTGATATCATTCAAAAATTTATTACATCACGGCGAAATTTAACGTTTATTCTTAAGGTACAATTATCTTTAATCAATCAACCCAAAATATTTCAAAAATTCGTCATGAGTTAAATTAGGTCATGGAACCGAAATTACTTTACCGAAAAGAGGGGCGCATATTTTTGATAATATTTGATTGATTAAAGTGGGATAAAAAGCCAAAAAGATTTTTAATTTTATTTTTACCATGTTTTTAAAATTAATATATAAATCTTAAATTAATATTGTAAACTTTGTAAAAAAATATATTTAAAATTGTAAATATTTGAAAAATATAATATAAGTTTGGTGTAATTTTATAATATGAATTTTTAAATTAAGTTTGGTGTGAATTTTTAATTTTTAAAATAAGAATTTTTAATTTTATGCATTTCAAATTTTAAGTTTGATGTGAATTTTTAATATTAATTTTGAATTTTATGTATTTTTATTTTAAGTTTGGTGTGAATTTAAAAACAAAAATTTACTTTATCTCATTAAGTTAAAAATATGATTTTTAAAATTCGTCGTAAGTTGAAAACTAGGTCGTTGAACCGAAATTGCTTTACCCGAGGGAGGGACGAGAACTTTTATTATCATTATTTTTAATCTTATTGAATTAAAGTATGCCAAAAACATTAAAAAAAAACCCAAAAATCTTAGCTTTTAAAACAATCGCTACAAAAAGACAAATTTTAAAATTTTGTCGAATGACGGACTAGGACATCGATTCGAAACGACCTCGTCCTAAATAACAAGGGAAACAAAATTTTAAAATTAATTACTTAATTGTTTTAATTAGTATAAGATGTTTAAAAAAAAAGTACAAACTCCGCGACTCGCGGAGTTTGAAGGGTAAAAACACCGCAAGTCGCGGAGGATCCAAAACCCAAAAAAAAATAAAACGAGCTGAACTGATCAATCCCCATCCCCACACCACATAAACTGCGAAATAAACCCGAAAAAACCCGAAAAACACACACCAAATTCGCAATTTTTGACCGTTAATCACCAAATCTTTTACTAAAATCATGTTGAGAAGGATGCTATCAAGGAATTACTCAAGAAAAATGGTAAATTTCTACACCTAAACACCATTTAATCCGAAAATTAGTGTTCTTGAGCAATTTTATACCCAATTTGATTTTGATGCTTTTTAGTGTAATTATGTTTAAATTGTTTATTTATTATGCTTGAATAACCTAGATTGATGCTATTTAACATGATTAGAAGCCTTAAACTTCAAATTTTGAGTAATCTAGGGTTTGTGTTCTTGAGCAAATTTGGGGCTTTTTGATATAAACAGGTTATGGCCGATTTTTGTCATGAATTGTTGCTAAATTAAGTAGTGTAACATGTTTAGGTAGTTAAATGATCCAAACTTTGAGCCTAAAAATGATTTTGAGAATTAAAGTGGACTTTTTCAAGTCTAAAATTCATGAACTTGATTTTTGAGAGATAATGTCATTTGAAACTTGTTTAATTGCTAGTGATGATTATTTTGACATGTTATTTGAGTTAAATGCTTATGAACTTGGCGAACATTTTCGTATATGCTTATTTGAAAAGGTGTAGATTTGATGAAAATATGAAAATGAGCTTAAGTTTGATATAAATTGATCATGTCATTGTAATTATTTTGATTGATGATTTTGCTGACACTAATGCATATTTGGATGCACAAAAATTGTGTTTGATGTGTTTTGCAGACTGAAAGGGGTGAATCTTCATCCCAAGCTCGCAATGCTCCTGCTGAGAATACGGAACAACAGGAGGTGGATAACTACTACAAACAAGATATACCTCATCCAGTCATGACATTTTCTGATATGCACTTGGAAGATTTGCACCCGAACCTGAGATTTGACAGACTTTGGATAGATTATCCAAAATACCAAAGGGGTTTGCATACTCTTCATTCTAAAGCTGTTGAAGTACCTAGGGTCATAGAATGGGGACCATTAGAAGCTGTAGAATTGGCCGGGCCAATTAGGGAATTACTTGCACAGAGGTATGGTAATTCTACTTTTAACGATTGGGTACGGTTATTCAACATGCATAGACCTGTATATAAAGTATGGTGTGAAGAATTGTTGTGTAGTATAGAATTAAATGATCGGGTAGCTAATTTAACTGATCGATCTTTTATTAGATTTTTGTTAGGAGGTTCGATGCGCCACATGTCTTTACTAGACATGGCTCAGGCTTTACGTATATATACGCCTGAGGAGTTAGCATCTGCCGATTGTAGAGGGTTGATACTAAATGGTAGAAAGATAGACGAAAATTTTGATACGCATGGTGTATGGAGTCAAATGACTAGCCATCACCGATTCAAAGGGGGAAATTACTCTTATTTGGATATAGATAGAGCAGAGTTAAGAGTAATTCATAGGTTTTTAGCTAATTCGATTACACAAAGAGGTAAGAATAAGGAAAAGGTAAATGAACAGGATTTGTTTTACCATATGTGTATTCGAGACCCACAAAGCGTTGTAAGTATACCTTATTGTGTGGGTCATTATTTATCAGCTATGGTTAAGGGGATGAGACCGCATAGCATAATAGGAGGTGGTATATTTATTACTTTGATTGCTGAATATCTCGGTGTGGATATAAGTCGGGGGGGATTATTAGTCGAAGAACCAGAACCCCGCGATACAATAGGTTTAAATGTATACCATGGTGCGAAGGTTTTGAAGAGGCGAAATAACGCCGCAGTACAATACCATGGTAGACATCCACAGGTTGAGAGAAACCAACAGCCAGGTAATGTGGGAGGGGGAAATGAAATGACAGAAATGCAAAGGTTTATAGCTTCACAAGAGTATGAAAATGCTAGACATCGAGCATTTGAAGATTGGCAAGTTCATCAAAACCAAATCATAGCTCATTGCCAACATGTAGGTAGAAACTATATTCCTACTCAATCGCCCGTATTTCCTCCCTGGTCTATAGAGATCCAACCACCGTATCCTACGTATAACCCAGCCGAAGCATTTTATAACACATATGGTTATGCATGGAACCCCTACTGGTATCAGTATCATCCCTAGTCTACTTAGTTTTATTTATTTTATAATTTGTAATGTTGATACATTTAATACGTATGTTAATATTGTAATAGTTTTTATAATTTTCTAACTTTTATTATTAGATTTTAATAATTTTTGAACGTGGCGTAATATACCAAACTTCAAAAATATATATATATATATATATATATATATATATATATATATATATATATATATATATATATATATATATATATATATATATATATATATATATATATATATATATATATATATATATATGTTTGCAGTTTATCTTATGTACACAACAGGGTAAAACAACGCATTTTCAAAGACTGGCATTAAGTTCAGCAAAAGCAACTAATTTTGACGACAAGATGAAAAATATATGTGAAATAACAACAAGACGGAATGAACAAATGATGTGCACCATTTATCATTCAACACAAACACAAATATGTTTGGAAACTTTGGTAAAATTTAATCATTTCTACCCTAATCACCCTCAATAATTTAAATTGTTACTGATTTCTTGCAAATGAGGGCATTGCAAGATCTTAAGTGTGGGAAGGGGTTAAATTCTTTCGGATTTTTAAAATTTTTATCTTAAACACTTGGTTACCATTAAAAATACTAGTAAAGCAGTAGTTGTATTAGAATCTAGTGCTCTCTGATAATAAAGAACAGCCCTAGTCTTATATACTGACTACCCAATTCTAGTAAAAAAATTTAAAATTTTCAATTAAATGAACTCAAAATCATGTTTATACATATTTATGAACGATAAAACTGGGTGTTAACACCGAAATTATTGTTACCTTGGAAAGGACATAAATTGAGAAACAAACCAAAATGTTAGAATTCATTTAAAATGGAATAGAGGACAATAAAAAGGAAAATAAAAGCCAAGTGTGGGAAAAATTACCAAGTTATCTTAAACATATGTCACATATTTCTGTAACAAATAACTGAAAATACTTTTGCTTTGGACTAAACTAAACTGTTTTACCTGATGAAATAAAAGAAGAGATGGATCAACACGATGAATCAATTCCATCATTAAAAGGAATTAAAGTCTTCCGAAAAAGAAACGCGCTTCTTGATTTAGGTCAAGAAGTTGTCGTCCAGACCAGCTGTAGGTTGACGAAAAACCTAGAAAAGTCATCTCTAAAATCAGCAGGAAATCCACGGACCTCAGCATTAAACAGGGTCGCCAAGTGGTCAGATTTATCCTAACCATGAGAAGGATTTATCTCGTACAATGGGGGGGCACCGTGCAAATTAGCTGGATAAGACTAATGAATCAGATCCCCAGAAAGGATAATCTCCTTAAAAGATCAAAAATCAGCTTTTAAGCCTGATATTACTCAATCCTTGAGATTGACCTTAAAGATTGAGAATTACAAACTCATGGAATTCAATGATATCTAAACTCGAGCCTGAACGAGAAAATATTTTGATCAAAATTACAAACCGATTTGTTTTCTAAAAACCCATTTTCAATGCGTTCATTACCATTGAACGTAAAATCCTAGGAATTCACCTAGAATTCATTAGGTCACCTGAACCAAATCGGGTGTCAACCGTAAGAACGGTGGTTGCATAGCATGGTCAAAGACAGGACCTTGTGCCAGACCAAAAAATCATAAGGGTGAGCTTTACTATTGCTCCTACCAAGGATAGTAATTGCGTCCGACACGTTATAGACCATAATTAAAAGCATGTCAGGGGACATTGCCTTAACAGTTGCTTGTTCAACGCTTTCCTTTACAACCGGACGGTAGTTTACCGAAAGGTAATATACGGGACAAGTAAACTGGACGTGTTGCTTTCCTAATACAAGGTTAGCAAGTGGGTGACACAAAACCATAAGTTTTGAGCTAAAATTTTCAAATATGAAACCCACCAAACCCACAAAAATATTTTGCAAACACCGGTGAAGGGTTATTCCGGAAAACTTATCTAGGGTAAAAACTAGATTTAATTTTCAAAAGATCAAATGTTTTCATAAAGATCCAATTTCCTTAATGGATCTAAATTTTTATAGTCATGTGGGACTGTAAACCATATCATTACTACCATTGTTTATACCGCCGTATAGAAATCACTGATGTACAAAGTGTGAAGAATAAAGAAGTGATTCTAGTATTTCAAGACTATATTGCTTGAGGACAAGCAACGCTCAAGTGTGAGAATATTTGATAATGTTAAAAACGAACATATATTTCATAGCATTATTCCTCAAGAAAGACAAGCTTTTAGTTGCAATTGTTCTATTTACAAGTGATATTCGTTTAAATAATAAAAGGTGAAGACAAAAGACAGATTCGACGAATTGAAGATGCAAACGACCAAAAAGCTCAAAAGTACAAAATACAATCAAAGAGGTTCCAATTATTGATAAGAAACGTCTCGAAATTACAAGAGTACAAGATTCAAAACGCAAAGTACAAGATATTAAATTGTACGCAAGGACGTTCGAAAATCCGGAACCGGGACCAGAGTCAACTCTCAACGCTCGACGCAACGGACTAAAAATTACAAGTCAACTATGCACATAAATATAATATAATATTTAAATAATTCTTATAATTATTTAAATATTATAATATATTAAAAATTCGTCGGCAAAGAAAGACTCCAAAGTTGGTGAGCTGGAAAATCAAACTCCGCGACTCGCGGAGTTTGAAGGCAAAAATTGCCGCGAGTCGCGGAGCCCCAAATTCTGAAACCGCCTATAAAAGCAAACGCAGTTTGATCGCAAAAATATCCATAATTCAATCTCTCTCTATATATGTATACGTAAATATATTTATATTTATATTTTAATTTTAATTTTAATTATAATTCTAATAATAAGGGTATGTTAGCAAATGTTGTAAGGGTGTAAGTCGAAATTCTGTCCGTGTAACGCTACGCTATTTTTAATCATTGTAAGTTATGTTCAACCTTTTTAATTTAATGTCTCGTAGATAAGTTATTATTATGCTTATTTAATCCAAAGTAATCATGATGTTGGGCTAATTACTAAAATTGGGTAATTGGGCTTTGTACCATAATTGGGGTTTGGACAAAAGAACGACACTTGTGGAAATTAGACTATGGGCTATTAATGGGCTTTATATTTGTTTAATTAAATGATAGTTTGTTAATGTTAATATAAAGATTTATAATTGGACGTCCCTATAAATAACCATATACACTCGATCGGACACAATGGGCGGGGTATTTATATGTATGAATAATCGTTCATTTAACCGGACATGGGAATGGATTAATAGTCACTAGAATTATTAAAACAGGGGTGAAATTATGTACAAGGACACTTGGCATAATTGATAACAAAGTATTAAAACCTTGGGTTACACTCAGTCGACATCCTGGTGTAATTATTAAACAAAGTATTAAAATCTTGTTACAGTTTAAGTCCCCAATTAGTTGGAATATTTGACTTCGGGTATAAGAATAATTTGACGAGGACACTCGCACTTTATATTTATGACTGATGGACAGTTATGGACAAAAACCAGACGGACATATTAAATAATCCAGGACAAAGGACAATTAACCCATGGGCATAAAACTAAAATCAACACGTCAAACATCATGATTATGGAAGTTTAAATAAGCATAATTCTTTTATTTCATATTTAATTCCCTTTATTTTATATTTAATTGCACTTCTAATTATAGCACTTTTATTTATTGTTATTGTATTTAATTGCACTTTTAATTATCGTACTTTTTAATTATCGCAAGTTTATTTTATCGCACTTTTATTTATCTCAATTTCATTATCGTTATTTACTTTACGCTTTAAATTAAGTCTTTTATTTATTTAATATTTTACATTTTGTTTTAACTGCGACTAAAGTTTTAAAATCGACAAACCGATCATTAAACGGTAAAAACCCCCCTTTATAATAATAATATTACTTATATATATATTTGTATTTTTATAAAAGTAAACTAATATAGCGTTAAGCTTTGTTTAAAGATATTCCCTGTGGAACGAACCGGACTTACTAAAAACTACACTACTGTACGATTAGGTACACTGCCTATAAGTGTTGTAGCAAGGTTTAAGTATATCCATTCTCTAAATAAATAAATATCTTGTGTAAAATTGTATCGTATTTTATAGTATTTTCTTGTAAAATTTAATAGCTATTTTATATACACCTCGCATAACATCAGTTAGCGAATGTTGTAAGGGTGTAAGTCGAAATTCTGTCTGTGTAACGCTACGCTATTTTTAATCATTGTAAGTTATGTTCAACCTTTTTAATTTAATGTCTCGTAGCTAAGTTATTATTATGCTTATTTAATGCCGAAGTAATCGTGATGTTGGGCTAAATATTAAAATTGGGTAATTGGGCTTTGTACCATAATTGGGGTTTGGATAAAAGAACGACACTTGTGGAAATTAGACTATGGGCTATTAATGGGCTTTATATTAACTAAATGATACTTAGTTAATTTAATATATAGACTTATAATTTGACGTATTTATATATAACCACATACGCTTGACTGGACACAGTGGGCGGGATATCTATAAATACCAATAATTGTTCATTTTACCGGACACGGAACTTTATTAATAGTTAATAGACTTGTTGAAACAGGGGTGGATTACATTCAAGGGTAATTGGTGTAATTGTTAACAAAGTAGTAAAACCTTGGTTTACACGCAGTCGATAACCTGGTGTATTCATTAAACAAAGTATTAAGAGCTTGTTACAATTCGAATCCCCAATTAGTTGGAATATTTGACTTCTGAAATAAGAATAATTTGACGAAGACTTCCGCATTTTATGATTATGACTGATGGACTATTATGGACAAATCCGTATGGATATATTGAATAATCTAGGACAAAGAACAATTAACCCATGAGAATAAACTAAAAATCAACACGTCAAACATCATGATTATGGAAGTTTAAATAAGCATAATTCTTTTATTTTCATATTTAATTACACTTTTAATTATCGCACTTTTATTTATTGTCATTATATTTAATTGCACTTTTAATTATCGTACTTTTTATTTTATCGCAATTTTATTTATCGCAAATTCATTATTGTTATTTAATTTACGCTTTAAATTAAGTTATATTTATTTTTAATATTTTACATTAGGTTTTAACTGCGACTAAAGTTTTAAAATCGACAAACCGGTCATTAAATGGTAAAAACCCCCCTTTTATAATAATAATATTACTTATATATATTTTTGTATTTTTACAAATATAGTTTTTAAAAAAATATAGCGTTAAGCTTGGCTAAAGATCCCTGTGGAACGAACCGGACTTACTAAAAACTACACTACTGTACGATTAGGTACACTGCCTATAAGTGTTGTAGCAAGGTTTAGGTATATCCATTCTATAATTAAATAAATAACTTGTGTAAAATTGTATCGTATTTAATAGTATTTCGTTGTAAAAATAATACTATTTCCTAGTACACCTCGCACACATCAAAATTCGTAAACTCAAACTGTCAAACCAAAGTTGACAGAATTCTAAAGCGAGAAGAGGAAATTAGTGAGAATCACTCCAAGATCAAGAAGGCATTGAAGGACTTTGTGAAGACAATCTCATGCAGGAGGATATAAATTGTGTGTTAAGGATGGTGTAATAAAACTTGCTTGAATGTTTATGTTTGAATATTTTGTGATTGAATGTTAACAATGATGTAAAATTAATTAGGTTTCAATAATGTATGTTTACTATGTGTTCACAACTAATTATACTTGCATGCACAAGTTAAAACACATGAAAAGAATGACTCAGTCCCTGCACGGCTGTTCACAACTATATAGAGATTCATCACGGTCGACCGTGAGATCGATCGCAGAATGTCTAACAAACTTCCTAGAATTGATTACTCTACCTTCCTCACCAAACTTGCCAGAATTCAATAAAAGGCTATAGCATCCACTGAATCTCTAAAAAGACAAACACAATCAACCAAACCCATAACCCTCTTTACTTATCCAAAATACTCTGCAATCGAAGCTCAATCTCAACATGAGATCCATTGTTGAAGGTAGAGAGGTACTCACACATCATCTATCTATCTATTCTCTTGAAAACCTCTCAAATATCAAGTGGGATGCCTTCCTCAATCTAAGCGGACCACTTTATCCTCTTCACATCAAAGAATTCTATGAAAACCTTCAATTTTCACAAAATAATGGGAAAATTCTATTTTCTCTTTATGGAAAGAATTATTCTTTAACACTTGAAGAATTTGGAAATATCATGGATGTTCCGAATGAAGGACGAACATTCTTCCTAAACCCAAATTCATTTGATACATTCCCTGAATGGGTAAAGAGAGATAGTGTTCTTGACATATTGTGCAATGGAACACTTCAACCGGAGTTCATCAACAAAGATGGATTTCTTCACCGTCGTCTTGCTTCAACGTATGATCTTTGGCAACAGATCATCACTGCAAATGTTTATGGAAAGGGTGAACTACTTGAACGACTTGATGCGAATGAGATTACGCTTCTATGGTGTCTCTTAAACTCATCAAAAGTAAATGTTGCATATTTCATGGCATCTAGAATGCAACATGAAAGTCAAAACTCTCATATGTCTCTTTCGTATGGTCTCCACTTGACCATACTTTTCGCATATGTTGGGATGACGTCTCCTTTTCACCATTCCTCTCAAGTCTCTTTATACCCAGCATGCAGAGCATTGACCAAACAGGTCCATGAACCTTCTCTTGAAAAGCCACCCAACTTTTGTTCCCTCTCCACACAGGGACAAAATAGTGTGATTCATGAAAACATCCTAAAAATTGGTCGAAGGTTGTCCCGCCTTGAAGACAAGGACAAGGGTCACTCCTTTCATCATGATGACTGAACTAAATTGACATTCATGTAAAAATCTCACTTGAGAAATGTAATACATTAATTATTATCTATGGTTATTATTTCTTGAATAAAAGGTTGTTATGTGTGCCTATCATGCTTTTAATTATTATTTTCCACCATGCACAATTCAAGGGGGAGCTTTGCTCTAAGGGCAAGCATAGTTCTAGGGGGAGCTAACCTTTTTGCTTCGACAAAAGGGGGAGAAATATGGATACAAGTGATGTTAACACTTGCGTATTTATAGTAAAATGTCCCTCATCACGTGTATGTTTGTCATCATCAAAAAGCAGGAGAATGTTGGTTGAATGTTGGTTAATGGACTAACTGACAAAGTTAAGTATGATGCTTAACCAAAGAATATGTTTTGATGATGACACATATATACGCATAAGTGATGATCGACATCTTAACATAAAATACGCAAGTTCACTAATCCATACTTGATCTTGCAAATGACCAAATCAAACAAAACTTAGAATAAAAACAAATATCATAAAGTTACACAGTCAAAGTACGGTCGACCGTATACCTGACCGTAGAAGCCCAGACTGAATTTGCAACGTAGTTTTGTGAAAACAAGTTGCACGGTCTCCACCACGGTCAACCGCAGTGCAATCACAGAATTCATTGTCACCATGTTTGATTAAATTTAGTTTGATCACTTTCTGACATCTATAATTCATAAAACCTTTCTCAATACGCTTAGAATAGATGCCTCCTTCATACTCAATTGAGTTTTGGTCATAAAAACACTAATCATGGTTAATCACACTTAATTACATCTTAATGACAACTTAACCATGATTAGGCATAACACATAAGTGTTAATCAATAACTTGTGATCTTAAAACTTGTCTACACATTCTTAGAATGATCACCAAGTACCAACACACATAAGTCAATTTCACTAGAACATTAATTACAATTAAAGATTACTTAGTGACAAATTAAGGCTAAATGAAGAACAACATATTTAAGTGTAACTAGTAAAGACTTATAATCTTAGAATACACTTAGATACATTTAGGATGGTCCAAGTCCCAACTAGATATTGCTCTTCCCTTGTACATGTATTGGACATTAATGTGTGCTTACACATTAATCGTGCAATATGTTATATGGTGTAACGACCCGACTTTTTTGACTTATATTTATACTTTATACTTTCACGAATCCGCGTATATATGTGTACTAAGCTAGATAATATTCTAGAGTCATTATCCATGCTAATTACTCTTGTTAATACCTTACAACGTGTTATTAAGTGCTTAATTACTTAACTTGATCCTCGAATGCATTTATGATCGTTAGTGTCACTAGCCGTTTAGAACGAAATACGTACTTGGTACACGTTAAACTTGGGTCATAATTGGAGTATTATGACTACTTAATCCTAATTGTTATTCCTTAATGACAATTACTTAGTTGTCGGTTGCTTAATTACGCTTAGTGTTTTATTAATGCACACTAGTTAGTATTAATGGGCTTATTGCTTTAATGGACTTAGGTTATCAAAGGCCCACCCTACACTAGCTTATGGGCTAGTAAGTTAGCCCATCTTAATGGACTTATAAACCCATTAAGACATAAGACAAATTCATTAAGTTATAAGACAAAATTACTAGCATGCTTATGTACCCTTCTTACATTTTTAACACCATGCTACATGCTTCCCAACATGCACACATCACCCTTTTACCACCACACCATGTCAAGCTAAAATGGCCCCCCTGAAATGTCCCGTTCTTATTGATTAAAAACGTTCCATATTAATTGATTTCGTTACGAGGTTTTGACCTCTATATGAGACGTTTTTCAAAGACTGCATTCATTTTAAAACAAACCATAACCTTTATTTCATCAATAAAGGTTTAAAAAGCTTTACTTAGATTATCAAATAATGATAATCTAAAATATCCTGTTTACACACGACCATTACATAATGGTTTACAATACAAATATGTTACAACAAAATAAGTTTCTTGAATGCAGTTTTTACACAATATCATACAAGCATGGACTCCAAATCTCGTCCTTATTTAAGTATGCGACAGCGGAAGCTCTTAATAATCACCTGAGAATAAACATGCTTAAAACGTCAACAAAAATGTTGGTGAGTTATAGGTTTAACCTATATATATCAAATCATAATATTAGACCACAAGATTTCATATTTCAATAC
This sequence comes from Rutidosis leptorrhynchoides, assembly GCF_046630445.1. Classification (NCBI taxonomy): domain Eukaryota; kingdom Viridiplantae; phylum Streptophyta; class Magnoliopsida; order Asterales; family Asteraceae; genus Rutidosis; species Rutidosis leptorrhynchoides. The sequence continues at coordinate 119,166,049 of NC_092337.1, forward strand.
ACATCCCATACATAGAGATAAAAATCATTCATATGGTGAACACCTGGTAACCAACATTAACAAGATGCATATATAAGAATATCCCCATCATTCCGGGACACCTTTCGGATATGATATAAATTTCGAAGTACTAAAGCATCCGGTACTTTGGATGGGGTTTGTTAGGCCCAATAGATCTATCTTTAAGATTCGCGTCAATTAGGGTGTCTATTCCCTAATTCTTAGATTATCAGACTTAATAAAAAGGGGCATATTCGATTTCGATAATTCAACCATAGAATGTAGTTTCACGTACTTGTGTCTATTTTGTAAATCATTTATAAAACTGCATGTATTCTCATCCCAAAAATATTAGATTTTAAAAGTGGGACTATAACTCACTTTCACAGATTTTTACTTCGTCGGGAAGTAAGACTTGGCCACTGGTTGACTCACGAACCTATAACAATATATACATATATATCAAAGTATGTTCAAAATATATTTACAACACTTTTAATATATTTTGATGTTTTAAGTTTATTAAGTCAGCTGTCCTCGTTAGTAACCTACAACTAGTTGTCTACAGTTAGATGTACAGAAATAAATCGATAAATATTATCTTGAATCAATCCACGACCCAGTGTATACGTATCTCAGTATTGATCACAACTCAAACTATATATATTTTGGAATCAACCTCAACCCTGTATAGCTAACTCCAACATTCACATATAGAGTGTCTATGGTTGTTCCGAAATATATATAGATGTGTCGACATGATAGGTCGAAACATTGTATACGTGCCTATGGTATCTCAAGATTACATAATATACAATACAAGTTAATTAAGTTATGGTTGAAATAGATTTGTTACCAATTTTCACGTAGCTAAAATGAGAAAAATTATCCAATCTTGTTTTACCCATAAATTCTTCATTTTAAATCCGTTTTGAGTGAATCAAATTGCTATGGTTTCATATTGAACTCTATTTTATGAATCTAAACAGAAAAAGTATAGGTTTATAGTCGGAAAAATAAGTTACAATTCGTTTTTGTAAAGGTAGTCATTTCAGTCGAAAGAACGACGTCTAGATGACCATTTTAGAAAACATACTTCCACTTTGAGTTTAACCATAATTTTTGGATATAGTTTCATGTTCATAATAAAAATCATTTTCTCAGAATAACAACTTTTAAATCAAAGTTTATCATAGTTTTTAATTAACTAACCCAAAACAGCCCGCGGTGTTACTACGACGGCGTAAATCCAGTTTTACGGTGTTTTTGGTGTTTTCAGGTTTTAAATCATTAAGTTAGCATATCATATAGATATAGAACATATGTTTAGTTGATTTTAAAAGTCAAGTTAGAAGGATTAACTTTTGTTTGCGAACAAGTTTAGAATTAACTAAACTATGTTCTAGTGATTACAAGTTTAAACCTTCGAATAAGATAGCTTTATATGTATGAATCGAATGATGTTATGAACATCATTACTACCTTAAGTTCCTTGGATAAACCTACTAGAAAAGAGAAAAATGGATCTAGCTTCAACGGATCCTTGGATGGCTCGAAGTTCTTGAAGCAGAATCATGACACGAAAACAAGTTCAAGTAAGATCATCACTTGAAATAAGATTGTTATAGTTATAGAAATTGAACCAAAGTTTGAATATGATTATTACCTTGTATTAGAATGATAACCTACTGTAAGAAACAAAGATTTCTTGAGGTTGGATGATCACCTTACAAGATTGGAAGTGAGCTAGTAAACTTGAAAGTATTCTTGATTTTATGTAACTAGAACTTGTAGAATTTATGAAGAACACTTAGAACTTGAAGATAGAACTTGAGAGAGATCAATTAGATGAATAAAATTGAAGAATGAAAGTGTTTGTCGGTGTTTTTGGTCGTTGTTGTATGGATTAGATATAAAGGATATGTAATTTTGTTTTCATGTAAATAAGTCATGAATGATTACTCATATTTTTGTAATTTTATGAGATATTTCATGCTAGTTGCCAAATGATGGTTCCCACATGTGTTAGGTGACTCACATGGGCTGCTAAGAGCTGATCATTGGAGTGTACATACCAATAGTACATACATCTAAAAGCTGTGTATTGTACGAGTACGAATACGGGTGCATACGAGTAGAATTGTTGATGAAACTGAACGAGGATGTAATTGTAAGCATTTTTGTTAAGTAGAAGTATTTTGATAAGTGTATTGAAGTCTTTCAAAAGTGTATAAATACATATTAAAACACTACATGTATATACATTTTAACTGAGTCGTTAAGTCATCGTTAGTCGTTACATGTAAGTGTTGTTTTGAAACCTTTAGGTTAACGATCTTGTTAAATGTTGTTCACCCAATGTTTATAATATCAAATGAGATTTTAAATTATTATATTATCATGATATTATCATGTATGAATATCTCTTAATGTGATATATATACATTAAATGTCTTTACAACGATAATCGTTACATATATGTCTCGTTTAAAAATCATTAAGTTAGTAGTCTTGTTTTTACATATGTAGTTCATTGTTAATATACTTAATGATATGTTTACTTATCATAGTATCATGTTAACTAGATATATATCCATATATATGTCATCATATAGTTTTTACAAGTTTTAACGTTCGTGAATCACCGGTCAACTTGGGTGGTCAATTGTCTATATGAAACATATTTCAATTAATCAAGTCTTAACAAGTTTGATTGCTTAACATGTTGGAAACATTTAATCATGTAAATATCAATCTCAATTAATATATATAAACATGGAAAAGTTCGGGTCACTACACCCCCCATCCCTTGAAGCCGTAGGTTTTAACCTCCTCACCACCACCCTTATTTTTCCAACTTTCATTCCCATTTTCAAATCATAACACACACAAATTCTCTCTAGTTTCTCACTACGTTCTCACACTGAGAAATCCTCTCTAGTTGTAAGTTTTAAACTCCATTTCTTTCTTTCTTTTTTCTTCAAAATCGTAGCATCATCATCATCCTTATTGTTCTTGGATTTTGGTTTTTGTAACTTGAGTCCTTATACTATCTTGCAAGCTTCAATCTCTTGTATGATGAAGAAGTAAGAACAAGGATCAAAGCTTTGTAGCTTTTGGTTTTACAAGAAAAATTGTAAAGATCTAAAGTTCAAAAACTTTAAGATCTTCTTTTGTTCAAGTATTGGAAACTTAAGGTTTATTGTATGAAGATTTAAGTTTCTAGCTTGATATCTCCTTATGTAAAGAATCCAAGCTTGAACTTGTTCATTACTAGCTTTAAATTTCTTTCTTGTTCCTATGTAATTCGACTTGTATATGTTTCCTTGGTCAAAGGTTACTTGTTAACTTTGATCTCATACATCTTGTAACTAAAGTCTAACTTTGAATGTTCATGAACAAGAAAGTTTAAGCTTTCTAGCTAATAACTTCCTCTCATCTAAGTTTGATCTAAGTTATGTAACTTATGGTCATCCAACTTGTTAAAACAAAAGCTCACTAGCTTATATTCATTCTACATTGTAAAAATCTAAGTTTTATAACTTAAGGTTTTGTAAAAGTTGAAAGTCTAAGTTCCATAACTTAGGGTTTCACCTAGAACACAAGATCTAGACTTTCTAGTCTAAGGTCTTTAGTATTTAGCTAAGATCTAAGTTTTCTAACTTAAGGTCTTGCTTGTTTGGTTTGAATCCAAGTTTATAGCTTAAAATTTTAAGTAGAACTTATACTTGTGTCGAAACTAAGAACTTGATGTAACTTTGGTTCATCATCCATCTAAAACTCTTAAATGAGTTGTACTTCTTTTCTTAGGCTTGAAATTGTGTGTTCATGGTTAAAACTTGGTCAAAGTGATGTTAAAACATCAAGAGTTGTACACTTGAGGCTTATACGCATCAAGGACGAGAACCGTGATAAGCATCAAACACCAAGAAACCCACCGGAGCACTTAAATCTATTTTTCTGGGTACGATCTGACTCCTGGAGCTTCTGGAAAATTTATTTCCAGAAATTTCGGGATGTGTAGATGACTTTTCGTTTAAGACTCGCTTAAATCCGATATACGGTTTAGGATTTATAGTCTTCCGAAGTTCACTACGCCTTCGTAACGACATGCTGAAATTTCTGGCCTACTCGCGCTTTGACCGTCGCCACGGTCAAACGACATTGAGTTAGGATATGAGCTTCGGAAAGCGGTAAGAGGACTCACAAATGGAGCCTTGGCCACTGGCCGCGCGTCATTTCAGTTTGTGTAGAGGTCGTAGTGGCTGTTCGAATTCAGCTTTTCGTTTCGAACTCTATTCTTGTTGAAATCTTATTTTATCTTTTACGTATGATGATAATGATGATACTTAAGACTTAACTTACTTACTTTTAAACTTTTTGGAATGATTTACTGACTTAGTAACCATTGACTTAGGTTGAGGACCTTTTGGACCGACTTACTACTTGCTTACATTTTCGTATCGACTTTACCGTACATCCACTGTGAGTTATAGCTCCCTTTTTACTTTAACTATTTTTGGGACTGAGAATACATGTGCCTTTTATGTTTTACATACTCACGAGTACTTTAACTTTATATATGTGTGGGTGACATAACGGCACAAATTTTCCCCTTAGCTCGGTAACGTTTAACTATTGGTTTATGAACCGGTAGACACGAATCTTAGATATGGATCTATAGGGTTTGACATCCCCACTCGGGCTAGTCGCGCTAGCATTCAACGAGTGTTTAATACTTTGTCTATTTTAACGCACTCACCAAGTGTACTTTTAGGGGGTGATATATTATATTTCTTTGTTAAGTTAGTTACCAAGCGCCCACGGTTAAGCATATACTTTTCATACTAATGTGAATACAAAAATCTCGTGGTCTACATTACATTATTGTTACAACAAAACTATAGCTCACCAACATTCGTGTTGACCTTTTTAGCATGTTTTATTCTCAGGTAACTAAGATGATTATGCATCCGTTGTACTCTGCATTGTTAGAGATGTCTCCTAGTCATGGGCTTTTTATTTTGCATTCACTACTTATGTTATATTCTAACCATGGTTTTGTAATGACCTAAGTGTCACGTACTATTGTTAATGCTTTCTATCCATAGAAGCACGTTACTTTTGTAAAACATTTGTCGTTGGAAAAACATTGTCTTTTTATGAATACAAAACCTTGATTTAAAATAGCATATAGTGTTATACCATGTAATGGACCTATTGTTGATGATCCGTACCATAGAGGTTTTGGAAGGGGCATCACATATTGCAAGTAAGCTTGCTAAAGCTTAAACCATGGTGTTGTCAAATATCCATATGATTGATTTTAGAATAACTATCTCTTGCTATATGTGTAGTGACCCGAACTTTTCCATGTTTATATATATATTAAATGAAATTGTTATTTACATGATTAAGTGTTTTCAACATGTTAAGCAATCAAACTTGTTAAGACTTGATTAATTGAAATACGTTTCATATAGACAATTGACCACCCAAGTTGACCGGTGATTCACGAACGTTAAAACTTGTAAAAACTATACGATGACATATATATGCTTATATATATAGTTAACATGATTTTATTATAAGTATGTATCTCATTAGGTATTTTAACAATGAGTTATATACATAAAAATGAGACTATTAATTTAAGAAACTCGAAAACGATATATATAATGATTATCGTTATAACAACGTCTTACTAGGTACATATGAATCATATTAAGATATTGATACACTTGGTTAATTATGTTAAATGATAAGTAAATATATTATTAAGTGTATTAACAATGAAATACATATGTAAAAATAAGACTACTAATTTAATGATTTCGAAACGAGACATATATGTAACGATTATCGTTGTAATGACATTTAACTGTATATATATCATACTAAGATATATTATATCATAATATCATGATAATATAATAATTTAACATCTCATTTGTTATAATAAACAATGGGTTAACAACATTCAACAAGATCGTTAACCTAAAGGTTTCAAAACAACATCTACATGTAACGACTAACGATGACTTAACGACTCAGTTAAAATGTATATACATGTAGTGTTTTAATATGTATTCATACACTTTTGAAAGACTTCAAGACACTTATCAAAATACTTCTACTTAACAAATATTCTTACAATTACATCCTCGTTCAGTTTCATCAACAATTCTACTCGTATGCACCTGTATTCGTACTCGTACAATACACAGCTTTTAGATGTATGTACTATTGGTATATACACTCTAATGATCAGCTCTTAGCAGCCCATGTAAGTCACCTAACACACGTGGGAACCATCATTTGGCAACTAGCATGAAATATCTCATAAAATTACAAAAATATGAGTAATCATTCATGACTTATTTACATGAAAACAAAATTACATATCCTTTATATCTAATCCATACACCAACGACCAAAAACACCTACAAACAATTTCATTCTTCAATTTCCTTCATCTAATTGATCTCTCTTAAGTTCTATCTTCAAGTTCTAAGTGTTCTTCATAAATTCCAAAAGTTCTAGTTTCATAAAATCGAGAATACTTCCAAGATTGCAAGTTTACTTCCAAGTTTTCTAAATCCATTCCAAGTAATCATCCAAGATCAAGAAACCTTTGTTACTTACAGTAGGTTATCTTTCTAATACAAGGTAATAATCATATTCAAACTTTAATTCAATTTCTATAACTATAACAATCTTATTCCGAGTGGAAATCTTACTTGAAATTGTTTTCGTGTCATGATTCTGCTTCAAGAACTTTCAAGCCATCCAAGGATCCTTTGAAGCTAGATCTATTTTTCTCATTTCCAGTAGGTTTATCCAAGGAACTTGAGGTAGTAATGATGTTCATAACATCATTCGATTCATACATATAAAGCTATCTTATTCGAAGGTTTAAACTTGTAATCACTAGAACATAGTTTAGTTAATTCTAAACTTGTTCGCAAATAAAAGTTAATCCTTCTAACTTGACTTTTAAAATCAACTAAACACATGTTCTATATCTACATGATATGCTAACTTAATGATTTAAAACCTGGAAACACGAAAAACACCGTAAAATCGGATTTACGCCGTCGTAGTAACACCGCGGGCTGTTTTGGGTTAGTTAATTAAAAACTATGATAAACTTTGATTTAAAAGTTGTTATTCTGGGAAAATGTTTTTTATTATTAACATGAAACTATATCCAAAAATTATGGTTAAACTCAAAGTGGAAGTATGTTTTCTAAAATGGTCATCTAGACGTCGTTCTTTCGACTAAAATGACTACCTTTACAAAAACGACTTGTAACTTATTTTTTTGACTATAAACCTATAATTTTTTTATTTAGATTCATAAAATAGAATTCAATATGAAACCATAGCAATTTTATTCACTCAAAACGGATTTAAAATGAAGAAGTTATGGGTAAAACAAGATTGGATAATTTTTCTCATTTTAGCTACGTGAAAATTGGTAACAAATCTATTCCAACCATAACTTAATCAACTTGTATTGTATATTATGTAATCTTGAGATACCATAGACACGTATACAATGTTTCGACCTATCATGTCGACACATCTATATATATTTCGGAACAACCATAGACACTCTATATGTGAATGTTGGAGTTAGCTATACAGGGTTGAGGTTGATTCCAAAATATATATAGTTTGAGTTGTGATCAATACTGAGATACGTATACACTGGGTCGTGGATTGATTTAAGATAATATTTATCGATTTATTTCTGTACGTCTAACTGTGGACAACTAGTTGTAGGTTACTAACGAGGACAGCTGACTTAATAAACTTAAAACATCAAAATATATTAAAAGTATTGTAAATATATTTTGAACATACTTTGATATATATGTATATATTGTTATAGGTTCGTGAATCAACCAGTGGCCAAGTCTTACTTCCCGACGAAGTAAAAATCTGTGAAAGTGAGTTATAGTCCCACTTTTAAAATCTAATATTTTTGGGATGAGAATACATGCAGGTTTTATAAATGATTTACAAAATAGACACAAGTACGTGAAACTACATTCTATGGTTGAATTATCGAAATCGAATATGCCCCTTTTTATTAAGTCTGGTAATCTAAGAATTAGGGAACAGAGACCCTAATTGACGCGAATCCTAAAGATAGATCTATTGGGCCTAACAAACCCCATCCAAAGTACCGGATGCTTTAGTACTTCGAAATTTATATCATATCCGAAGGGTGTCCCGGAATGATGGGGATATTCTTATATATGCATCTTGTTAATGTCGGTTACCAGGTGTTCACCATATGAATGATTTTTATCTCTATGTATGGGATGTGTATTGAAATATGAAATCTTGTGGTCTATTGTTACAATTTGATATATATAGGTTAAACCTATAACTCACCAACATTTTTGTTGACGTTTAAAGCATGTTTATTCTCAGGTGAATACTAAGAGCTTCCGCTGTTGCATACTAAAATAAGGACAAGATTTGGAGTCCATGTTTGTATGATATTGTGTAAAAACTGCATTCAAGAAACTGATTTCGATGTAACATATTTGTATTGTAAACCATTATGTAATGGTCGTGTGTAAACAGGATATTTTAGATTATCATTATTTGATAATCTACGTAAAGCTTTTTAAACCTTTATTTATGAAATAAAGGTTATGGTTTATTTTAAAAATGAATGCAGTCTTTGAAAAACGTCTCATATAGAGGTCAAAACCTCGCAACGAAATCAATTAATATGGAACGTTTTTAATCAATAAGAACGGGACATTTCAATATGTGAGTATTGCTACTTGCTAATATGTTTAATACTCATTAATTTGCCAACTTGTTAACATGCTTGCTATGTGTTATTAGTTAGAACACTAGGATTCAAATAATTATCTTACTTCAATGAATTAAGTGTAAAATGGTTCACAAGCAATAATGGTTAATAATCTATTTAGTCTTGTCTAAGTAACACATTATGTAACATGTCCAAGTACAACTTAACATTGATGTCTTTACACACTTAATGTTTAACTTAGAAAGACATCTTTCAATCAATCTTTATTTAATCTTGAAATGAATATAATTTGTGATTAATTGAAACTAGCAAGTTAATGATATGTTGACTAGTCTTTAATATTGAACCAAATACATTAATGAATCTAACTAAGTCTTGACCAAACTGAGATTACCCAAATTGACAATCAAGACACTTCTCCAAGAATGTTGAGTTTACCACATTTGGAGTGTTATGTAATTTTCATACAATAAGACCAAATATCACACACTTAATGCATATAATACTTGTATAGGATATTGGGTTTCGTTTGCAGGTGCTAGATGAAGTAAAGATTCCAAAATGTGGTGTTCAAATCTGAGTCAAACGGCTATACAATGGATACATATTTTGGACTGAGGCACGCACGGTCGAACCACGGTCGACCGTGCCAGTGACCGTGTGACAACGGCTAGTTTTTGAATTCCACTATAAATAGCAAGCATTGGAGAGCATTTGAAGGTGACCTTCTTGCACATTTTAAAGGCTTATTTCCAGAGATCACAAGGGCTTTAATTAATACTCAAATGTGATCAAGCAAGAGAAGATTCTATGATCTTATAGATATATAATTTGGTTGTTTATCTTGGGTGTGTTTGGCGCAAGAGCTTATGGGAGCTTATGAGAGCTTATGGGATCTTGAGCTTATGATTTTAATAAGCTCCAAGTAATAAGCTTTGTTTGGTAGACATAAAAAGTAGAGCTTATGAAAATAATAAGCTCTAGAAAAATAAGCTACTTCTAGTAGCTTATGAAAAAAAAGTAGAGCTTATGAATTGGAAAATAAGTTCCAGCTAGTTTTCCAAACACTTACAGAAAATAATAAGCTCCAGCTACAAGCTTCAAAAATAAGCTCCAGCTCCAGCTCTAGCCCATAAGCTCCAGCTCCAGCTACAAGCTACAGCTCCAGCTAGTTTCATCCAAACATACCCCTTGTGAGTTTACTTAGTGTGATGTATGTCCTAAAATTATCTTAGGATTATCATCACTAATTGTATAATTCTTGTAACTTCAATTAGTAGAAGCATAGGCTAGCTTAGTGATCTACTTCCTTAAAGGGACTTAGGAAGTTGATTAATCTTATTTGGAGATTAATGCTTGTTCAAGTTGAAGATAAATTGAGCTAGGTTGGAGTTGGTCTTTCAAAGGGTTAGAAATATTAGGTTTGTTGTCTACTAAAGAAGTTGAAGACTTGTAAATCGGATCTCTACCGGGTTTGAAGAAAAGTTCTTAGTGAAGCAAGAAATTCCGATTAGTGTAATCGGAGAGTGGATTAAGGTGGATTATATTAACATCTACCCGAACCACTATGATGTAACCTCAGGCCCAATCAACTTGCAACCTACTAATTTGGGCTCATACTTGGAACACGCCAAAAATAGATATAGCAAAAACAAGTGGATCAAGGATAACTGACATATTCAAGAATGGGATAATAAAAGTTGCCTTTTTGCATCGAAAAGTCCTATTGAATACCTATCTTTGCATCTAAAAAGTCCTATTGAAGTCTTTATATATTCATCTTTTGTATGATTGGCAACTCAATTGTTTTTTATTTAAAATTACTACTCGTGGAAATAAGAAAGCCACAGGCTTTTGTGTTATTTTGTTTATCAGACTATCATCAATATTTGTTCGGCCACGATCAGCCACTAGTTGGTATCAAGAGTTTGGAAATGGCCGGACGAACGGGGCGCAGAAGAGGGCGAGGGGCAGGTAATCGTACAAACGCCGAGCGAGGCAACGAAACTGACCCACGGGATGTCGAGATTGAGCAACTCCAACAACGTATTGCTGAGTTAGAATTCAATTATGAGCAAGAAGAAACTGACTCGGACACCACTTATGTGCCACCGGAGTATTCTAATCCATTTGCACATCAGCCGAGAAGGTTTCATCAAGGTTACCAGGAAGACCCACTTCGTAACATCGGAATGAAAGTGGAAATTCCAGAGTTTGCAAGAGCCGTAAAACTAGACGATTTTATTGATTGGTTGAGCACGGTTGAAAGAGTATTTGATGTCAAAGAAATTCTAGAACACCTAAAGGTCAAATTAGTTGCAATCAAACTGCGAAAACATGCATCTTTATGGTGGGATCACGTTAAAAGACAACGATTGGTTGCATGAAAGTCCAAAGTGGACACATGGGAAAAAATGCACAAGTTACTCCGAAGGAAAGTTCTGCCCGAGAATCACAGGCAGGAGGCATTCATTGACTATCACAACCTATAACAGGGGTCTTTGAATGTCTATGAGCTTATTCAAGAGTTCGATCGACTACGAATGCGGTGTGATGCACGGGAATAGGATGAACAGGTTGTTACGCGTTTTTTGGGGGCTCTTAAACCCGAGATCACGGACGTGGTATCCTTACAACAATACCTCACTTATGAAGATGTGTGTCATTTATCACTTAAAGTAGAGAAACAACAGCGAAAGGCTAAAGGAAAGAAAGTTTTTAATCGGGGCATACCTTCACCAAAGCCTACCACCCCATTACCAAATGAAACCAAAACTGATGTACCTTCAAAACCCAATGCACCACTAAGCAGTAGTCGGGCACCGCGATGTTTCAAATGCCAAGGGGTAGGACATTATTTTCGGGATTGTCCTAACCATCGAACCGTAACTGTACAAGACACCTCGGGCGATCCACTTTATGACACCGATTGTGAACAAGATGACAATCATGAAGACAATGGAGAATTCGTTTACCCTGATAAAGGGGAGGCCTTGGTCATCCAACGAACACTAGCCGCATCTGGGGGTGATTCAAAAGACGACAGTTTATGGCTACGTAACAACATTTTTCGTTCTAAGGTTACAGCACGAGGTAAGGTGTGTAATATGATAATCGATTGAGGTAGTTGTGAAAATGTGGTCTCTGTTGACATGGTCAAAAAACTTGGTTTGAAAGCTGAGGAACACCCAGAACCTTACAAGCTCACATGGTTAAAAAAAAGGAAATCATATCACAGTGAATAAACGGTGTTTGGTGCAGTTTTCCATCGGAAAGAAGTATATCGATGAAGTGTGATGTGAAGTTATCCCAATGGATGCGTGCCATATTCTCCTTGGTCGTCCTTGGCAATACGATCGAAAGACTAAACACGACGGCTATCAAAATACGTATAGCTTTTACAAAGACGGAGTTAATGTGACACTTGTACCCCTTGATACACGCAAACCTACTGATGTCGATCCTAATTTATTTATGAGTCGAACAGAAATTATTGAAGCTGTGAAAACCAACCCTTTGATTTTTACGTTGGTGATTGAACAAGCAAACAAGGTTGGTCATCATATTCCAGTTGAGGTTAAAGGGCTACTACACGAGTTTTCAGACGTTCTACTTGACGATATTCCTCTCGGGCTACCGTTAATGCGTGATGTACAACATTGCATTGATTTCGTTTTGGGCTCTACAATTCCAAACAAGCCCGCTTATCGTATGAATCCGTCTGAATTCGCCGAGTTGTAAAGGCAAGTAAACGAGTTGTTAGCTAAAGGACTCATTCGCGAGAGCAAAAGTCCTTGTGCCGTCTCAGCCTTACTTGTCCCCAAGCATGACCGCACGTACCGTACGTGCATTGACATCCGGGCTGTGAATAAAATCACGATTAAATATCATTTCCCCATTCCTCGCTTTGATGATTTATTGGATCAGTTATATGGTTCTACTTTCTTCACAAAGATTGATTTAAGAAGCGGTTACCACCAGATACGCATGCGACCGGGGGACGAGTGGAAGACCGCATTTAAGACGCGTGATGGTCTTTATGATTGGATGGTCATGCCATTTGGGTTATCGAACGCACCGAGTACCTTCATGAGGTTAATGAACCAAGTCTTCCGGCCTTTTATCGGTACATTTGTGGTTGTTTATTTTGATGATATTCTCGTTTATAGCCTAACCATTGATCAACACTTAGAACACCTTTGACAAGTATTCACGATCTTGCGAGAACAGAAGTTGTTTGGCAATGGAAAAAAAATGTCATTTTCTTGCATCTCAGGTCACTTTTCTTAGTTATATTATTTCGGGTGACGGGATTCGCATGGACCCGGATAAAGTCACTGCCATCCTGGAGTGGCCTGTTCTAACCAATATACATGATGTGCGCAGCTTTCATGGGCTTGCGACATTTTATCGACGGTTCATTCGCGACTTTAGTACAATTATAGCTCCAGTGACCGAATGTATGAAGGGTGGAAAATTTAGTTGGTCTGATAGCGCCACTCGCGCTTTTAATAAGCTGAAAGAACGGGTCACCCAAGCCCCGGTGTTGGCCTTACCAAACTTCGACGAGGTATTCCAGGTAGAGTGTGACGCATCTAGCTTTGGTATTGGCGGCGTCCTAAGTCAAAATGGACGACCAATTGCATTTTTTAGTGAAAAACTTAATGAGGTGCGACGCAAGTATTCTACATATGACCGTGAATTTTATGCCATGTTTATGCGTCGCACCTCATTAAGTTTATGCGTCCCTCGTAGCTCACTTCGTGAATCAATCGTAATTGAACATCATGGGGGGAATTGCTGGACATTTCGGAGTAAATAAAACTTTGGCATTAATCAAAGGACAATTTTTTTGGCCATATATGGAACGTACGGTTAACAATATTGTTGCTCGATGTCGCGCCTGCCACATCGCAACGACTCATGGTAGCAATGCAGGCCTCTATATGCCATTACTAGTTCCAAGCCGTCTATGGCAAGATGTAAGTTTGGACTTTGTACTTGGGTTACCTAAGACGCAGCGACAAAAAGATGCGGTGATGGTGGTTGTCGACCGCGTTTCTAAGATTGCACACTTTGTGGCATGCGCTAAAACTTTTGATGCAAGTCATGTTGCTCGACTATATTTTTTTGAGATTGTACGATTGCATGGGATTCCCAAATCGTTAACATCTGACAGGGATATGAGGTTCGTCAGTCACTTTTGGCGAACCCTTTGGGCACGTGTGGGGTCGAAACTCAACTTTAGTAGTGCGCATCACCCACAAACGGATGGACAAACGGAAGTTGTAAACCGCAGTCTTGGTAATATACTTCGCAGCTTGGTAGGCGATCACCCTAAGCAATGGGATTTGACATTGGCTCAAGCAGAATTTGCCTTAAACCGCTCGGTCAATCGAACTACGGGTAAAAGCCCGTTTGAAATCGTTTACGGGTTCAATCCTCTTACTCCTTTTGACATGCTCCCTCGTCCAGTGCATGATTCTGGCCATAGTGATGGTCGTATTCAAGCTGATCAATTCAAGAAATTACATGAGCAGGTGCGTGAGAAAATTACAAAACAAAATGAGGAGTATCGGGTTCGGGCTAACAAGCATCGTGAAAAATTGTGTACTCAGTAGGAGACTTGGTTTGGATTCATCTATGGAAGGTGCGTTTTCCCACTGGACGTTTTGGTAAACTTAAACCCCGAGCTGATGGACCGTTTCGAGTGTTGGAAAAAATTAATGATAACGCTTACAAAATCGACCTTCCTGGACACTACAATGTTTTCGCCACATTTAACGTTGCAGACTTATCACCGTACCTTGAAGATAGTGAGGAGGATTTTGACTCGAGGTCGAGTCTTTTTGAAGGGGGAGGATGACGTAGCATCTGGCCCAATCAACTTGCAACCCACTAATTTGGGCTCATACTTGGAACACGCCAAAAATGGATCCAGCAAAAATAAGTGGATCAAGGATAACTGACATATTCAAGAATGAGATAATAAAAGTTGCCTTTTTGCATCTGAAAAGTCCTATTGAATACCTATCTTTGCATCTGAAAAGTCCTATTGAAGTCTTTATATATTCATATTTTGTATGGTTGGCAACTCAATTGTTTTTTGTTTAAAATTACTACTCGTGGAAATAAGAAAGCCACTGGCTTTTGTGTTATTTTGTTTATCAGACTATCATCAATATTTGTTCGGCCACGATCGGACACTACACTATTAATTCTTGTGTCTATGTTCATTACGTTACTTTACTTATCATTTTGAACATAAACACCACGCACATCAAGTTTGAGTTAAATGTTGATCATAGTTAATCAAATTTAGTGATCAATCAAAAAAGTGTTAAAAAACGTATTAAATAACTTTCAACCCCCCTCCCTCCCCCCCTCCCTTTCTAGTTACTTACATACATGTTATCAACTATGACTTTCCAGTTTGATAACATTGTGCTTTGGAACCGAAGTTAAATTTCTAGGTTAAATTAAGTCAATATTATTATAAAAATAAAAAAATTAGCGAGAAGGTAGACAATACATTTGATAATATATTTTGAATGTGATATTCCGTTTACAATTTTTAGCCCGTCTTTATTTGTTAATATGATAATCTTGATATTTGTTTTGTTTATCAATTAGTATGGATCGGGATAGTATATTGTTTAATGTTTGCAATTTTCAACTGAATGCAAAACAATATTTAATTAGGTATTTTAGGTTTTTATAATATGATTTGTAGTATTAACAATAATTTATGGTAATATAGGAAGTTGCTATCAAACTCGGATCAATTCTGATGTTTGTATCGAGACAAACTATAATCGTTAATCACCATTCATATCTATTTGATGTTCGACAATGGTTTGTAACGATATGTACAATGATTTTTCATACATCGGTTTAATGGAAATTATATGAGATTCTATCACTTTTATCAAAGGGAATGAATGATAGATTCAAGATGTTACTGAATCTTTAAGGTTAACATTGATACTAAAAGAAACTTTATTACCAAGTCAATGACATGATCATATATAGTTTATTGATCAGAGGCATGACGTAATGTATTTTTATTTGTTCATAGGACTGGATTGTGCAGTATTTAATTGGTGATTTAGAGGTGGTAGTTTAGACCCATTTTTAATTTACACATGCTCAAATTATAATGATAAGATGTTTAAATGTTTGAAGAAACTTACATTACTTAGGAAACCTATATATAAATGCTTGTGTTGTTATTATTCGATGATGACCTTAGTGTTTGTTGCATATGTTATGCTTTTTTGGGTGTATATGAGATTATGAGATAAATACTATTGCCAAAAGAAGATGGCAAGATAAGGATCCTAAAAGGACATCAACAATGCATCTACTGACCAAATAGTTTGATGGAAAGAAATTTTCGAAGTATCATAAACATATTTTGTTATTGTAATTTTTGTTTTTATTCCTTTTTGGTTTGAAAGGCACAAGTTGGTGCAATGATTCGAGCTGATAATACTGGAAGAATTACAGATGTAATTGGTAAAAAATTGGTTATGAAACTTGTGATGTTTTGTGTGTAGTTTTATGAAGACATGTGGAATGAACCTAACTTATATTAATTATGTTTAAGGTTGGTGGTTAATAATGTGGACATGCTTCAAGTTGTGTCTGATTTTTGCATTATCAACGGTAAGTGAGTATGTGTGTTGTATTGTTTATATACTTAAAAATTTACCTTATGAATGTCTTATAACTAAGCTAATTGTAAGATTTTCGTAGTTGATGAAGGGAATGTAAATAAGCTAATAGTATGATTCTTGTCTAAATTTATAATTGCTCTACAGATTTTTAATTTTTATATATGCTCATCATTTTGTGATTATCTTTTCCATTGTGTGTAAAGTACGTTGTGTATCATCATATAATTAAATAAAAAATACATATAGTTTTTTAATATAGATATTTTTCTAAACAAAAATACGTGAATTCGCGCGTCTTTAACTAGTTTATTGTAGAAACCTTGTCATTAATAATATGAATTTTAATAAATATTGATTGATAAGTTTATTAATTGATATTTTATATTTATCTTGGAAAATTTAACTACATTAATTAAGGCTTATCTTATGGGGGATGATTCTCACACACACTTTTTTTATCCTCACACATCAATTGAGTATTATTAGAAGGGTAAAAGGTTGAAATAGGTGTGTGAGGATCAAAAAAGTGTGTGTGAGAATCATCCCCCTTATCTTATACTTTAAAGGCATAAATTAGTCAATCTCTTTTTTAAATGTATATATCTTAAATATACATTTAGTTATGCTGTAGGAAAGTTTCATAAAATGATTTATTAAACTAATACATTTAGTTATTCCTTAATTTGTTACTTAATTTAAAATTGATTTATTTTTAAATAAATAGCATAAAACAATCATTCTCAAACGGATAAGGAAATACTTCGTATGACTTAATAGATAAAAAGAATAAATAGCTCCTTAGTGTACATTAGAACTAGTTTAATACCCGCGAATTCGCGGAATTATGAGAGAAAATTTGTTACACTGAATTAAATGATTAAAACATTTAAAGAACTACATGATTAATACATTTAAAGTATAGACAGTTATAATTTTGTGTGGTCAGTTAAGTATCACCTTCTACCTTCGATGTAAATCAAAGAATAATATGAGACTTCAGATATATATTAAACCAAAGTGAGATCAAATTCAATTGGTATCTAAAATATCAAGTTCATAAAGAATAAGAACGTGCTCAAAGCATCCTAACATAATAATGGAAAACAAATGATCATAGTCAACTCTCTAAAATTTTGTGACCTTCGTGATTGTGAACATATACATGAATTCACGTGATGATAAATCAAAATACTAACCTAAAACTGTGCAACACGTGTTGCGGGGTGTGTACTCAAATCGCCTCCATCCGCAAAATTTTAGTGTCATGATTCGCTCGACTGTTGCTCCAGCAGGTGTGTCACATTTTCAAGTATGATTTTTTAGTCGCACTTACGCTTCAACTAAAAAATTTCTCACATAAATTTCAAATTGGAACTGAGTTGTAGACATCCTTCTGAGTTCCCTGCAAAGATCTAAGGAGTATCTAATTTCTATTGTTTGATGCATAATATATATGGCTTGTTACTTCTTACGACAACATAGTTGTCAGAATATCCTTGGTTATTGGTATCACCCTCTGGGGGTCGGATTCTTCAAATTAAAACACAGGTTCCTTGTCATACGTCGATGATGTCATGAACCTACTCAAATTATTTTTCCAGTAGGCTTAGTAAAATCTTTCACAACTATATTTGGTGGAGAGGATTGAGATTTGAATATCAGTTAATGAATATTTGAGATATGAGATTTGAAATTGATTAGCATATGAGTGAATGGTAATAAAAATGATTCTGTATATGATGGAGAGATTTGGGAAAAGCAATTACCGGATGCAAACCTCTATGGGGATTTGAATGGGTTGTGCAGGCAGGCCATGTTTGAGACACTTAGATAAGCTATTAAAGCTTGATCCCAACATTCAAATTTATTCACATACCGCATCCTGCAATAGATCCTGATAATACAGTTATACCGACAGCGAAGCCAACTGGAAGAGCAAGCCTATTGAATTTTGCAGTATTTTTTTACCCAAGCTACTGATTTAGTCTGAGGTTCCAACCTGACAATATCACAAACAGTCCAGAAGAGTATGGGCTCGCTGTTGGTTGAGATCACACTGATGTTTGATCCTGAGGAATAAATCAATATGATTGACGAACTTCACAAAATAAATATAAATAACGGAAAATTTAACCTATCTACTAAGTGCGTTATGGTCTATGATATCAGCTCAAAAAAAGCTGTCAAATAAGTCAATGGTGACAGAATATTTTTTATTGCATAAAACATCCTAAAACCTTCATTCAAAAGCTACAAATTACGGATCTTGTAATCATACTTGATAAACTTTTAGTTGGTCAAAAAGCATTTAGGGAAAACTTAACTCGACCCATAAAATATCTGATGTTTTGACACATCACTTAAATAATCCAATTTGCCACTTGGACTTGATGTAGTTCTTAAAAAGATACAAAGATATTCAAACTGGAGGTAGGTAAAATCATGCCTTTGTCAGTAATATTCCATCATTAGCTGGCAACATCAATTATTAGGTAAAAAACAATTGTTAATTAAGAAAAAACACAAACTCAGTTGACAACAACAATTTACAATTTAGAAAAAACACAAAATAAAAAAAAATATTTGGTCATCTATGAAAACAATCTTACGATATAATTGCACAAATACTATAAAAATATCAAGTAACACATGCATTATAGTCATATAAAGAAATGTTAAGTTTGAAAATGCCAAAATGAGTACATAGTCACTAACCGGTAAGTGATATGCACCCCCACAACCATCAATGATAACCTGAACGACCTATTTTCATTTTTGCTTCATATGAATGGTCCACCCAGGTTTCAACCTCTATCAGATATACCATATACATATATCATATACAATGAGAAATATACCTGGGATATCCTCTGAACTTTCTTCTTCTTAAAGAGATCTCAGGCATGTTTTCAACCCACCTACATAAGAGCATTCATTGGTGATGTGTCCCATAATTGCTTTCGCATATATACAATGTCATGAATAATGGTTTTTAGTAACTCTGGTTTTTAGTAACTCACTGACTGTAATAGAGTGGAGTGATGCTTGAATTCCTGGTTTATCATACCAATGAATAACACATCCACACAACAATTAAATGAGGCATTTGGTGCACTCTGGGGAGCAAAATATAACAAAAAGCTTATGATCGAAGTATATAACTCATTGGACCGGTTATTAAATTACACAAAATCACATTGAATATGGAAGTGAAGTAACATGGTACTAAGAGTGTTAGCCTTAACATACACTGAATCAAAGATTATTATCATTTAATTATAACACATATCCAAGGTATACAGCTATCAAAAAGCAATGTATACATTATAGGGAATTCGAAATAACATACAATAGTAATAATAACGCTAATGAGAAGTAACGTACGGATTCATCATCAGAATTAACTCAGTATCTTACACTTATAAGATAGAATGTTTATGTTTATGTTTGATCTTTTGTAGAAAGAAATACGTCAAACAAAAAAATGATGGGAACTTTACAATCATACCAGAAAATAGGCAGAAAAACCAACATCCTTGATTAATTCAAACAAAAAATGAATATCATATTATAAGGAGTATTGCAAAAATGTAAGGCATGGTACCTAATGAGCAACCTTTATGTAGCCTATAAACCCGTTGAACGCAAGCTAGTTAAATTGTTACACATACCACAACAATCGTACCTTGATAACTCTTTTGTGCTTTCTCAGATTATTTGTTTTCCCTGCACTTCCGTCGTGTATATTTATTATGTAGTCTTCAAATGACCTGCCACAATATTTGAAAAATATCCTCCTTATCAACAATACAGACAAAACTAAGTGGATATTAGGCAAAATGTGAAGGCAACACTATAAAATAAATTGGGTAGCTTACATTCTTCCATTCGTACATATCTTTATAATCACGATCTCATATGTCAAAATAAATTTTAACTTGAGTCTGCACCAGTCTTATAATTAATGCATAACGTTGCAGACTTGGCTTGGAATTTACAACAATCTCGGCATGAAATGCAATAAAACAGATTAAACTTTATTTGTATCAAGCTTTTTAGTGCATCTGTTAAGCAAAAAAAACATTACATACAGAAGTAGCAACTTCATGAATCATCCGACCAATATAGAGTCTACATATTTCTCATAAATAATAGTGTCTCAAATGTTTGAAATTAAATATGGCTAAAATC
This sequence comes from Rutidosis leptorrhynchoides, assembly GCF_046630445.1. Lineage (NCBI taxonomy): Eukaryota > Viridiplantae > Streptophyta > Magnoliopsida > Asterales > Asteraceae > Rutidosis > Rutidosis leptorrhynchoides. Next base: position 119,186,719 of record NC_092337.1, read on the forward strand.
AAACCTGATTATAAATATGTACGACCTGGTTACGGTTTGAAGACATATGAAGTGATGAATAATCGATTTACCTGTTGGATCCCAAAAATTGAAACCCTAGTTGTGCAAGGTTGATCTGTAGTAACCTTTTGAATAGAAACCCTAATTTGTTGTGGCGAATTTGTGATGTAATCGAATCGCTAAACAAATTAATCTGTAGAATGATTAATTACTGTGTGCATATTGATAACTGAATTTTATGAAGAAGGGGAGTTATAAATGGGGAGTTAAGAAATGAGAAGTTTGGAAAAGAAACCTCCCTCTCCGTGCGTGCGTTTGATGAATTTGTAAGGGTAAAATAGGTTAGGTCAATTAATCTTAACATAGAGAGATTAATTCAAGTTAAGACAAATCCTAGCCATTAGATCAATTTTTTTAATGGAGGGAATTAAATTTGAAAGGGAATTTTGAAAAGCCTTAACTAATATGGGCTTTGTTTTAATAGGAAGAGAGGATTAGAACCTACCCATATAATAATAATAATAATAATAATAATAATAATAATAATAATAATTATTATTATTATTATTATTATTATTATTATTATTATTATTATTATAATTATAATAATAATAATAATAATTATTATTATTATTATTATTATTATTATTATAATAATAATAATAACAATAATAATAATAATAATAATAATAACTAGTGAAATTACCCGTGGAATCACGGATTTTTTAAAACAAAACAGTTTAATAATATGTTTTAGGTATTAAGTGAACGGAAATGTTAAAATTATTTAGTTTATTGACCTGTGAAACTACAGAGTCTGACTAAGAAACTCGTCAGCTGAACATTTCATCAAACACCTAAAATACATATTAAACAATCCACATTCAATAATAAGAGATAATATTGGTTGTCATTTTATTTTAAAGTTGTTAATTAAAATATAAATTTAGAACTGGTTTCCTTCTGCCTAGTTTTTATACCTTCTCGTACTCAATTCATAATAATTAATTAAAATAATTCAAAATTATTTAATTTTAATAATGAAAATAATTGTTAATAAGATTTAATTTTAATTCAAATTAATTTAAATTAATGACATCACCCGCTTAAATTTTATATATATATATATATATATATATATATATATATATATATATATATATATATATATATATTTGTTAATAAGATTTAATTTTAATTCAAATTAATTTAAATTAATGACATCACCCGCTTAAATTTTTTTCTTCTATTATTTGATTTTTTTTAATAAAATAATTAACTTTTATAGAAACTATAGTATAGAACTAGATAAAAGCCCGGCCGCGCGTTGCTGCGGCTAAATCCCAGTCATTAGTAGAGTGTTTATATACTTATAATTGTAATATATTTTGCTCAATTGACGACAATAATTACATGATTTTTGTATATAATTTTTATTAAATTACGTTATACTTATATTTGTTAAATATACTTTAATGATTTCATTTCATTAACGTGTAATTCATTTCATTTCAAATTCATATGAATAAACTATGCTATTACTTCAAAATGCATATAACGTGTAATTTTGTCACATAATTTTGTTACATACATAAACTACATGCATAGTTTTCATAGGTAGTCCATGAAACTTTGTTGCTTTGTATAGCCTCATATGTCAGAACACTTACCGCCGGGACCGGTCCCGAGAATTTGAGTGCCCTGAGCGAGGCGAAAAAAAGGGCCCTAACAAATAATATAAACTATTAAAAAAATGAAATTAGAACTACGTACCGTAATAGTTAACAAACGATTATTGAAGTTCTACTCGCATTCTTGATAACAACTTGTTTAATTACCTCTTCACAATTTATAATCCATTATATTTTGTTCAAAAAATTGTAAAACCATTAGACAACATCGGTGTGTTAACAAAAAAATATATACTATAAAATCATTAGAGAAAAATATATGTAAATTTAGTTAGTGTTTTTGTCCCACTTGTAATTATTATCCTTATATACTAATAACCACTAGATATTTGGTCGCTCTCTTCACAAAAACACCCAAAACAACATTTCGTGTTCTCCTACAAAACCACACAAACACCGAATATTTCCGACCGACCTTTCATCTATCCTTTTCTTTGTGCGATTGTTCTTCACATATAGGGTTTGCCATGATTGTTGATATACATTTTGGTGTTTTCCTACTGAATAATTGTGGCCGATCTTTCCTATTCGCTACCAACAACACCTCTTCTACTCACATATGTGATTGGTTACTTCAAGAGCAGAATGCCCTAAATTAATGTTCACACTAAAACATACGGAGTATTAAATTAATGGCAAACCCTAATATACTAATAACCACCAGATATTTGGTCGTTCTCTTCACAAAAACACCCAAAACAACATTTCGTGTTCTCCTACAAAACCACACAAACACCGAATATTTCCGACCGACCTTTCATCTATCCTTTTCTTTGTGCGATTGTTCTTCACATATAGGGTTTGCCATGATTGTTGATATACATTTTGGTGTTTTCCTACTGAATAATTGTGGCCGATCTTTCCTATTCGCTACCAACAACACCTCTTCTACTCACATATGTGATTGGTTACTTCAAGAGCAGAATGCCCTAAATTAATGTTCACACTAAAACATACGGAGTATTAAATTAATGGCAAACCCTAATATACTAATAACCACCAGATATTTGGTCGTTCTCTTCACAAAAACACCCAAAACAACATTTCGTGTTCTCCTACAAAACCACACAAACACCGAATATTTCCGACCGACCTTTCATCTATCCTTTTCTTTGTGCGATTGTTCTTCACATATAGGGTTTGCCATGATTGTTGATATACATTTTGGTGTTTTCCTACTGAATAATTGTGGCCGATCTTTCCTATTCGCTACCAACAACACCTCTTCTACTCACATATGTGATTGGTTACTTCAAGAGCAGAATGCCCTAAATTAATGTTCACACTAAAACATACGGAGTATTAAATTAATGATAATCGGAGGGTTTACCGATTTGTCAAACTAATAAACGATTTTCAAACAAAATTGTCCTTAATACGTTAGACCATTGATGAAACCAAAAAACCCTAATTTCACATACAATCATATCGTTCGTCAGTCGTGATAATCGAAGTCTGATATTCGATTGAGTAACCTACAACCAAAACAACAGTCGCCTTGATTTAATTTCACATACAATCATATCGTTCGTCAGTCGTGATAATCGAAGTCTGATATTCGATTGAGTAACCTACAACCAAAACAACAGTCGCCTTGATTTTTTGATCGAAGGGTGTCACCGTTGGGTATCATCGCAATATTTTTTCCTTCTAAATTGTTCGATTCAGTAGCAATTGCGTATTTGATTTTTCCGTTTCTAAATTGTTCGATTCAACAGGTTAGTGTTTCAAATTTATTCTTTGTATTTAAAGTGTGTATTACCTGCATTCCAATTCGTATGATAAATTTTTATAGAAAATTTATGTTTCTTTTAATTTCCCAATTGGATTCTTATTTTGCATGGTTTATAAATAGGTTTCCTATAATACATTTTTGATACAACTTGATTTGTGTTATGCAGATTATCTTACTCAGTTGTTTGGTGGTGTTCTGCATTCACTTTATTTACAGTTATCTCGATCATAAGGTAACTTTTTAAGTTTGTTTATTTTTTGTGATATATCTAAAGTTTGATTTGTTCTATTTGCTAAGTTAGTATATATGGATAAAGTTAATTGAATAAACCCATTAGATAATGGCCATAGATAAAAGAAATGCTTTATATGATTTGAAAACTTTTAGTTTATAGTAACAACTACTCTTAATTTATAGATGTGTTATGTGAAACTGAAAGTATCAATGTTAAGATTTATTGAATGATTGGGGAGTATCGCTTGCATTCTGGAGTTCGTTTTCTCAGGCTCAATTTCTACTATGAACGAACATGGACGTGGCAACAAACTCTTTCAAATTCTAATCAGTACATATATATTTTTGTGTTTAAATAAATGTTGTATAGTTGTTTGTGTAAATGTTTTTGAACATGTTGAAGGGGAGAATTGGGAAGTGGATCCTAGAGTTGTGTTCCAAGGACGTACATGAAATGATGGTCAATGCTCCCGTATATTTGGTAATGTCTTCCTCTTTGTGTTTATATTTTGTTCTATTATTGTAGTCGAGTTGTTTCTGGATTTCATTTTGTGGTTGTCAGTTTCGAAGTGTTGTAGCATTTGCATTCTTGCTTTTTGGCAAATGATAATTTAAGCTTCTTATGTTAGGTGTATCGTTGCTTTCGTTTATTCTGTAGATTTGGTTGGCCTATGTACAAGGTTGCATACATCTTAATTTATGCGGTCATACTTCAGCAAAAAAACATAAGCGTTGCCATGATTCACAACACTATTGTTTAGTTGGAACTTCTATCACTGACAAAGTCTTTTGGTACTCACAACTCAAGAAGGTTTGATAAAATATAGGCTTTGATGATATATATGTGGGAGTTAAGTCGAGTATCTTGCGGGGCAATTCAAAGATTGCAGCCATGCCGATTCATGTTCTCTTGCTTGATTTTAAACACGGATCTGAGCCTCGATAGTTGCTTGATTTTTATCATTCACACTTAAATTTTCTCTTTCACGACCAATGAAAAAAAAATTAGGTTTCGTTCCCTGATGTCGCAGCGACAAAAACTTGGGTTTTGTTGTTTGTTTTTTGCGATATACGATGTGATTGCCTCAACAGTGAGTTTTGCGCTACCTCTTCTTTAGGTGCACAATTCGTGAATTTTGGTTGATTTTTTAGGCATTTTCTTTAATTCGAACCTATTGAAGCCCGGATGTTTTGTTTTTTGTTTGTGAGGTCGCATTTATCTGCTGCATTTGCTATAAGGTATTCATCCTTTTCATGTTTAATGTTTTCTAGGTTTTTATTTTTGTCTAAATTTTTACAATGTTTTATTTCAATTTTGTTTCTCACATTAGGATGTTATGCTTTCAAAGTGTCTGAATTGATTGCTACTGATAATAATGACGATGAATTGGTAAGTTCATTTGCGGTACAAAATGTGTTTGTTAAGAGACCATGTGTAAGGGATTGTAGTTGTGTCACTGCATTTTGTGCCGACTTGATACACCGACGCTTCACCGCTGCACCCATCCACCTTCATCTTCTCTTAATTGATTCTCTCAGTGGGTTAGTTGAAGGTGGGACTAGGGATTTTTTCCCTATTTACTTCACGTATTTTATTAGTTCAGTTATTGGTTATAAGTCGGCTCTAACACCTTGATTATTTGTGTTGTTGAACCTATTTCCATGTCTCTCTTCATGTCTTAATGGATTGGTAATAAAATTGAACGGTCGGAGCAGGGTTTGTTAACGTTTTTTGCACTTGCTGTTAACATTCGTTGCAGGTGTTGTTGATTGAAATCTCAATTGGTCAGTGATCGTTTTATTTTCAAATTTACTGTAGATGTTCTACTGTAAGTGTGGATAAATAAATTTATTTCAGTACGGTGGTATTAATGTGTTTGCTTTTACGTTTTCTTAGGTTGTTGTTGCTTGCTCTTAATTGCTCTCGCCACTTGCAGATTGTAGGTTAGTTATAGTTCCTGATCCAACCTATCACAAGGTTTGATAACATGCACCACTCTTCTTGGTTTCGAATTTTTATACAATATGCATTCTCACTGTTTACTACATTGTGTATTTTAGCATGTGCTCTCACCTTCTACGTAAATGCAACTTTTGATGTTACAGAGTAGTGTAAAAGGGTTGTGCAATTAATAAAAATAAGGCTGGTTAGCTGGTAATTATTAGAGGTGGCAAAATGGGTTGGGGCTGGTAATTATATTATGTTGATTGAAATGGTTTGGATCTCTGATTACTTCAATTTTATCGACAGACTCTTTTGAAAAAAGGATTTACGTGGTTGTATTAGAATACGCTTTCGGCGAAGTTCAAACTATTTAATCACTTTCGAGTCTAGCTAAAAATAAGTGAATTTCCATGAGGTGGTCAATCTTTCAACGGCTTTAGTTGCAATTTTGTTCAAATCGTTCGTCGGTACTCTTTAGCTACTTACAGGTTTATTGATGTTTACGTTGATTTTTCGTTTATCCCTACAGACTTTCGGGGGTGTCGTCCATGAACAAAACACCAACTACCTTTTGATTTTACAAATAACAATCTCACTTCTTTGGTGGTTGTTTTATTAATGTTGCAGGTAGCATTCTTTTGGTTTCTTATGAATCTACACAAAAGGACTAACTATAGTTGGTAATATCTTCGTTCTTCCTTTCATTCATGATATTTCCTATTTTTGGAACAGACAATAAGCCCGAAATTCGACTTTGTGTAATAAAATAGAAATTCCTCCGGTTGGTGTTTAATTTCAATTTTTTATATGATAGGTTTTTTGCGTTTAACATAATTAGGTATTACGAATAAGAACCAATGTCTATTCAAACGTAACCGCCGCAACGCGCGGTCCGTTATTTATCTAGTTTAAACTATTGTATATGTAAATATATGTGGTAACGGGAATAATTGTAAAACCATTAGGCAACTTATAATTGTAAATTTAAGCTAGTTTTTATTGTCCCACATCGATGTATTCATGAAAAAATATATGCTATAAAATCAAAGTTGTCAATTAGAAACCAAAATCTGTTTTCATGGGCCTATATAGCCTTTCTGTTTTCTTGGGTTTAATAAAATTCTCATTAAAATACTGGGCTTAGCAATAGCAATTTTTGTGTATAGATAATATTGGGCCCCTAAAATTAGTGGGCCTTGTTCACATGCCCACTTTGCACCCCATTGGGGCCGGCCCTAGTTACCGCCTTCACTTCAGCCCAAAATTACATAGCATTATATTATACTTATATACTAAACCTCCTCCCATTTTTTATACTTATATACTAAACCTCCTCCCATTTTTGGGTCGTTTCAGTTTTAACGAATTGTCATTTTGAGTTTGCGTTCACACTACAAACGGTCCTCCAACTTTCGCACAAATTACACAACAACCCCTCAACTTTACACTTTTTCAGGGGTAAAAAACGTAAATTTATAATTTAATTAAAATAAAAAAATCTTACTCCACCCGAATTTATAACGGGCCCTATCTTCTCGCTCGGTGCGAGTTAAATTTTTCCGAGGCCACCGTTCAACTCGAAAAAATCTCACGAACCCAACGGGACTAACTATATGCAAAATGGACATCGTTAAAAAAACACTAAATAACGGGCCCTATATTCACGCTCGGTGCGAGTTAAATTTTTCCGAGACCACCGTTCAACTCGAAATAATTTTACGAACACAACGCGACTAACTATACGCGAAACGGACATCGTTAAAAAAAAAATATTTCGGGCTATATTGCATACATATATATACATATACAACACGACTAACTATACGCGAAACGGACATCGTATATCCAAATTGGACCGCGCGTCGAATACAACCGCAGCAACGCGCGGTCGGATTTTTTCTAGTTCACTCCCAAAAAGCACTACTACACACAAAAGGATATAATTAGTAAATAATCAGCTTACGGTTATTTTTTAAGAATTGATCTTTCAACTTTATTATATTATATTATATTATATTATATTATTATATTATATTATATTATATTATATTATATTATATTATATTATAGACAAAATTACATGGGGGTCCCTGTGGTATGTTCAGAATTACAACTGGAGTCCAAAAGATTTTTTTTGACTTGGGGGGTCACTGTGGTATGCATTTGTTTCACGGGGAGTCCACTTCACTAACAACTGCCATTATTTCTGTTAAATTCTAGCATGTGCAGTGCACATGAGGGTAAAACTGTCAGTTCCATTATACCTTTCTCTTTTCTGACTCTTTCTTTCTCACTTTCTTTAACTCTTTATTTTTTTCTTTTCTCACCTGCAATTGAAACATTTAAAACTCATTCATATTGAGTATGAAGTTAAATCAAACCTAAACAAAACCTTAGTTTTCAAAACCAAAAAGCAGAATAAATAGTTGAATGCGTTCGATTAAGCAAACCATTAAATCACCAATTAGTATATGCTATGAAACAAGTAGCAATCTTGACACCAAAGTCAGGTCAAATTCATTACCATCTTCGTCATCTAAACTTCATCACAACGTACCACCGTATGATTTCGACATCTGATTTTGGTTGCATCATAACCGTAGTTTCGTTTCAGATCTGTTTCAGATCTCGTTTCCGGCGTGTGGTGGGTTTGGGTATATGGTTTAAAAAAAAAAATCTAAAATAAGCTTCCTATTTCTCAAAATTAAACTTATCAATATCATATATCTTATCATAATCAATTAATCATAATCATATTAAAAATGATAATGATATATGATGACATCACACGTCGTTGCATAAATTTGATGACAACACACGTCTAACATTTACAATCAACATAGTCTTCATTTTCTTCTAATTTCATTAAGAATTAAAAATTAAAAAATAATATGGAGTAACAAATAACAGAAATGAAGATAGCAACTTTTAAAAGAAATAGATCTGATGTGATTGAGGCGGAAATCGACATCTCCAGTGTATTGAAAAGCCAACAACAGAAACAATGTGGTGGTGGTGAATCAGGTAATCGACGGTGGATGTTGTTTCATCGTAATACTGATTTTGAAACTAAACCAAGAAATTATTAAGAAACCCACATATTGGTACATTTTGCTTTGAGTTATTAGAGTTAATTAGACTTAAAGTTCATGTATTTTGATAGATCAAAATTTAGGGTTTATTAATGTTAGAGTGGATGAAGATGCAAGTGTGCTGCTACTAAGGAGATGAGGACGAATAAAAAAAGAAAGTGGGAAAGAAACATCTTAGATGACCATTTTACCCTCATGTGCACTGCACATGATGGATTTAACAGATGAAGTTAACAGACGCTAGTGAAGTGGACTCCCCGTGAAACAAATGCATACCACAGTGACCCCCCAAGTCAAAAAAATTCTTTTGGACTCCGGTTGTAATTTTGAACATACCACAGGGACCCTCCGTGTAATTTTGTCTATATTATATTATATTATACTTACACACTAAACCTCCTCCCAAATTTGGACACTAAACCTCCTCCCAAATTTGGTCGTTTCAGTTTTAACGAGTTGTCGTTTTGAGTTTGCGTTCACACTACAAATGGTCCTCCAACTTTCGCACAAATTACACAACAACCCCTCAACTTTACACTTTTTCAGGGGTAAAAAACGTAAATTTATAATTTAATTAAAATAAAAAAACCTTACTCCACCCGAATTTATAACGGGCCCTATCTTCTCGCTCGGTGCGAGTTAAATTTTTCCGAGGCCACCGTTCAACTCGAAAAAATCTCACGAACCCAACGGGACTAACTATATGCAAAACGGACATCGTTAAAAAAACACTAAATAACGGGCCCTATATTCACGCTCGGTGCGAGTTAAATTTTTCCGAGACCACCGTTCAACTCGAAATAATTTTACGAACACAACGCGACTAACTATACGCGAAACGGACATCGTTAAAAAAAATAAATATTTCGGGCTATATTACATACATATATATACATATACAACACGACTAACTATACGCGAAACGGACATCGTATATCCAAATTAGACCGCGCGTCGAATACAACCGCAGCAACGCGCGGTCGGATTTTTTCTAGTTAAATACAAAACCCCACCACTTGCGCAAACAAACCAAATAAGATGTATAATTTAAATACAAAAATGCAAACAAAAACACTATGAAAGATGGTTTAGTCAACAAAAAAGCGTGACGGAGACGACCTTTAACAAATGGCTGAGTCGCGCATGCCAACAAATCCATCGCTGAGTACAAACTACATGTTCCAAAGATAACGGCTCAGACAAATTTTTGGCCAAAATCCAGTAACATGGTTTTGGGTTCAGATGGCACTTCTCTTGGCCACCTGCCTACTACTAACTGGAAACCAAAATCCGACATAAAACAAATAGTTGACAACAAAGGCCACAAATGCAGAAACCACTATACAAACCTATGATCAATGAAAACATAATTCCAACAAAGCCAAGCACAGAAGTAAAATGTAAAGAAAATACAATGCATGAACAAATTATAGAAAAAAATAAAACACAAAAAAGAACCAATCGACAAAATAACACAGAAACTGAACAAAATTCAATTGCAAAACGGTAAGAGAATCCACAAAACTTAACTAATTAACATATATACAGATAACGCAAGAACTAAAATTATAAAGAAAACACAATTATTAACCATGGCAAAAAAAATAAAGGGTTGTTACCTGACTGAATAGCTTTGGTAGTCGTTGCTGGAACTTTAGCTTCATTCGGATATTCTGGGTCCAAATTTGCCAATTCGAAGGCGCTGTCGATGATAAATTTCGGACATCCTCTTCTTGATAGTGGGTTGTAGCAGAATCGGCCGTTCGATTATCTCAGCTCCTCGTACGTCCTGCAAAAAAAAAAAAAAAAAAAAAAAAAAAAAAAAAAAAAAAAAAAAAAAATTCTAGCGTTGATTCGAAAGCTACCAGATGGGGTTAAATTTTAAGAAAGACTTTGGTTATTGATCAGAAGATGATTAACGCCCAGATTTAGGATGTTGCTAGTGAAGGAAGGTTGATATATCATAATTTTAATCATATATTAGGTCTAATGAAATCGAATTGCTATGTGTATTCGAGGTAATTATATGATATGCATACATACAATCTTTTGGTTCTCATTATAGCCCAAGAGCATGTAGATAAGTGTATTCGAGGTGAATATAATATTTGCAATTTTTTTGGTCCTGTAATTGATTCTAAAGTTCATGTGGAGTGTTATTCTTTCTTGAAAGTGAACAATGGACTTATTGCTTATGCACTCTATACTTCGAAAGACGGAAGTGAGATTCTTTTGTTTAATATGTACGCCTTTGAAATCTGTTCATCCTGCAATATTACTACTCATTGAATTGGCAAAATCGGTGATTGATTATTCATAATTCATTGCACCATATTAACAACCCAAATATATAAACAAACACATCAAGAAACAAAGAAACCACCAAAAAGAAGCTACCCTAAACATAAAGAGTACTTGAACCAATAACAGGAAGTCTATTAAGGTAGTTAAGTCGCATGTATGTACCTTTGAGTTCAAAGTGAACAGAGGACTCGCACAGCACTAACCATATACGCTGCAACCAATCGCTTGCCAAGCTCGATTGTCTTTTTCTCTTTAGTTCAAACACCTTCACCCATTCCATCCATTTCACTTCCTTAAACTATTCATACTCAAAATTGTCGGAAGTTCCACATGATTTATGTTAAAGTATCCAACACAAACATATACCATTCTGTACATATATTGTACAAATCAATATCAATAATTAAACTTTGCTAAGGTAAAATAGTTCATCAACATATTTGAATTGTGAATTAAATTATCATACAAAATTGTCAAGGCACAAATTAGACCAAATTAGCCCTAATTTTTAATTAAACACAAAATATTGGGTTAAACTTAAAGATGATCAGAAAAAAGTGTTACCTAGATTACCCATCATGGATTCTTTTTCATCCAAGCTACAGAAGCGAAGTTTAGGAAGAAAAAAAACGAAATTTCAACAAACAACCTATCATCACAAATTCAAAATCAATTTTACACACAATACCTCTAAATATAACTCAAGCCCTAACTTATATTATCCTTGGTTTCGTTTCTATTATATAAAAAGAATTTATAAACCTAACCTGATTACGATTTAAATAACAAATTAGAGAAACAGTGGTATGGGTTAATCAAATGAAGGCTCAGAACTGATTCTGCAAACAGTGGTTCAATCCGGCATGAGTTTTGAAGCAATCGGTTGAGTGGAGGTGGTATTCCTGGTGGCTGGCGGAGCAGACGGTTTGTGGCGGCGATGGTGTTGGTTGTGTCGGCGATGGTGATGGTGGTGGTGGTGGTGGTGGTGGTGGTAAAGGAGGTGATTAATTTAGAGGAAGAAGTGAAAGAGGTGATTAATTTGGAGGAAGAAGTCAGATGGTTAATTTGAAAGAGGTGAGCAGGTTAGTTTGTGGTGAAGGTGATTTGGGTGTGTGCTTGTCGTTTGCAGTAGTCAAGCGACCAATTTTTGAGTGGCATCTGGTGTGTGAGAGTGTATGAGAGTAAAATAATAATAATAATAATAATAATAATAATAATAATAATAATTGGGGAATAGATAGAAAATGGAGTGTGTGAATTTTAACATGATGAAACGCAGACAGAATGAGATTGGGGTGCTTAATCTCCTTACTGTATTTATTTAGAATAGTTATTGGGGTGCTCACCAGGTGTTTGTTAAAAGTTCCCAGTGAGTTTTTCCTTGGCTTCTTGATTAAAATTATATTGGTATATGGGGATTTTGCATCTGTCATTTTAGCTATGCGCTTCAACTAAAGGTTGTGTGTAGCTATGTCGCATGCCGCTGTGAAGTTTTATTGTCCCTTTGTGGGTCTTAATGGCTGTCAAAATGAGAGTGGAAATGGGCTAGTTAGAAGTTCTCTTATCAAACATCTTAGTGATCGTCATTGTGGTATCGATGCGCGGGATATCACTCGACATTCTCTTACTTCTAATTTGGGTGTTTATACTGAGGCTGATGTTACTTTTAGGCGTATGGGGATTTGGTTATGTGGTGTTTGCTACAAAACACACACGGTACGTGCTAAGTGCCGTCATGGTAGGACCCGGATGTGCCGCCCCCCGATGAGGGAAATGGTGTTGTTCGTTTTGTGCTTCATAATTTTTTCAAGCCACTAGCCCCCTCTTCTCCTGCTCGACTTTGTATTGAGGATGGTTCGGTGCGTGATCATTACGATGGTTTTGACGTGGCTCTCCTTGATCGGTTGTTCTCTAAGGGGTTTCGCACGGTTAAGTCTATCCCTCCCAAGTGTTGTTTGGGGTTTTCTCGGGTTTTGAAAAGTGATCTTGATAAGGTGATCTCTAAGCCTGATGACATTTCTTGTTGGGTCTCTTTGTTGGTGTTACCCCTTTGTACCCTTAAAACCTTTCGGCCACGGAGTAATCGTGAGTCTAGGTCTTCGATAAAGCGTCGGCATCAGGAAGAGAATATTTCCCGTGCTATTTGCTCTTGGGGGACAGCGGGTGGAAGTTTACAGCTTGTGAGGGAGTATTTGGCAGAGGATTCTCCTATGTTGTCAGTGGTTGATGATGAGGTCCTTGATTTGGAAGAGCGTAATATTAAGCAGTGTCGTAAGAAGATTTGTGATGGCCATTACACCGCTGCAGCTCGTGTTCTTTCTTCATCAGGCGTTGCTCCTTATAATGACGCCACACTGGCGGACTTGCTGTCTAAGCACCCTTTTTCTATAGCTCCATCCTTGCATGATATGACGGTTGATCACCTTCACCTCGTTACGACTTCTGTTGTTGTTTTGGGCCAGATTAAAAGTTTTCCTCGGGGCACTTCATGTGGTAGGGATGGTTTACGTGCACAACACCTTATGGATTGCTTGAGTGGTGCTGCTGTGGCAGTCTCGGATGAGTTGGTTGGCTCTATTACTGGGGTCGTTAATCTATTTCTAGCTGGAAGGTGCCCTATGGAATTAGGAGAGTATATAGCTAGTGCTCCCCTCACACCGCTTGTCAAGCCCGGCGGTGGTCTTCGTCCTATAGCTGTGGGTACTGTTTGGCGACGTCTTGTTTCGAAGGTTGGCGCTGCTATGGTTGGCCAGTCTTTGGGAAGTTACTTCGATGGTCTTCAATTTGGTGTTGGTGTTTCTTCAGGTGGTGAGGCAATTCTTCATGCTGTGAATCGGTTGATTGAGGATCGTGGCTCTGATGTTGGCCTCTCTATGTTATTAGTTGATTTTCAAAATGCCTTCAATCTAGTTAATCGTACGGTCATGTTACGTGAAGTTCGCCGCCTTTGTCCGAGCATTTCTCGGTGGGTTGAATTTTGCTACTCTAATCCAGCCAGATTGTATTATGGGAACCACACCTTATGATCTTCTCAGGGGGTGCAACAGGGTGATCCCCTTGGTCCGCTGCTTTTTGCTTTGGTCTTACAACCCTTGGTTTCTAAAATCAGAGATAATTTTGAGGTTTGTCTTCAGGCGTGGTATTTGGATGATGGCACTATTATTGGGGACACTTTGGTGGTGGGGAAGGTTTTGCATTTGATTATGGAGGATGGGCCTCGTTTTGGGCTACATCTCAACGTTGAAAAAACAGAAATTTTCTGGCCTACGGAGGACCCTCGCAGCAGGCAAGTAGGTGTCTTTCCTCCTAATATTGCTCGGCCTTTAAATGGTGTTAAGTTGCTTGGGGCCCCCGCAACTTCCGATCATGGTTTTAGTAGTGAACTGGTGATGCAAAGGGTGACCAAGTCCATTGCGCTTATGGATAAGGTTGCTAAGCTTGATGATCCGCAGTGTGAGTTGTTGTTGCTTAGGGCATGTACGGGAGTTTCTAAACTCTACTTTACCTTGCGTACTTGTCCTCCTAGTATATTTGAGGCGGCTCAACGCGCTTTCGATGGAGCCCTTCGATCTTCCTTGGAGCGTATTGTTACTGCTTCAGGGCTTGGGTTTGGTAATTGGCAGTGGCGGCTTGCCACCTTGCCATTTGCATTTGAAGGGCTTGGTGTTTATTCTGCGGGAGATGTTCGTCACTATGCTTTTCTGGCTTCTCGATTACAGTCTGCTGGGTTGCAGACCAAGCTCTTACGTCATACGGGTATTGTTGGTCTTGGTCGTGCTTTTGAAGATGCATTGGGTCTGTTTAATAATACGGTTGGGTTTGATATTTTAGGTAATCCGAGTGAGGTCGCTGCCCCAATACTCATGAAGAAATTGGCAGATGTTTATTTCACAAAGGTTACCGCTTCTGCAGAATTCACTTTTTCGTTATCTCCCCGACAATCGGCCTTATGGAAATCACAGCAGGGTGATCACACCTCTGCTTGGCTAAGGGTAGTCCCTATTTTGGGGTTGGGTCAGACGATGAACGCAAAGACTTACCGATGTGTGTTGTGCTACCGGTTAGGTGTTCCGTTGTTCTCTATCTCGACGGCATGCTCTGCCTGTTCAAGGGTTTTTACTGGGGATATTTTCGGGGATCACGCCGTGTCTTGTGCTGGTATGGTGGGTATTAAGCATCGACATAATATTGTTCGGGATTCCTTTGTTGATGTTTGTTATCGATCTGGGATTTCAGCGAGAAAGGAGGTTGACATTGGGTTGCCTGGAGGGAACGACAGGGCCCTCAGACCTGCAGATGTGTTACTTTATTCCTGAAATTGTGGTCGCGATGTTTGTGTTGACTTGACTGGGTCTTCTCCTTTGACGCAGTCTGGGCTTTCTGATTTTGTCCCTGGACGTGCTGTGGTTGATGCGGCTCGTCGAAAGCGAGTCAAGTACGAATCTAGCTGTCAGGCGATTGGTTATGGTTTCATTCCTTTCTCATTTTCTTCCCTGGGGGAATTAGAGAAGGAGGCTGTTTCTTTGCTAAAGCGGGTTCAGAAGAGTTCGATGGCGCAAGATATTGGTGCCGGTGCTGCTGCTCATATTTTTACTAGGATAGGTTTTGTTATTGCTAGAGGTATGGGGCTTAGATTGTCTCTAGGCTTCCCACTAATTTTTTGTAAGTTTTAAAACTTTTAAGTTTTTTATAATAATAATAATAATAATAATAATAATAATAATAATAATAATAATAATATAATAATAGTATTAAAAATGCAACTTAATCACAATTTCTTCCGTTTTAAACGAAAGTCAAATGAATGATGATATACAAAAACTAAAAAGTCAGCTGGCCATGATCGTTGCTTGCCACCTTCAAAAGCAATATTGAGACCATAATAACTTATATCTGAAAAGTGAAAGCCAAACCCCACGTACACATAATTAATTTTCACTACAATGAAGTATGTAATTTGCAACACATTTTACGATCCTTTCCAACATTTAAAATCACAAAATATTAAATTGCGGACGCTTCCTATATACGTCAAAAATACCAGTGTCAGAAAAACTTCTCACTTTTTAACGCTTGGGAGTATGAGGAAATAACTACCATTTTGACGCTCATGTATGCCAAAAATGTTCTTCACTTTTTAACACTTGGAAATGTTGAGAAACAACTCCTATTTTGACGCTCATATATGTCAGAAATATATCATTTTTTGACACCTATACTTGTTAAGAACTCTCCACTTTTTGACACTTAAACTTGTTAAACTTATCGAGTTATATTTGTCGATTATATTTCAACTTTTAAAACCCATGAAAATTTGATCCTACCATTTTCATGGCGTTTTTTTTCTTTTTTTCTTTTTACCTATTGGCCGGAGGTCCTTTTAGAAACAATCTCTCTATTCGTCGAGCATAGAGAGGGATGACTTTCTCTACTCTTGGAGTGTTTCACTCGGAGTGGAGAAACGACTTCTCTTTATTCTAGGGTAGAGGAAGGATTGTCTACGTCCCACCTCCCCCGTACCCCACAAAATGGGATTGGATTTTTTGTTGTTGTTGTTGTTGTTGTTGTTGTTGTTGTTGTTGTTGCATAGTTAGATTGATGTATGGGATTTTTGGGTATGCCCTATGTAAAGAGCTCAATTTGTTTTCCTCGGCTCTATTGAGTCGACATCAACCGTCGATTTATTGGCGACTTGACTGACTCTTAGGGCCTAAATTAAATTCCTGGCAGGATTTAAAATCCATGGAAATTTGATTCTACCATTTTCATGGCGTCTATTATTATTTTTATTTTAGTTTTTTATTTTTCAAAAAAAAAAAACTTTTTCCTACTTAAAGGCCGGAGGTCCTCTCGGAAGCAATCTCTTTATCCGTCGAATAAAGAGAGGGATGACTTTCTCTACTCTTGAGAGTGTTTCACTCTGGGTGAAGAAATGACTTGTCTTTATTCTCGGATAGGAGAATGATTGTCTACATATCACATTCCCCATACACCACTCATGTGATATTGGGTTTTGTTGTTGTTGTTGTTGTTGTTTTGTTGTTGTTGTTGTTGTATTTCAACTTTTAACACCTAAACATGTCAAGGATAAACCACTTTTAACACTCTACTCTTTACCACTTTTTGACACTTATGTTTGCCAATGATATTTCAATTTTTGACATTTATATTTGTACATGTATTATATACACCAATTTTCACAAAAGCATAATCTAGTTCGTTTTCTAAATTCATTACAAACATATTATGACACCCCGCCAAATTCTCATCTGACGGCGTGTTAATCACAGGTCCTAAAGTTAATAGTTACGCCATCTATATGAGACGTTTCAAAGCATTCGCATTTAATTTTTTAAAAACAGTTGACTTTCAAAACATAACTCAATAAACAAAATAAGTAATACTATTGTGATTGTAACCACAAGCCAACAGTATTAAACAGATGCAAAAGTTTAAATGCGAAAGTAATAATTGTCTTTAATAAATCATGCTGACTCCATGGTAAGCATCAAACAAACAGCGGAAGCTATACCTGAGAATACAACACGCAAAAACAGGTCAACAAATAATGTTGGTGAATCTACAGGTTTAAGTAAGTAAAAAAGTATCTGAAAATCAGTAATCAGAAAATAGTTCGTTTGCATTTGACCACGAAATTTCAATAAGCACAACCCAACGTTGCAAAAGTGTTACATAATCCATGAGCACCTGAATATTAGCATAAAGACCTCCTTTACCCCATAAAAACGTATACACTTGTTCAAGTGTACAAACAGTTCAAAGTAAATGCACCACAGTTAAAGTAGGGTGAGTTTTGTCTTAACCTAACGGATCCGTCTATCTAAATTGTGTTTACCCGAAGGTAATAAAAGTATTCAAGCTAGGGGCTTTGTGAACAATAACTCAATATGTATAATAAGTACTCATGTCAAACATAAAAGCATTTATAAAATGTAAGTATAAACAGCGTGTATTCTCATCCCAGAAATAGTAAGTAAAAGTGGGACTGTAGATTCACCTTTGAAAAGCTCTGTACGAAAAGTAAGCGAAATAACTTGTACAATTTACTGCCGAGTAACGCAACCTAAGTATACGCATATAGGTTGATCAATATATATAGCTTATACACTAGTGGTTTCATAGAGTAAGTTGTCCTATTGCTCAGACTTGACACGTTTCAAAGTAGAAGTCAACACAGAGTCAACTAGTCCAAGCAAGTCAACAAAAGCAAACAAAAGTCAAACTTGATCAAAGTAGTCAACTAAAGTCAACCATATCAGTAGTTCATGTATTCTTGGTCAACATGTCAATCCTAAGCCAACTAACATGTTTTAGCTCACAATTTGTCAAGTACACGTTCACAGTTTATCGTTTAGCATATAATTCATGCACAAGTTGCAAACAACACACATAGTTCATAGCACATAAATCATGGTAATATGACAAACTTCAGATCACAACTAGACTCATAAACGTTTCCAAAGAGCATAGTCAGGTCCTCATACGATGTCTACAAGTCGGGTTTCAGATAAGGTGCAGTTAAGGTTTACCAAGTCAGTTTCAATCTGCGCACCAATCTCGTAATGGTCATAACCGGAGCTAGGGACTTGAAATTAATGCAAGGTCAGTGGCCATGGTTAAAGGACAACTCAAATTAACACATATCAAAAGATGAGACTTTATTTTTTTTATCTAATTGGTACAGTTTATTCATGCAAGTTAGACGTTCTGTTTCAGCTCAAACCTGTAGTTATCAAAACTACGGCCTTATTGTGCACAATGTATCAGGTTTAAAGGTTTGCAATAAACTAGACTTTGGTCACATATCATACAAAGTTCAATTATCCAGAAGGTCAAGTCCTCAAATCATCCACAACTCATCCTATAGAGCTAAAGGTGCATACGTAGCAGATTTGGACAGAATACATGTTATCATTTCGACACCCACATTACGCAAGCTATACAAATCCATATAACACAAGGCCTAGATGAAAAGTTATGTAAAACATATGAATTCTCCAGATATGCAAAGACTTGATTCAATATCCCATTTTAAATTTTCTTTAGAATTTATTTTAAATTACCGAGCAAATCAGTTTTGTCAAGAACGTTCATTTAAGCATAACGTGAGCATTACAACTTCAAATAACATGATATCCTGTCTAACTTGAGTGTTTTTTAATTCTTTACACAACAATGATCAGTATATAACTCAATTCCATGCCCATTTTTCCAGAATTCGAATAAATCGCAGATTCATCAACAAAACTTCATTTAATCATAACTTACGCATATGGTAATGAAAATACGCAAATCCAAAGCCTAAAATTATTAGTTTTTTGAGAGGATTCAAAATATGTAATAATATTTAACATTCAATAAAGTTATGTTTTTATAATCATGCAAAACAAATTCGGAATTAACCCTAATCACATCAAACAATCGAATTACCGCAAGCAATTAACATAGAAGCGTATAGACTTGAGAAATAGACATCTTACACTATCAAACATCAATAAAATCAGATTTATATCAATAGGGTTTATAGTTTTATACCTCAAATATTCAAATTAGTTACACCAATGCGTAGAGGATGACGGGAATTGCAACGTTCGTGTTGAAAGCTTAATCTAAAAATCAAAAATTGAAGGTGCTAGGTTGGTGATGGTGATCGACGAGCAGGAGGCCAGGAGGAGAGGGAAGTCGAATGTTTTAGGTTATTATGAGGGTTTGGTAATTTACTTGCTAATTAAATCCCTTAAGGCTCTAATCAAACTAGTAACTAGCAAAAAGGCCCAAAATTGAAAATAAAGGGGAAGGGGATGGGTGTTCGGTCGAATGGGGCCCACTAGGGGTATCCCGGGCTCGTGTTCTCCAATACTGTGTAATCGTAGTCCGTCTCAAGTGCCGTTTAAACGTACCGAAAGCCCGGAACGCTAAACCGATCGTTAAAACGCAACCAGTCGTTTAATTTATTAAAATACCAATAAATTAAATATTCTACAAAGTTAATAATTATTAAAAATAACTAGGTGCATTGCCCATGTATTGCACGAAGATGGTTATGGTTCCTGTATCGTATTTGTAATTGAGATTGGTTGATGTAGTATATGTCGAAGGTGCTACGTAAAGCTGTGCACGACCAAGTTAACAATACATATCTGAAATATTTGGATATAAACATATATATATCATCTTGTGCATTTTAAGACCAACAATGTGTCAATAAGATCATAGCTGTAACGACCATACTTTTTCCGTTATCATTTACCGTTAATTATTTAACGACCGTTAACTGTTATTCGTACCACGTCACTTCTATGACCTATATTATTATTTTTGTAATAATATATTAATTATTATGTGCTATGTGAATATTTATATTCATATTTTAAGTTATACGCTTCTACGTGTCGCGGATTTCTATCCGTCGAATCTTTTCGGTTTTCAAACCAACGGTCAGACTTTTGGGATTTTTAAATCCAAATTATTTTAAATATGATATTTTGATGTCATATGATTATATATAGTGTTTATATATTTTATTCGTCGCGTATTTGTTATCTCTCCGAAAAATCAATCGCGTAGTAGCATTTTCGCGTTTCGGGCTTCGATAGGGCGTTCGGGCTAAAAGCAATTACACATTTATCATTGTGGGCCATGTAGGGCCCACCTCATTCAGTTTTTGGCCGAAATACACCAAGAGAGGGGTGTATAGCCTCATTTTTTCCTCATTTTTGTAATTACACTCTCATTAGCATTTTCCACCAAACCTAATATTTTCTCTCAAGTTTTTCCTCCTCCCTCTCCTCCCTTTTGAGCCGTCGCCTACCACCACCACATTCATCATCATCTTCAACAATCAAGCAAGTAAATCAAAGGGATTTCATCATTTTCGGATTCACCGCATCGTTCTCTACGCGTCTATACCTTTCAATTCTCGATTGGGGTATAAAACCTAACCCTAGATTTTTAATTTTTCTTTATTTTTCTGTATTTTGATGTTATATTGATAGTATAATGATTACATGTTATTGTATTGATGATTGTATGCATAGAATTGCTCGATTATACATGTTTTCGGTTTGATTGAATTGGGACAGCAGATTTTTCGTTCATTTCTGGTTATGTAACTGATATAAAAGTGAAATTAAAGTATCTATATGAGTTCCTCTCATCAAGACATTAATTTTAGACTCCGGATTCATGTCATTTCGATTTCCGGAGCTTAAGATATGATTAAAATGGTATTTTGTTAAGATTGAAATATGAAAACGAATTGAACCAAGTTTGGTCTGACTTTGTGACCACTTTTGGAGTCTTTAGGTGTACAAGTATGTTAGGATTGATGATTGCAAGAACTTTCATGTTCGGGTCATCAAAATCCGAGCCACGAATCACCCGTTATTACTAAAACACGTTTTTGAACGAATTGAAGTTCCAAGTGGTGTAATGGCTGATCATCATGACTTGGTTACTGTTCTTGGAGTGTTCTTGAGTGAACCAATGTGTCGAATGGTTTTATTAGGCGGAGATATATATAAGTGATAATGCTAAAAACGAACATATATTTCATAGCATTATTCCTCAAGAAAGACAAGCTTTTAGTTGCAATTGTTCTATTTACAAGTGATATTCGTTTAAATAATAAAAGGTGAAGACAAAAGACAGATTCGACGAATTGAAGACGCAAACGACCAAAAAGCTCAAAAGTACAAAATACAATCAAAGAGGTTCCAATTATTGATAAGAAACGTCTCGAAATTACAAGAGTACAAGATTCAAAACGCAAAGTACACGATATAAAATAGTACGCAAGGACGTTCGAAAATCCGGAACCGGGACCAGAGTCAACTCTCAACGCTTGACACAACGGACTAAAAATTACAAGTTAACTATGTATATAAATATAATATAATATATAATTAATTATATAAATTATATATATATTATATTTATATATTAAAACCGTCAGCAGACTAGAATCCAAACTTGTGTGAGCTGGGTTTACGAACTCCGCGACTTGCGGAGTTTGTAGTGCAAAGGGACCGCGACTCGCGGAGATACCCTGGACAAAAATGCCTATAAAAGCTAACGCATTTTGATCGTTTTATATATCCTTTTTATTCTTCTCTCATCAAACGTATTATATATATATATATATTATAATTTTAATTTTAATTTTAATTTTAATTCTAATAATAAGGGTATGTTAGCGAATGTTGTAAGGGTGTAAGTCGAAATTCTGTCCGTGTAACGCTACGCTATTTTTAATCATTGTAAGTTATGTTCAACCTTTTTATATTAATGTCTCGTAGCTAAATTATTATTATGCTTATTTAAAACGAAGTAATCATGATGTTGGGCTAAAAATACTAAAATTGGGTAATTGGGCTTTGTACCATAATTGGGGTTTGGACAAAAGAATGACACTTGTGGAAATTAGACTATGGGCTATTAATGGGTTTTATATTTGTTTAACTAAATGATAGTTTGTTAATTTTAATATAAAGATTTACAATTGGACGTCCCTATAAATAACCATATACACTCGATCGGACACGATGGGCGGGGTATTTATATGTACGAATAATCGTTCATTTAACCGGACACGGGAATGGATTAATAGCCACTAGAATTATTAAAACATGGGTGAAATTATGTACAAGGACACTTGGCATAATTGATAACAAAGTATTAAAACCTTGTTACAGTTTAAGTCCCCAATTAGTTGGAATATTTGACTTCAGGTATAAGGATAATTTGACGAGGATAATCGCACTTTATATTTATGACTGATGGACTGTTATGGACAAAAACCAGACAGACATATTGAATAATCCAGGACAAAGGACAATTAACCCATGGGCATAAAACTAAAATCAACACGTCAAACATCATGATTACGGAAGTTTAAATAGGCATAATTATTTTATTTCATATTTAATTTCCTTTATTTTATATTTAATTGTACTTCTAATTATCGCACTTTTATTTATTGTTATTGTATTTAATTGCACTTTTAATTATCGCAAGTTTATTTTATCGCAATTTTATTTATCGCAATTTCATTATCGTTATTTACTTTACGCTTTAAATTAAGTCTTGTATTTATTTTTAATATTTTACATTAGGTTTTAACTGCGACTAAGTATATCCATTCTATAAATAAATAAATATCTTGTGTAAAATTGTACCGTATTTAATAGTATATATATCTTGTGTAAAATTGTACCGTATTTAATAGTATTTCGTTGTAAAAATAAAGCTATTTCATATACACCTCGCATAACATCAAGTATTTTTGGCGCCGCTGCTGGGGAACGACGCAGCGAAACGCCACACACATAAAAAAAAGAGAATTTTTATTAAGTTTTATTTAGTTTTTGTAAAAATACATTTTAAATATTAAAAAAATATAAAAATTTAAAAACCGAAAAAGAAAAAAATATATATAAATCTATTTTTAAGATTTTTATTTATAAAATTATAAAGTATTTCTATTTTTTTTATTTTAGTTTTTAAAATATAAGTTTTTATTTATTATATTTTACATAATTATTAAAAACAGAAAAATATATAAAATATAATTTAAAAAAAACTTCAGAACCTGTCGAACGATATTTGTACATTTAAAATTTTAACCTCCGCGACTCGCGGAGTTTGTTGCCAGGTTTACCGCAACTCGCGGAGCCACCCTGACACGACCAGAAACCCTAATCGCTTTAATTACGGAGTATTATTAATTATTATTATTATTAAACCCTAAATTAGTTAATTAATTTATTATTTAGTTTAAGTTTTAATTAATTTTTAATAATTAATTTTAATTAGTTTTATTTATATATATAAAAGTAATAGTTTTATAAAATAAATAATATAAAAATAATATTTTTATAAAAATTGTACTTTTTACAACTTTTAGTATATTTTTATATTTTGTCCCTTTTTAATTGTTTTAGCGTAATTTTTTGTATTTTTCGCTCATATTTAGTTTTAATCCATAGTTTTTGCCATAGTTATTTTTACTTCTAGATTTTTAGGCTTTGCCGTAAAATCCCTTAAGTGCTTTTTCTTTAGACTAAGATCTAGGTGCTTTAGAATTTTGCGACGCCTTTTTAAGTTTTGGTACCTTTTTAAGATATTGCCATTTGGGATATAGTTTTTCTTTTAAGCTTTAATATTTTTAGACGCAACTTTTAATTCTTAGTTTTTAGTTTTTTTTTAAGTTTTAACGCGCTTCTTTCTTATTTCTATTTTTCGACGCCTTTTACCTATGTATCAATTATCACTCCAATTAGTAATCTCAATTAGTAATTTTAATTTTAAGTTGGTGATAGTAATAAGGTTGGGTTAGTCGAGTATTTTTAAGTTTTATAAGTCACTCTTTTTCTTTCTTATTTTTCGAAGCCTTTTATTTTTCAACCCTTTTCTTTTTCGACCTTTTCCGACGCGCTCTTTTTCTTTCTTATTTCTCGCCATTCTAGTTTTTATGACTTAGAATTTTCTCTATTTCTTATCTAAAACTTCTTAAAATTACGAAAATTTATTTTAAGTGGTTAAATTGATAGACATCAAAATTTTCTGGTTCGTAGTAATAGTTGGATTTGTACATGGACCGGGTTATTGGAGCCAAACAGTACTCAATTATATTGAGACCAAACGAATGCTGCCCCTCTGCTGCATCTTTTGGCTATTCGAAACGTGGACAAAATCAGAAAAGTCTATTAATTGGATAACTTATATAATTTTTCTTCCTTTTTAAAAAACTAATAGGATATTCAGTGAATGCACCGAGCAAGACGTTCACCACCTTTTGTACGTTCACCACCTGTAACTCGATCAAGACATCTAGCAAATATTGTCGCCGTTGATTTTCCTTTAGAATCGTCATCCAGTCGACCAAGTACTCCAATTCAAATTTCCGATAATCTATTTTTTGAACCCGACCTCACAATTGAGAATCAGGAGAATATTCAGGGACGATT
This sequence comes from Rutidosis leptorrhynchoides, assembly GCF_046630445.1. NCBI lineage: Eukaryota > Viridiplantae > Streptophyta > Magnoliopsida > Asterales > Asteraceae > Rutidosis > Rutidosis leptorrhynchoides. The sequence goes on from NC_092337.1 coordinate 119,211,708, forward strand.
CATAGATCCTGAACTATTAATTTTTCCTGCGGAACCACCAATCATTCAAACAGAGATTGTTAAGGAACAAACCATTAAATCAGAATCCTCTAGTGATTCAGATTCAACAAATTCAATTATGGAAAATCTGGAACCTTTAAGTATGGAAGACCGAATGAGAGCTAAACGCACTGGCCAAGGTCATGTAATTACTCATCCAGACATTAATGCGCCAGATTATGAAATCAAAGGACAAATTCTACACATGGTGACTAATCAATGCCAATTTAGTGGTGCGCCGAAGGAAGATCCAAATGAACATCTTCGTACCTTTAATAGATTCTGCACACTATTTAAAATCCGAGAAGTTGAGGATGAACAGATATATCTCATGTTATTTCCTTGGACTTTAAAGGGAGAAGCCAAAGATTGGTTGGAATCGTTACCTGAAGGGGCGATTGATACATGGGACGTTTTAGTTGAAAAATTTCTTAAACAATTCTTTCCGGCATCTAAAGCCGTAAGACTTCAAGGAGAAATTGTTACGTTCACACAGAAATCGAATGAAACTCTATATGAGGCATGGACCAGATTTGGAAAGTTATTAAGAGGATGTCCGCAACATGGTTTAGACACTTGTCAAATAGTACAAATATTCTACCAAGGATGCGACATCACTACAAGGAAAGACATCGATATAGCAGCTGGTGGTTCTATTATGAAGAAAACCGAAACTGATGCTTATAAAATTATTGATAACACTGCTTCCCACACACATGAGTGGCACCAAGAAAAAGATATCGTTAGATCATATAAAGCAGCTAGAGCCGATTCTAGCCATGACTTAGATTCCATTTCTGCAAAGATAGATGCTGTCGAGAGACGAATGGAAAAGATGACTAAGGATATACACTCAATACGAATTAGTTGTGAGCAGTGTGGAGGACCACATTTGACAAAAGATTATCTTAGTATTGAATTAACAATGGAACAAAGAGAGAATATTTCATACATAAACCAAAGGCCTGAAAATAATTATCAACCGCCAAGACCGATTTACAATCAAAACCAAAAATTATAATCGAAATGTTCCATACAACAACCAACAAGGTCCTAGCAATCAACAAGTATCCAACAATACTTACAACCAGCAAAGACCTAATTTTCAAAACAAACCACCACAAACCGATGATAAAAAGCCAAATTTAGAAGATATGATGACGATGAAGGTATTTCGTATGCCCGAGTGACATATTAAATTAATGTGGCTAGTATGTTATGATCCAAGTCGGGTCATACCCAATAACAAGCTTACCGACACGTTAAACGTATTTGATCTTAACGATTGGTTCATTAAACAAATACGCGACACTTGAACTTTAGAAAATCGGTTTTTCTAAAATATTATTACTTGAGATAAATTATTTGGATAATTTATATGATAAGGAATTAATTATTTATAAGATTAAATAGTTATGTTGTGATACATTTTGTAAAAAGGATTTATAAAATGTAAGTAACAAAAGGCATGGGATTATATGTAACTAGTTTTCTTTAGATAATTGAAAGTTACATATTTATTGATATATTCCCATGGGAGACGTTTTTAGGGGACCAAGATGGCCTCCCCATGCTTGATGTTACTCCCAATATATGCCACAAATCCTTAGTTATTGATGCTTGACCAAAATACAAAGTGGGCATGCATTCAAAGTTCAAGAAATACACTTAAAAACTGCAACAAAAATTCAGCTCTTGTAGACCCTGCTGGCCGAACTGTTTGGGCAGAATAGGAGAGCCTTTTGCTTGCTAAATTAAGGTATTAAGTGTCCTAAAATCCTAACTAAACAAAGGTGGGTGTTGGTGATTAATTGCTTGGGGTATCACTTGCTTGAGGCTTCAAGTTAGAAGCTCATTTTGCATCATATTCATCATCATTTCTGCTGTCCAATTCAGCACATTTCTGCTGTCCAATTCAGCTCATTTCTCACTCATTGAGGAGGTATAAACTTCTTCCTTTCTTGTTAATTAGTAAGCATTATTTCACAACTTGATCCAAGATGGGATTTAGCTTTAATTGGTTTAAAAATAACAAGTTAAATTGGTAATTTCATGCTTCCGTTTTATAATGATTCTTAAATGGTTTTAAGAGTTTCAACTTGTTAAATCTCAACAATGGTATCTAGAGCCGAAGTTGTTGAAATATGCTTCTAGATGATTTATTAAACCCACTATATTTTTGCATTTTATGAACATGCATGATAGTAGAATGCAAAAATTTTCGGGTTTGGGTGGGTTTCTTTTTTTTTGGCCGAATTTCATGGGTCCCAAAATGGGTTTTGGGTTGTTCCATGTTGTTCATATGTTGGTTGTATGATAATGTTCACAATCTACGCCTTGACCTTGTGATTGAAATGTTTGGTTGATTTATTTATTCAATTAGATTGTAATATCATTCATTTATATGGCATGTAATATTTATTTTGGCTATGTAATTTGTTTTACATTTGGTATGTAAAATAGAATAGGTTGTATTTTCATTTTCTAGATAAAAATGTATTAGGATACATATTTTGTAAAAATGAAGATACAAGATGATGAAGACTTGAAGAACACAAGGAGCATATGGATGCAAGGTTAAGTGGGAGATTTGAAATCTCCTACTTTGTATTATTACCCCTTAACCCGGTGACATTTGTTTTCGGCTAAACAAATGTCCACCAAAATGGCTAGATTGTGAACAAACCTGTTTTGCATGTGTGGTTGTTTGTATGTTTATTGTGTTTGTATGTTTGGTTGATACAATTAATTACATGATAACAACAAGCAAAACGACAATTTAATTGGTTAAATTAGACATATTAATGACATGCAAAGCGACAATTTAATTGGTTAAATTGAAAGCAACTAAAGACCTTAATAAATGGTTATTAAGAACAAGAAAAGGATCACATATATATAAAATGGTTTATATCAAGTAATTGGCTAATTACAAGACATGAAAATGGTTTTTCATAAGTACCATACACTAAATGCATGTTGGTGTATGGCATAAAAGTTTTCTCAAACTAGAATAAACGAAAACTTAAAATCCCTTTTACAAACAAGGATAACAAGTTTAACGCCATCCTTTTGTGTGACACTTAAGCATGTTAGGGAACTCATGATGGGATAAAGGTCACCTAACCATCATGAACAAACTAATATGATTAAGGTGAATTTCACATGCTTGTGGGATAAAGGTCACCTAACCACTTGTATGTTAAGTTTACACGTTTACACAAGTAGGACGACTTGATTTGGGAATCATGAACTTAGGGTCACCGAAGCATGAGGAACAAATAGGCGTTGATGGGATAAATATGACATGCAAAAGGATTGCATGATCCCATACATTAGAAGTTGCAAAAGGATTGCAATTGTCCATATAATGACTACCTAGCTAAATCAAATAACGGGATAAAGGTCACCTAACTGAAATTTGGTTTACCGTTGGATTCAAAAATTTAATATATCAATTGTATTAAAAGGGTATTTGATGTTAAATTAAAATTAATACTTAAACGAACTTTGTTAAATTTTGTAGATGGCCGCCAATAACAACAACATTCCAAACGCACCTATCAACTTTAATAACCTATCATTGATGTCCATCCTCGAAAAGGAAAATAACTCCCAATCCGTTTCATCTAATGTACTAAAGATGAAAAGCCTCATTGATCAATTGCGCCGTCTCAACAGTCCCGTGTCTAATGAATTAACCACAGACCTTATCCTCAACTCTTTGTCAAAAAGGTTTGTCACATGCGTGTTGGATTACAGCATGAATGATTGGGATAAGAGCATTGGCGAATTACATGTCATGCTAAGGACGGATGAATCAAGCATGGGTAAAAAGGCTTCACCCATGCTCATGATCAAAGAAGGTGGATCCAAGGATGAATCCTCTTCTAAGCCAAAGGTGGCTAAGAAGAAAGGACCCACCTACAAGGGCAAAGGAAAAGGGAAGATGGTTGCCCCAACCAACAACACTAAATGGCAAAAGGTTGCCAGACAAGCAAACTCCAAGGAAGATCCGTGCTTTGGTTGCGGTGTGATAGGTCACTGGAAACGCAACTGCCCGGTCTACCTAAAGGAGTTGAATGCAAAGAGGGATGCAGGGCAAACCTCAGGTAATGTATACATGATATACGTTGAGCTTAATATTACTTCTTCTAATACATGGGTATTAGACACAGGATGTGGAACTCATATTTGCAATTCATTGCAAGGGTTCATAAGAAGTAAACTAAATGCGGGAACAACAAGTCTCTACATGGGAAATGGTGCAAAGGTGCACGTAAAAGCTCAAGGAGACTTTGTTTTAAAGCTACCAAGTGGTTTGGAGCTTATATTGAAAAATGTTTTGTATGCACCTGATTTAACACGAAACATTATTTCTGTTTCCCGTTTAAGACAATGTGGTTTTAATCTTAATTTTATTAATGATGATATCCATGTTTTTTTGGATGATATGTTCTATTTTAAGGCCTCGCCTTTGAATGGTATTTATGAATTGGTTCATGATAACACATCATTCGATAGCTCAATATACCAAGCAAGCACCAAGAAGCTCAAAAGGGATTTGAGTGATTCCTACTTATGGCATTGTCGCCTTGGTCACATAAACAAGAATCGAATGCATACACTTCAAAAGAATGGTCTTTTAAAATCAAGTGAGGTGGATTCGTTTGATGTATGTGAATCTTGTTTACAAGGCAAAATAACTAAAGCACCTTTCAAAGGGACCTATGAAAGGGATAAAGACTTATTAGGATTAATACATTCGGATGTATGTGGACTTTTTAAGCCCATGACTAGGAATGGTGAAAGATACTTCGTTACTTTCATTGATGACTTCAGTCGTTTCGGATATGTCTACTTATTAAGACACAAGGACGAAACTTTTGAAGCATTCAAGGAATATCAAAACGAAGTACAAAATCAACTTAATAAGACAATTAAGGTACTTCGTACCGATAGAGGAGGTGAATACCTAAGCGATGCTTTCCAAGATCATCTTAGGAGTTATGGGATTATCTCACAACTTACTCCACCCGGGACATCCCAGCTTAATGGAGTATCCGAGAGGAGGAACCGAACCCTAATGGATATGGTTCGATCTATGATGGCAAGAAGCTCGTTACCTCTATCATTTTGGGGTTATTGCTTAAGCTCCGCGGCTCGTATTTTAAATATGGCCCCGACCAAGAAAGTGGAATGAACACCTCATGAGATGTGGTTTGGAAAACCTCCATCTCTATCATACTTAAAGGTATGGGGATGTGAATCTTACCCTAAGCGTTACGTCCATAATAAGTTGAATGCTCAATCCACGAAGTGTATCTTCATTGGATATCCCAAGGATGATATGGGATACTATTTCTACGATCCATCCGAGCAGAATGTATTTGTTGCTCGGAAGGCGGAATTCCTTGAAACTAAGTTCCTTATGGAAGGAAATAGTTAAAGGAAGATAGATCTTGAAGAGGTTCAAGATCTAGTAGATGATACACAATTGGTTAACACTAGCACTCAACATGAAAATGTTGAGAGTGATCAAATGGATGATCACAATACACAAGACATTCGCAGATCTGGTAGGATTAGTAATCCTCCTGAGAGATATGGGTTTCTCATGGATGGTTGCTATGTGGTTGATTTGGATGAACCAACAAACTACCAAGATGCTTTATCAAGGATTGATAAAGATAAATGGCAGGAAGCCATGAAAGCTGAGATGCAATCTATGTATGACAACCAAGTTTGGGAACTTGTTACGCAACCTCATGGCTTTAGGCTAGTTGATTGCAAATGGCTTTTCAAAATGAAAACCGACATACATGGAAACTTGGATACATATAAAGCTAGACTTGTAGAAAAAGGTTTCACTCAAACTTAAGGGGTTGACTATGATGAGACTTTTTCGCCTGTGGCAATGCTAAAGTCTATTAGGATATTACTTGCCATTGCTGCTCATTATGATTATGAAATATGGCAAATGGATGTCAAGACCGCTTTCCTAAATGGACATATTGAGGAAGATGTATATATGGTTCAGCCTGAAGGTTTTGTTGATCCGAAATATCCTAAAAAGGTATGCAAGTTAAAGAAGTCAATCTACGGATTGAAACAAGCATCTAGAATGTGGAATCATCGTTTTAATGAGGAGGCCAAGAAATTTGGCTTCATTAAAAATAGTGATGAAGCTTGTGTATACAAAAAGGCTAGTGGGAGCACTGTCATGTTCCTTGTACTCTATGTGGATGATATATTATTATTTGGAAATGATATTCCCACAATGCAAGGTGTTAAAACATGGCTAAAAGGCTGCTTCTCCATTAAGGATATTGGAGAAGCAAAATACATTTTGGGGATTGGGATCTACAGGGATAGATCCAAGAAATTGATAGGTTTGAATCAAAGTGCATACATTGAAAATGTCTTGAAAAGGTTCAAGATGGAGAACTCTAAGAAAGGTTTGGTACCTATTCAAAGGGGAACACTTCTCAGTTCATCTCAGTGCCCCACCACAAAAGATGAACAGGAGAGAATGAAGAATGTCCCATACGTGTCTGCTATTGGGTCAATCATGTATGCAATGATATGTACTAGACCGGATGTGTCATGCGCTCTTAGCTTGACAAGTAGATACCAGAATAACCCAGGAAATAGTCATTGGATTGCTGTTAAAAGTATATTGAAATACCTTAGAAGGACTAAGGATATGTTTCTTATATACGGGTCTGGTGAGGAGGAACTCGCTGTAAAAGGTTACGTGGACGCGAGCTTCCAAAATGATCGAGATGATTCTCGATCACAATCCGGTTATGTCTTTACATTAAATGGAGGTGCGGTCTCTTGGAAGAGTTCAAAACAAGATGTTGTTGTATTATCCACTATAGAATCAGAGTACATTGCCGCCTCATTGGCAGCTCAGGAAGCTGCATGGATGAAGAAATTCATCGACGACTTAGGAGTGGTTCCTACCATTCAAGACCCTCTTGAGATCTTTTGTGACAACGAAGGTGCGATTGCTCAAATCAAGGAACCTCGTGCTCACCAAAAGACCCGTCACATTGAGCGGAGATTCAACTACATTAGGGATGAATTTGAAAAGGGAAAGACATGTATTCGCAAAGTTCACACAGATCATAACATAGCGGATCTACTCACGAAACTCTTATATGGAGCAAAACATGAAGGACATGTTTGTGCATTAGGGCTTCGATATTCTAGTGATTGGTCATGATCTGTTTTAAGTATTGTAACGGAACGAAGTGGTTCAAACTCATTAATATAATTATGGTTTAATTTATTTTGAGTTAAGTTCCTATTTTGCATATTTTATCCATGAATAAGTTATTATTCTAAATTCCGTAGTCGATCACATTTGTGGGAACAAGTGTGAGGTTTAGACTATTATGAACTTGGATTGGTATACATTCATGGACTGAGTGTAGGGCAAGGTTGCTACCAAGGTTCATAGATATTTGTGGGATACAAATATTGGTTATCCACGAATAAGCTATTATTCTAAATTCTGTAGTCGATCACATTTATGGGAATGAGTGTGAGGTTTAGACTATTATGAACTTGGATTGGTATACATTCATAGGTTGAATGTGGGGCAGGGTTGCTACCAAGGTTCATAGATATTTGTGGGATACAAATATTGGAAGACCCGCTCTCAAGATTTACTGTATGGAGCCTTTGTGGTTGTTCACATGTAATCTTGAGTAAAGGCGAATATCATCGTATCCTCTGACCTGAGATACATATTGGGTCCTGATATTCACCGAGTATTATGCCTTGATTCTTTCCTTCACTATTCTGAAATATGGTAGTACATAAGGAAGAGCTAAGGTATAATACAAAGTGTGTATCTAGGACGTATGTAGTCAAGATGGAATTTGTCCCTCTTATTCGTAGAGAGTCAGATGTCTAAGGCCTGATAAAGTTAAATCTACAAGAGAGTGGTCACTCTGTATCTCTTGAATTTGACATGACATCTAGGATGAAAGGATATAATGAAAGATTCACCTATTCATATTCGAGATGGGAACTCGAAAGGGATGATGTTATTGAATGGCACAAAGTCATAACATATTGGGGGTGATGGACGGTCGTTAGGTGGTATCCATCACTTGCATTAATTTCTTATGTTTCTCGTGCAAGTGGGAGATTGAAGGTATTTCGTATGCCCGAGCGACATATTAAATTAATGTGGCTAGTATGTTATGATCCAAGTCGGGTCATACCCAATAACAAGCTTACTGACACGTTAAACGTATTTGATCTTAACGATTGGTTCATTAAACAAATACGCGACACTTGAACTTTAGAAAATCGGTTTTTCTAAAATATTATTACTTGAGATAAATTATTTGGATAATTTATATGATAAGGAATTAATTATTTATAAGATTAAATAGTTATGTTGTGATACATTTTGTAAAAAGGATTTATAAAATGTAAGTAACAAAAGGCATGGGATTATATGTAACTAGTTTTCTTTAGATAATTGAAAGTTACATATTTATTGATATATTCCCATGGGGGACGTTTTTAGGGGACCAAGATGGCCTCCCCATGCTTGATGTTACTCCCAATATATGCCACAAATCCTTAGTTATTGATGCTTGACCAAAATACAAAGTGGGCATGCATTCAAAGTTCAAGAAATACACTTAAAAACTGCAACAAAAATTCAGCTCTTGTAGACCCTGCTGGCCGAACTGTTTGGGCAGAATAGGAGAGCCTTTTGCTTGCTAAATTAAGGTATTAAGTGTCCTAAAATCCTAACTAAACAAAGGTGGGTGTTGGTGATTAATTGCTTGGGGTATCACTTGCTTGAGGCTTCAAGTTAGAAGCTCATTTTGCATCATATTCATCATCATTTCTGCTGTCCAATTCAGCACATTTCTGCTGTCCAATTCAGCTCATTTCTCACTCATTGAGGAGGTATAAACTTCTTCCTTTCTTGTTAATTAGTAAGCATTATTTCACAACTTGATCCAAGATGGGATTTAGCTTTAATTGGTTTAAAAATAACAAGTTAAATTGGTAATTTCATGCTTCCGTTTTATAATGATTCTTAAATGGTTTTAAGAGTTTCAACTTGTTAAATCTCAACAGACGAAGCTAATTGAAACTCAAACACAGTTTTTCACATCTCAGAAACAAACCAATGAACAAAATGCTCAAGCATTTAGAAATCAACAAGCTTCTATTCAAAATTTGGAACAAGAAGTAAGTAACCTAGCAAGGTTAATAGGTGAAAGAAAACCGGGAAGTTTACCTAGTGATACAAATGCTAACCCCCAGAATGAAACAGCTAAAGCCATTACCACAAGAAGTGGTACAACACTTAAACCACCTGAAATACCTGTAATTTCTGAGGACGCTATTCCTACTCCACAAGAACCACAACCTGAACAAGATAAGGAAAAAGAACCGGTAGTTGAAAAGGTTAATGAAGATAACACAGTTAAGGCTAAACCTTATGTTAAACTATACCAACCACCACTTCCTTACCCGAGTAAAATGAGAAAAGAGAGACTTGAAGCCGAGCAATCCAAATTCTTGGATATGTTTAAACAGATAAATGTAAATCTTTCTTTCATTGATGTAATTTCAGGAATGCCTAGATATGCTAAATTTCTGAAAGATCTAATCTCAAATAGAAAGAAAATGGAAGAACTCTCGGCTGTTACTATGAATGCTAATTGTTCAGCAGTGCTGTTGAATAAGATACCAGAAAAATTATCAGATCCGTGAAGTTTCACAATTCCATGTTTTCTGGGTAGTCTTAGTTCAATAGAAGCATTGGCAGATTTAGGTGCTAGTATAAATTTAATGCCGTATTCACTATACACTAAACTAGACCTTGGAGAATTAAAACCAACAAGAATAAGTATACAACTAGCCGATATATCAATAAAATATCCTAGAGGGATAATGGAGAACATGCTAGTTAAAGTTGGTACTTTAGTATTTCCAGTAGATTTTGTTGTTCTGGACATGGAAGAAGATTCTCAAGTTCCTCTCATATTAGGAAGACCATTCTTAAACACGGCTAAAGCAATGATAGACGTGTTCGGTAAGAAACTGACCCTAAGTATATAGGACGAGAGTGTTACCTTTTCAGTTGATAGAGCAATGCAACAAACACAATCTGCAGATGATACATGTTATTATATTCAAACTATAGATTCACATGCAGAATTGTTAGAAGAATTTCCAGAATTACAAGGAACAGGAGAATGTTCTTTAGGAGAAGGAAGTGAACCAATTGATGAAACTGAAATGATAGCTACACTAATAGCTAATGGATATGAACCAACAACAGAAGAAATTCAAATGCTAAAAGAAGAAGACAGATATCGATATAAATCATCGATAGAAGAACCTCCGACATTAGAGTTAAAGCCACTTCCAAACCATTTGGAATATGCTTATTTACATGGTGAATCTGAATTACCTGTAATAATATCGTCTTCTCTTACTGAAAATGAGAAATCACAACTCATTTCTGTGTTGAAAGCTCATAAACCAGCCATTGCATGGAAGATTCATGATATTAAAGGAATAAGTCCTTCGTATTGCACACATAAAATCCTTATAGAAGAAGGTCATAAAACGTATGTGCAATGCCAACGAAGACTAAATCCTAATATGCAAGATGTAGTTAAGAAAGAAATTATTAAACTGCTTGATGCAGGTTTAATTTATCCAATTTCTGATAGTCTATGGGTAAGCCCAGTTCAATGCGTACCTAAGAAGGGTGGCTTGACTGTCATCACAAATGAGAAAAATGAGCTTATTCCTACTAGGACTATAACAGGATGGCGTGTATGTATTGATTATAGAAAATTAAATGACGCCACCAGAAAAGATCACTTTCCCTTACCTTTCATTGATCAAATGTTGGAAAGATTAGCCGAAAATAGTTTCTATTGTTTTCTTGATGGATTTTCCGGATATTTTCAAATTCCAATAGCACCCGAAGACCAAGAGAAAACCACGTTCACGTGCCCTTATGGTACTTTTGCTTACAAACGCATGCCATTTGGACTTTGCAACACCCCTGCAACTTTTCAAAGGTGCATGATGGCGATTTTTCACGACATGATAGAAGAATGCATGGAAGTTTTCATGGATGAATTTTCAGTCTTCGGTGATACTTTTGAATCATGTCTAGTTAATCTTGAACGAATGCTTTTTAGATGCGAACAATCAAATCTAGTTCTTAATTGGGAGAAATGCCATTTCATGGTTAAAGAAGGCATCGTTCTTGGACATAAAATTTCAAAGGAAGGAATTGAAGTGGATAGAGCTAAAGTAGATGTAATTGCTAAACTTTCACATCCCACCAATGTTAGAGGAGTTAGGAGTTTTCTAGGGCATGCCGGTTTTTACCGACGTTTCATTAAAGATTTTTCTAAAATTGCCACTCCTATGAATAAACTCCTAGAAAAGGATGCTCCATTCATCTTTTCAGATGAATGTATCAAATATTTTAATATACTTAAAGAAAAACTCACTAATGCGCCGATCATGATAACACCAAATTGGAATCTACCGTTTGAACTAATGTGCGATGCAAGTGATTTTGCAATGGGAGCCGTTTTAGGACAAAGGATTGAAAAACGATTTCAACCTATATATTATGCTAGTAAGACGTTACAAGGAGCATAAACGAATTATACAACTACTGAAAAAGAACTCCTTGCTATTGTCTTTGCTTTTGACAAATTTCGTTCATATCTCGTTCTAGCTAAAACGGTGGTCTATACCGACCATTCTGCTCTTAGATACCTATTTTCGAAACAAGATGCTAAACCAAGATTAATCCGTTGGATCTTACTCTTACAAGAGTTTGATATTGAAATCCGAGATAAAAGAGGAGCAGAAAATATAGCCGCTGATCATCTTTCTCGTCTTGAAAATCCTGAATTAGAAGTTCTAAATGAATCGGCCATACAAGACAACTTTCCTGATGAATATCTATTGAAGATAGATTATAATGAAATACCATGGTTTGCAGACTATGCAAACTACTTAGTATGTGGATTCCTTGAAAAAGGATTGTCGTACCAAAAACGAAAGAAATTCTTCAGTGATATAAAACACTATTTCTGGGAAGATCCACATCTGTTTAAAAGTTGTCCCGATGGAATAATACGCCGATGTGTATTCGGAGATGAAGCTAGTAAAATCTTAAACCATTGTCACACGGGACCAACAGGAGGGCATTATGGGCCTCAACTAACAGCAAGAAAAGTTTATGATGCTGAATTCTATTGGCCTACAATTTACAAAGACGCACACCTTCTTTGCAAATCCTGTGATGCTTGTCAAAGGGCCGGAAAAATAAGTCAACGTGATGAAATGCCACAAAATGTCATTCAAGTATGTGAAGTATTTGACATTTGGGGTATTGACTTTATGGGTCCACTTCCAAAATCTCATAATAATCTCTACATTCTCGTAGCCATTGATTATGTATCTAAATGGGCGGAAGCACAAGCTCTCCCAACTAACGATGCACGAGTTGTAGTCAACTTTTTAAAACGTCTTTTTGCAAGGTTTGGAACACCGAAAGCTTTAATAAGTGATCGGGGAACTCATTTCTGTAATAATCAACTTGAGAAAGTTCTTAAAAGATATGGAGTAACTCATAAAATCTCCACCGCATATCATCCACAAACAAGTGGACAAGTTGAAAATACCAACCGAGCTTTAAAACGTATTCTAGAAAAAACCGTAGGATCAAATCCGAAGGAATGGTCCATTAAGTTGGAGGATGCACTCTGGGCTTTTAGAACAGCCTACAAAACTCCAATTGGAACCACACCTTTCAAACTCGTTTACGGAAAAGCATGTCATCTTCCAGTAGAAATTGAACACAAAGCATTTTAGGCTTTGAAGACATGTAATCTTGATTTACATGAAGCTGGACGTCTACGGTTAAGTCAATTAAACGAATTAGAAGAATTAAGACATGAAGCATACGAAAATTCGTTAATCTATAAAGAAAGAACGAAGAAATGGCATGATAAAAGAATCAGAAGTTCAAAAGAATTTAAAGAAGGCGACATAGTTCTTCTTTTCAATTCACGATTCAAGCTATTTCCTGGAAAATTGAAATCAAGATGGTCTGGACCATTCATAGTCAAAAGAGTTTTCCCATACGGAACAGTAGAATTAATAAATTCAAATAGGATTGAATTTAAGGTTAATGGTCACAGAGTTAAACATTACCTAGATAGTCCAATGGAAGTTGACAACAAAGTTAATCACAATTTCGACACCATAGCTAACTAAGTGTGGGGAGAATCAAGTCTTTAAAGGATAATATGTATTTCTGTTAGAGTTAGATTTTCTGTTTTCGTGTAGTTCTCGAAAATGGAACCCGAATGGTCTTTCTCTAGCAGACCCTAAAGAACTATTCTTCTCCCCCCATTCTGAATTTTTATTTTTTTTAGGTTTTACGAAATGAAGACTTCCTGTGAACTAAACCATGGTCTAATGCTACACGCTTTGATCACTAAACGTAATAATGATACACTTCCAAGTGAAATAGTATTATTAATCAGAGGTAAATTGGACGGAGTAAGAAAAGAATCCAGATGCGAAGATAATAAGATACAATTTGGTAAAGGAAAATCAAAATCCGCAGCGAAAAGAAGAGCACGACACCTTGAAAAATGTCACAAATGCGGAAAATGGTCACACGAAGGTAAATGTTCAAATAATCAAACCTATTCAAACACCGAATTTGTACCTTTATGCAGAGACGGACCGTTCATATGTTTAGAAGAAAAAACACTGAATGCTCGAGGTTACGCCTATGTAGCCATGGAAAATCAATTAGTCCGACTATCTTATGAGTGGGCTAGAGCATATCACTAAAAATACCTCACAGGTAAGTTTGTACAGTTTTTATTTTTATTTTTATTTTTAACCTTTTGATAATAAACGCTAATTTGTTCGCTATAAAGTATTAAATTGGTATTCAATAAAATTAGGTCTTGCGACCGAAATTATTGATATCATACAAAAATTTATTACATCACTGCGAAATTTAACGTTTATTCTTAAGGTATAAATATCTTTAATCAATCAACTCAAAATATTTCAAAAATTCGTCATGAGTTAAATTAGGTCATGGAACCGAAATTACTTTACTGAAAAGAGGGGCGCATATTTTTGATAATATTTGATTGATTAAAGTGAGATAAAAGGCAAAAAGATTTTTAATTTTATTTTTACCATGTTTTTAAAAAATTAATAAATTAATATTAAATAAATATTGTAAACTTTTAAAATTGTAAATATTTGGAAAATTAATATTTTTAATATAAGTTTGTATGTATAAAAACAAAAATATAATTTAAGTTTGGTGTGAATTTATAATATGAATTTATAATTAAGTTTGGTGTGAATTTTTTTAATTTTATGCATTTTAAATTTAAGTTTGGTATGAATTTAAAAACAAAAATTTACTTTATTTCGCTAAGTTAAAAATATGAATTTTAAAAAATTCGTCGTGAGTTGAAGACTAGGTCGTTGAACCGAAATTGCTTTACCCAAGGGAGGGACGAGAACTTTTATTATCATTATTTTTAATCTTATTGAATTAAAGTATGCCAAAAACATTAAAAAACCCAAAAATCTTTACTTTTAAAACCGCGCTTTGAATTGACAAATTTTAAAATTTTGTCGAGGGACAGACTAGGACATTGTTCCGAAACACCCTCATCCTAAAAAGAAACAAAATTTTAAATTTAATTAATTATATGTTCTAAAAGTGTAAGGTTTTATATAAAAAAAAATGAAAAATATATGTGAAATAACAACAAGACGGAATGAACAAATGATATGCACCATTTACCATTCAACACAAACAACAATATGTTTGGAAACTTTGGTAAAATTTAATCATTTTTTCTGCGCTAATCACCCTCAATAATTTAAATTGTTACTGATTTCTTGCAAATGAGGGCATTGCAAGATCTTAAGTGTGGGAAGGGGTTAAATTCTTTCGAATTTTTAAAATTTTTACTTTATACATTTGGTTACCATTAGAAATACTAGTAAAGCAGTAGTTGTATTAGAATCTAGTGCTCTCTGATAATAAAGAACAGCCCTAGTCTTATATACTGACTACTCAATTCTAGTAAAATTTTTGAAAATTTTCAATTAAATGAACTCAAAATCATGTTTATACATATTTATGAACGATAAAACTAGGTGTTAACACCGAAATTATTGTTACCTCGGAAAGGACATAAATTGAGAAACAAACCAAAATGTTAGAATTCATTTAAAATAGAATAGAGGATAATAAAAAGGAAAATAAAAGCCAAGTGTGGGAAAATTTACCAAGTTATTTTAAACATATGTCACATATTTCTGTAACAAATAATTAAAGATACTTTTGCTTTGGACTAAACTAAACAGTTTTACCCGATTTACTGTAAGAAAGATGGATCTACACGATGAATCAATTCCATCATTAAAAGGAAGTAAAGTCTTCCGAAAAAGAAACGCGCTTCTTGATTTAGGTCAGGAAGTTGTCGTCCAGACCAGCTGTAAGTTGACGAAAAATCTAGAAAAGTCATCACTAAAATCAGCAGGAAATCCACGGACCTCAGCATCAAACAGGGTCGCCAAGTGGTCAGACTTATCCTAACCATGAGAAGGATTTATCTCGTACAATAGGGGGCACCGTGCAAATTAGCTTGATAAGACTAATGAATCAGATCCCCAGAAAGGATAATCTCCTTAAAGATCAAAAATCAGCTTTTAAGACTGATATTACTCAATCCTAGAGATTGACCTTAAAGATTGAGAATTACAAACTCATGGAATTCAATGATATCTAAACTCGAGCTTGAACGAGAAAATATTTTGATCAAAATTTCAAACCGATTTATTTTCTGAAAACCTATTTTCAATGCGTTCATTACCATTGAACGTAAAATCCTAGGAATTCACCTGGAATTCATTAGGTCACCTGAACCAAATCGGGTGTCAACCGTAAGAACGGTGGTTGCATAGCATGGTCAAAGACAGGACCTTGTGCCAGACCAGAAAAATTATAGGATGATCTTTACTATTGCTCCTACAAAGGATATTAATAGCATCCGACACGTTTTAGACCATGAACAAAAGCATGTCAGGGGACATTGCCTTAACAGTTGCTTGTTCAACGCTTTCCTTTACAACTGGACGGTAGTTTACCGAAAGGTAATATACGGAGCAAGTATACTGGACGTGTTGCTTTCCCAATACAAGGTTAGCAAGTGGGTGACACAAAACCGCAAGTTTTGAGCTAAAATTTTCAAATCTGAAACCCACCAAACCCACAAAAAGAATTTGCAAACACCGGTGAAGGGTTATTCCAGAAAACTTATCTAGGGTAAAAACTAGATTGAAATTTCAAAAAGATCAAATGTTTTCATAAAGATCCAATTTCCTTAATGGATCTAAATTTTTATAGTCATGTGGGACTGTAAACCACATCGTTACTACCATTGTTTATACCGTCGTATAGAAATCACTGATGTACAAAGTGTGAAGAATAAAGAAGTGATTTTAGTATTTCAAGACTATATTGCTTGAGGACAAGCAACGCTCAAGTGTGGGAATATTTGATAATGCTAAAAATGAATATATATTTCATAACATTATTCCTCAAGAAAGACAAGCTTTTAGTTACAATTGTTCTATTTACAAGTGATATTCGTTTAAATAATAAAAGGTGAAGACAAAAGACAGATTCGACGAATTGAAGACGCAAACGACCAAAAAGCTCAAAAATAAAAAATACAATCAAAGAGGTTCCAATTATTGATAAGAAACGTCTCGAAATTACAAGAGTACAAGATTCAAAACGCAAAGTACACGATATAAAATAGTACGCAAGGACGTTCGAAAATCCGGAACCGGGACAAGAGTCAACTCTCAACGCTCGACGCAACGGACTAAAAATTACAAGTTAACTATGTATATAAATATAATATAATATATAATTAATTATATAAATTATCTATATATTATATTTATATATTAAAACCGTCGGCAGACTAGGATCCAAACTTGTGTGAGCTGGGTTTACGAACTCCGCGACTTGCGGAGTTTGTAGAGCAAAGGGACCGCGACTCGCGGAGATACCCTGGACAAAAATGCCTATAAAAGCTAACGCATTTTGATCGTTTTATATATCCTTTTTCTTCTTCTCTCATCAAACGTATTATATATATATATATATATATATATATATATATATATATATATATATATATATATATATATATATATATATATATATATATATATATATATATATATATTATAATTTTAATTTTAATTTTAATAATAAGGGTATGTTAGCGAATGTTGTAAGGGCGTAAGTCGAAATTCTGTCCGTGTAACGCTACGCTATTTTTAATCATTGTAAGTTATGTTCAACCTTTTTATATTAATGTCTCGTAGCTAAGTTATTATTATGCTTATTTAAAACGAAGTAATCATGATGTTGGGCTAAAAATACTAAAATTGGGTAATTGGGCTTTGTACCATAATTGGGGTTTGGACAAAAGAACGACACTTGTGGAAATTAGACTATGGGCTATTAATGGGCTTTATATTTGTTTAACTAAATTATAGTTTGTTAATTTTAATATAAAGATTTACAATTGGACGTCCCTATAAATAACCATATACACTCGATCGGACACGATGGACGGGGTATTTATATGTACGAATAATCGTTCATTTAACCGGACACGGGAATGGATTAATAGCCACTAGAATTATTAAAACAGGGGTGAAATTATGTACAAGGACACTTGGCATAATTGATAACAAAGTATTAAAACCTTGTTACAGTTTAAGTCCCCAATTAGTTGGAATATTTGACTTCGGGTATAAGGATAATTTGACGAGGATACTCGCACATTATATTTATGACTGATGGACTGTTATGGACAAAAACCAGACGGACATATTGAATAATCCAGGACAAAGGACAATTAACCCATGGGCATAAAACTAAAATCAACATGTCAAACATCATGATTACGGAAGTTTAAATAAGCATAATTATTTTATTTCATATTTAATTTCCTTTATTTTATATTTAATTGCACTTTTAATTATCGCACTTTTATTTATTGTTATTGTATTTAATTGCACTTTTAATTATCGTACTTTTTAATTATCGCAAGTTTATTTTATCGCAATTTTATTTATCGCAATTTCATTATCGTTATTTACTTTACGCTTTAAATTAAGTCTTGTATTTATTTTTAATATTTTACATTAGGTTTTAACTGCGACTAAAGTTTTAAAAATCGACAAACCGGTCATTAAACGTTAAAAACCCCCCTTTATAATAATAATATTACTTATATATATATTTGTATTTTTATAAAGTAAAACTAATATAGCGTTAAGCTTTGTTTAAAAGATTCCCTGTGGACGAACCGGACTTACTAAAAACTACACTACTGTACGATTAGGTACACTGCCTATAAGTGTTGTAGCAAGGTTTAAGTATATCCATTCTATAAATAAATAAATATCTTGTGTAAAATTGTACCGTATTTAATAGTATTTCGTTGTAAAAATAAAGCTATTTCATATACACCTCACATAACATCAATAAGGCTCGCCGAAAACCGATACCCTGGGCTCAGGATATGACCCGATGAACTTGTGATTAAAACTTATGGTTAAGTATTTAAACTTATGATATAAATAATGATTTTAATTATTATTAAATTACTTATGATATAAAAAGTAATTATTATAATTTAAGACTTATGATATATATTTATTATATTATTTAATTATTACTTATGATTTAATTAACATTTTAATTAAACTTATGATTAATAATACTTTTATTATTAATGGAAAATACTTATGATAAGTATTAAACTTATATTATGAGATTATTATTATAAGACTTATAATAAGGATTAATTAATTATATAATTATTATAAGGCTTAGTTATTATTTAAATTATAATTTAATTATTAAATACTTATGATTTAATAATTATAATTAGAAACTTATGATATGATTAATAATTCATTATTAATTAATAATACCTATGATATGATTTAAAATTTATTATTAATTAATAATACTTATATTATGACTAATATTTAATTAATCAATTAAATACTTATGTTATATTAATTTTATCATTTAAACTTATGTAAACTTTAATAATTCATTTTAATTTAATTAAACTTATGTTATGACATAATTATACATATTTAACTTTAATTAACATTATAACTTATATTATTATTACAACTTACACTTTTAAAATTTATGTTGACGATGTTTGACCAAGGTTGACTTTTGAGTTGACTTTCGGTTTGACTTTGGCTTTCAGTTGACTTTTGTTGACTTTCTAATTAAGGAAACTTTCCTAACTTAAAACTTTCGAAAAATAGAAACTTTCTAAATATGTAAACTTTCTAAATTTGGAAACTTTCCAAAAATAGAAACTTTCCTAGAATAGAAACTTTCCAAAAATAGAAACTTTCCAAAAATAGAAACTTTCCAAAAATGGAAACCTGCTAAAAATAGAAACTTTCTAAAAATAGAAAGTGTGTGTCCGTACGCTGTTCCGATCAAACCGATGCATGTTGAGTATTGTTCCATGTCTACTTGCAACATGTACAATAGCTATCATACTAAGACTTGACCTAAGTTAGTTATTTATATCGACCTGCTTTATTTATAGGTCGGCGTTGTGATCATTCCTGATCACTTTACTTCGTTAGCTGTTCGCTTATTTGTGTGGTTCCTTCATTTGCTATTAAGGTGAGTTATAGTCCTATTTTCTATTTTAAATCTTTTGGGATGAGAATACATGCAATTTATTTTATATTTTAGACACAAGTGGAAGTTGGTTTAAATTATTCATTGTGAGTTGAACAAAAATATTCCATAGTCTGGTAACTGTAATCACTGGTTTCTACTAGTGAACGCGAATCCTACGGATAGATCTATCGGGTTTGACAACCCCATTTCGAGCTAGTCGCGCTAGCAGTTTATAATCGGAATGTTTATTACTTCGTAATTTGTTGTAGATACACTTGTTCGGTGTATATTATTTATTGTGTGTGGTAAGGGTAAATAAATGGTTAAGTGGTTACCAGGTGACTCACGGTAAATAGAATAATGTTTTATATGTTTTCTAGCATATAATTTTGTGATCCAAAAAGGAGTTTTTATGTTTTCAAACATAAATTTTTACGGTTTAAATTAAATATTGTTTGCAATATTAAACCTATAATTCACTCAATATTTTTGTTGACAGTTACTCGCATGTTTTGTTCTCAGGTTCATGATTGATTGCTTCCGCTGTGCTTAGAGAGTCTGCATATTTATGATGGCAGCTTTTGTTAAACATTAACTTGCATTCTATTTTGATACATTAAATAAGGGGTGTTTGTTGACTTTGTTTTGGTCAACTTTTGGTTAAAGTATTTATGTATAGTTTTTCTAAACTTATACATTTTGGTAGATTTCCTTTATAGGAAATCATTTTTAAATAAAGAATGCAAGGTTGTTTTATTAAATTCATATAGAGTTTCGATCAAGCTGTGGGACCAAGATAACGATGGTCGTCAAGTGTAACTTGACGGGTCGTTAAAGTTGGTATCAGAGCATTGGTTGTAGGGAATTAGGCTGCATTGATGTCGTTACCCGAGTCAATATGGTGCATTAGTGAGTCTAGTCTACAACCCGGCCTATAATATATTATTATATGTGATTATTTGTATCGTATTGGTATGTATATTGTTATCATACATACATCTCTATTATGTTCTGAATCTGGGTGGAACTCCCATTCCGATTTAAACGTATTCTTCGACTCATGCGAACTTATGCTTATAAGAACACCTCGGGTAGTGAAACCGAGGGACGTCATTCTTGACTTCTGAAAGTCTCGACATTTCTATGTCATCTATTATGGTTATGTATATAACGTTTGAGTTATATTACGCGAGATGTCATTCTTGACTTCTAAATGCTCAACATTTCAATGTTAGCTATTATGTTTAGGTATATAACATTCTTGTTATATTACGTGCCTTTGTGCCGTTGTGCCTATGTGCTTTGGTTTTTGAACCGGAAGACGTCATTCTTGACTTTTAGAGATTTTTGGTACTTCGAAGACATTTCTATGTCATCGTTACTCCTTTTCGTTACTTATGATGTTTTGTCTCTTGTGCTATCCTTAGCACATTGTTTAAGAAATTGTTTTAGAGAAATTGTGTAAAAATCTGAGGATTGATCGCGTGTCCTGACCTCATGTAGTGCTATTGGAATGGAACTATGAATTAGTGAAATATAATTGCGTCAGGCCAACGTGATTATATTACGTTAATTCATAAAGAAGTCCCAATATTGTGACATGAGGAATAGAAAGCGAGTCAAAGAAAATGTTTACACTACTCATTCAGAAATTCCGATGTATTACATGGGTAGAGAAAATAGTCATTATGTCATTTTTTGATATACGAGAAGCTCGTTTTAACCAGATTATCTATCTCATGCTCTATCCTTCATAACTCGCTTGTTAGCAACACCTTCGCTCGGGAACAGTTTTGGCCCAAGGACTTCTGTCCTGATAATAGTCAAAATAACATTTAACTCATTGGTTTTTGTGACCTCGTAACATTAGTTGGTTAAATGTCGCACGACGATTCAAGTCATTTACTCGATCTTTCACGATCTTACTTCAACTTGTAACCTCTGAAATACAGATACTCTGTTTATCATCGGGAGTTTTACACATTTGTTTAATTGGGTGGTTCTCACGGATTTATGGGTGAATAGAAGTAATGAAATATTTTATCATGTATACAATTTATAAAATTATATATGTACGTATGGATTCAAATGAATAAATTTACCCTTACCTATTTTGGCTAGTATACACTAAATCATACCTTCACAATCATTTTAAAACCACTCATTTATTGAGCTGTTTGACTAAGTCAATTTATTTTATATAAAATGGTACACGATGTACATACTTCTAAATTTACTAAGAACTTCGTTCCGTTTATGTTGTCACATCAAACATTTAAAGCTTTTTCAAAACTCCTTTGATTTATTTTATCAAATTTTCGCATTACTCTACAGAGTGTTTGGATCACAGTTGATGTTATGCGAGGTGTATATGAAATAGCTATATATTTTACTAGGAAAAACTATTAATTACGATACAATTTTACATAAAATATGACAAGTTTTAATTATTTATTTACAAAATGGATATACCTAAACCTTGCTACAACACTATAGGCAGTGTACCTAATCGTAGAGTAGTATAGTTTTTAGTAAGTCCGGTTCGTTCCACAGGGAGACGGTTACACTATATTTTTATATAATTACATTTGTACAAAAATATATAAATATATATATATAATAATATATAAAAGGAGGGTTTACCGTTTAATGACCGGTTTGTCGATTTTATATTTTAAGCGAAGCGTAAAGTAAATTTAATTAACAAAATAAAATAAATAACAAAAAATATAAATGACGAATAATTAAAGGTGCGATGAAATATAAAATAAAATAATTATGCTTATTTAAACTTCCGTAATCATGATGTTTGATGTGTTGATTTTAGTTTTATGTGTAGTGACCCGAACTTTTCCATGTTTATATATATTAATTGAGATTGATATTTACATGATTAAATGTTTCCAACATGTTAAGCAATCAAACTTGCTAAGACTTGATTAATTGAAATATGTTTCATATAGACAATTGACCACCCAAGTTGACCGGTGATTCACGAACGTTAAAACTTGTAAAAACTATATGATGACATATATATGGATATATATATATATATATATATATATATATATATATATATATATATATATATATATATATATATATATATATATATATATATATATATATATATATATATAGTTAACATGATACTATGATAAGTAAACATATCATTAAGTATATTAACAATGAACTACATATGTAAAAACAAGACTACTAACTTAATGATTTTTAAACGAGACATATATGTAACGATTATCGTTGTAAAGACATTTAATGTATATATATCATATTAAGAGATATTCATACAT
Source organism: Rutidosis leptorrhynchoides (assembly GCF_046630445.1). Classification (NCBI taxonomy): domain Eukaryota; kingdom Viridiplantae; phylum Streptophyta; class Magnoliopsida; order Asterales; family Asteraceae; genus Rutidosis; species Rutidosis leptorrhynchoides. The sequence goes on from NC_092337.1 coordinate 119,234,892, forward strand.
GATAATATCATGATAATATAATAATTTAAAATCTCATTTGATATTATAAATATTGGGTTAACAACATTTAACAATATCGTTAACCTAAAGGTTTCAAAACAACACTTACATGTATCGACTAACGATGACTTAACGACTCAGTTAAAATGTATATACATGTAGTGTTTTAATATGTATTTATACACTTTTGAAAGACTTCAATACAATTATCAAAATACTTCTACTTAACAAAAATGTTTACAATTACATCCTCGTTCAGTTTCATCAACAATTCTACTCGTATGCACCCGTATTCGTACTCGTACAATACACAGATTTTAGATGTATGTACTATTGGTATATACACTCCAATGATCAGCTCTTAGCAGCCCATGTGAGTCATCTAACACATGTGGGAACCATCATTTGGCAACTAGCATGAAATATCTCATAAAATTACAAAAATATGAGTAATCATTCATGACTTATTTACATGAAAACAAAATTACATATCCTTTATATCTAATCCATACACCAACTACCAAAAACACCTACAAACACTTTCATTCTTCAATTTTCTTCATCTAATTGATCTCTCTCAAGTTCTATCTTCAAGTTCTAAGTGTTCTTCATAAATTCTACAAGTTCTAGTTACATAAAATCAAGAATACTTTCAAGTTTGCTAGCTCACTTCCAATCTTGTAAGGTGATCATCCAACCTCAAGAAATCTTTGTTTCTTACAGTAGGTTATCATTCTAATACAAGGTAATAATCATATTCTAACTTTGGTTCAATTTCTATAACTATAACAATCTTATTTCAAGTGATGATCTTACTTGAACTTGTTTTCGTGTCATGATTCTGCTTCAAGAACTTCGAGCCATCCAAGGATCCGTTGAAGCTAGATCTATTTTTCTATTTTCCAGTAGGTTTATCCAAGGAACTTAAGGTAGTAATGATGTTCATAACATCATTCGATTCATACATATAAAGCTATCTTATTCGAAGGTTTAAACTTATAATCACTAGAACATAGTTTAGTTAATTCTAAACTTGTTCGCAAACAAAAGTCAATCCTTCTAACTTGACTTTTAAAATCAACTAAACACATGTTCTATATCTATATGATATGCTAACTTAATGATTTAAAACCTGGAAACACGAAAAACACCGTAAAACCGGATTTACGCCGTCGTAGTAACACCGCGGGCTGTTTTGGGTTAGTTAATTAAAAACTATGATAAACTTTGATTTAAAAGTTGTTATTCTGAGAAAATAATTTTTATTATGAACATGAAACTATATCCAAAAATTATGGTTAAACTCAAAGTGGAAGTATGTTTTCTAAAATGGTCATCTAGACGTCGTTCTTTCGACTGAAATGACTACCTTTATAAAAACGAGTTGTAACTTATTTTTCCGACTATAAACCTATACTTTTTCTGTTTAGATTCATAAAATAGAGTTCAATATGAAACCATAGCAATTTGATTCACTCAAAACGGATTTAAAATGAAGAAGTTATGGGTAAAACAAGATTGGATAATTTTTCTCATTTTAGCTACGTGAAAATTGGTAACAAATCTATTCCAACCATAACTTAATCAACTTGTATTGTATATTATGTAATCTTGAGATACCATAGACACGTATACAATGTTTTGACCTATCATGTCGACACATCTATATATATTTCGGAACAACCATAGACACTCTATATGTGAATGTTGGAGTTAGCTATACAGGGTTGAGGTTGATTCCAAAATATATATAGTTTGAGTTGTGATCAATACTGAGATACGTATACACTGGGTCGTGGATTGATTTAAGATAATATTTATCGATTTATTTCTGTACATCTAACTGTGGACAACTAGTTGTAGGTTAGTAACGAGGACAGCTGAATTAATAAACTTAAAACATCAAAATATATTAAAAGTATTGTAAATATATTTTGAACATACTTTGATATATATGTATATATTGTTATAGGTTCGTGGCCAAGTCTTACTTCCCGACGATGTAAAAATCTGTGAAAGTGAGTTATAGTCCCACTTTTAAAATCTAATATTTTTAGGATGAGAATACATGCAGGTTTTATAAATGATTTACAAAATAGACACAAGTACGTGAAACTACATTCTATGGTTGAATTATTGAAATCGAATATGCCCCTTTTTATTAAGTCTGGTAATCTAAGAATTAGGGAACAGACACCCTAATTGACGCGAATCCTAAAGATAGATCTATTGGGCCTAACAAACCCCATCCAAAGTACCGGATGCTTTAGTACTTCGAAATTTATATCATATCTGAAGGGTGTCCCGGAATGATGGGGATATTCTTATATATGCATCTTGTTAATGTCGGTTACCAGGTGTTCACCATATGAATGATTTTTATCTCTATGTATGGGATGTGTATTGAAATATGAAATCTTGTGGTCTATTATTATGATTTGATATATATATAGGTTAAACCTATAACTCACCAACATTTTTGTTGACGTTTTAAGCATGTTTATTCTCAGGTGATTATTAAGAGCTTCCGATGTCGCATACTTAAATAAGGACGAGATTTAGAGTCCATGCTTGTATGATATTGTGTAAAAACTGCATTCAAGAAACTTATTTTGTTGTAACATATTTGTATTGTAAACCATTATGTAATGGTCGTGTGTAAACAGGATATTTTAGATTATCATTATTTGATAATCTATGTAAAGCTTTTTAAACCTTTATTGATGAAATAAAGGTTATGGTTTGTTTTAAAATGAATGCAGTCTTTGAAAAACGTCTCATATAGAGGTCAAAACCTCGCAACGAAATCAATTAATATGGAACGTTTTTAATCAATAAGAACGGGACATTTCATTATGCCCTCGGGTTAATTGTCCTTTGTCCTGGATTATTTAATATGTCCGTCTGGTTTTTGTCCATAACAGTCCATCAGTCATAAATATAAAGTGCGAGTGTCCTCGTCAAATTATCCTTATACCCGAAGTCAAATATTCCAACTAATTGGGGACTTAAACTGTAACAAGGTTTTAATACTTTGTTTAATAATTACACCAGGTTATCGACTGCGTGTAACCCAAGGTTTTAATACTTTGTTATCAATTATGCCAAGTGTCCTTGTACATAATTTCACCCATGTTTTAATAATTCTAGTGACTATTAATCCATTCCCGTGTCCGGTTAAATGAACTATTATTCGTACATATAAATTCCCCGCCCATCGTGTCCGATCGAGTGTATATGGTTATTTATAGGGACGTCCAATTGTAAATCTTTATATTAAAATTAACAAACTATCATTTAGTTAAACAAATATAAAGCCCATTAATAGCCCATAGTCTAATTTCCACAAGTGTCGTTCTTTTGTCCAAACCCCAATTATGGTACAAAGCCCAATTACCCCGTCTTTAATATTTAGTCCAACATCATGATCACTTTGGCTCAAATAAGCATAATAATAACTTAAGTACGAGACATTAATTTAAAAAGGAGAACATAACTTACATTGAGTATTTATCGCGTAGTGTTACACGGACAGAATTTCGACTTCAAAAACCCGTAAAATAACCTTTACATAACCCGAACTAATCTAATATAAAACTACCCTATTATATATATATATATATATATATATATATATATATATATATATATATATATATTATATATATATATATATATATATTTATTTATTATATCTTACACAGTATTATTATTATTGTGTTGGTGTGTTTAAAACTCGGCAGAAAACGTTGATATAAACTCGGCAGAAAACGTTGATATTTATAGGACATTTCTGAAATTTCAAACTCCGCGAGTTGCGGCACTTTTACCCTTCAAACTCCGCGAGTCGCGGAGTTTGAATTTCCAGCTCACATGATTTTGGATCTTTGCTTGTCGACGTTATTTATATATAAATATAAAATATAAATAATTAATATAATTATTTATATATTATATTATATTCTTGTGCATAGTAGACTTGTAATTTTTGGTCCATTGCGTCGGGCGTTGATAGTTGGCTCGGGTACCGGTTCTGGATTTTCGAACGCCTTTTCGTATAATTTAATATCTTGTACTTTGCGTTTCGCAACTTGTACTTTTGTCATTTTTAGACGTTTCTTATCAATAAGTTGAACCACTTGGATTGTATCTTGTACATTTGAGCTTTTTGGACGTTTTTGTCTTCAAATCGTTGTTTTTGCCTTTTGTCTTCGCACTTATTTAATATAAACGATTACAACTTAAAATAGAACAATTACAACTAAATAATTTACATATTGGGAGGATATTGCTACAAAATATATGTTCATTTGGAGCACTATCAAATATCCCCACACTTGAACGTTGCTTGTCCTCAAGCAATACATAACTTGAAATAATATAATACATCACACGAATCACTTCTTTATTCTTCACACTTTGTACATCAGTGATTTTGATATGGCGGTATAAATAATGATAGTAAAGATAGAACCATGGTTAAAGGTGGGTGTGTCATCCACAGTTGCCTCGGGTTTAGGTCAACGACACTTGCAATCAAATAGCCAATTTACTTTCGGTTTCCAAAGCAAAGTGCACATTTGAAAGGCGGTTTACAGTCCCACATGACTATGAAAATGTAGATCCTTAAGGAAATTGGATCTTTATGAAAATATTTGATCTTTTGAAATTCAATCTAGCTTTTACCCTAGATAAGTTTTCCGGAATAACCCTTCACCGGTGTTTGCAAAATATTTTTGTGGGTTTTGTGGGTTTCAGATTTGAAAATTTTGGCTCAAAACTTATGGTTTTGTGTCACCCACTTGCTAACCTTGTATTAGGAAAGCAACACGTCCAGTATACTTGCTCCGTATATTACCTTTCGGTAAACTACCGTCCGGTTGTAAAGGAAAGCGTTGAACAAGCAACTGTTAAGGCAATGTCCCCTGACATACTTTTAATTATGGTCTATAACGTGTCAGACGCAATTACTATCCTTTGTAGGAGCAATAGTAAAGCTCATCCTATGATTTTTCGGTCTGGCACAAGGTCCTGTCTTCGACCATGCTATGCAACCACCGTTCTTACGGTTGACACCCGATTTGGTTCAGGTGACCTAATGAATTCTAAGTGAATTCCTAGAATTTTACGTTCAATGGTAATGAACGCATTAAAAATGGGTTTTCAGAAAACAAATCGGTTTTAATTTGATCAAAATATTTTCCCGTTCAAGCTCGAGTTTAGATATCATTGAATTCCACGAGTTTGTAATTCTCAATCTTTACGGTCAATCTCAAGTATCGAGTAATATCAGGCTTAAAAGCTGATTTTTAATCTTTAAGGAGATTATCCTTTCTGGGGATCTGATTCATTAGTCTTATCAAGCTAATTTGCACGGTGCCCCCCCATTGTACGAGATAAATCCTTCTCATGGTTAGGATAAATCTGACCACTTGGCGACCCTGTTTGATGCTGAGGTCCGTGGATTTCCTGCTGATTTTAGTGATGACTTTTCTAGATTTTTTGTCAACCTACAGCTGGTCTGGACGACAACTTCTTGACCTAAATCAAGAAGCGCGTGTCTTTTTCGGAAGACTTTACTTCCTTTTAATGATGGAATTGATTCATCGTGTAGATCCATCTTTTCTTTTCTTTCATCGGGTAAAATAGTTAATTTAGTCCAAAACAAAAGCACCTGCAATAAACTTTACAGAAACATGTGCTAGATAGTTTTTAATTGAATAACTAGGTACATTCTCCCCACACTTAGTTTCTTTCTTTGCCTTTTTATTCTCCTTTATTCCATTTTAAATGAATTCAAGCGTTTTAGGGTGTTTCTCAATTTATGTCCTTTCCGAGGTAACGATAATTTCGGTATTAACACCTAGTTTTCACCGTTCATAAATATATATAAACATAATTTTAAATTCATTTAGTTGAAAATTTTTCAAATTTTCATAAAATTTGGCAAATAAACCAAGTATAAACCCGAGAGAATTTATAACCCTTCCCCACACTTGAGATCATGCAATGTCCTCATTTGCATGAAATCAGACTCTAATTATAAATTCATGAGGGTGATTAGTGTAGAAAAGTGATTGAAAATACCCAGTTTATAATTACAAAGCTCGTCAAATGATAGATGGCGTGCCTCATCATTCATTCCTTCTTTTTTATCACACATGCTTTTTTTCAAAAACGGCTGCTTTTCTGAACTGTTTACTAATATTTGAAAAAGCGTCTTTTACCCTAATCATGCATTTTTATTAACGAGTTATACACTAACCCGAACCCCTAATTTAACGTTAAGTGGGGTTAGACTTCCCCACACTTAGCTGACGACATGTGAAGTCGGTAGAATAAGTTCCACGAATTAGAATAGTGAGCCAGTTATTGACATCTCGGGTGGTGTATAATATATCAATGGGTTTAAAGTTTAGACTCTCTCGATCGTCACTACTTAATTCTTTTTTAAGTGTAGCTTTTAGTAAATGGATATGTCTCTTTTCTGGTTCTTGGTCAAATGGATCGATATACATCGACATACTTATTTCTATAGGGTGGACAATTCCTAATATTTCCTTCCTTTTATTCTCGTGATCAAAGTTTTCACCTCTATTACCCGATTGGGTGAAATCCGAGGTGTCATTATCTATTACAGCTCGTAGTTCATCTTCGGTAGATGACTCGTCTATTGAGAATATTGGGTTGGAAGGTTGTGTAATGGTGAAGTTCGGTTTGGCCTCGGGGGTAAAATTTTCAACGTTATCGTTTTCCCAAGAGTACCAATTTGTCACCCTTACTTCTTCTTCATCATCCATTGATGGATTGATGATTTCGTCGGTAGAGGCTAATGTGTCATTATGTTGTGAAATTGGTAAGACTGAATAAAAAGTATCATCGGGATAGTTGGTGATTTCGGAGCTCTCGAATACATCAAAATTCGATGATCTGAGATTTTCTTGCACACGACTCCTCAGATCAACAGGTGTGTAATCTGATAGAGTTTCAGCTTGCCGATTTACAAACTCTCTCATTTGTTCATTTTGAGCATCAAGTTCTTCGAGTTTGATTTTCATATAATCTAAAGAATTTTCAGGCACATAATTTTCCTCGTCTACTGGTTGTTGAGTTTGGATATATTCTTGGGAATAATCCCAATTAGAATTGTATTCCTCATAATCATTCCATTCAGCTTCCATGGGTGCGTAATTTTCCATAGGAATGTAATAATAACATTCCCATGTTGAATGATAATCTCCACAGATTTCACAACCAGTTATTGTTTCGTCATTCGTGATCCAAGATTGACTGAACGAATTGTCATCAACACCCGTTTGAGAGTATTGATTAAATTGATTTCGGATGTCATAAAGAGTTTCCAAAATATTCTCGAGATTTTCCATAATGCGCTTATTACCAAATTTTAGCTACAATGTGGTGCATTTACTTAATTATCCTATTAGTTATAAAAAAATAAAAAATATATAAGTTATCAAATTAATAGACTTTTCTGCTTTTGCCCACGTTTCGAATAGCCAATAGATGCAGCAGGGAGCCAGAACCCTTTAAATCAGAAGCTCACAACTCAGCCACTAACAAATCCAACTATTACTACGAAGCAGAAAATTTGGATGTCTATCAATTTAACCACTTAAAATAATTTTTTGTTTGGAATTATTAGAGAAGAAGTAGAGAAAATTTCTAAGTCCTAAAAACTAGCGTGTCGAGAAATAAGAAATAAAAAGAGTGCGCGTCGAAAAAAACGTCGAAAAATAAAAATAAGAAAGAAAAAGGTCGAAACTTAAAAGTCTAAAAATTAAATCTAAAAAGTTGCGCCTAAAGGTATTAAAGCTTAAAGGAATTCTATATCCAAAACAGCAATAACTTAATTAGGCACTAAAATCTAAAAACTGCGTCGCAAAATTCTAAAGCACCTAAATTTTAATCTAAAGAAAAAGCACTTAAGGGCTTTTACGGCAAAGCCTAAAAATCTAGAAATAAAAATAAACTACGGCAAAAACTAAAACTTAAAACTAGCTACGAACAATAAAAATACAAATATTTTGCTAAAAACAAATAAAAATAAACAAAAAAATAAAAATAAACTTAAAGTTGTAAAAAGTACAATTTTTATAAAAATATTATTTTTATCTTTATTATTTTATAAAAGTATTAATTTTTATTTATAATAAAACTAATTAAAATACAAAATACAAATTAATTTAAAAAGTAAAACTAAATATTAATAATAATAAATTAAATAGGGTTTATAAATAATAATAATTAATAATATTCCGTAATTAATGCGAAATAGGGTTTTTGGTCAGGCTGGTCAGGGCGGCTCCGCGAGTCGCGGTTCCACGTACCAGCAATTCTTCGCGAGTGGCGGAGTTTGCAAAACGTTTTTTTTTATTTTATATTGTTTTTCTAAAAATATATATAAATATATTTATACAAAAATAAATTAAAAATATAGCGTTTCGCCAATTACCCGGCAGCGGCGCCAAAAATACTTGATATTATGCGAGGTGTATATGAAATAACTATATATTTTACTAGGAAAAACTATTAAATACGATACAATTTTACACAAAATATGACAAGTTTTAATTATTTATTTACAAAATGGATATACCTAAACCTTGCTACAACACTATAGGCAGTGTACCTAATCGTAGAGTAGTATAGTTTTTAGTAAGTCCGGTTCGTTCCACAGGGAGATGGTTACACTATATTTTTATATAATTACATTTGTACAAAAATATATATATATATATATATATATATATATATATATATATATATATATATATATATATATATATATATATATATATATAAAAGGAGGGTTTACCGTTTAATGACCGGTTTGTCGATTTTATATTTTAAGCAAAGCGTAAAGTAAATTTAATTAACAAAATAAAATAAATAACAAAAAATATAAATGACGAATAATTAAAGGTGCGATGAAATATAAAATAAAATAATTATGCTTATTTAAACTTCCGTAATCATGATGTTTGATGTGTTGATTTTAGTTTTATGCCCATGGGTTAATTGTCCTTTGTCCTGGATTATTTAATATGTCCGTCTAGTTTTTGTCCATAACAGTCCATCAGTCATAAATATAAAGTGCGAGTGTCCTCGTCAAATTATCCTTATACCCAAAGTCAAATATTCCAACTAATTGGGGACTTAAACTGTAACAAGGTTTTAATACTTTGTTTAATAATTACACCAGGTTATCGACTGCGTGTAACCCAAGGTTTTAATACTTTGTTATCAATTATGCCAAGTGTCCTTGTACATAATTTCACCCCTGTTTTAATAATTCTAGTGACTATTAATCCATTCCCGTGTCCGGTTAAATGAACTATTATTCGTACATATAAATTCCCCGCCCATCGTGTCCGATCGAGTGTATATGGTTATTTATAGGGACGTCCAATTGTAAATCTTTATATTAAAATTAACAAACTATCATTTAGTTAAACAAATATAAAGCTCATTAATAGCCCATAGTCTAATTTCCACAAGTGTCGTTCTTTTGTCCAAACCTCAATTATGGTACAAAGCCCAATTACCCCGTCTTTAATATTTAGTCCAACATCATGATTACTTTGGCTCAAATAAGCATAATAATAACTTAAGTACGAGACATTAATTTAAAAAGGAGAACATAACTTACATTGAGTATTTATCGCGTAGTGTTACACGGACAGAATTTCGACTTCAAAAACCCGTAAAATAACCTTTACATAACCCGAACTAATCTAATATAAAACTACCCTATACTATATATATATATATATATATATATATATATATATATATATATATATATATATATATATATATATATATATATATATATATATATATTATATATATATATTTATTATATCTTACAGAGTATTATTATTATTGTGTTGGTGTGTTTAAAACTCGACAGAAAACGTTGATATTTATAGGACATTTCTGAAATTTCAAACTCCGCGAGTTGCGGCACTTTTACCCTTCAAACTCCGCGAGTCGCGGAGTTTGAATTTCCAGCTCACATGATTTTGGATCTTTGCTTGTCGACGTTATTTATATATAAATATAAAATATAAATAATTAATATAATTATTTATATATTATATTCTTGTGCATAGTAGACTTGTAATTTTTGGTCCATTGCGTCGGGCGTTGATAGTTGGCTCGGGTACCGGTTCCGGATTTTCGAACGCCTTTTCGTATAATTTAATATCTTGTACTTTGCGTTTCACAACTTGTACTTTTGTCATTTTTAGACGTTTCTTATCAATAAGTTGAACCACTTGGATTGTATCTTGTACATTTGAGCTTTTTGGACGTTTTTGTCTTCAAATCGTCGTTTTCGCCTTTTGTCTTCGCACTTATTTAATATAAACGATTACAACTTAAATTAGAACAATTACAACTAAATAATTTACATATTGGGAGGATATTGCTACAAAATATATGTTCATTTGGAGCACTATCAACAGTTCTTCTCATCCTCCGTTTAAGGATGAAACTTACCATTAAGTTCATTGATAGAAGCTCTTACACCACTTTGGATGCCGGTTTTATAAAATTTATGCGAGAGTCTTCGAGTTCATAAAATTTTCCCTCTTATGGTTGGACATGGCCGAAACGCGGACCGATAAATCAATTTTTTAGGGTACACTCGGTGGTCACCCTATTGTAGAAAAGGCCCTAGGTGGGTTTCTACCCCAACTGTTGTTATTGTGTGTATCATGGATATATACTACACTAGACCGTTTGTGGAGTTTCTACTCTCAATATTCGCTGTCAACCGCAACACCCTCGTAAACGTCAATCCTAGGATTCAATACTTTGAGGTGCACGAAATTATTTTTGGAGATTCATCTCACCTGGAGTCAGCCATTCTTTATAGTCCACGATTCACGTTTCCTTTCATCCGCATATAAGTTTAAGAATATGGATGAATCCTAGATTTCCTCACTCATTGTACAAGGAAGTTCACTCTCGTTGAAATATCACACCTTTCGTACGTCTTCCTTTCAGAAATGTAATGAACATTTACTTGGAAGTCCATGATCCTCGTTATCTCCCTTGAGAGAATTGCCTTATATATCTATGCCACCGATGTGACTACTCTATATATTTCTTCCTTCATTGATGCAACTATATTTCATTCGTCCCAGTTCGTCCCCTTGGGGAGCTCCTGTTTTGTTTATTAAGAAGAAAGATGGTTCGTTCCGGATGTGCATTGATTATCGTGAATTGAACAAGCTTACGTTTAAGAATCGTTACCCTCTTCTGAGAATTGATGATCTGTTCGATCAACTTCAAGGTTTGTCCATTTATTCTAAGATTGATCTTCGTTCCGGTTATCACCAACTGCGGGCTAAAGAAACTGATATTCCGAAAGCCGCTTTCCGTACCCGTTATGGTCACTATGAATTTCTTGTTATGTCGTTCGGATTAACCAACGCACCTGCTGTGTTCATGGACCTCATGAACCGTGTGTGTATACCCTATCTGGACAAATTCGTTATTGTTTTCATCGACGACATCCTTATTTATTCCAAGAGTGATGAAGAGCACGAGGAAAATTTGAAGTTAGTGCTTGATTTATTGAGAAAAGAAGAGGTGTACGCTAAGTTCTCTAAGTGTGCTTTCTGGTTAAGAGAAGTTCAATTCCTTGGACATATTGTTAGTAAACAGGAAATACAAGTTGATCCTGCCAAGATTGAGGCAATTTAAAAGTGGGGAATTTCGAAAACTTCTACTCAAATTCGCAAGTTTCTAGGATTAGCAGGCTATTATAGAAGGTCCATTCAAGATTTTTCACGAGTAGCGAAACCTCTAACTGCTTTAACGCATAAGGGGAAGAAGTACGAGTGGAAGAGTGAACAAGAGTCTGCTTTCCAAACTCTGAAGAAGAAGTTAACTTCTGCACCGATATTATCACTACCTGAGGGTAGTGATGATTTTGTTATCCATTGTGAGGCATCGCGCCACAGCTTTGGTTGCGTTTTGATGCAGCGAAAGAAAGTCATCATTTACGTGTCACGTCAGTTAAAGATTCACGATCAGAATTATACAATCCATGATTTAGAGTTGGGAGTTGTTGTGTTTGCTCTTAAGATTTGGAGACATTATTTATATGGGGTCAAAAGTACAGTGTACACTGATCATAAGAGTCTTCAATATACCTTTGATTAATGACAGTGGAATATGAGGTAGCGAAGATGGGTTGAATTGTTGAACAATTATGATTGTGAACTCCTTTAGCCATTCCAGGGAAAGGCCAATGTTGTGGTTGTTGTGTTAAGTCGAAAAGAGAGAATTGAACCTCGCATATTTAGAGCCTTGAACATGACCATTCGAACAAACCTCGCAAGGCAGATTCTTGCAGCACGACAAGAAGCCTTGCAGGAGGAGAATTTTATAACGGGAAGGTCAGAGGCTTGAGTAAACAGTTTGAGGTACGAATCGATGGTACTCGGTATTTTTGCGGGACGTCTTTGGGTTCCGAAATTTGGTGATTTGCAACAACTTATTTTAGATGAGGCTCATAAGTCTAGGTACTCTATTAATCCTGGTTCAGGAAAGATGTATCATGATCTTAAGGAGCTGTATTGGTGGCCTCTTTGAAAGCTGATGTGGCTACGTATGTGGCTAAGTGTTTGACCTGTGCTAAGGTCAAAGCTGAACATCAGAAACCGTCCGGACTTCTGGTGCAGCCTGAAATTCCCGAGTGGAAGTGGAAAGGTACTACGATGGACTTCATTACGAAGTTACCAAGAGTTGCGGGTGGTTATGATACCATTTGGGTGATTGTTGACCGACTTACTAAGTCAACTCATTTCTTACCAATTAAGGAAACAGATTCAATGAAGAAGCTTACTCGTTTGTATTTGAAGGAGATTGTTTCAAGACATGGTGTTCCTGTATCGATTATTTCGGACCGAGATAGTCGATTTACATCGAGGTTTTGGCAGTCCTTACAAGATGCTTTGGGAACTAAATTGGGTATGAGCACCCCTTATCATCCACATTCGGATGGTCAGAGTGAAAGGACCATCCAAACGTTGGAAGACATATTGAGGGCATGAGTAATCGATTTTGGTAATGGTTGGGATAGATGCTTGCCGTTGGCTGAATTTTCTTATAACAACAGTTATCATGCAAGTATTAAGGCCGCACCGTTTGAAGCTCTGTATGGCAGAAAGTGTAGGTCTCCTGTCTGTTGGAATGAGATTGGGGATGCTCAACTCACAGGTCCAGAAATTATTCATGAGACTATCGTGAAGATCGTACAGTTTAAGGAAAGATAGAGAACTGCCAGAAGTCGGCAAAAGAGTTATGCTAATAAGAGAAGGAACGATATTGAGTTTCAAGTTGGAGATCGTGTTATGTTGAAGGTATCACCTTGGAAAGGCGTGATACGTTTTGGTAAAAGGGAAAGTTGGGTCCTCGTTTTGTGGGACCGTTTGAGATTATTGAGAGAGTTGGACCAGTGGCTTATCGTTTGAAATTGTCACAAGAACTCAGTGTTGTTCACGATGTTTTTCATGTATCGAATTTAAAGAAGTGTTTGGCCGAGGCCGATAAGACAATTCCTCTAGAGGAACTTCATGTTGATAAGCAACTACATTTCATTGAGGAACCTTTTGGAATTATGGACCGAGAGGTTAAGACTCTTAAGCAGAGTAGAATTCCTATTGTCCGGGATAGATGGAACGCCAGACGCGGTCCCGAGTTCACTTGGGAGCGTGAAGATCAGATGAAGCAGGAGTACCCGCATTTGTTCCCAGATGTCGAGTCAACCCTTGCACTTGCTTAAATTTCGGGGCGAAATTTCCGTAACGGGGAGGTACTGTAACGACCATACTTTTTCCGTTATCTTTTACCGTTAATTATTTAACGACCGTTAACTGTTATTCGTGCCACGTCATTTCTATGACCTATATTATTATTTTTGTAATAATATATTAATTATTATGTTCTATGTGAATATTTGTATTCATATTTTAAGTTATACGTTTCTACGTGTCGCAGATTTCTATCCGGCGAATCTTTTCGGTTTTCAAACCAACGGTCAAACTTTTGGGATTTTTAAATCCAAATTATTTTAAATATGATATTTTGATGTCATATGATTATATATAGTGTTTATATATTTTATTCGTCGCGTATTTGTTATCTCTCCGAAAAATCAATCGCGTAGTAGCATTTTCGCGTTTCGGGCTTCGATAGGGCGTTCGGGCTAAAATCAATTACACATTTATCATTGTGAGCCATGTGGGGCCCACCCCATTCAGTTTTTGGCCGAAATACACCAAGGGAGGGGTGTATAGCCTCATTTTTTCCTCATTTTTGTATTACACTCTCATTAGCATTTTCCACCAAACCTAATATTTTCTCTCAAGTTTTTCCTCCTCCCTCTCCTCCTTTTTGAGCCGTCTCTAACCACCACCACATTCATCATCATCATCTTCAATAATCAAGCAAGCAAATCAAAGGGCTTTCATCATTTCTGGATTCACCGCATCGTTCTCTACGCGTCTATACCTTTCAATTCTCGATTGGGGTATAAACCCTAACCCTAGATTTTTAATTTTATTTATTTTTCTGTATTTTGATGTTATATTGATAGTATGATGATTACATATTATTGTATTGATGATTGTATGCATAGAATTGCTCGATTATACATGTTTTCGGTTTGATTGAATTGGGACAGCAGCTTTTTCGTTCATTTTTGGTTATGTAACTGATATAAAAGTGAAATTAAAGTATCTATATGAGTTCCTCTCATCAATACATTAATTTTAGACTCCGGATTCATGTCATTTCGATTTCCGGAGCTTACGATATGATTAAAATGGTATTTTGTTAAGATTGAAATATGAAAACGAATTGAACCAGGTTTGGTCTGACTTTGTGACCACTTTTGGAGTCTTTAGGGTGTACAAGTGTGTTAGGATTGATGATTGCAAGAACTTTCATGTTCGGGTCATCGAAATCCGAGCCACGAATCACCCGTTATGACTAAAACACGTTTTTGAACGAATTGAAGTTCCAAGTGGTGTAATGGCTGATCATCACGACTTGGTTACTATTCTTGGAGTGTTCTTGAGTGCACCAATGTGTCAGGTGGTTTGATTAGGCGGAGATATATATAAGGCTCGCCGAAAACCGACACCCTGGGCTCAGGATATGACCCGATGAACTTGTGATTAAAACTTATGGTTAAGTATTAAAACTTATGATATAAATAATGATTTTAATTATTATTAAATTACTTATAATATAAAAAGTAATTATTATAATTTAAGACTTATGATATATATTTTTATTATATCATTTAATTATTACTTATGATTTAATTAACATTTTAATTAAACTTATGATTAATAATAATTTTATTATTAATGGAAAATACTTATGATAAGTATTAAACTTATATTATGAGATTATTATTATAAGACTTATAATAAGGATTAATTAATTATTTAATTATTATAAGGCTTAGTTATTATTTAAATTATAATTTAATTATTAAATACTTATGATTTAATAATTATAATTAGAAACTTATGATATGATTAATAATTCATTATTAATTAATAATACCTATGATATGATTTAAAATTTGTTATTAATTAATAATACTTATATTATGACTAATATTTAATTAATCAATTAAATACTTATGTTATATTAATTATATCATTTAAATTTATGTTAACTTTAATAATTCATTTTAATTTAATTAAACTTATGTTATGACATAATTATACATATTTAACTTTAATTAACATTATAACTTATATTATTATTACAACTTACACTTTTAAAATTTATGTTGACGATGTTTGACCAAGGTTGACTTTTGAGTTGACTTTCGGTTGACTTTGACTCTCAGTTGATTTTTGTTGACTTTCTAATTAAGGAAACTTTCCTAACTTAAAAACTTTCTAAAAATAGAAACTTTCTAAATATGGAAACTTTCTAAATTTGGAAACTTTCCAAAAATAGAAACTTTCCAAAAATGGAAACCTGCTAAAAATAGAAACTTTCTAAAATAGAAAGTGTGTGTCCGTACGCTGATCCGATCAAACCGATGCATGTTGAGTATTGTTCCATGTCTACTTGCAGCATGTACAATAGCTATCATACTAAGACTTGACCTAAGTTAGTTATTTATATCGACCTGCTTTATATATAGGTCGGCGTTGTGATCATTCCTGATCACTTTACTTCGTTAGCTGTTCGCTTATTTGTGTGGTTCCTTCATTTGCTATTAAGGTGAGTTATAGTCCCATTTTCTATTTTAAATCTTTTGGGATGATAATACATGCAATTTATTTTATATTTTGGACACAAGTGGAAGTTTGTTTAAATTATTCATTGTGAGTTGAACAAAAATATTCCCTAGTCTGGTAACTGTAATCACTGGTTTCTACTAGTGAACGCGAATCCTAAGGATAGATCTATCGGGTTTGACAACTCCATTTCGAGCTAGTCGCGCTAGCAATTTATAATCGGAATGTTTAGTACTTCGTAATTTGTTGTAGATACACTTGTTCGGTGTATATTATTTATTGTGTGTGGCAAGGGTAAATAAATGGTTAAGTGGTTACCAGGTGACTCACGGTAAATGGAATAATATTTTTATATGTTTTCTAGCATATAATTTTGTGGTCCAAAAAGGAGTTTTTATGTTTTCAAACATAAATTTTTACGGTTTAAATTAAATATTGTTTGCAATATTAAACCTATAATTCACTCAACATTTTTGTTGACAGTTACTCGCATATTTTGTTCTCAGGTTCATGATTGATTGCTTCCGTTGTGCTTAGAGAGTCTGCATATTTATGATGGCAGCTTTTGTTAAACATTAACTTGCATTCTATTTTGATATATTAAATAATGGGTGTTTGTTGACTTTGTTTTGGTCAACTTTTGGTTAAAGTATTTATGTATAGTTTTTCTGAACTTATACATTTTGGTAGATTTCCTTTATAGGAAATCATTTTTAAATAAAGAATGCAAGGTTGTTTTATTAAATTCATATAGAGTTTCGATCAAGCTGTGGGACCAAGATAACGATGGTCGTCAAGTGTACCTTGACGGGTCATTCAAATAATACTTGATGAGAAGTAAAATCCATGGTTAGCTTTGTTAGTAGTTTAGTGAGAAGATCATGGCTCTTATGAAACTGTCCTCAAAATAATCGTTCATAAACATTGTTTGAAATATATCAATTAATTGATTGCTTAAAGTCTCAGAGTCAATAAAACAAAGTAGTGAATGGTTCACACAAAGCAAGTAGACAATATATATAGAGAAAACATAAAAGGCAAGCACTATTAGAAACTCCAATGAGGCAAGTAATATCACAATGAAATCCAACAACGACGATATATCTTTATGCATGGTCATGCATATCATAATTCACAACTGATACAGATCAAAGATGTTTCGTTAAAACTTCTAAAAGTTAAAACTATTTATTATTCTAATTATCTAACAATGAGGTTTTTGTATCTCAAGAATGTATATAATTGCTCCAAACAACATAGAATAATTCAGAAACAACATTAAATATTTCGAAAATATACAAAGTTAAACATTTCGAAACATATCTAGCATGTGTATTATTGTTTCAAAAAATTTAAGAAACTATTAACCATCTAGCTATCATCTCATCTTTAAAGCATACTACCTATAACAATAGATATTTAAATAGAATTAAACTAACATTATATATATATATATATATATATATATATATATATATATATATATATATATATATATATATATATAATACTTTATAAAGAAATTAAACTGTTTATTATGTAAAAATAAGTTACATATATATTTTTTTATAAAGTTTTTAACTATAAACAAACAATATAATGTGTTTTTAATTTAATTTAACATTTGTATCATAGATTATCATAGGATAAATCACAACCATTATCCTAAGAGGTGTTGGGACCTTAAACTATTGTTTTAAAATGTACTAATCTATTATATGAATGTAATATGGATATGAAATATAATAATAGTTGTTTTTATCAACACTGCAAACTATATTTACTATTTAAATTGACTGTATAGACGACACTATACGACGCCTAGATGGTATCGCTTGACTAATAGTGAATATGTGTCAAACATTCAGTATTAAAATTCTACTATATATTCACACAATACAAAAGATAACTGAAACTCAACCATAATTGAATATACATCGAATTATCCAACTCCGACTACTTGAATAATAGTAAAAACAAAAAATCATATAATAATGTTATTGTTACAAATCACCACCGAATATTGTTGACATATTTTTTTAACATTTAATTTATACCAATAACAATATAAAAAAGTACTCCGGTATAAATCACCACCGATTTAGATAATTTAAGCTACAATAACACAAAGAACATAAAAATTAGAAAATTTGAAATTAGTAACGTGAAAAGTCAATAATAATAAAACATCAAAAACTAATTTATTAATAAAATAAAAAATGAAGCTTGATGAATGAATACAAAAACTCAATACTTACATAAGATTGAATTAAAGGTTTTACATGGCTTTACATTCTCAAAAATTGATTTGTAACTCATTTAGATTTAGATTATCAAATTTATAAATTTTGTAGAGTTCATTTCATATTCTATTTATATTTGTTGATTATTTAATTTATACCAATAACAATACAAAAGAGTAGTTCATTATAAATCACCGCCGATTTAGATAACTTAATCTACAACAACACAAAGAACATAAAAGTTAGAAAATTTGAAATTAATAACAAAAAAATTTAATAATAATAAAACACTAAAAACTAATATATTAAAAGAATAAAAAATGAAGCTTGATGAAGGGATACAAAAACTCAATACTTACATAGATTGAATTGAAGGTTTTACATGGCTTTACATTCTCAAAAACTTGATTTGTTACCCATTTAGATTTAGATTTTCAAATTTATATAGTTTGTAGAGTTCATTTCATATTCTCACCATTGTACTCATATTTAATTTATTTAAAGTTTTTCTATCGTAATTTATTATATGTATTAATTATCATAAATATATTAGAAACTCAAAGGTTAATGTATTAAATTGAATAGTTATCATAATCCGTTAGTTATACCTATAATAAGATTAAATAGCATATATTAGATCATTAAATTTTTAGATTTTAGTGGCCTCATTTATGAAGATGGGAGTCACTTTTATATTATACTAGGTGCATTTCCCGTGTGTTGCACGAAGATGGTTATGGTTCGTGTTTTTAGTAATATATGAAACAAATAGTTCTATACATTAGATGGATATAGTAATACTTGTTACACATGATTGTTGATGCAGGTTCATATATCTATACAAATCATAAGAGATAAGCAATAACTTTCAGATACGCAAAAAGAAGCACTAAGCTCCAACTTCGACAAAAGGAGTCTTCTTCTTCCCATCATGACTCTCACAAAAGTGAAGAAACATCCAATCCTTCTTCTGAAACTAAACATAATGAGAATAATATCATTGTTGATGTAAAAATTTGATAAGATGATAATTTTACCTTTTAAGTGTATAGATTCTCGATCACCTCTTTTTAATTGGTCCCAAAAATTGAACTGGCGAGCGCTTAAACTTCAGTTATATCTTACGTTTGTGGTTTAAACATTTAAGGAAGGGTCAACATGATACCATCAACTATAATTGGTAGAACATTCTATCAACATTCACCGGGATATAACATTGAGAAAGTGAATATATTAGGAGAATGTCAGTTAAGAAAATAAGAGTTCAAATTCTATCACTCTTGATAAAAGTTCAAATTGTCATTATGAAAATTCTAATTCTCCTTAAAATATTTCCCGCAACAATAGCATCAAGGATACCTTTGTAGCCCTTTTTCCACTCCAATTTATTCAATGACAATCTTGATCAGGATGAAGTGATCTAACAATTCAAGTAAACATCTCACATGAAAGATAGATGATGTATAAATACTTTGGGATACTGGAAGGCTTAAAGTACACTTATATTCTATTAACTTCATATGCTAGAGTTATATAAGCAAGTAAACTAAGTAAATAATGTAAAGTAAATAAGTAAACTAAGTAAATAATGTAAAGTAAATAATGAAAAACGACAAACATTTTTAGAAACAAAATTAATCAAGGTTCTCATTTATAAAGCTTAACAAATATATTAAACACATTCACTTGCACCTCGTTGTTTGCCTAATAGAGACAAAAAGACGTCAACCAACTTACCATAGATTATATAGGAATAAACATACATGTGTATGTTGATAAGTAATAATCATAAAGCTTCAGGTTCACTGGATTACAAAATATATAAAAACACATAAAAATATATAAATATATAGATTATTTTACAAAGATAAACAACAAATAAATAAAATCTTATCATCAAAACTAACACGCTTATGATTTTAACATAAATAACCACTCCTCAAATCAGGACAAAAGCAATCTACTTCCAGTTTGGTTGCCACATTACAATATAAAAACAAAAATGATCACCCTTGACTAAGCAGTTATAGAAAGCACAAATCATATGTACATACATACCTTGAAACAGCTTAAGATACTAACGTAATTTAATTGTTAATGAACCATTATTAAGTTAAGCCTCAAAATATTTACCTTGGATGTGTGGAAATGAGTATGTAATATTTATAAATACATAACAAATACTTTGAAATTAATTAACTATCAATAAGTTAATAAGTTTGTGTGACTTTTGAGTAGGTTTAAACCGCAATTCATAAGTTAAGGGAATTTTTACAATCAATGAAATTAATTTACAGTTATTTATCTTACAAAGAATATGAAAAGTCATATATTTATGAGTGTTAAAAAAATTTATTTATGTTTTTAATTTATTTATATTTTATTATATTATATATTCACTCCCTTATATTATATTATATATTTACTCTCTTATTTAATATGCATATTTACTCCCCTAGGAGTCAATTTTATATTATATATAGATATAGATTATTAAAAATAAACCCGAGCGTTTCGTTACTCGAAAAGTAGTTTTTGCAGTTATTCAAACCGTGTCGTTTTTATCGTATTTCATTAACCGAAATAAGTTTAGTAATTAATATTAACCCATATTAATTCACGTAACCCTCCAGGGATCAAGTATGCATTTAATACACTTAAACACATACAAATTCAAGCAATCACCGTTAAAATGATTAACAGACAGTTAACGAAAGTGACAGAAAAAGTAGCGTTGTAACACATATCAAAAGAACAAAACAACACATTTTAACTAAGAGAGCAAAACAACTTAATTTCATTTTCAATCACTAATCTCCAAAATTATGCTAGATCACAAACACAACCTAAGAACAAGCAACCCAAACAATTTTATAATCTTTTCTACAAAAGTGTCATCAACTAAACTTCTACATTATATAATATCCATTATCATAAAAACATCAGCTAAGCTGTAGTAAGCTAAGCTGCAGTACCTGTAAAATATTACAAATCGCTAAACTAAGCATACGCTATCAAATATGAACTGGGAAACCAAAATAGTTAAACAAACTCGATAGTAGTTGACTGATATCGGCTAAAAAGTCACGTTTTCACCCCGGTATTAAGGCCAAAAACAAGAAAGATTCAAACTTTATTGGCAAAATACCCGCTTCGTCAGTTAGAATTGAAGAGCAAGTGATTACGAAGATGGTGCAAAAAGAATCAAGAGAATCAGAGCTAAAATGAAGATTCTAGAGCGAAAACGGTGTAAGACAAGAAATTAAGTTACGATCCATTGAATTTCAGCTGACCAGGCTTGCCAAACAGCCTGCCAAACGGCCTATCTGGCTTGCAAACGGCCTACCACATGCCCAAGTCAAACGGCCACGTTAAACGGCTGGCCTGGCAAACGGCCCCTGCAAACGGCCTGCCAAACGGCCAGCCAGCCGTTTGCAGGCAAATTTCAAGTCTATTTAAAGGGTCTTTGTCATTCATTCTAACACATACTTCAATTCACTTCTTTCTCTCTCTTGTACAATATTAGTCATACTTTCAAGGTCTTCAACTCCGTGCGGGAAATCTAGTACCCGGAAAAGAACGCCTAAGATTATATTAGGAGCGGTCTGGAGTTTGAAGTTGTCACTTTTGTATTCGGAACTCGTTTAATCAACTGGTACTTCTATCCTTTATCTTATCATAATTTCTTTTATCAATATGTTCTGTGATGTTATTGCCATGATTAGCGAATAGTTATCCTTAGTGTATGATATGATATAACCAGTTATAATGCCGAAATAATGTTATGGTTTGTGTATGTTGTCGAGATGCTTTTCGATTATGCTTTAAACTCAATCGCTTTTCCAACTAATCGAACATAATTATTGGCTCTGTTATTGGGAAGTCGCGAACCCCGATTCAGAGTACACTATTTGTGTCACCCCTTAGTAAGAGAAGTCTATCGGATACAACGTAAGATCGACTGAGGCACACCGGTTGTAGTAAGTCTATCAAGCTTTGGAATATGACTAAGAACTCTTTTATAGTGAAACATCTAACTAGACCCCTTGTACATTGTCGGTCCCAGACCATGCTAGTGTAGTCACCAAGTATATAAACTTCGTACGTGCATGCTGAAGCACAATGGTTGTTGTAAGCTGTACCTCTGCTAAGTAAGGCCATGGAACCCGGCCAGTATTGATCAGTACACTACACCATAACGCGGTATCAAGCATTACACCCCGCTTGAGGGATTCTTAATTAATTCAAGAGCTGTTTGTTTAAACACATAAATGATTGGACTGTTAGGATAACCGAACGTGTTCATGAAAGTCAACTGGACTTGGCCATGGTGTTCTTTATGGTTGAAATCTTTTTAAAGGGCCTAACTATCTTTTAAAACCAATCATTAACGAAAGCATTGAAACACATCACGTCTTTCAGATATGGTAAACCCTGTACTCTATTATGCTTAAGAAAGTTTAGACCTTTGTGGAAAGTTAATACGTCACCCAACCGAGTCGCTCAATTAGATGAGCCGTCTGAACGTGTATGCATGTAGTCAGACTGCACGGGCGTCGGGGGTAAGGGACGTTGCTGTCTATTCAGAATCTTCAAGTCTATCGCATTACCCAGTGACATGTCTTACGACAGGGTTGTTTTAGATCAGTGTAATGAATACAAGGCCTCTGCCTATTCATGAGCCAGCATTCCATAGTCTCGGCAGAATAACTGATGAAATCATAGTATGCACTTGTTTTAACCTTATCTGAATTAAGAGTTTTATTGAATTTACTTTATCTATCTTATAAACTAGAAAAACCTAAAATTAGGTAACCACTACTCCTTTATAACTATCTTAAGTTTTAAATATAGGTTCAATTCTACTGATATCTTAAAAATACGACCCTAGGTCATACTTCCCTTACTCATAATAAGGAGTAGTACGATATAGGCCCCGTTAAATATAAATTTAAAACAGTACCCCCTCTTGGTGGTTGATTATGACGTGTTGCGACCTAACGACACCACACAAATAAAACCGTCCATTTTGGCCATTTCATTGACTTTTACTCACCTTTTACCTACGATTAATGTGGATCATTCGCATGCATTGCACCAGACTAGGGCTGAAAAACATAATATATCCAGTGAACAACATAGTTAAGCTTTAAAAATATATTTATAAGGCTTAAGAGGTAACCTGTGTGCTTGGTATTTCTCCCCGTGTTGCATGAGGTGATGTATAGAACATATCTCCCATTGTAGAACCATTATATACACCTTGAAAAGCAGTTCTAAACACTCTAAGCTCTCAGGTACAATCATCCACTTTCTTTTCCATAATCTTCATTTGTCTATTTTGAGCTTCAATCTGCTTACTTTGCATTTCTATTTATTTGTTTTGCATCTCAATTTGCTTGTTTTGATAGTTCACTTTCTCAGACGGAAAACGATTTTTTTTGTTACGGCGTCACCTCTAATTTTTCTTAAAAGTCACTTATGATTTCGTTACTCCGGCTCCATAAAAATGGGCCCTTCCTGGCCTATTTGGACCCATTAGTTCCATCATCACATCTCTTGAAATGTCTGATTATTTCTCAAGATTCGGTGGTTCAGAATTTTCAGCTGCCAAGACTTTCACTCTTCTTGAATAGTTCCTGCGAAGCTCTGTTATCAAAATACCAGGGAATCAGTAGCAAGAACCAAAAACATATTCAACCTTAGGATAGTTAGATTATCTTAGATTAAATTAGAATACTTTAAATTAGACTACCTTAGATTAAGATTACCTTAGATTACCCTAGAAATTTAGTTTATCTGCTTAATAATAAAAACAAAAAGGCATACCCTGTGTATGACCCAAACCCTAGCTAGAGCAGGGCCGTTGTTTTTCGTACATGATCTAGACGCAATAATCTCTAAAGCACGCAAGGAAGCACGAATCAGAAATCAAATTGCGTTACGCGTTACTTTAGCAGAAAATACCAAACCCTCGATTGAAGGTCGAGGAGGATCGATCAGATTTTCAGAGATTCAAGGAAACTCGTTCGAGTTAAAGCATCACATCATACAGATCATCCAAAACAGCTGTCAGTTTCATGGACTACCGAATGACGATCCTAATTCTCACCTTGATAAATTCATATCTCTTTCGAACTCCTACAAACAGCTAGGGATAGGACAAGATATACTCCGGCTATACTTGTTTCCCTATTCTCTCACTCATCATGCTCAAACATGGTTCGAAAGACTGGAAAATGATTCCATCACGTCATGGACGGAGATGGCTACTAAATTCCTAACCAAATATTTCCCTCCTTCTAAACAAACCAAACTTAAGAATGACATCATTAACTTCAAACAAAGTTATGATGAATCTCTTTACACTGCATGAGAGCGATTCAAAACCCTGCTGAAGGAATGCCCTAATCACCAGTTAGAACATTCAGCTCAAATTTGTACCTTCTACAATGGTCTTAAGGTAAATCATAGGACGGCGATCGATGTAGCAGCTCAAGGAAATCTGATGAACCAAACCGCAGACGAAGCATGGGAGTTGCTCGAGAACATGACAATGCATCATCATGACTGGAACATTAGTGAAATAGCTTCATCATCTGTCCCACTCTCTGCACTTAACAAACAAACAGAGGCCATCAAATCCCTCACAGATAAGATGGAATCTCTCGCTAAACAACTCTGAGAATTGAAGACGCAGCCACAGTAGGTTAACCAGGCTCAGGCCTTTGTTAATTGTACCAACCCGCAACCCACTGAAGAATATCAAGTTGAGTACGAAAACCCTGACGGTTCAGTCTGTTACGTTCAATACCCAGCTCGTCAATAAATCCTAGATTCAATCAACAACCTAAGGTTAACCAATTTCAAATAAGCAACCAGCCCTTTTGCTATCACTACCCACCTTATCCTGCCCAACAATCTCAATTATCCTACGATCAACCACTTCTACTCACTGGTCCGCCAGTCGAGAAAAATTCCCCAACCACCCAAATTACAAAAGTAACCAACCTCACTCTCGGAGCTGATGACCAGTTGACTCAGTTTATTCAAGGATAACAATAGCTAAATCAGAGAATTGCATCTAGACAAGACCAGACGGAGATACTAAAGAGAAATCAATTGGCTCTGCTCAAAAGTCTAGAGATGCAGCTCGAACAGTTATCACAACGCCTTGAAACCCGACCACAAGGGAGGTTACCGAGTAATACCATCTAAAATCCCCACATAGAGGAAGCTAAGCAAATGGATTCTATAATCCCAGAGGAAGAACCACGGAGAAGGTCAGCTAGGCTCAAAAACAAGTCAATATATACTCAGAAGCTGCCAACTGCAACTCCAGCTCGTATACCCTACCCTGGAAGGCTATAGGAAGAACCATCCAAGCTTGATTCCTTCAAACTTGATGGAAGATTCCTGGACACCATGTCCAAAGTCCCCAACCAGAAGAGATACATCCGAAGGCTTCTCTCTACTAAGGAGAGGATACCAGATTCTAATAAAATTCTACTGAATGAAGAATGCTTGGCATTACTCAGAAACTCTCTACCACCAAAGCTAGGACATACGGGCTGATTCAATTTCCCGTATTCAATCTACCAATCTGGAACCGTTCATGCGCTAGTAGATTTAGAAGCAAGTATCAACCTAATCCCCTACTCTCTCTACAAGAGATTAGAGTTAGGAGACTTGTCACCAACTAAAATGACAATCCAACTTGCCGATCAAACAATTCGATTTCCTAAGGGCATAGTTGAGAACGTCTTGGTGAAAGTCGACAAATTCTTGTATCCTACGGATTTTGTAGTGATGGACATTAAGGAAGACCTACACACACCAGTAGTATTAGGAAGACCTTTCATGAATACGGCTAGGACTGTCATTGATGTGTACAATCAAACCTTGATCTTGCGATCACATGGGGAGAGCGTTACCTTCAAAATTGACCGACCTACCGGTCTTTCTGGACAGGCAAAGATGTTTGCTATTTCCACCAGACGGATCATTTCCGATGACGAGTCTTCACCACCAGCCAATGATATCGAAATGGGTGTCGAATCACAATTTGCAGACGACCCAGAAATGGAAGAAGAGGATCCCAGCGAAGAAATAGAGGAAGAGGAAGAATCTGAAAAGGAAGAGGAAATGGAAGATGTAAAAGAAACTGCGATAATACCCTCTCTAAGCATTATGTATCATGAAGAATTAATGAGGCTTGAGACGGAAGATCACAGTTTAATCATTTGTTTCAAGAAAAAGACTGATAAGGTTGAGGTTAAGGATATAGAAATTGACCCTGCAAGTGTCGAAGTAAAGAACCAGAATACTGAAGAATCCCGTTCATCAAATGAATCTTCAGATGACTATTATACCGATGATGACGAAGAAGAGCAACATGAAGATATTCTGGATAACTCACACTCTCCAACCGAACCAGATCAATGAGAGCCGGACTCTTCTTCAGATCGGATTCCTGTCATATCTACACACGTTGACATGATAACTTTCATCAATGACACTGATGAATTTGAAGATATTCTCGAAGCCATCCGTAAATCAATAATTGATTTCACGCTACGCTTAATGGAACGAATCATGGCTATCCGAGAATAATACAACCTCTATCTCCAAAGGGAAGACAATGATTTTGAAATCCTAGAAGAGCGCATTCAAGACTTTATCAATACCCTTTACGATCATATCTACCGCGAAGAAAGGCAACTAGAGCACAATTCAGTAGTTCGCACTATCCTTGAGACAAGATTCTGTCAAGATCAGAAGATCATTTACTCTAAGGTTTACAACGCCTTAGTAGGATCTGCACTTCCTTTCTGAGCAAACCAACGAGCACTACTGACTCTCATCCGGAAGCATATGGATCTTTCCACCGGATGCCCAACTTATCACTCTGATTTGAAAATGATCGAGGATATTCATGGCTTTTTCGCTCTGTTGGAAAGAGATAATTTCGAAAGCACACCAGACATGCTAGTGATTTATGTAACAATTGATCACCACGCTGATCTAATTATCAAAGAGTTGCGAGACGCAGTTACTGAAGAAATACGACACAACAATCTGTTCTCTCATCTTGAACCAGACCGAGTCAACATTGCTACCTACGTTACGAAGCAGATAACACGTATCTTCCACAAATCCACGAATCCAAGTTTCACATTTAAAGCCGGATGTCGGGAGATATAATCAAAGACGGTGACATTAATGCTTGGATCAGGATTGCTTTTCACTTCATTTCAGTTTCGCCTTTTGACCAATCTGTGCAAAGCTACAGACTCTTACTGTGGAGATCACCATTCCGAAGATTTTGAAATACTGAAGATACAGTTTCTAACACTATTTGAAGACCTCCGAAATGAGCATCCTATCAGAAAAATAATCACCACCAGCACCGCCTCTATGATTGACATTCATGGATCAAACCAGCAGAGCCGTGGACTATATTCTTATCAGACTTCAAGACTTATCACGAGCCGAGACTGCACACTACCTATCTTTCAGAAGATCTTCAAGAGAAGTACCAGATCTTCTACCACTTTTGGTCCGACACTTTCTTAGGATTTACCCGCCAAGACTCACATTCCCTCGAGAAGACCAAGATTACAACCACCAGCGAGTAATGTTTGCTTTCTAAGCGTTAATTCAGTCGAGTCGACGACCTTAAACAAAAGCGCTTCATGAGAGGCAACCCGTGAAATAAAGTAGAGTAGAAGAATAAAGGATGACAAATGAGCCGATCAATAAAGGACTCAAGGAATGAAAGCCAGCCAGTATCTTCACAAGCAACATCTGCTAGGGGTACTTCTTTCTTCCTGTTACTAGCTCAAAGTAAAAAACTATGCCACATCCTAGCTTATCACTAAGTGTGGGATCCCAAACTAAATAAACACAAGACAAATACTCCCAAATCTTCAACTAAAACTGCTAAGTGTGGCATACACTAAGAACATTGTGGACAATGTTCGTCTAAGTGTGGGATGTTGGTATAATCTTTTTATGCTGTATTAAAATAACCCATTACGAAGATTCCAAGTTCTTAAGCCGAATTTCAAAATTTTTAACAAAAGAATGCCTTTCCGAAAAAGTATTTTTGAAAACCTAAAACATTTGTAAATAAAAGTAAGGCTTAAGTAGGATGGAAATCTTGTTAGGATAAACCAAATCTCTAATAGAGCTTTACATGACTAGGCATTATCGACCTAAATTGATTATGGTGAGGCACCCAAATAAGACCAGCATTCATCTTTAATGCTCCACTATTTTCCGTTAAGAGTGCCGATGTCTGTGCTCAGAATCAGAACTTGCTTTAGATCTACATTTCGAAAGCAGCGAGACGTGATTCAGTTATAATCAGAAGAGCTAGCCATTTGTCAAAAACAAACCTTTCTCACCTCCACTACTTCTACTTCACCACCTCATTCACATCATCTTTACTATCACTCAAAAAATCCAGAAAATGAGATTCCTTCCGAAAACTCGATGTTATAAACCTCTCAAGTATCATGACAAAGGTCTTGAAAAAGTTTACCGGCAAAAAAGTTTCTCGAGATGAAATCGAAAAATAATATATATATATATATATATATATATATATATATATATATATATATATATATATATATATATATATATATATATATATATATATATATATATATATATATATATATATATATATATATATATATATATATATATTTTTGTATTTTAAAGCTCTGAAAAAAGGAGCAGAACTTATAAAGAGAAATGCCGAAGAAGAACTTGACCAAAAATGATTATCAAATGAAGAAAAGTTTCAAAGTGCTTCTCAAAAAAAATATCAGCACTCCTATCTATCTTAAATTCCGAATAAAAGTTTGTATAAAGACTATATTACCCCTTTCTCTCACCCCTCAAAAATAGCTTCACTACCACTCCAAAATTCCCTTCCATCATTGACAAATGACCTAGAAGCTATGGTTACTACCATTTTCACATTAGTAGCAAGGATTTGAGTCTTCATCAAGCCTATGACGATGGGTACAACATGACTGGCTATGAGTGAATTCATTTCTTAGATCTATATGGAACCCTAAACACTTGTGTGATTTGAGTGACCCGTGAAAGCTAGCCTAAGTCATGTAACCTCCTCGCATGCTTGCAGAGATAGTTTCAATCATAACATAGATAACTAATCTTACTTTTCGCTCTTATAATAAAAAGCAAACCGCTTAGGCTATTAGAAAAGAATCTTTGAAAAGATTTCTCAAGGTAAAAATGAGATTTTGCTTGAGGACAAGCAAAGTCTAAGTGTGGGATATTTGATATCGACTAAAAAATCACATTTTTACCCCGGTATTAAGGCCCAAAACAAGAAAGATTCGAACTTTATCGGCAAAATACCCACTTCGTTGGTTAGAATTGAGGATCAAGTGATTATGAAGACGGTGCAAAACGAATCAAGAGAATCAGAGCTAAAACGAAGATTCTAGAGCAAAAACGGTGGAAGACAAGAAATCAAGTTACGATCCAGTGAATTTCAGCTGACCAGGCTTGCAAAACGGCCTACCAAACGGCTTGTTTGGCTTGCAAACGGCCTGCCACATGCCCAAGTCAAACGGCCACGTTAAACGGGCTGGCCTGGCAAACGGCCCATGCAAACGGCCTGCCAAACGGCCAGCCAGCCGTTTGCAGGCAAATATCAAGTCTATTTAAAAGGTCTTTGTCATTCATTCCAACACATACTTCAATTCACTTCTTTCTCTCTTATACAATATTAGTCATACTTTCAAGGTCTTCGACTCCGTGTGGGAAATCTAGTACCCGGAGAAGAACGCCAAAGATTGTATTAGGAGTGGTCTGGAGTTTGAAGTTGTCACTTTTGTATTCGGAACTCGTTTAATCTACTGGTACTTCTATCCTTTATCTTATTATAATGTCTTTTATCATTATGTACTGTGATGTTGTTGCCATGATTAGCGAGTAGTTATCCTTAGTGTATGATATGATATAACCAGTTATACTGCCGAAATAATGTTATGGTTTGTGTATTTTGTTGAGATGCTTTCCGATTATGCTTTAAACTTAATCGCTTTTCCAACTAATAGAACGTAGTTATTGGCTCTGTTATTGGGAAATCACGAACCCCAATTCAGAGTAAACTATTTGTGTCACCCTTTGGTAAGAGAAGTCTATCGGATACAACGTAAGATCTAATGAGGCACACCGGTTGTAGTAAGTCTATCAAGCTTTGGATTTCGACTGAGGACTCTTTCGTAGTGAAACATCTAACTAGACCCCAAGTACATTGTCGGTCCCAGACCATGCTAGTGTAGTCACCAAGCATATAAACTTCGTACGTGCATGCTGAAGCACAACGATTGTTGTAAGCTGTACCTCTGCTAAGTAAGGCCATGGAACCCGGTCAGTGTTGATCAGTACACTGCACCATAATGCGGTCTCAAGCATTGCACCCCGCTTGAGGGATTCTTAGTTAATTCAGGAACTATTTGTTTAAACACAAAAAGAATTGGACTGTTAGGATAACCGAACGTGTTCATGGAAGTCAACTGGACTTGGCCATGGTGTTCTTTATGGTTGAACTCTTTTTAAAGGGCCTAACTATCTTTTAAAACCAATCATTAACGAAAGCATTGAAGCACATTACGTCTCTCGGATATGGTAAACCATGTATTCTATTATGCTTAAGAAAGTTTAGACCTTTGTGGAATGTTAATACGTCACCCAACCGAGTCGCTCAATTGGATGAGCCGTCTGAACGTGTATGCCTGTAGTCAGACTACACGGCCGTTGGGGGTAAGGGACGTTGCTGTCTATTCAGAATCTTCAAGCCTATCGCATTACCAAGTGACATGTCTTACGACAGGGGCATTTAGGATCAGTGTAATGAATACAAGGCCTCAACCTATTCATGAGCTAGCATTCCATAGTCTCGGCAGAATAACTGATGAAATCATAATATGCACTTGTTTTAACCTTATCTGAATTAAGAGTTTTATTGCATTTAGTTTATCTATCTTATAAACTAGAAAAACCTAAAATTAGGTAACCATTACTCCTTTATAACTATCTTAAGTTTTAAATATAGGTTCAATTCTACTGATATCTTAAAAATACGACTCTAGGTCATACTTCTCTTACTCATAATAAGGAGTAGTACGATTTAGGCCCCGTTAAATATAAATTTTAAACAGTACCCCCTCTTGGTGGTTGATTATGACGTGTTGCGACCTAACGACACCGCACAAATAAAACCGTCCGTTTTGGCTATATCATTGACTTTTACTCACCTTTTACCTACGATTAATGTGGATCATTCGCATTCATTGCCCCAGAATAGGGCTGAAAAACATAGTATATCCAGTGAACAACATAGTTAAGCTTTAAAAATATATTTATAAGGCTTAAGAGGTAACATGTGTGCTTGGTATTTCCCCCCGTGTTGCATGAGGTGATGTATAGAATATATCTCCCATTGTAGAACCATTATATACACCTTGAAAAGCAGTTCTAAACACTCTAAGCTCTCCAGTACAATCATCCACTTTCTTTTCCATAATCTTCATTTGTCTATTTTGAGCTTCAATCTACTTACTTTGCATTTCTATTTGTTTGTTTTGCATCTCAATTTGCTTGTTTTGATAGTTTACTTTCTCCGACAGAAAACGATTTTCTTTTGTTACGGCGTCACCTCTCATTTTTCTTAAAATTCACTTGTGATTTCGTTACTCCGGCTCCATAAAAATGGTCCCGACCTAGCCTATTTGGACCCATTAGTTCCATCATCACATCTCTTGAAATGTCTGATTATTTCTCAAGATTCAGTGGTTCAGAATTTTCAGCTGCCAAGACTTTCACTCTTCTTGAAGTTTCAACTCTTGCTTTAATCTGATCAAGAGTTTATGTTAAAATAAATATTGCTAGAATCTTTATACACTACAGTAATATACTTTACATACCATAAGCTCTCTCGACATGTCTCTAACATAAGACCCATCTTCCTTTTCATGAGCAAGTACAAAAAACTCAAGATCATTAGGCTCTGTTCTGTGTTTCAATTTCTGTAGACCAAACAAAAATGGTCAAGACTTGACAAAAACAATAAACAGTAATTCAATGGTTACTAATTGATGTTTTAGCAGAGTAGTATATAAAATAGCTTATATTTTTACAGGAAATACTATTAAATACGATACAATTTTACACAAGATATTTATTTATTTAGAGAATGGATATACTTAAACTTTGCTACAACACTTATAGGCAGTGTACCTAATCGTACAGTAGTGTAGTTTTTAGTAAGTCCGGTTTGTTCCACAGGGAAATCTTTTTAAACAAAGCTTAACGCTATATTAGTTTACTTTTATAAAAATACAAATATATATATATATATAAGTAATATTATTATTATAAAAGGGGGGTTTTTACCGTTTAATGACCGGTTTGTCGATTTTAAAACTTTAGTCGCAGTTAAAACCAAATGTAAAATAATAAATATAAATACAAGACTTAAATTAAAGC
Organism: Rutidosis leptorrhynchoides; assembly: GCF_046630445.1. Lineage (NCBI taxonomy): Eukaryota > Viridiplantae > Streptophyta > Magnoliopsida > Asterales > Asteraceae > Rutidosis > Rutidosis leptorrhynchoides. Next base: position 119,267,980 of record NC_092337.1, read on the forward strand.
GTAAAGTAAATAACGATAATGAAATTGCGAATAATAAAAGTGCGATAAAATAAACTTGCGATAATTAAAAAGTACGATAATTAAAAGCGCAATTAAATAAAATAACAATAAAAATGCGATAATTAGAAGTGCAATTAAATATAAAATAAAAGAAATTAAATATGAAATAAAAGAATTATTCTTATTTAAACTTCCGTAATCATGATGTTTGACGTGTTGATTTTAGTTTTATGCCCATGGGTTAATTATCCTTTGTCCTGGATTATTTAATATGTCCATACGGATTTGTCCATAATAGTCCATCAGTCATAAATATAAAGAGCGAAAGCCTTCGTCAAATTATTCTTATTCCCGAAGTCAAATATTCCAACTAATTGGGGATTCGAATTGTAACAAGGTTTTAATACTTTGTTTAATGAATACACCAGGTTATCGACTGCGTGTAAACCAAGGTTTTACTACTTTGTTAACAATTACACCAATTACCCTTGAATGTAATTCACCCCTGTTTCAACAAGTCTATTAACTATTAATCCAGTTCCGTGTCCGGTAAAATGAATAATTATTGGTATTTATAGATATCCCGCCCACCGTACCCAGTCAAGCGTATGTGGTTATATATAAATACGTCGAATTATAAGTTTGTATATTAAATTAACAAGGTATTGTTTAGTTAATATAAAACCCATTAATAGCCCATAGTCTAATTTTCACAAGTGTCGTTCTTTTGTCCAAACCCCAATTATGGTACAAAGCCCAATTACCCAATTTTAGTAATTAGCCCAACATCATGATTACTTCGGATTAAATAAGCATAATAATAACTTAGCTACGAGACATTAATGTAAAAAGGTTAAACATAACTTACAATGATTAAAAATAGCGTAGCGTTACACGAACATAATTTCGACTTACACCCTTACAACATTTGCTAACATACCCTTATTATTAGGATTAAAATTAAAATTAAAATTAAAATATAAATTATAAATATAAATATTACGATATAGATAGAGAGATGGATGATATATTTTATGGATGATATATTTTATGAAAAATGATCAGAATTCGGTTGGCTTTATAGGGACTTTCAGAATTTGGGCCTCCGCGACTCGCGGCCCATTTTGCCTTCAAACTCCGCGAGTCGCGGAGTTTGTAAATACAGCTCACCAGCTTTTGGCTCTTTGTTTACTGACGGTTTTAAATATTTATATAATATATAAATAATTATAAGAATTATTTAAATATTATATTATATTTATGTGCATAGTTGACTTGTAATTTTTAGTCCGTTGTGTCGAGCATTGAGAGTTGACTCTGGTCCTGGTTCCGGATTTTCGAACGTCCTTGCGTACAATTTAATATCTTGTACTTTGCGTTTTGAATCTTGTACTCTTGTAATTTCGAGACGTTTCTTATCAATAATTGGAACCTCTTTGATTATCTTTTGTACTTTTGAGCTTTTTGGTCGTTTGCGTCTTCAATTCGTCGAATCTGTCTTTTGTCTTCACCTTTTATTATTTAAACGAATATCACTTTTAAATAGAACAATTGCAACTAAAAGCTTGTCTTTCTTGAGGAATAATGCTATGAAATATATGTTCGTTTTTAGCATTATCAAATATTCCCACACTTGAGCGTTGCTTGTCCTCAAGCAATATCGTCTTGAAATACTAGAATCACTTCTTTATTCTTCACACTTTGTACATCAGTGATTTCTATACGGCGGTATAAACAATGGTAGTAACGATATGGTTTACAGTCCCACATGACTATAAAAATTTAGATCCATTAAGGAAATTAGATCTTTATGAAAACATTTGATCTTTTGAAAATTAAATCTAGTTTTTACCCTAGATAAGTTTTTCGGAATAACCCTTTACCGGTGTTTGCAAATTATTTTTGTGGGTTTGGTGGGTTTCAGATTTGAAAATTTTAGCTCAAAACTTGCGGTTTTGTGTCACCCACTTGCTAACCTTGTATTTGGAAAGCAACACGCCCAGTTTACTTGTCCCGTATATTACCTTTCGGTAAACTACCGTCCGGTTGTAAAGGAAAGCGTTGAACAAGCAACTGTTAAGGCAATGTCCCCTGACATGCTTTTAATTATGGTCTATAACGTGTCGGACGCAATTACTATCCTTGGTAGGAGCAATAGTAAAACTCATCCTTATAATTTTTCGGTCTGGCACAAGGTCCCGTCTTTGACCACTATGCAACCACCGTTCTTACAGTTGACACCCGATTTAGTTCAGGTGACCTAATGAATTCCAGGTGAATTCCTAGGATTTTACGTTCAATGGTAATGAACGCATTGAAAATAGGGTTTTCAGAAAACAAATCGGTTTGTAATTTTGATCAAAATATTTTCTCGTTCAAGCTCGAGTTTAGATATCATTGAATTCCATGAGTTTGAATTCTCAATCTTTAAGGTCAATCTCTAGGATTGAGTAATATCAGGCTTAAAAGCTGATTTTTAATCTTTAAGGAGATTATCCTTTCTGGGGATCTGATTCATTAGTCTTATCCAGCTAATTTGCATGGTGCCCCCCATTGTATGAGATAAATCCTTCTCATGGTTAGGATAAATCTGACCACTTGGCGACCCTGTTTAATGCTGAGGTCCGTGGATTTCCTGCTGATTTTAGTGATGACTTTTCTAGATTTTTCGTCAACCTACAGCTGGTCTGGACGACAACTTCCTGACTTAAATCAAGAAGCGCGTTTCTTTTTCGGAAGACTTTACTTCCTTTTAATGATGGAATTGATTCATCGTGTAGATCCATCTTTCTTACAGTAAATCAGGTAAAACTTTTTAGTTTAGTCCAAAGCAAAAGTATTTTCAGTTGTTTGTACAAAAATATGTGATATATGTTTAAGATAACTTGGTAAATTTTCCCACACTTGGATTTTATTTTCCTTTTTATCGTCCTCTATTCCATTTTAAATGAATTTTAACATTTTGGTTTGTTTCTCAATTTATGTCCTTTCCGAGGTTACAATAATTTCGGTGTTAAAACCTAGTTTTATCGTCCATAAATATGTATAAACATGATTTTAAGTTCATTTAATTGAAAATTTTGAAAACTTTTACTAGAATTGGGTAGTCAGTATATAAGACTAGGGCTGTTCTTTATTATCAGAGAGCACTAGATTCTAATACAACTACTGCTTTACTAGTATTTTTAATGGTAACCAAGTGTATAAAGTAAAAATTTTAAAATCCGAAAGAATTTAACCCCTTCCCACACTTAAGATCTTGCAATGCCCTCATTTGCAAGAAATCAGTAACAATTTAAATTATTGAGGGTGATTTGTGTGAAAATGATTAAATTTTTACCAAAGTTTCCAAATATATTGGCGTTTGTTTGCTGAATGATAAATGGTGCACATCATTTGTTCATTCCGTCTTGTTGTTATTTCACATATATTTTGCATCTTGTCGTCAAAATTAGTTGCTTTTGCTGAACTTAATGCCAGTCTTTGAAAATGCGTTGTTTTACCCTGTTGTGTACATAAGATAAACTGCAAACATATATACATATTTTTGAAGTTTGGTATATTACCCCACATTCAAAAATTTTTAAAATCTAAGAATAAAAGTTAGAAAATTATAAAAACTATTACAATATTAACATAAGTATTAAACATATCAACATTACAAATTACAAAATAAATAAAACTAAGTAGACTAGGGATGATACTGATACCAATAGGGGTTCCAAGCATAACCATAGGTGCTATAGAATGCTTCGGCAGGGTTATACGTAGGATACGGTGGTTGCATCTCTATAGACCAGGGAGGGAATATGGGTTTTGGTGTAGGAATATAGTTTCTACCTATATGTTGGCAATGAGCTATGATTTGGTTCTGATGAACTTGCCAATCTTCAAATGCTCTCTGTCTAGCATTTTCGTACTCCTGTGAAGCTATAAACCTTTGCATTTCTTGCATCTCATTTCCCCCTCCTACATTACCTTGCTGTTGGTTTCTCTCAACCTGTGGATGTCTACCATGGTATTGTACTGCGGCGTTATTTCGCCTCTTCAAAACTTTCGCACCATGGTATACATTTAAACCTATTGTATCGCGGGGTTCTGGTTCTTCGACTAATAATTCCCCCTGACTTATATCCACACCGAGATATTCAGCAATCAAAGTAATAAAAATACCACCTCCTATTATGCTATGCGGTCTCATCCCCCTAACCATAGCTGATAAATAATAGCCCACACAATAAGGTATACTTACAGCGCTTCGTGGGTCTCGAATACACATATGGTAAAACAAATCCTGTTCATTTACCATTTCCTTGTTCTTACCTCTTTGTGTAATCGAATTAGCTAAAAACCTATGAATCACTCTTAATTCAGCTCTATCTATATCCAAATAAGAGTAATTCCCCCCTTTGAATCGGTGATGGCTTGTCATTTGACTCCATACACCGTGTGTATCAAAATTTTCATCTATCTTTCTACCATTTAGTATCAACCCTCTACAATCGGCAGATGCTAACTCCTCAGGTGTATATATACGTAAAGCCTGAGCCATGTCTAGTAAGGACATGTGGCGCATTGAACCTCCTAACAAAAATCTAATAAAAGATCGATCGGTTAAATTAGCTACCCGATCATTTAATTCTATACTACACAACAATTCTTCACACCATACTTTATATACAGGTCTACGCATGGTGAATAAACGTACCCAGTCGTTAAAAGTAGAATTACCATACCTTTGTGCAAGTAATTCCATAATTGGCCCGGCCAATTCTACAGCTTCTAAGGGTCCCCATTCTATGACCCTAGGTACCTCAACAACTTTAGAATGAAGAGTATGCAACCCCCTTTGATACTTTGGATAATCTATCCAAAGTCTGTCAAATCTCAGGTTCGGGTGCAAATCTTCCAAGTGCATATCAGAAAATGTCATGACTGGATGCGGTATATCTTGCTTGTAGTAGTTATCCACCTCCTGTTGTTCCGCATTCTCAGCAGGAGCATTGCGAGCTTGGGATGAAGATTCACCCTTTTCAGTCTGCAAAACACATCAAACACAATTTTTGTGCATCCAAATATGCATTAGTGTAGGCAAAATCATCAATCAAAATAATTACAATGACATGATCAATTTATATCAAACTTAAGCTCATTTTCATATTTTTATCAAATCTACACTTTTTCAAATAAGCATATACGAAAATGTTCGCCAAGTTCATAAGCATTCAACTCAAATAACATGTCAAAATAATCATTACTAGCAATTAAACAAGTTTCAAATGGCATTATCTTTCAAAAATCAAGTTCATGAATTTTAGACTTGAAAAAGTCTACTTTAATTCTCAAAATCATGTTTAGGCTCAAAGTTTGGATCATTTAACTACCTAAACATGTTACACTACTTAATTTAGCAACAATTCATGACAAAAATCGGCCATAACCTGTTTATATCAAAAAGCCCCAAATTGCTCAAGAACACAAACCCTAGATTACTCAAAATTTGAAGTTTAAGGCTTCTAATCATGTTAAATAGCATCAATCTAGGTTATACAAGCATAATACATAAACAATTTAAGCATAATTACACTAAAAAGCATCAAAATCAAATTGGAAAAAAAATTTGCTCAAGAACACTAATTTCGGATTAAATGGTGTTTAGGTGTAGAAATTTACCCTTTTTCTTGAGTAATTCCTTGATAGCATCCTTCTCAACATGATTTTAGTAAAAGATTTGATGATTAACGGTTAAAAATTGTGATTTTGGGGGTTTTTTTTCGGGGTTTTTCGGCTGTGTTTTTCGCAGTATTTTTCTGTTTTTGGGTTGGGACTGAGCTGTTCCAGCTCTTATATTTTTTTCTGTAATTCGTAACCTCCGCGAGTCGCGGTGAATTACCCTTCAAACTCCGCGAGTCGTGGAGTTTTTTTTTTATATAACATCTTATATTAATTAAAACAATTAAGTAATTAATTTTAAAATTTTGTTTCCCTTGTTATTTAGGACGAGGTCGTTTCGGATCGATGTCCTAGTCCGTTCCTCGACAAAATTTTAAAATTTGTCTTTTTGTAGTGATTGTTTTAAAAACTAAGATTTTTGGGTTTTTTTAATGTTTTTGGCATACTTTAATTCAATAAGATTAAAAATAATGATAATAAAAGTTCTCGTCCCTCTCTCGGGTAAAACAATTTCGGTTCAAAGACCTAGTCTTCAACTTACGACGAATTTTTAAAAATCATATTTTTAACTTAATGAGATAAAGTAAATTTTTGTTTTTAAATTCACACAATTTAAATATAAAATTCAAAATTAATATTAAAAATTCACACCAAACTTAAAATTTGAAATGCATAAAATTAAAAATTCATATTTTAAAAATTAAAAATTCACACCAAACTTAATTTAAAAATTCATATTATAAATTCACACCAAACTTATATTAATTTTTCAAATATTTACAATTTTAAATATATTGTTTTTACAAAGTTTACAATATTAATTTAAGATTTATATATTAATTTTAAAAATATGGTAAAAATAAAATTAAAAATCTTTTTGGCTTTTATCCCACTTTTATCAATAAAATATTATCAAAAATATGCGCCCCTCTTTTCGGTAAAGTAATTTCGATTCCAAGACCTAATTTAACTCATGACGAATTTTTGAAATATTTTGGGTGGATTGATTAAAGATATTTATACCTTAAGAATAAACGTTAAATTTCGCAGTGATGTAATAAATTTTTGAATGATATCAATAATTTCGGTCGCCAAACCTAATTTTATTCAATACCAATTTAATACTTTATAGCGAACAAATTAGCGTTTATTATCAAAAGGTTAAAAATAAAAATAAATAAAATAAAAACTGTACAGACATACCTGTGAAATAGATTTCTTAGTTATACGATCTATCCCATTCATAAGATAGTCAGTTTAATTGGTTTTCCATGGCTACATAGGCGTAACCTCGAGCATTCAGTGTCTTTTCTTCTAAACATATGAACGGTCCGTCTCTGCATAAAGTAACAAATTCGGTGTTTGAATAGGTTTGATTATTTGAACATTTACCTCCATGTGACCATTTTGAATAGGTTTGATTATTTGAACATTTACCTCCATGTGACCATTTTCCGCATTTGTGAATCTTTCTAGGTGTCGTGCTCTTCTTTTCGCTGCGGATTTTGATTTTCCTTTACCAAATTGTAACTTATTATCTTCGCATCTGGATTCTTTTCTAACTCCGTCCATTCTTTCTCTGATTACTGATACTATTTCACTCGGTAGTATGTCATTATTACGTTTAGTGATCAAAGCGTGTAGCATTAGACCATGGTTTAGTCCACAGGCAGTCTTCATTTTGTAAAAACCTAAAAAAATAAAAATTCAGAATGGGGGGAGAAGACTAGTTCTTTAGGGTCTGCTAGGGAAAGACCATTCGGTTTCCATTTTCGAGAACTACAAGAAAACAGACAATCTAACTCTAACAGAAATACATAAACCCCCTATACTTAGTTGAAATTGTGATTAACATTATTTTCAATTGAATCTTCAACAACTTGTATATCTTTGACTTTTTCTTCAATCCATTTGTTGATTTCCTCCGTAACTTTCACAAATTCAACTAACATTGCCTTTTCTTTTGATGATAAATTGGATATTAATCGGTTATATAACTTAAAGTTTCCTTTAATTTTAGCATCGTGAATCCGTTTATAAAGTTTCTTCGTTGAACTGTTAAAAATGGATTCATCTAATTTCGTATCATCAGCGGCATTCTTTGTGATTGGATCATCATTTAGTGTTTCTTCATCTTCCCCACACTTATGCATTTTTATTGGTCTAACAGTTTTGGTTTGTGGAGATCTAAACTTTCGGTTCACAAAGGTGATCGATGTATCACCATCCCTAAGTGTCATTCTACCTTCTCTTACATCAATGAATGCCTCGGTGGTTGCTAAAAATGGGCGACCTAGAATTAGAGGAATATCAAGGTTTTCCTCCATATTAATCACTATGAAGTTTGCAACAAATGTCAGACTTCCCACGTTAACAAGTAAATTATTTGCTATTCCAACCGGGTGTTTAATGGTTTGGTCAAATGATTGAACACCTATTTTGGTTGGTTTTAATTTACCCATGCCTAATCTTTTGTATAAGGAAAGAGGCATAATATTTGCACTTGCTCCTAAATCTGCGAGTCCATTATATACAGCACCATCATTAAGTAAGCAAGAAATGATAAATTCACCCGGGTCTCCTGCTTTAGTAAGTCGAGTTGGTTTGTAAACTTTTTTCGGGTGTTCTTTTCTTGATTCTTTCATTTCTATTTGAATTTCTTGTTCACATTTTTCTTCGTTTCTTGGAATGGGAGGTTTGTATAGGAATTCTTCTTCATCACTCAAATTTGAATCCTCCCTATATTTCAATTTTGATTTTTCATATGTTGTTGATAACATATTTATGTTTTCATTTTGAAGGTTTTCTTGGGTGGTGAAATTATGATTAACTTCATTGTCAACTTCCATCGAACCATGTATGTAATGTTTAACTCTGTGACCATTAACTTTAAATTCAATCCCATTTGAATTTATTAATTCTATCGTTCCGTATGGGAAAACTCTTTTGACTATGAATGGTCCAGACCATCTTGATTTCAATTTTCCAGGAAATAGCTTGAATCGTGAATTAAAAAGAAGAACTCTGTCTCCTTCCTTAAATTCTTTTGAACTTCTGATTCTTTTATCATGCCATTTCTTCGTTCTTTCTTTATAGATTAACGAATTATCGTATGCTTCATGTCTTAATTCTTCTAATTCGTTTAGTTGACTTAATCGTAGACGTCCGGCTTCATGTAAATCAAGATTACATGTCTTCAAAGCCCAAAATGCTTTGTGTTCAATTTCTACTGGAAGATGACATGCTTTTCCATAAACAAGTCTAAAAGGTGTGGTTCCAATTGGAGTTTTGTAGGCTGTTCTAAAAGCCCAGAGTGCATCCTCCAATTTAATGGACCATTCCTTCGGATTTGATCCTACGGTTTTCTCTAGAATACGTTTTAAAGCTCGGTTGGTATTTTCAACTTGTCCACTTGTTTGTGGATGATATGCGGTGGAGATTTTATGAGTTACTCCATATCTTTTAAGAACTTTCTCAAGTTGATTATTACAGAAATGAGTACCCCGATCACTTATTAAAGCTTTCGGTGTTCCAAACCTTGCAAAAAGACATTTTAAAAAGTTGACTACAACTCGTGCATCGTTAGTTGGGAGAGCTTGTGCTTCCGCCCATTTAGATACATAATCAATGTCTACGAGTATATATAGATTATTATGAGATTTGGGAAATGGACCCATAAAGTCAATACCCCAAATGTCAAATACTTCACATACTTGGATGACATTTTGTGGCATTTCATCACGTTGACTTATTTTTCCGGCCCTTTGACAAGCATCACAGGATTTGCAAAGAAGGTGTGCGTCTTTGTAAATTGTAGGCCAATAGAATCCAGCATCATAAACTTTACTTGCTGTTAGTTGAGGGCCATAATGCCCTCCTGTTGGTCCTGTGTGACAATGGTTTAAAATTTTACTAGCTTCATCTCCAAATACACATCGGCGTATTATTCCATCGGGACAACTTTTAAACAGATGTGGATCTTCCCAAAAATAGTGTTTTATATCACTGAAGAATTTCTTTCATCTTTGGTACGATAATCCTTTTTTAAGGAATCCACATACTAAATAGTTTGCATAGTCTGCAAACCATGGAATTTCTTTATAATCTATCTTCAATAGATATTCATCAGGAAAGTTGTCTTGTATGGCCGATTCATTTAGAACTTCTAACTCAGGATTTTCAAGACGAGAAAGATGATCAGCGGCGAGATTTTCTGCTCCTCTTTTATCTCGGATTTCAATATCAAACTCTTGTAAGAGTAAGATCCAACGGATTAATCTTGGTTTAGCATCTTGTTTTGAAAATAGGTATCTAAGAGCAGAATGGTCGGTATAGACCACCGTTTTTGCTAGAACGAGATATGATCGAAATTTGTCAAAAGCAAAGACAATAGCAAGGAGTTCTTTTTCAGTAGTTGTATAGTTCGTTTGTGCTCCTTGTAACGTCTTACTAGCATAATATATAGGTTGAAATCGTTTTTCAATCCTTTGTCCTAAAACGGCTCCCATTGCAAAATCACTTGCATCGCACATTAGTTCAAACGGTAGATTCCAATTTGGTGTTATCATGATCGGCGCATTAGTGAGTTTTTCTTTAAGAATATTAAAAGATTTGATACACTCATCTGAAGAGATGAATGGAGCATCTTTTTCTAGGAGTTTATTCATAGGAGTGGCAATTTTAGAAAAATCTTTTATGAAACGTCGGTAAAAACCGGCATGCCCTAGAAAACTCCTAACTCCTCTAACATTGGTGGGATGTGAAAGTTTAGCAATTACATCTACTTTAGCTCTATCCACTTCAATTCCTTCTTTTGAAATTTTATGACCAAGAACGATGCCTTCTTTAACCATGAAATGGCATTTCTCCCAATTAAGTACTAGATTTGATTGTTCGCATCTAATAAGCATTCTTTCTAGATTAACTAGACATGATTCAAATGTATCACCGAAGACTGAAAAGTCATCCATGAAAACTTCCATGCATTCTTCTATCATGGCGTGAAAAATTGCCATCATACACCTTTGAAAGGTTGCAGGGGCGTTGCAAAGTCCAAACGGCATGTGTTTGTAAGCAAAAGTACCATAAGGGCACGTGAATGTGGTTTTCTCTTGATCTTCGGGTGCTATTGGAATTTGAAAATATCCGGAAAATCCATCTAGGAAACAATAGTAACTATTTCCGGCTAATCTTTCCAACATTTGATCTATGAAAGGTAAGGGAAAGTGATCTTTTCTGGTGGCGTCATTTAATTTTCTATAATCAATACATACACTCTATCCTGTTACAGTCCTAGTAGGAATAAGCTCATTTTTCTCATTTGTAATGACAGTCATGCCACCCTTCTTAGGTGCGCATTGAACTGGGCTTACCCATGGACTATCAGAAATTGGATAAATTAAACCTGCATCTAGCAGTTTAATAATCTCTTTCTTAACTACATCTTGCATGTTAGGATTTAGTCTTCGTTGGCATTGCACATACGTTTTATGACCTTCTTCCATAAGAATTTTATGCGTGCAATACGAAGGACTTATTCCTTTAATATCATGAATCTTCCATGCAATGGCTGGTTTATGGGCTTTCAACACAGAAATGAGTTGTGATTTCTCATTTTCAGTAAGAGAAGACGATATTATTACAGGTAATTCAGATTCACCATGTAAATAAGCGTATTCCAAATGGTTTGGAAGTGGCTTTAACTCTAATTTCGGAGGTTCTTCTATCGATGATTTGTATCGATATCTGTCTTCTTCTTTTAGCATTTGAATTTCTTCTGTTGTTGGTTCATATCCATTAGCTATAAGTGTAGCTAACATTTCAGCTTCATCAATTGGTTCATTACCTTCTCCTAAAGAACATTCTCCTGTTCCTTTTAATTCTGGAAATTCTTCTAACAATTCTGCATGTGCATCTATAGTTTGAATATAATAACATGTATCATCTGCAGATTGTGGTTGTTGCATTGCTCTATCAACTGAAAAGGTAACACTCTCGTCCTCTATACTTAGGGTCAGTTTCTTACCGAACACGTCTATCATTGCTTTAGCCGTGTTTAAGAATGGTCTTCCTAATATGAGAGGAACTTGAGAATCTTCTTCCATGTCCAGAACAACAAAATCTACTGGAAATACTAAAGTACCAACTTTAACTAGTATGTTCTCCATTATCCCTCTAGGATATTTTATTGATCTATCGGCTAGTTGTATGCTTATTCTGGTTGGTTTCAATTCTCCAAGGTCTAGTTTAGCGTATAGTGAATACGGCATTAGATTTATACTAGCACCTAAGTCTGCCAATGCTTCTATTGAACTAAGACTACCCATAAAACATGGAATTGTGAAACTTCCTGGATCAGATAGTTTTTCTGGTATCTTATTCAACAGCACTGCTGAACAATTAGCATTCATAGTAACAGCCGAGAGTTCTTCCATTTTCTTTCTATTTGAGATTAGATCTTTCAAGAATTTAGCATATCTAGGCATTCCTGAAATCACATCAATGAAAGGAAGATTTACATTTATCTGTTTAAACATATCCAAGAATTTGGATTGCTCGGCTTCAAGTTTCTCTTTCTTCATTTTACTCGGGTAAGGAAGTGGTAGTTGGTATGGTTTAACATAAGGTTTAGCCTTAACTGTGTTATCTTCATTAACCTTTTCAACTACCGGTTCTTTTTCCTTATCTTGATCATGTTGTGGTTCTTGTGGAGTAGGAATAGCTTCATCAGAAGTTACAGGTATTTCAGGTGGTTTAAGTGTTGTATCACTTCTTGTGGTAATGGCTTTAGCTGTTTCATTCCGAGGGTTAGCATTTGTATCACTAGGTAAACTTCCCGGTTTTCTTTCACCTATTAACCTTGCTAGGTTACTTACTTCTTGTTCCAGATTTTGAATGGAAGCTTGTTGATTTCTAAATGCTTGAGCATTTTGTTCATTAGTTTGTTTTTGAGATGTGAAAAACTGCGTTTGAGTTTCAACTAGCTTTGTCATCATATCTTCTAAATTCGGCTTTTTCTCATCGGTTTGTTGTGGTGGTTTGTTTTGAAAATTAGCTCTTTGCTGATTGTAAGTATTATTGGATACTTGTTGATTGCTAGGACCTTGTTGGTTGTTGTATGGAATATTTCTGTTATAATTCTGGTTTTGATTGTAAATCGGTCTTGACGGTTGATAATTATTCTGGTAATTATTTCCAGGCCTTTGGTTTATGTATGAAATATTCTCTCTTTGTTCCATTGTTAATTCAATACTGAGACAATCTTTTGTCAAATGTGGTCCTCCACACTACTCACAACTAATTCGTATTGAGTGAATATCTTTAGTCATCTTTTCCATTCGTCTCTCCACAGCATCTATCTTTGCGGAAATGGAATCTAAGTCATGGCTAGAATCGGCTCTAGCTGCTTTAGATGATCTAACGATATCTTTTTCTTGGTGCCACTCATGTGAGTGGGAAGCAGTGTTATCAATAATTTTGTAAGCATCAGGTTCGGTTTTCTTCATAATAGAACCACCAGCTGCTATATCTATGTCTTTCCTTGTAGTGATGTCGCATCCTTGGTAGAATATTTGTACTATTTGACAGGTGTCTAAACCATGTTGCGGATATCCTCTTAATAACTTTCCATATCTAGTCCACGCCTCATATAGAGTTTCATTTGGCTTCTGTGTAAACGTAACAATTTCTGCTTGAAGTCTTACGGCTTTAGATGCCGGAAAGAATTGTTTAAGAAATTTTTCAACTAAAACGTCCCATGTATCGATCGCCCCTTCAGGTAACGATTTCAACCAATCTTTGGCTTCTCCCTTTAAAGTCCAGGGAAATAACATGAGATATATCTGTTCATCCTCCACTTCTCGGATTTTAAATAGTGTGCAGATCCTATTAAAAGTATGTAAATGTTCATTTGGATCTTCCTTCGGCGCACCACTAAATTGGCATTGATTAGTCACCATGTGTAGAATTTGTCCTTTGATTTCATAATCTGGCGCATTAATGTCTGGATGAGTAATTGCGTGACCTTGGCCAGTGCGTTTAGCTCTCATTCGGTCTTCCATACTTAAAGGTTCCAGATTCTCCATAATTGAATTTGTTGAATCGAAATCACTAGAGGATTCTGATTTAATGGTTCGTTCCTCAACAATCTCTGTTTGAATGATTGGTGGTTCCGGAGGAAAGTTTAGTGGTTCAGGATCTACGAATCGTTCCTGAATATTCTCCGGATTCTCAATTGTGAGGTCGGGTTCAAAAAATGGATTATCGGAAATTTGAACTGAAGTACTTGGTCGACTGGATGACGATTCTAAAGAGAAATCAACGGCGGTAATATTTGCTAAATGTCTTGATCTAGTTACAGGTGGTGAACGTACAAAAGGTGGTGAACGTCTTGCTCGGTGCATTCACTGAATATCCTATTAGTTTTTAAAAGGAAAGAAAAATTATAATAAGTTATCCAATCAATAGACTTTTCTGATTTTGCCCACGTTTCGAATAGCCAAAAGATGCAGCAGAGGGGCAGGATTCGTTTGGTCTCAATATAATTGAGGACTGTTTGGCTCCAATAACCCGGTCCACGTACAAATCCAACTATTACTACGAACCAGAAAATTTTGATGTCTATCAATTTAACCACTTAAAATAAATTTTCGTAATTTTAAGAAATTTAGATAAGAAGTAGAATAAAAATCTATGTCCTAAAACTAGAATAGCGAGAAATAAGAAAGAAAAAGAGTTCGTCGAAAAAGGTCGAAAAAGAAAAATGGTTGAAAAATAAAAGGTGACGGAAAAATAAAAGAAGCTTATAAAAATTAAAAATACTTGACTAACCTAACCTTATTACTACAACTAACTTAAAATTATAATCGCAAATTGAGATTACTAATTGGAATGATAATTGATACATAGGTAAAAGTCGTCTAAAAATATTAAAGCTTACAGGAAAAACTATATCCCAAATGGAAATAACTTAAAAAGAAACTAAAACTTAAAAAGGCGTCGCAAAATTCTAGAGCACCTAAATCTTAGTCTAAAGAAAAAGCACTTAAGGAATTCTACGGCAAAGCCTAAAAATCTAGAAGTAAAAATAACTATTGCAAAAACTAAGTTTAAAACTAAATATGAGCGAAAAATACAAATATTATGCTAAAACGATTAAAAAGGGACAAAATATAAAAATATACAAAAAGTTGTAAAAATTACAATTTTTATAAAAATATTATTTTTATATTAATTATTTATTAAAACTATTAATTTTACAATTTAATTAAACTAATTTAACTAAATAAAACAAATTAAATAAAAAGTAAAACTTAAAATAAAACTAATTATAATAATAATAATAATAATTAGGGTTAAATAATAATAATAATAATTAATTACCCGTAATTAATTGCAGTTAGGGTTTCTGTCGGTGTCAGAATAGCTCCGCGAGTTGCGGTAGTCGAGGCAGAAAACTCCGCGAGTCGCGGGGTTCAAAAAAATCAACTCAGGTACGTTTTAATTTTGACGCGTTTTTTTTTTATTTTCTATTTTTATATTTTCTGTTTATATTGTATAATAAAAACTTATAATTAAAAACTTAAATAAAAATAGAACTTACTTTATAATTTTTAAAAATATCTTAAAAATAGATTTACATATATTAAATTTTTTATTTTTTCGGTTTTTTTTATTTTTTATGTTTTAAATAAAAACAAAATACTTAAATAAAACTTATATAAAAATAAAGAAACTTTATAAAACTTAAATATTTAACAAAATCTTAAAAATACTTATTTTTGTTTTTCTTTTTTTTTAATAATTAAAAACGTATTTTTATAAAAACGAATTTTAATAAAAGTAAACTAAAAATCTTTTTTTATATATATTATATTAGCGTTGCGCTTCCGGCGTTTAAGAGTTCCCCGGCAGCGGCGCCAAAAATACTTGATGTTTTAGCAGAGTAGTATATAAAATAGCTTATATTTTTACAGGAAATACTATTAAATACGATACAATTTTACACAAGATATTTATTTATTTAGAGAATGGATATACTTAAACCTTGCTACAACACTTATAGGCAGTGTACCTAATCGTACAGTATTGTAGTTTTTAGTAAGTCCGGTTCGTTTCACAGGGAAATCTTTTTAAACAAAGCTTAACGCTATATTAGTTTACTTTTATAAAAATACAAATATATATATAAGTAATATTATTATTATAAAAGGGGGGTTTTTACCGTTTAATGACCGGTTTGTCGATTTTAAAACTTTAGTCGCAGTTAAAACCAAATGTAAAATAATAAATATAAATACAAGACTTAAATTAAAGCTTAAAGTAAATAACGATAATGAAATTGCGAATAATAAAAGTGCGATAAAATAAACTTGCGATAATTAAAAAGTACGATAATTAAAAGCGCAATTAAATAAAATAACAATAAAAATGCGATAATTAGAAGTGCAATTAAATATAAAATAAAAGAAATTAAATATGAAATAAAAGAATTATGCTTATTTAAACTTCCGTAATCATGATGTTTGACGTGTTGATTTTAGTTTTATGCCCATGGGTTAATTATCCTTTGTCCTGGATTATTTAATATGTCCATACGGATTTGTCCATAATAGTCCATCAGTCATAAATATAAAGAGCGAAAGCCTTCGTCAAATTATTCTTATTCCCGAAGTCAAATATTCCAACTAATTGGGGATTCGAATTGTAACAAGGTTTTAATACTTTGTTTAATGAATACACCAGGTTATCGACTGCGTGTAAACCAAGGTTTTACTACTTTGTTAACAATTACACCAATTACCCTTGAATGTAATTCACCCCTGTTTCAACAAGTCTATTAACTATTAATCCAGTTCCGTGTCCGGTAAAATGAATAATTATTGGTATTTATAGATATCCCGCCCACCGTACCCAGTCAAGCGTATGTGGTTATATATAAATACGTCGAATTATAAGTTTGTATATTAAATTAACAAGGTATTGTTTAGTTAATATAAAACCCATTAATAGCCCATAGTCTAATTTTCACAAGTGTCGTTCTTTTGTCCAAACCCCAATTATGGTACAAAGCCCAATTACCCAATTTTAGTAATTAGCCCAATATCATGATTACTTCGGATTAAATAAGCATAATAATAACTTAGCTACGAGTCATTAATGTAAAAAGGTTGAACATAACTTACAATGATTAAAAATAGCGTAGCGTTACACGGACAGAATTTCGACTTACACCCTTACAACATTTGCTAACATACCCTTATTATTAGGATTAAAATTAAAATTAAAATTAAAATATAAATTATAAATATAAATATTACGATATAGATAGAGAGATGGATGATATATTTTATGAAAAATGATCAGAATTCGGTTGGCTTTATAGGGACTTTCAGAATTTGGGCCTCCGCGACTCGCGACCCATTTTGCCTTCAAACTCCGCGAGTCGCGGAGTTTTTAAATACAGCTCACCAGCTTTTGGCTCTTTGTTTACCAACGGTTTTAAATATTTATATAATATATAAATAATTATAAGAATTATTTAAATATTATATTATATTTATGTGCATAGTTGACTTGTAATTTTTAGTCCGTTGCGTCGAGCGTTGAGAGTTGACTCTGGTCCCGGTTCCGGATTTTCGAACGTCCTTGCGTACAATTTAATATCTTGTACTTTACGTTTTGAATCTTGTACTCTTGTAATTTCGAGACATTTCTTATCAATAATTGGAACCTCTTTGATTGTCTTTTGTACTTTTGAGCTTTTTGGTCATTTGCGTCTTCAATTCGTCGAATCTGTCTTTTGTCTTCACCTTTTATTATTTAAATGAATATCACTTTTAAATAGAACAATTGCAACTAAAAGCTTGTCTTTCTTGAGGAATAATGCTATGAAATATATGTTCGTTTTTAGCATTATCACTAATTATCTTATATATTGTGCATTAGAATAGACAATAAGCAGATATATTACAAAGTTAAACGAACTGTATAACACATATAATTGTGCGTGAAATTTATAACAAACATGTTTATCGATTGCCACTTTCTTTCTTCATTAGATAGATCAATATCGGCAATTCAACACCCCTGTTTAAAACATAATTAGACATAACAAACATATGCATAATTATGTGAAACAGAAGTTAAAAGTGACAAAAAGCATCAATGAATTTAAGATAAGCCCTATAGGATTCCAGTTTTGGGATCTTTCTGTGCAAAATAGAAAATCCATTTCATTATTGATTAGAACAAGATAAAAGAAACATACATAAACTATGAGACAAAAACTATCTATACATTTTTCCAACAGAAAAGCAATTAATATAAACTCCATTATACTAAACAAGTATTCATATTAGGTGATATGTGTTATAAGTTGATGTATATGTTGCTCTTTAGTTGTTAATTGTTAAGCCCTTTTAATTTTAATTTTGGTAAAGTTGTTGGGCTATCAAGTGGACAAAGCAATTTGTAAGTCCAGCTTGAATCCACTTGTACTTGATAATTTTCACTATTTTATGAAAATTTGTATTTAATTCTGTTTTTTGCCAAAAATAAAAAAAGTATTCATATTAGGTAGGAAACACTATATAATAAAAAAACTGTGACGAAACAGAAATTTTTGACCAAATTTAAACTTATACTTTATATGTTTTCCAACACGATAAGCAAAGTCTGTAATGTTGAGTCTCGAAAAATTTGGAATAGTTTACATGAATGCATTTGCCCTTTTGACCATTCCCGACGATTCACGAACAATTATTTGTAAATAAATAATATATATATATATATATATATATATATATATATATATATATATATATATATATATATATAAGGTATATTGAATGTATATTTACATGGTTTTGAATTTATTTAGTAAGCGATAATAGCACTTGTTTGTCAGTCAATCGATATTAAGTAAGTTAAATTCAAATTTATATAATTTTAAAATAAACGGTGATCTGAAAATGAGTTTTATAAATTTTAGACTTACTAAAAATGTATTTAGGATCTTGTTATTAAAATTTTAGCATTTTTTATATTTACCCAGAATTGAGAGGGACAGTTGATGTAAATTTTATTTAATAATTTAAGGATCGAATTTTATACCATAATGACCAAAATAAATAAATATAATTAATTTTAAAATATGGGATTTTTCTGAATTAAATTTATCCGCAACTATTTAGCAATGGACACGATATAGTCATTCGGGATAAACTGTCGGTAGTAATATTCCAAAAACAACCGGTGGCTAACAGTTTGGTACTGTGTATGCATGATTCATGTAAGATTGAGATTGAGATTTATTATTATATTATATAATTAATTATTACTTTACTAGTATATAAGTTATATAGATAGATATATACATAACAGAGAGGAGTATCAATCTATCACTAACACCTATAAACCACCACCATATACGGCTTCCACCATGCCACCATTGGCCACCACAACTGACGGCCACTCATCACCACCATGATAACCACAAGCACCACCATCGAACCATCTTAGTTGGTTTTCAGTCTCGTTTGCATCACCACCCTTGTAAACACCACCACGATCGACGCCTTCACCCACCTTACCATCAACCACCATGAACCACTTTGATCACCATGAAAAACCCATCCAATAACTTGTTGCTTTCTGGTTATTGCAATCGTCGAAACCACCATCTCTCACCTCTCTCCTCTCTCTCACCTAATTATGTTTTTCGGTTTCAGCTGTGAGCACCGTAAGCCATCACTACACCGCCACCCTACAACAACCATCAACCACCAAACTGCACGTTTTCGTTTTATATTTCGAATCAAACCACCTTCATTATCACAAACGATCAACCACTAAAACCCCATTTATATGCTATTTTATTTTTCCGGTTACCTGGATAGAAGCTCATTGTTATTGCTGCTGTAATGATTGATGTTTCTACTGCTTAAGTTTCCTGTTTTGATCGCTACCATTTACCTTTGCTGCACGTTACCTTTCTGTTTCTTCTTGTTATTTTTCGACACTCGAAACAACCTTCAAACGAAACCCAATTAGGAAGAAGATGAACAGTATTTATTAAAAAAGATGATGATCATGAACCACCATTTCATTTACTGTTGTTTACTAGATGATGACAATCATATGGTGAACACGATTTAGATGATGATACTCTTCGTATTTATCGTTCCTGTACTTTTCTATTTTGGTTCCTGTATATCGAAGAGGATAAAGTAATAATAATGAGGAGGATGATGACAGTAGAATGATGAAACAAAAGTGAAGATGATATCGATGTTATGATGATGATAATATAGTGGGTATGACGATGATGAAGGATGATTAAACGGTACATACGGCTGCTTTATTTATGTTTCTGTCGATCACATAAACTACCACAAAACCACTTACTTCTAACGGGCCAAATTAAAGAATAACCTAATCTAAATGATATTGGGCTGCCATGTGTAGATTTGGGCCGAATTCATGTTTTTGCTGTTGGGCCGAAAGCTGTCTGTTGGGCTGATAATGATTAGATAATAAGTGATGAAATTAAGAAGATGAAACAGAAAAGAAATACGGGGTTTTTTTTATTTAAGTTTAGATCATATCAAGAAAGAACGAATGGAGGAATGGTTAGAGGGGGTGTTGGTTAACGAGAGGTTGCAAGTTCGAGCCCTTACTATGGCATTTTTTTAGAAAAAGAAGAAGATGATGGAATCAGTTAAATATACGGGTTAAATATAATTAATCAGGGATTTAAATTAGTAAAATAGAATTGGAAGAATGGTTAAGAGTATTATTGGGTTAGCGGGATGTCGCGGGTTCAAACCCGGACTTGGGCATTTTTTTAAGGGCTACTTCTTTGAGGTAGTTTACTTATTACTCATTATTATTATTATTATTATTATTATTATTATTATTATTATTATTATTATTATTATTATTATTATTATTATTATTATTATTATTATTATTATTATTATTATTATTATTATTATTATCATCATTTTTAATGTAAGTAGTATAATTGTTGAAACTAATTTTTTATCAAAATTATAATTTTTATTATTAGAATTATCATTATTATTATTATTATTATTATTATTAGAATTATCATTATTTTTATCATTATTATTAGTATTATTAATATATCAAATAAATATTTTCTATATAAAAATATATTATTTGCATAAAACATAACTATTAATATGTTTGTAATAAATATTAATTATCTATTTAATGTATATAAAAATAAATATAGTTAATTTAGATATTAATGAAACGTACAAATTACTAAAATAACAATTAATAATAATACCTAAATTTGTTCGATTACCATTATATGTGTTAATATATATATAAATGATATAGGTTCGTGAATTCAAGGCGAACCCTGCATTGTTCAGTATCGTTATATGAATATTTTTACTACAAAATATTGTATCGTGAGTTTCATTTGCTCCCTTTTTAAATGCTTTTGCAATATATATTTTTGGGCTAAGAATACATGCGCTGCTTTTATAAATGTTTTACGAAATAGACACAAGTACTTGAAACTACATTCTATGATTGGATTATTATACCGGATATCACCCTTTTTAGCTTGGTAGCCTAAGAATTAGGGAACAGACCCCCTAATTGATGCGAATCCTAAAGATAGATCTATGGGCCTAACAAACCCCATTCAGGTTATGGATGCTTTAGTACTACGATTTTATATACAGATGAGTGTACCTGTATATTTGGGGATATTCTAGATGCATTTGTTAATGTCAGTTACGAGGTGTTCACCATATGAATGATTTTTAATTCGCAGGTTATGCGTACTATTTTGTACTCGGGTTACGTCTACAATTAAATATCTGAAATCTTGTGGTCTATTAAAATATTGAAATGATTGTTATGATAAACCTATGAACTCACCAACCTTTTGGTTGACACTTTTAAGCATGTTTATTCTCAGGTATGAACGAAATCTTCCGCTGTGCATTTGCTCATTTTAGAGATATTACTTGGAGTCATTCAAGGCATATTTCAAAAGATGTTGCATTCGAGTCGTTGAGTTCATCAAGAATATTATTAGGTCATTTATAGTTGGATATATTATGAAATGGTATGCATGCCATCAAATTTCGATATGATGAAAGTTTGTCTTTTAAAAATGAATGCAATGTTTGTAAAATGTATCATTTAGAGGTCAAATACCTCGCAATTAAATCAACTATCGTGAATAATTTATAATCGGTATGAACGGGTCCATTCAAAAACACACTCCATACTTATGACTCATACATATCATCTATCCCTAAGCCAACTCGGTGCCTCGATTTCTTCATCGATCATTGGAATATCATTAGGCATGCATTGAGTGTACGATTCATCATCATCCCCATTTAAATATGTTCCCATGTCATATGTATCTCTTGGTTTAGTCATAATTACATGTGACCATCCAATATTTTTTATATCATCTATATAGAACACTTGCTTAGCTTGAGAGGAAATTATATAAGGGTCATCTTTCAAAAAATTGACTACAAGAAATAAAAGATATAAATAGTAGTTTTATCCTCTATAGTGTTTTATATATAACATTAAATATACAAATAAGTTAAAAAGATACTTACTCACGAAAAGGTAGAACTTTACTGTGGTTTAGTAACACATATCGATGTGCTTGGCTTAAAGACTTGCTATCAAATTCAATAAGTTCAACCTTACCAATACTACGACCACCAGAATTAAAGATGTACTTCTATTTACCAATAATATTATCATCATTTCTACGAGGGCGATTAAATCGAGTCTCTACACCTTCAAAATATCTTGAACAAAAATTAAGGCATTCTTCCTTAATATACCCTTCTGCAATTTATCCCTCTGGTTGAGCCTTATTGCGAACATATGATTTCAATCGCATCAAGTACCTATAAAATAAAAAAATAAAAATAACACGAAGAGTAATTACCGTTCGACAGGATACATCCATCTATAATGAACTGGTCCACTAAGCTTGGCCTCTGAAATTAAGTGGATAGTCAAGTGGACCATGATTGTGAAAAAAATAGGTGGAAATAATTGCTCCAACTTGCACAATGTTAGCACGACTTTATGTTCCATTTTCTCTAATTCACTAAGATCGAGAGTTTTAGCGCATAACCCTTTGAATAAGGAGCAAAAATCAGACACCACCTTAACGACTCGAGATTGTGTTCTTAAAAGCATGGAAATTCTTAAAGCAATCAGCAAAATATCTTGCATTAAAATATGACCATCATGACTCTTAAGATTGAAAAGCTTACGGTCTTTCAAACTTACACCCCTTGAAATATTTGAAGCATATCCAACGGGAACTTTTAGTTTTTCATGCATATCCAAGGAGGTAGATTATAGGAATTAGCAAAACAGACTACGTACTATATGATGAGCTCATAATACGATAAGGATTAAAACCATCACTAGCAAGACCAAGCCTCACATTACGAGGATCTGAGGCAAATTTTGGATACCGAGCATCAAATGCCTTCCAAGTAAGACCATCAACTGGATGTCTTGATTTTTTGTCTTTAGTTAGACCCGTATTATTCCACCTCATATCCTTTGCCGTTTTCTCTGACATGTATAACCTTTTTAGTCTTGGAATTAAAGGAAAATAACGAAAAACTTTAGCAGGCTTTTTTGACTTGTGTGACTTTGAACTTTCAGTCATTTCACCCCCCATATCACTTACATATCGTGGAGCTTTACATACGTGACATGATTTTTGACCTTCTCTTTCTCCCCAATACAACATACAATCATTTGGACATGCATCAATTTTCTCATAACCAAGTCCTAGATCTTTGGTTAATTTCTTTGCTTCGCTCACAGATGATGGTATTGAAGTAAGATGAGGGAATGTGCTTTTTAGAAGCTCTAGTAACGTACCGAAAGCCTTGTCGGATATTCCACCGATACATTTGATATGATACAAGTGTAATGTAAAGGGTAAATTAGAATACTTGCAACCAGGATATAGTTCCTTGTCACATTCTTCTAATAGCTTTTTATATGTATCACCCTTTACACCGTGAACAGAATTTTGGTCATTTTGATCGGGTTCACTAATATCTCCATCAATATTTGAATTCATTTTTTGTTCATTTTCAAAATTGCGGGGAACATACACCTAAGGCATTTTGAATCAAACCTCTTATGTCATCTTAACCAAAAGAAGTTTTGTTGGTTGAGAATCCAATTATAATATTCAAAAGTTAATCACTTTGTTTTGATGATGACACAAAAGAGATAAGTGCTTAATCATATGTAAGACGACATGAGTGCATAAGCCTACACTATCTCTAGCAAAAGACCAATACATAAATAATTAACTTGGTAAAACTACTATGCGGCTGCACCACGGTTGACCGTGAGTCTGACCGTGGATACCCTGTACCAACGGCTGCATCAATTTTCAAAACTGTCATTTTACGGTCAACCTCACAGAAGATCGTGGATCGACCGCAGTTTTCTCTGTTACCAAATTCATCCACTTTAAGTTAGACTACTTTGAGGCATCTATAAATTACAAAACCTTTTCAAACATACTAATAATAGTTTCCCTCTTTGATCTCAAAGGAGTTTTGAACCAAAAGATGTTAATTTTCACTAATCACACCTTATGACATCTTAATGACATTTTAAGCTCAAATAAGGTTAAACACAAAAGTGTTTTACTTTTATCTTATTACAAAATGTCATTCAAATACATACTAATGATGGTCATTAAAAGTCCCAACAAAAGAGGTGCTCTCCCATGGCTCTTATATATCATTTTTATGTATGTGTTATTAATTATGAACTAGTAAATTGTTGTAATAATTTCCAAGTAAGTTTCAACTGGATTCAAACTAGTTCATTTGAGATGTAACAATGTTCCAAAGAGCAAGATACTTCCATCAAAGAAAAGACAAGTTGGTGAAGATATGGGTATGAGGTTTGGAATGTAGTGATGTATCTTTGTGATTAGTGCAACTAGTGAAAGTTTTCTCAAATTAGTTTAATGGAGTTGTAACAAGGTTCCAATGGGAAAGATACTTCCATCAAAGATGAAGATAAGGGTTTATAGATTTGGGTAATGAAGTTTGGATGCTAGTGGTTTGTCAAGGGACAAAAATCTGCATTTACCTTATTAGGAAATCAATGACAATGGTCAAGGACATTGGACTTTCCTTGTTAGCTAGCACATGTCAACCTCTATGCATATGTCCAAGATCAAAAGGGTAATGGAGTTAACTTCTAGGTGTATTAAGCATATTTTGAAGGCTCTATATTGGGTAAAGAAGCCAAAAATTCAAAGAAAAAGGAACTCCAACGGATATGTTGAAATTCTGACAGAAGTTGTACGGTCACCCGCACAGTCGACCGTGGATCGACCGCAGTTTTGTCTGTCAATATTTTCTTGGAATATAAATACACTACTTTGTCAAACTAGAAGACCACCTCTTTCCAACATTCTTTCAAAGTCGTATCTACTGATCTCCCAAGCCTCAAGCACATATTTATGGAGAGATTATAAGAGAGAAAGAGAGATTCTACTTACACTAAGTAGAATTGAAATGTTAACTTTGTACTTATCATTTGTATCTTTAAGTTTACTTTGTAAGACACTTCCTTATGGGGTTATGGAAGTTAGATAGTTCTTATGATAGGAAACACCATCTTGCTTAATGATTTAACTTCCTTAAAGGGATCTAGGAAGTTGATCAATTCCATTGGGAATTAAGTTGGTGTGACCTATTGAAGAACTATGAGTGATTGTAAGCTTAGCTATAAGTTTACTTGTGAGCTATCTTCTTAAGGGATCTAGAAGGTAGTTGTGATTTCACTAGGCTAGAGCATTAAGATCTTGTGGTAAGAGCATTTGGTGTTTGTGAATTCTTCAAAGGGACGTAAGGATTCATAAGTAGCGGCTTATCCAAGAGCTAATGTTGTATCCGGACACTCCACCGGGTTTGGGGTATCATAGTGAAGAAAAGTCTCAATTCTTAGAATTGGGGAGTGGATTAAATCCTCGTGTTTGTGAACCGACATTCTTTACATACTTGCATTAACAAACACGGATGCTTTCACACTTAAAAATTATCTTTTAATAGCTAAAGATTTCGAAAAGGTTTTAAGAAACCGTTAAGTAACTATTCACCCCCTCTAGTTACTTACAATTGGTATCAGAGCGGTTGCTCGAATCTTTGCTCTAAAAGCGTTTTTGCTTGAGTCAAAAAATCATTTTGTGCAAAAACCCGAATCAAAAATCTAGGAACTAAACGCTACTTGTTTAGAGAATGCAAAAAGAGATCTTAGATGAGTTAGTCTTGAATCACGATGAAAATTTACATATGAGAAGCAACTTCAAGACACTTGCGGTATGTGAAGTCAAGGGTCGAACCCGAATACTCAAACTTACATCCATTACATTGAGGGAAAATACCACCATTCACATGGTGTGGTAAGCTTACTTGTTTTTAGTCTATTTAATATTTGTGTCCTCTAAATGTTGTGATAATTAACAAAACAATGATTAAAAATAAAAGCTTGAACAAAGAAACATTTAAAAAAAAAAACAAGTTAATTTTTGAAATATAATGTATGTAAAGAAAAATGTGGGGTTGGGTCAAAATCACAACTATCGTATACACAATAGAAGCACCTTGAAACTTGCCATGAAACTTAGGTCAATGCAATATATGTGATAATTGAAATTACTTGTGCTTTGAATCCTTGCATGAAAAATGACATGGGTGATTACTTGATGTATGCTTGATTAATGAATCTTACATGTTAGAATATGTAGGTTGTCACACATCTTAGAGCCTTAAGTGATAGATATAATATCTAAGATAAGACTCTAAGTATCTTAATAAACATTCTCTAAACCCATATAATCAAACAAAAGGTTACTTAGGGGTAATAATAATTTAAAACTAGAATCACTAGCTTATGACTATTTTGAACAAGAAAAAGAATTACCTTTCTTCAAAAATGACAAAAAGTGGTGATATAGTAAAAGTGATTTTTAAAGATACTAAATGAAAGACACCTTAAGTGAACCTATCACAAGCTTTTCGAAAACACACATGATAAAACTCCACATAATGCCAAACCTGTAGGCGGTCGAACCTATGATCGACTGTGGATCGACCGCATAGGCTCTGATCAAAATGTGCTTTCGCAATTTTAAGATCGGCCGTTGTTTGACACTTTTAGATGTTGAATCATTTTAAAACGATTACGATATTAGTTTTACATTGTTTACTGGTAAGATTTAAAACATTTGCTAATGTGAAGCTAATTATCGTCATTAAACGACACTCGTTTAAATGGTTAAGTTTTCAACCCGTAAGTGTTAGTGACTTTCGAACAACTATAAGCGTACAAGATCAATTATTCTCAATCAAGACATAAAATTGGTTTGACGAAATTTAAAATATAAACATGTCTAAAAGAACAATAGTCTACTCTTTGAGAAAGGTACAAAGATGAGTTATCGCGAGAATATTTGATGCTAACAATCTCGGACCCAACAAACATTGGGTACCATGTTTTTAGTCTCTAACAAGTTGTATGTTTGTCAACAAGTGTGGTGGAAGATAATGTAATCACAAGCACTCAAAACACATATCCATGATAAATATGTCACACCAAGCACAAAGAACATGATGATGGTGACGTAATATTGGATGGACATATTTGAGGAATAATCATCGGTGGAGGTAACTTTACTTACAAATGAGATAGTCTTAAAAGTGTGCTATTTGATCTCTATAAGTGTTTAATATGCAAATATCTTAACATGCTAGTTAAAGTCATATTCCATTTAAGAAAACATGTTACAATTAGATAGAACGTCTTAGATGCTTACAAGTGAAATTAGTGAAAATATAAAAATATGTCAACATATGTTTTTCAATTGATGACATAAAAGATTAGATCACACGACCATGAAACTAATCATTAGAGATCTACCTAAAAATAATATATGATGATCACTAAGTGAGCTAACGTGTTACAAAGATCATCCTTAACAAAGTAAATATTTGAGAAACGATGATAACTAAGAAAGAATAAATGACAAGATCATAAAATGAATCATAACAAACAAATCTTAGGAGACATTGATAGGAGAAAAATTAAATCTTAAGTGTGTAGTATAAGTTCTCCGTTTTCTAGTTATGGTATAGATTTCCAAAGTTCAACTTTGTAGTCTTACTAAATGGGTTTTATATGATTTCTATCATCTATGCTTAATGAGATACATTTTTTATGATAAAACTCATTATAGGCTAACACTTAAAAGATATTATTCTTGTATAAATTGCTAGAGTAGTAGTCATTGATAAAAATTGTTAGCTAAACGCATAAGCGTGTGTTGAGTTGTTAGAGTATTTAAAACACACTTAGACATATTAGGATGAATGAGGCTAGAAAACTTTAAGAATGATTCGTGCTCTTAAATTATAAACTATGATTAGGTTTATGTCAAGCGAACACCTAGAACAAACGAGTTAAATGAAAAATTTCTCCAACCTTTTATACGTCAAAGGGTTAGATAATCTTACTCCACACAAATGTTTATTTAAACTATTTGTCTTGAGTCTTAAACTTACACGCAATGAGATTAATGAAAGAATGATGAGTGTTCTAAAAGCCTTACTCAACTCATGAATCAAAGTAACTCTAAGATAGCACTCTTATAAATCAACCTAATGAATACACTTAAAGTTTTGGTATGATAAGTGCTAAGGTATTAGACACACCTATGGAAATTAATGCTAGATTTTCACTCAAAGATGTATGTGTGACTCTAAAGGTAGGTACTTCTCTAGGAAACTCTTTAGAAATCAAAACCTTACACAGTCTAATTAGACATCCTAGTGGGTTAAAGGAATAAGTAAACATAACACATGAAAAGTTCAATAATGTGATTAATAGTTAAGAATGTCCTTGAACTTGAAACTAGAACCAAACCTTTTCAATTATCTAGTTTAACAAAAGCTAATCACATTAAAAAGAAAAGAGAAGATGTTGAAACTAATCATAATAAAGAACATCAAGAATGTAAGATATCATCTTATGAGTGATCTTAACATAAGAATAACTAGATCTCAAGCTCTTAATGAAAATTTACGCTGTGCATTCATGTTTCACTTAATGAAAACTGGGCAATAACCAAACAATAAGAATTGAAATAATGTACATGATCTAGTGTTTATGTATTAGGGAACACACAAAATAAGAATCAAATGATAATCTAGGATTTAGTCTACATAGAGAAAAGAAGTTAGAAAATAATTTTCGCTCTAGTTGTTAGATTAGAACTCATAAGGATTTTAGTTGATTATGTGTGAATAATGCATATATATACATGGAAAAGCCTATTCTCTACTACTGCCGTATCTTGAAAGTTTTGATAGACTTAGGGCATTCTTACTTGGTCATGCATGTGAAATGGTAAAAAGTTTACAATACATTATTTGCTAAGAACTTAAGAAGTATTAGAATGAAATCTTAAAATATGCAAATAGATTTTCATTGATCCAACTAACCATTTTCTTTGTGAAAAGTTCTTTGAACTCACGGATGATAAGTTTGAAATATACTTGATAGAGAAACTTGAATGCTTTATTGTATGCTTTACACTCTAGGCTTAACTCTAGGTTTCCGCTCATTATACAGTAGGTGTAAATTGCATAATCCTTGTTTATCTCTCGCATATACCATATATGTTCTCATTGCTTGTATGCTTATATGTGCAAATCTACATGTCAGACTTGTATGCTCATAATATTATTATGATTGACAACTTGAGTTCTCTCTTCGTAACCAATGTTAAATTACCCTGTTAAATGATATACTACACACCTAAGGATCATTAACTTACCGATTGATGATGACACAAAAGAGATAAGTTCTTAATCATATGTAAGACGACGTGAGTTCATAAGCCTACATTATCTCTAGCAAAAGACCAATACATAAATAATTAACTTGGTAGAACTATTATGCGGCTGCACCACGGTCGACCGTTAGTCTGACCGTGGATGTCCTGTACCAACGGATGCACCAATTTTCAAAACTGTCAATTTGCGGTCAACCTCACGGCAGACCGTGGATCGACCGCAGTTTTCTCTATTACCAAATTCATCCACTTTAGGTTAGACCACTTTGAGGCATCTATAATTTACAAAACATTTTTAAACATACTTATAATAGTTGCCCTCTTTGATCTCAAAAGAGTTTTGAACCAAAAGATGTTAATTTTCACTAATCACACCTAATGACATCTTAATGACATTTTAAGCTCAAATAAGGTTAAACACAAAAGTGTTTTACTTTTATCTTATTAGAAAATGTCATTCAAATACATACTAATGATGTTCATTAAAAGTCCCAACAAAAGAGGTGCTCTTCCATGACTCTTATGTATCATTTTTATGTATGTGTTATTAATTATGAACTAGTAAATTGTTGTAATAATTTCAAGTAAGTTTCAACTAGATTCAAACTAGTTCATTTGAGATGTAACAATGTTCCAAAGAGCAAGATACTTCCATCAAAGAAAAGATAAGTTGGTGAAGATATGGGTATGAGGTTTGGAATGTATTGATGTATCTTTGTGATTAGTGCAACTAGTCAAAGTGTTCTCAAACTAGTTTAATGGAGTTGTAACAATTTTCCAATGGGAAAAATACTTCCATCAAAGATGAAGACAATGGTTTAAAGATTTGGGTAATGAAGTTTGGATGCTAGTGGTTTGTCAAGGGACAAAAATCTGCATATACTTTATTCAAAAATCAATGACAATGGTCAAGGACATTGGACTTTCCTCTTTAGTTAGCACATGTCAACCTCCATGCATATGTCCAAGATCAAAGAGGTAATGGAGTTAACTTCTAGGTGTATTAAGCATATTTTGAAGGCTCTTTATTGTGTAAAGAAGCCAAAAATTCAAAGAAAAAGGAGCTCCAATGGATATGTTGAAATACTGACAGAAGTTGTACGGTCACCCGCATGGTTGACCGTGGATCGACCGCAGTTTTGTCTTTCAATATTTTCTTGGAATATAAATACACTAGTTTTCCAAACTAGAAGACCATCTCTTTCCAACATTCTTTCAAAGTAATATCTACTGATCTCTCAAGCCTCTAGCACATATTTATGGAGAGATTATAACAGTGAAAGAGAAATTCTACTTACACTAAGTAGAATTGAAATGTAAACTTTGTACTTATCATTTGTATCTTTAAGTTTACTTTGTAAGACACTTCCTTAGGGGGTCAAGGAAGTTAGATAGTTCTTTTGATAGGAAACACCATCTTGCTTAATGATTTAACTTCCTTAACGGGATCTAGGAAGTTGATCAATTCCATTGGGAATTAAGTTGGTGTGACCTATTGAAGAACTATGAGTGATTGTAAGCTTAGCTATAAGTTTACTTGTGAGCTATCTTCTTAAAGGGATCTAGAAGGTTGTTGTGATTTTACTTGGCTAGAGCATTAGGATCTTGTGGTAAGAGCATTTGGTGTTTGTGAATTCTTCAAAGGGATGTAAGGA
The DNA here is from genome assembly GCF_046630445.1 of Rutidosis leptorrhynchoides. Lineage (NCBI taxonomy): Eukaryota > Viridiplantae > Streptophyta > Magnoliopsida > Asterales > Asteraceae > Rutidosis > Rutidosis leptorrhynchoides. Next base: position 119,299,240 of record NC_092337.1, read on the forward strand.
TTCATAAGTAGCGGCTTATCGAGGAGCTAGTGTTGTATCCGGACACTCCACCGGGTTTGGGGTATCATAGTGAAGAAAAGTCTAAATTCTTAGAATTGGGGAGTGGATTACGGAGGATTAGTTAACATCCTCCCAAACCACTATAAATTCTTGTGTTTGTGCACTTACATTCTTTACATACTTGCATTAACAAACACGGACGCTTTCACACTTAAAACTTATCTTTTAATTGCTAAAGATTTCGAAAAAGTTTTAAGAAACTGTTGAGTAACTATTCACCCCCTCTAGTTACTTACAAGTTTCTTGAACAATATTATGATGAGATAGTGATGAAGGTACTACATGTTCCCCATGAGACGTCCATGTTGTGTATCCCGATAAAAATCCATAACGTAATATGTGAGCATGAACACTTTCAACACATAACCATTTGAAATTCCAACATTTATGACATAGACAGACAATTTGTCCTCTAATAGATTTAGCACGAGAAAAATCAATAAATATCAAAACTCCATCTTTGAAAGCGTTACTTTTTATTTGAGCATGAATCCAACTTTTGTCCATGAATTCATATTAATTACCTAAGATGTTTAAACAGTATATTTATATTATATTACTTATATAAGAATATAACAACTATTAAGTAATATATCTTAACATAACACCTTATATAAATTTTTACCAAGTTGTGTATCTTAGCATAGCTAAATATATGCAATGTAGAACAAAACAGTCATGACATGTTCAACTTTAAGTGATCAATATGTAGCACATTTCAATAATTATATACTCATGACATCTCCAAATCAGTAATGAACATATATATATATATATATATATATATATATATATATATATATATATATATATATATATATATATATATATATATATATATATATATATATATATATATATATAAATGTTAAGCGTTAGATAAGCCTAATTGCAGATTGTGGATTTTAACTCTACGTTTAAGTGTATTAATAAAGAGCATTCATTTTTATGTCCTGAAGGAATTCATTTTCGATTTCTATGGTAAGTAACTCAAAATACTAGAGCTGAAAACACAAAACAGCATCTCAATTATACATAGATTTATTACAATACAGTTAATTCAGAGAGCCTTTATATATCTCAAATTAAGTATCTTCAACTTGCAACATAGTCAGCCTAGATATAAAGTATAAATGTTATTCAAATAACATTCATAAACACAAATTAGATGTTAATTGCAATAATTAGCTCTATGATTAATTTATCTTTTCAATAATTAACATTCATAAACAAAAATTAGACATTAATTGCAATAGTCAGCCTAGATATAAAGTATGATTGTTATTCAAATAACTTTCAAATAACACTCGGTTCCAGCTTTTCAATATCAAGTTCAAAACCCTAACTGAGCTTAATGATTAATTGAGCGAATTAAACAATAATAACTGATTAATTGATACAATCAACTCATGAAACCTTAATTAATTATGTGAAAACGATGAAACTAACCTGCAAATGAAGTGAATCGGTGAAACTATGACTGAGGTGAAATAAAGAACATGTTTACTTGATGCATATGAACCCTAATTTTATTTGCGTATAAAATTCAGTTTGAAACCATTGAATTTCTGGTGTGCAAGGAGTGAACAAGTGGATCGTCAATGATCCCTAATTTTATTCTTGCGCTCTTGGATCATCGCCTCCTGATGCACCCAAACTAAATTTGTGAAACGACTCTCCAATTTTATTCTTTTATTCTGTCAAATAGGAGGACTAAATTTGACTTTTCAATTTTTGACGCTCTTGGATGTTACCTTTATTTTTTATTATATTGTAACACCTTTAGGTGTCAAGAAATTTTTTACCTTTTAAAAGATTGAAATGTTAATAACTTTTTTGACACTTCTATTTTTTAAAAGTATCTCATTAATTTTATAACTCACATAAGCGTTGAAATTTCAAAATATTTTTAACGCTTTCATCAAGTGTTAAAAAATAAGTGTTAAAAACTTGACTTTGTTTGTAGTGTTTATAGCAAACCAAATCCCTCTCTAAATTCAAGTAATTACTAATCCGTAATGTATTAACATATTCGGTTATCCAAATAGCTGCCATGTCATCGTCACTTTTGTTGAAGTTAATCAGAATTCTTTTTTTTTTGTGAAGTTTACCGTTAAGATTAGGTTTAAGGTTTAGATTTAGGGTTTAGATTATAGGGTTTAGATTTAGGATTTATAATGAGTTTTTAACATGAACGGTTTAGGGTTTAAGGTTTTGAGTTTAGGGACTAAACTCAAAACACTAAACCTTAAATCATAAACTCTAAATTGGGCTAAATTTGAAAAAAAAAAATTTGAATTCGAACAAAAATAGCCATAGTCGAACAAAATAGCCAATTTTGAACAATTTTGGGCATGTTCGAACAAAAATAGTTTGTACAACAGGAATGTAGAACAAAATTTTATTTCTATGCGTCTAAATTTTTTTGTCCGAATTTGGCCAAAAATGCTCGACCGTGGGTTGTTTTTCCTCAAATTCGAGGTTCCCATTGTTCTCACTCAAAAAAGGTTTTCACAAGATCCTCACCCTATATATATATATATATATATATATATATATATATATATATATATATATATATATATATATATATATATATATATATATATATATATATATATATATATATATATATAAACATTCTTAAATAACTTATATATATATAAATATAAACATCCTTAAATAACTTTTAATTACATACTGATCCATCAGCAATAACTTTTTGATATATATATATATATATATATATATATATATATATATATATATATATATATATATATATATAACAGACTGAAACTCGGGCTAGTTGTAAGTTGCCTATTTTGCCCTTAGGGTTTGTGCTTAGTCTTAAGTGTTTTTATTTTAATTATTTTATTAGTATTTTTTTATATTTTTGTTGTGACCAGTTTGTGATAAGGGTCCCAAAACAGGTTTGTTTATTTTATTTAGACCTCATTTGGGTTACTTAATCTTGTACAAAAGATATCAGATAACTAGTAAATACCCGTGGGTGATGGGGTATTGTGTTAAACACAAATATTTAAGCCTTGACCTACTCATTTTGTTATGTTTCCAGAAATTTCTTCTTCACTCCCGTACCTAACATTCACCTCTTTAAAAACCCTAATCACTCAATCTCAATTTGGTTCTTGAATTGAGTCAAGAAACTGATTCCTTGTGTTATTGTGAGTCTATCAAGGTAAGATTTGTCAAATTTTATGTCCAAATCAGTGTGTAAATTGAGTTTGAAGGTAAGTTTTGTTAAAAGTTATTTTTTGGTCAAAAGTGCTTAAATTGATGTTGTTTGAGCGTAAATTTTGTGGGTTTATGTCTCAAAACATTTATTATAAAAGATGTGTTTGGTTTTGGGGTCTTAAACGAGTCCTAGGTCGAGATTTGGTGATTTGGGTCTGAAACCCGTCACTTTGCTGTTGTTGCAGCTGATGAACTACCTTCTGTCGATGGTCGTTGACCATCGACCGATGGTGAGGGACAATCAGCCGGTTGACAAGACCATCGACCGATAGTGTATGACTTTTGACCAGCGGATGTAATTTTGACGATCGACCGATGGTGTGTTGAGGATCGGCCGATGGATGGGACCATCGACCGATGGTCTTTTGGCAGTAAATATTATACTAAGTGTTGATTTATAGCCGTTATGCTGCCCGTGTGTTTTTATGGTTTTCAGGATGTAAATTTTGAAAATGCACAAGTGTTAAGCATGAATTTTTAGCGAACGCTTTTTTTTTTACTAAATTGCTGTAATGTGCTGTCAGTGTGTCTAATGTTGATTGGAACACTATTCTAACTTGGTTTTTGTTGTTCTCAGGAGATAAGAACCAGGAGGAAGCTCTGAAATAATAACTGAGCAGTTGCTGGTAATTGATGAGTGGGTCTACCTCCGGATAGAGTTTAAGTAGTATATCATGCTACTGTGGTTGACTCTTTTACCATGCATAGTGTAGGGATTGTCATGTTAGAATAATATAGTATGCCTGATGTTGTGTGTGAATTATGTGTACACTGTGTGAATGGCACTAGTCTGGCCTAGGGAGACTGGGGACTCGAGATCGTGCCTAGGAGAGGTTAGAGTCCGTATGAGGTCAACCGTTCCTAGTGGAGGTTGGGTCCATAGGCTACTGATTGTGGAGTATAGTGTGAATGATGCATCCCCTGCATCTGGATAACTATACTGTGAATTGAGTAGCAGGGACTATCGGTAGACTCAGGCCCGATCAGCTGAGAGTCGTGTGCTCGTATAAGCCGTCGATCCTCGTATTGTCTTATTATATGCTTGTTGGTAGTTAGCATGTGTTGTTGTTCGTATATAGCATGTATGTGGCTTAAGCTATATCTGATAGATAGATTCCATTCACTTAGTGGTGCGCTAATCCCCCACATTTTTTCCCCTTACATGTTTAGATACTGCTAGTCGGGATGGGTGCTGATGTAGAAGACATGTTTGACAACCCTACTCTGATGTGGACTTTTGTTTAAATAATGTTTTGTAATAACGTAACACCGTTGTGTAAACTTAAACTTAATTACACGAATTAATGTAATGACGTGACTTATATTGTGTTTATTAGTAAAGTCTTCCGCTGTGTTATAAAAAAAATGGCCGGTGTTACAATATATATATATATATATATATATATATATATATATATATATATATATATATATATATATATATATATATATATATATATATATATATATATATATTGTATCTATCATATGGTATAAGGAAATGATTCTATATTTTATTATTAACAAATTATGTATTTACGGAGTATATAACAATATTATACAAGATAATATTATATTATTTCTAAAAGTTATCTTTTATATATATAATGTATATATTGTGATTTATTTTTAAAAAAGTTAATAAATACTTATTTTTAAAATAGTTAAATAAATAATATTTTTAATAATGAATAAGAAGTATATTGCAAATTTTAAATGAATTGGTTGAAGAAATGGGCCAAGCAACTCGGTCGGAAGAGAAAGTCAACTTTTTTTTTTGAATTTTTTTTTTTGTAGTTGTAGTTGTAGTCGTATTTAAAGGATAAATGATTTTGAAGATATGTAATTAAAAGTTATTTAAGGATATATATATATATATATATATATATATATATATATATATATATATATATATATATATATATATATATATATATGAGTCTCCAAAATAATTAAGAATTTAATTATAACAAAACAGCAATTATGTACACTAAAGTGTTATGTGCAACCAGCATAGATTTATTCATGTATAGATAGCATTTGTTTCTGTGTCAAGTGTCTCAGTATGTTGTCTGGTCTACCAGCACAAGGTAGACAGTATTCTTCAATCAGCACAGGATGTGTGCCCAACAAATCATCAAGATCAAGTGAACCAGTAGAAGAACCAGCATAGCTGGTAACAACATACAACAATTAGACGAATTATGCTCCATTACAAGCATAATGGTTTCCTATGTGGCCTACATCTATTTTACTATTCAACAGAAGTCGAAGATAAAGTTGAACAGAAAAGGACACGTGTCGGCGGCTAACAAGTGACCTTACATGACCACGTGAGAATGCAGAAGTTTAACGCATATGCAGACATGTGTAATACTTTGTCAACACCTAGGGAACCCAACATTCTATTTGTTTATTCAAATAATGGTGCCAAACCGAATTGGGGTGTTTCAGCAAATAGCTACCAAAGAGGATAGAAAAGAGCACGCTCTCTAATACATTTGTCCCCACAAGTACATACATCATATGTACAAGTGGACAATAGATCAATTACACGGATAATAGGAGTACTATAAAATAGAAATATTCACTATTGTAATATCTAGTAGTGTGTATTTTATTAAATAGAGTCCAAATGTGTAATAGTCTTAGGATAACCTCTTTAGTTATACTTAGGTGTAATTTGTATCAACTAACTGTTTATTCCGCCATCGAACAGTTGTGATTCTTTGAGATTTATATCAATAAAAAAATAACGTTGAAAATTACCTAAGGCTCTTATTTAATTACTTTCTTAAATACATTTAACTGCTACTTTACTTGTTTAATTAAAAATAGTATTCACCTCCCCCCCCCTCTACAATACTCAGGTTGTTAATCAAGGGACCAACAACTGGTATCAGAGCTTCAGTCTTGATAATCTCATATCTTGGATCTGAATTCTCTCATGGCTGCATACACTAATTCGGCTTATCTTGAAAATGGTTCTTCCAATAGACCACCTAAATTTGATGAAGATAAATATGAAACCTGGAAAGCAAGGTTCATGTTTCACCTTGAGTCTATTAACCCACTTATGCCTGGAATTGCTGCAGATGGTCCATTCATTCCTACTGAAACACTTGATAGTGTGCCTGCTACAGCAGATACTCCTGCCATTCCTGGTAGAGAGGTTGTTCTTTCCCCATCTAGATGGGTGGATGAGGACAAACCTCGTGTTGGACTTAACCCTAAGATCAAAACCATGATAGTTATAACTTTACCTAATCATGTGTTCAAAATGATTAAGAGAAAACCAACTGCCAAGGCCATTTTAGACTATCTAGATGTCACTTATGATGGAAAAGATGAGGTCTGGCAAAATAAGATTCTTGCCTTAAAAAGGGAATATGAATTGTTCTTTGCTTAGAAAAGTGAAACCCTTAAACAGACCTTCATTAGGTTTAACTCCCTAGTTGCTGACCTAGATAGTTTGAAAGTCAAGTATATTGACTTTGAACAGGTCAATAAATTCATTGACTCACTGCTTACAAAATGGAAACTTGTTACTGACCCATTAAGAACCACACAGACTTTAAAGAACTTCGACATGTCATCTCTCTATGGTACACTTTGGAACCATGAGGAGGCAGAAGAAAAACTTGAACTTGATTTGAAAGAAAATTTTAAGTCTGCCCCCACCACTTCAAAATATGTAAAGTCAGATGATAATGCTCTTATTGCTGCTGCTAAAAAGAAAGCTCAAAAAGCTTTACTGGTTCAAAAGCTGATGGCAGAAGAAGAGGCAGCTGAAAATGTTGAGGGTAGTGGTATTGGGTCTGAGAAAAGCAGTGATGATAATGATGTTGAAGGGTTTGCTGAAGGGATGGCTTTACTGGCTAGGCAGTTCAAGAAATTCAACTGTAGTAGGACCAGTAAGCCATATAAAGTGAGCAAGAAACCAAATACTAGGTATGGGAGTAAATCAGTCAAGGGCCCCAAATCTGAGTGTTACAATTGTGGAAAGGTAAGACACTTTGCATCTGAGTGCATGTCTATAAAACCTTCTACACATGCTAACTCTTGTTTAAAAGCTGAGAAATACAAGAACAAGTACAAAGCTATGAAGGCCCAAATGAAGGAGAACTCAAAGGTTGAGAAGAATGAGAAAAAACCAGTAAAGGTGCTAGTTGCTAAACATCATGATTGGGATGAAACTAATTCATATTCATCTTCTGATAGTGAAACTGATGAGGAGTGTGCTGTTTATGCATCTAGTAAAATGCTGTGTTTGATGGCCAAATAGGTTGAGGAGTTTGATGAGGAAGAAAGTGGTAGTGCATTTTTTGGCTGATATGAGGGAAGCTGATCTGAAAAAGGACTCACCTCAATGGAAATCTGAAATGCTGTAGAAAGTTGATAACTTTCAAACTTATACTGATGATGAAAAAGCTGAAATGTTGCCTATCTAAGAATTGACTTATGCAGAGGCAGCAAACGTGAAGAAGTTTTTAAAACATAAATTAAATCTTTAAATGAAAAACTTAAAGGCAAAACTGATGAAATTAAAATCTTGAGAGATGAAATTTCTGAACTTCAAAAACAGAATTTTGCTTTAAAGTCACTTCACACAGAGGCAGCAGAAGTTAAGAACCAGCTTAATGATCTTAAAAAAGGTTGTTGCTTCGTGGTGTACCTCTTCTCAACGCACTTCCAAGTGTGTTAATGAGCAGGCGTCTACCCAAGTAGAAGCTTTCTTTGCTGGTGATTATGCTATTGTTTCTGCTCATGCAGAAGTTGCATTCATGGACCCTATCCTTTAAATTGATCCTGAAGCTATCTTGCCAAACACATTTGTTAAGATAATTAAGGGTAAAAAGGTCCTAACAAATAAGTTTGTCAGACCTACAGTGTCCCCACCACCGTCCATGAAAGAAATCTTGGAGAGTGAAGTTAAAGCTAAGGAAATCAGTATTTCAAATGATGAGATTACTGATCCCTCAAGCAGTTACTACATGTCACCAAAGGAAAGATAGATAAAAAAAGAGATAACTAAAAATAATCAAAGGAATTCAAAATCAGTTAAATCTTCAAGGTGTCTGAATGTTGAGCGAGCTGTTGAAATTCATACTAGTCAACCAGTAACAGCAGACGAACCAGTAAATCCGAATACTATAAGTCTAAAGCGACTGCTAAGACACATACTGGTCAACCAGTAGTAACTTCCCACACTAATAAGTCAAAATCTAAAGGCAAAGCAGTAAACCAAGACTATGGTACTGGTTCCAAGCAGAAAGTTTCCCATAAGGGAAAAGCTAAAATGGAAAAAACTGTAGAGTCAAGTACTGAGGCATCTATCACTGAGATACTGACTGTGAAGCTCGACCAGCTGCTAGTGGCTGTTACTCAAAGCCAGCAGCGGAACCAGTCCGAAAGTGAGAAAATGCTACAAGTGTGGCAGTAAAGCTCACCTGTCTAACTAGTGTACCCAAATATTAACCCCCACTGCTACTGCTCCTTCAAGCAAACTAGCAGTACGGAAGAAAGCATCAAAGATGACTCTTCCAGAACCCATCCTTGGATGGGTTCCCAAAAAGAACTAATCTCTAAGCCACTGTGCAGGGCATTCGAAACAAGCAAATCTGGAATCTCGATAGTGGTTGTTCGAGACATATGACCGGATGTAAGTCCCTGCTAATAGACTATCAGGAAAAAGATGGTCCAGTTGTTTCATATGGAGATAATTCGTTAGATTACACATAGGGTTTTGGTACTTTAACAAATGAGAATGTTACATTCACCAATATGGAATATGTTATTGCGCTTAAACATAATTTACTCAGCATAAGCCAACTTACAAATAAAAGAAAGATAGTCCAATTCAGAAGGAAAATTGGTACTATTTTTGAAAAGACAGGGAAGCCACTGCTGACAGCAAAAAGACATGAGAACATGTATCAAATTAACATGAACACAGCAGTCACGAAAACTGATACTTGTTTTTATTCAAAGGTAGCAGACAACCTCAAGTGATTATAGCACAAGAGACTCTCACATCTCAACTTCAAAGATACTCTCACAATGTCTTATGTAAAGGATAGATTGTTTCCTGGTTGTCAAAAAGGAAAGCATCACCATGCTTCATTCAAATCAAACTAGATTTCATCTGTTGAAAAACCATTTCACCTATTTCATATGGATCTTTTTGGTCCTGTTAATGTTTCCAGCTGTAGTAGGAAGAGGTATACCCTGGTTATTGTTGATGAATATTCCAGATACACTTGGGTGTTCTTTTTGAAGAAAAGGAGTAGAGCTGATGATGAAATAATCAATTTTATCAAAAGAATGGAATTATTGAATGACATCTGGTGAAGCAACTAAGAAGTGGTCATGGTACAAAATTCAGAAATGCAACATAGGAAGAATTTTTGTGCTGACAAAGGTATTTCACAAAAAATTTCTTCTGTGAGAAAACCTCAGCAAAATGGGGTTGCAGAAAGAAGAAAATGAACTCTCATTGAAGCAGGAAGATCTATGCATACTAAGTCTGGGTTGAAGAATTGATATTGGGTAGAAGCTGTGAATACTGCCTGTTTTACCCAGAATAGATCTTTAATTGTGAAAAGACATTAGAAAACTACTTCTGAAGTTCTCAAAGGAAGAAGACCCTCAATTTCATTCTTTCATGTATTTGGCACTCCCTGTTTCATTCTAAACAATAGGGATCAGCTTGGCAAGTTTAATGCTAAAGCTGATGAAGGAATATTTCTTGGATACTCCAATATGTCAAAGACATATAGGGTCTACAACAAAAGAAGTGGATGTTTTGAAGAATCCATTAATGTCACATTTGATGAAACTGCCCCCGCCTTATATTCTAGTCAAGAAGATGGGGAGTTACTGTTTGAAGAGCCTACTCAGCAAGCTATTGATGATGAAGTAGAACCAGCAGCAATTCCCTCACCAATCCATGTTGCTGGGTTCTCTGAAGATGAGATGGAATATTCTATTCCATCTGTGTCTAAATAAACTGGATCTACTGGCTCTACTGAAGAACTAAAACTTGAGCAGAGGTCTACTAGTTATGAAGGATCACAGCTTGGTATTGGTTCCACTAATAATGTGCAGCAGTCTCCTATTACTATGCATATTGTTGAACCAATGGTTGATCATGATGTTGTGTGTTCAACAACAAGCTCACTTGTTCATAACACTAAATAGACAAAGGAGCATCTAATTGAGCAGGTTATTGGTAATTTGGCTAGTGGTGTTAAAACAAGAAGGCATGCAACCAGTAACTTTTTCATGCATGTAAATTTTGTGTATACCATTGAACTTACATGTCCTGAAGAAGAAATGAAAGATCCTAGTTAGGCAGGAGCTATGCAAGAAGAGATCTCCCAGTTTAATAGGAATAAGATATGGACATTAGTACCCAAACCTGATGATGATGAGAAGAAAATTATTGGTACCAAGTGGGTGTTTAAGAACAAGATAGATGAAGATGGGATTGTGATCAGAAATAAAGCTAGATTGGTAGCTCAAGGGTTTGGCAAGAAAAAGGGCTGGATTATGGAGACACTTATACACCAGTGGCTAGGATGAAAGCAATCAGACTATTCTTGGCATATGCTGCTAAGATGAATTTTAAGGTGTTTCAGATGGATATTAAATATGCATTTCTCAATAGGAAGCTTCAAGAAGAAGTCTATGTCAAGCAGCCACCTAGTTTTGTAAGCAGTAAATATCCAGACCATGTCTACAAGTTAGACAAAGCTCTTTATGGCCCGAAACAGGCACCTAGAGCATGGTATGAGACACTTCATGTGTATCTCACTGGTTTAAGCTTTAAAGTTGGAACAATAGATACCACTCTATTCTTAAAAGATATAGATGGTGATCTCTTGCTGGTACAAATATATGTGGATGATATTATTTATGGTTCTACAAATGAAAAACATTGTTAAAAGTTTTTAAAACTTATATCAAAAACATATGAAATGAGTTTACAATATTGCATTACTTTCTGGAATTACAAATCAAACAACTTGATGATGGAATTTTTATAAGTCAAGATAAATATATCAATGATACGTTAAAGGAATTTGGTCTGACCTGATTAAAAGACATAAGGACTCTAATGGCAGCATCCATTAAAATAGATGATGATCCTAATGGTGAACCAGTCAATATCATGAATATAGAGGTATGATTGGGTCCCTACTTTATCTTCTAGCCAGTAGAATATATATTATGTTTGCCGCATGTCTTTGTGCCAGATATCAAGTTGATCCTAAAGAGTCACACATGCTGGAAGTAAAAAGGATATTTAGGTATCTAAAAGGTGTAGTGACCCGTCCTAATCTATCTGGATGAATACATTACATTTGGTTACATCACGAGGTACTTGACCTCTATATGATACATTTTACAAATATTGCATTCGCTTTTGAAAGACAAACTTTCATTCATCAAAAGTTGACAGCATGCATACCATTTCATAATATATCCAACTATAATTGACTTAATAATATTCTTGATGAACTCAATGACTCGAATGCAACGTCTTTTGAAATATGTCATGAATGACTCCAAGTAATATCTCTAAAATGAGCAAATGCACAGTTGAAGATTTCTTTCTTACCTGAGAATAAAAATGCTTTAAAGTGTCAACCAAAAGGTTGGTGAGTTCATTAGTTTATCATAATTGACCATTTCCATCATTTTAATAGACCACAAGATTTTCATTTCCATTTCTCATAAATATACGTCCCATACATAGAGATAAAAATCATTCATATGGATTGAACACCTGGTAATCGACATTAACAAGATGCATATAGAATATCCCCATCATTCTGGGACTCTCTTCGGACATGATAAAATCGAAGTACTAAAGCAGTTCAAATTCTCTGACTGGGGCTTGTTAGTGCCCATAGATCTATCTTTAGAATTCGCGTCAATTAGGGTATCTGTTCCCTAATTCTTAGATTACTAGACTAAAAAGGGGCATATTCGATTCGATAATCCAACCATAGAATGTAGTTTAGATTACTTGTGTCTATTTCGTAAAACATTTATAAAAGCAGCGCATGTATTCTCAGTCCCAAAAATATATATTGAAAAAGCATTTAAAAAGGGAGCAAATGAAACTCACGATACGATATTTTGTAGTAAAAATATGCATACGACGGAACTGAACAATGTAGGGTTGGCCTCGGATTCACGAACCTATATCAAGTATATATTTATTAACACAAGTAATCGAACAAATTTATATATATATATATATATATATATATATATATATATATATATATATATATATATATATATATATATATATATATATATATATATATATATATATATATATATATATATATATATATATATATATATATATATATATATAATATTATTAGTGATATAATTGTTATCTTAATAAATTATATGTTTATATATTAATATCATAATATTTACTTATTAAAAGTTTTAGTTATATAATATTTATTATATCATCACATTAATAAATTAAATATATTTATTTTATATACTTTAAATACTAATGTTTATATTTGAATTATCATAATACATTTATTAATATAAATATAGTAAATATTCATTAAAATATTTTTAATACATAATTTATATCAATATGTTTAAATATACAAAATTTTTAATATGTTAATATTTTAAATAAATACAAATGATATTATATATAATTATATAAAAACATATTGTATTATATTATTAACAAATGTTTATATACTTATTAATCTGTCATTTTAAAAATATATATTTATATATTTACAGAAGAATTATATTCAATATATACTGTATTTATTAAAATATATATATATATATATATATATAATTTATATATTTATTTTCCATTAAAACCATGTTCACATATATAGAGAGTTTCCTTATTCGTATACGCATTATTTTAAATAACAACATTACATCATTATATGCCTATACTTCTACGTATGTTGTGATGACCCGGAAATTTCCGATCAAATTTAAACTTTAACCTTTATATGTTTCCGACACGATAAGCAAAGTCTATGATGTTGAGTCTAAAAATATTTAAAACTGGTTACATGAATGCAATTAACCTTTGACCATTCCCGATGATTCACGAACATTTGTGTATAAATAAAAATGTAGATATATATGAATTAGATACATAAGTAGTATTATATAAACTCTAATATATAATTATTAAATATTCATTTAAAATGCATAATTGATAGATATGATATAATAAATGGTAATATATAATATGTAATTACAAGCTGAAGTATAATTGCTATATTATTATCATTACTTTCATTATTAATATTTGTATCATTAACATTATTATATAAAGCATATATATATATATATATATATATATATATATATATATATATATATATATATATATATATATATATATATATATATATATATGAAATTTGATATATTATTATTATTAGTATCATTGTTATTATTTAATAAAAGTAATCATACATAAGTAATAATACATATATATAACACCAGTATAAATATAATTGTTATAATAATATTATTGTTACCTTTGATATTAATACCAATGCTAGTATTATTAACATCATTTACATACAAAATCTATAGATACGGATTTGATGTATAAATTGCTATAATATTATTATTACTAATATTATTGTTATTATTAATAACGTTATAATTATTATAATTAGTATTAGTATTAATAATAATAATATTGTTATAAATTTATCATTTTCATTAGTAATAATACTATTATCATTATCATTATATTATTATAAATTTGTAATATAATAATTTATAATATTAAAAGTAGTATTATTATAGTTATATTCATTAATAACCTTATTATTACTTATTCCATTAAAATTCTTAATATTGTGACTTATTACTTGTATTGTTATTAATAATATTATTATTATTATTATTATTATTATTATTATTATTATTATTATTATTATTATTTGTATTATTATTAATAGAAATATAATTGAAAATTTATTTATAATAATTATAAAAGATGATTTAAAGAATCCAAATCAGTTCTCAATCTTTTTCAAACTGTTTAAATTTTTTGTTATGTTTCTCAATTGAATACAATCCACTGATAAAAATCCAAAAGCAGTTAGATATTTCTTTCTCATTTCTATTTTTTTGTATTATTTCTGTACCTGGTTCATTATGTTATCGACATACCCTCTGTATATATCGATCTATCAGCTCCTACTATGGAAGAATTATTCCATGTTTCACTATCATTATCAAATATCAATTATAAACCCTTTTTATCCCTTATCAGAAAATTAAACAGATATGTTTTTTATAATAGCTCTCACCTCTGTACGTCTACTCCTTTTTACTCAAATATAGAATTCGAACGATTTTGCAAAATTTAAAAATACAGAAGTGTCTTAAATCAAGTCGTAAACGTTTCCTCAAATTTACAGGTTTCAATTCGTAAAATCAATTTCAAATTTGGGAGTCAAACTTTTAATTTTAAAAAGTCAAAGTGTGTTCTATGATCAAATTAGAGTTTTAGGTGTCTCTTCTGTGGAAATTATTGAATCATAAAGTTTTCCTGAATCATTTGCAACACAATTCGTGTTGTAATGTTTGTCTAAAACAGTCCTCAACTCGAAATAGATAATAGAGTTTATTTGGGTTCGTCGCGAGCTGCTGCTGCTGTGTTTCTGTTTAAATTTTTTTTTCTTTCTTTTCCTTTTTCTGTGATTTAAATCTCCATGATATGATTGTTTAAGTTTCAATTACAAATTTCTAAATCTCACTGGTGTTAGGATCGTACTGGTTTGTTTTGGGTTTTGAGAAAGAAGGAGATGAAACAGAAATGGTTTAAATATAATTAGATCATGTATAAATTCAGAAAAACAGTATCGGATGAGTGGTTAACTGTGTTGTGTGGGAACGTGTGGTTTCGGGTTCGATTCTCGTCTGGGACATTTTTTTTTGAAAAACTCTCAAAGGGTATAAACTCTTACTTTTATTTCCATTATTATTAATATTATTAATGTTATTATTCTTATTATTATTAAAATTATTATTAATATTATTGTTGTTATTAATTGATGATATTATTACTAATTATTAATACAATTATAATTATTATTGTTAGTACCATGATTATATGTAATGTAACCATTATTATTAATATTAACATTATTAATATATTTATATTTTGTCATCTAAGTATTAGTTATCATTATTATTATTATTATTACTATGATTATCTTTATTAACAAAAACATCATTTTTAGTAAATTATTGTTAGTAGTAAAGTTATATTCTTATTACAATGATCATTTTCAAAAGTTAACATTATCATTATTATTACTATTGTTACCATCAATATTATTACTATCATTTTTATCATTATCAGAACTACTACAAATAGATTTTTTTTTTAAAAATATATAACATTATATTCTTATTATTAAAAAGACATAAATTAAGCTATATATAAAAGATATCAATTAAAATATAAACATATATTTTTATCATATATAAACCTTAATATACAATTTTATTGTTATTAATGATGAATAATAATTATATAATTATATAAATAATAATCATTTTCAATTATATTTACAACCTAAATAAATAATAAATAAAGTTATAATATATGAAATTGTTCGATTACGATTATATGTGTTAATATATATATATAAATGATATAGGTTCGTGAATCTGAGGCCAACCCTACAGTTTTTCAATATAGTCATATGTATTTTTACTACAAAATACATTAGATGAGTTCATTTAATCCCTTTTACTCATTACATTTTTGGGCTGAGAATACACGCACTGTTTTAATAACTGTTTTACAATATTTATATGCGTGAGTTTCATTTGCTCCCTTTTTAAATGCTTTAGCAATATATATTTTTGGAACTGAGAATACATGCGCTGCTTTTATAAATGCTTTACGAAATAGACACAAGTAATCGAAACTACATTCTATGGTTGGATTATCTAATCGAATATGCCCTTTTTATTAAGTCTGGTAATCTAAGAATTAGGGAACAGACACCCTAATTGATGCGAACTCTAAAGATAGATCTATCGGGCCCAACAAGCCCCATCCAAAGTACCGGATGCTTTAGTACTTCGAAATTTATATCATGTCCGAAGGAGGATCCCGGAATAATAGGGATATTCTTATATGTCTATTGTGAATGTCGGTTACCAGGTGTTCAATCCATATGAATGATATTTTTGTCTCTATGCATGGGACGTATATTTATGAAGAATGAAAATCTTGTGGTCTATTAAAATTATGAAATGATTGTTTATGATAAACTAATGAACTCACCAACCTTTTGGTTGACACTTTAAAGCATGTTTATTCTCAGGTACGAAAGAAATCTTCCGCTGTGCATTTGCTCATTTTAGGGATATTACTTGGAGTCATTCATGACATATTTCAAAAGACGTTGCATTCGAGTCGTTGAGTTCATCAAGATTAATATTAAGTCAATTATAGTTAGATATATTATGAAATGGTATGCATGCCGTCAACTTTTGATGTAATGAAATATTGTCTTTTCAAAAACGAATGCAATGTTTGTAAAATGTATCATATAGAGGTCAAGTACCTCGCGATGTAATCAACTATTGTAAATCGTTTATAATCGATACGGACTTCGTCCGGATGGATTAGGATGGGTCGCTTCAGTTGGTATCAGAGCGGTGGTCTTAGCGAACCAGGTCTGCATTAGTATGTCTAACTGATAAGTTGTTAGGATGCATTAGTGAGTCTGGACTTCGACCGTGTCTGCATGTCAAAAGTTTTGCTTATCGTTTTGTGTCGAAAATTACATGTTTATCATTCTTAGGGAATCACTTTCTTATCATCTTAAAGTCTAGACACATCTTACTGCCTCTATTGCATAGACAGTGTATAGATAAATTCATATCTTAGCGTATCTGTTATTGTTACCTTTGCCTGACAGCTTCCGTAGATTCCTCTGTAACTTATGGGATTTTAGTATTATATATGCATATATAACTTATGTATTGCAGGGTACTAATCTACATCCTATAATCTATTTCTTATCAAAAATCCTTCATCTGATCGTACGAGATGAATCCCTCAACCAGTTAGAATTCCTCGGATTCCGACAGTTATTCCGATATGGAGTTTCACCTAAGCTCCGAAAGCAGTGTCACCAGAATGAATCAACCAATCAGCCATCCCCAATTCATCTGATGGGTTCGTAGTCGACTTAATCACTGGAGATGCGAAGAAGGCGATCCTTTCCTCCCACCGAATCCACCTTTTGATGAAGAACCTGAAGCACTTACCGATGAACCTGTCCGAAACACCATTTTCACCCTCATTTTCAGAATAGCTCGAAATGATTACGTAATATCTACAATTCTAAACCTTATTCATCTACTCGTTTAGACCGACAATCATCCTGGAATAATAGAAGAAGTTAGCGAACTTCGCGCTCGAGTAATCAATTTGAAAAATATGGTGCAAAATGTACCAGCTTCAGCAACATCACCAGCACCAACAGTACTATCAGTAACAGCACCAGTACCATCAACAATCCATGCCTCAACATCTCATTCTGTACCTCGAGTATAATTATTGTTCCACGAATCGTTCCACATCATTTATCTTCGTTCGACATGGCGATTATACAATCTCTAATGTTTTAGAGATTATATATTCTTATTCTAACGATAAATCAAATGAGTCTAATATCATATTGACTCATTAAATCCATGATTACATCTGAAGAAAATATATATGTATATATGTTTTCATAAAGATTGTAATTAAAAATCCTTTTGTACAAACTGTTAATGATGAAAATATTTTAACGGGTAGGTAATACCCGAGGAATATTTAAGATTCACACTAATAAGTTACACTGTACATTCTTCAAAGCTGATTCAATAGTCATTTACGATCCTATTTACAACCACCGATATACGTATCCGTTCACCACAGAATAACCATTTTCATTCAATTTCATATTTGGATTTTGATCTATCAGAATCCAACAAGTGGCATAATGAAGAAAACATTGGACAAAATAAAACTTGTTAGAAACAAACAAATTAACTACGAGTAAAATGTTGTTAAGAATCCACGCTAACTGTTCCTAGCTAATTGTTCCTAGCTAACTGATTACATTTTATTTATCGCAATTTATTTCTCGCAATTTACATTCTCGCAATTTTATTTATCGTCATTTAATTTCTGTTATTTACTTTACGCACTTTATTTATCGTCATTTAATTTCTGTTATTTATTTTTACGCACTTTAAATATCGGGACACGTATACAAGGTTTTGAAATATCATATCGACACATCTATATATATTATTTGGAATAACCATAGACACTCTATATGCAGTAATGCGGCAGTTAGCTATACAGGGTTGAGGTTGATTCTACAATAATATATATAGTTTGAGTTGTGATCGAGTCTGAGACGTATACGGGTCACGAAACGTATTAATTAATTCGAAAATTATATATTAAACTATATATGAATTATTGGACTGCTACTGTGGACTAATAATATTGGACAATTAAAATGAATTAAAATATTGATTATAACATATGAAACTAAACATTTCTTCAAGTTTGCCACTTGATTTCATTTTAAACTTCATTTGTATCTTGACGATTACAATCTGCGTTCAAACCTTTCATGATTCTTGAAAACACTTCAATCGAGAGGATGAACCAACCGCACTTCATCTATGAAAGGAAAGATTTATGCATATAGTTATGCACCTAAAAAAATTCTCGAAATCTAAGTAAACGTTTAACACGTATCTGTGTTAGCTCCTTTGGCATTGTTATTACCGAAAATAACATTGTAAATCATTTTTTTTTAAATTAACCAATTTTGTCACAGCTCCAGCAAATCAACTTCGACTTTTTGTTCTAAACAACCTAATTATAACCTTGCTATAGGTGCGTGCTCTTTTATTGTTACCGGATAACCTTTTATATTCTACCACATTACCAGCAGATGTACCAGCAAACTCGTCGCTCCTTGGTTTAAATTTCTCCGACAAATCACTAAATTTATCTATTGAAGTCTCATCATGTACTCATCCGCATCTTGTAACAAGAATTGCCATACCAATTATAGGAAATCAGCAAATCTGTATTGTGAGTCTCACAACGTTTCCACAACAACAGTTATATGTATATATATATAACATTTATCTCTTAGAACTATGATCTTCCATTCTGAAATTCTGAAAAGCACCCAGTCTGCGAATTAATACTCTGAATCTTTTTGACAAGTTGAATGAAACAACAAAAACTGTAAACGACCTCGACAGCTAAAAGTTAATGACAAAGAATTGTAGGTTGGCAAAGCTCAGAAAAAGTTTGGAACTGAAAAACTGATTGAGCAAACTATGAAGGAAGCCGTGGACAAATCACAAAGAATAAGTTTGACTTCAAGGAATCTAAATGATTCGGTACCTGCTGAAGTCATTAACGAATACCTTGCTTTTGACTCCAAACTCTTGCGGACAAATTTTCTTCACCATCCTTCGATATTATAAATTCCAAGATATCATCGTATCTTTCATTATAAATATCTTCCATATTTCTGAAGATACTTTCATAACTATTCTTATTCTTATCTGAAATCATTAATCTCTTCGTGCTATCAGTGTTACATCATATAGAAACTGTTAGTTTCTATATTCTGTAAACTTTCGAGCTTAAAATATGAATGTTATTGAAGTAATGTTGGGAACTGATGCATGAGTTAGTATAATATAATGACACTTGATCAACGTGATTATATTACAGTAATTCATGATGAGTTTCTAATGGAACGTGATGATTCACAGAACATACCGTCATCATGTGCCATTTACACGACTCTTACATTCTACTCAATCTCTAAACATATTAAGAACATATCTTATTGATAGTTCTATCTTTTCGGATATTATGTTAATTTGACAAATCAAGACCGTGCCATTACGATTTCTTTCTTAGAACATTAACTATGCTCATTCCGAATTTCATATCTGCGAATTCTGGACCATTATTCGCTTGACTCGAGGACGGGAAGAGAAAACGAAAGCATGAAGCTCTGAAATATAATGGAGAATATAAAGCCCGATAACAACCCCGAAACTACAAACCGTGTACATCAATGTGTATAGCAATGTAAAGACACGGGAGAATGAAAAACACTATAACCTCAAGGTAGTAGTAAAAAATAGATAAAATCTTTCGGTGGTAGATGAAAGAGAAGAATGACAGATATGAAAGTTAGGAGGATATTAAGGATCAGAATGGGATGGAGCGTATTGACGAATGTTTTAAAGTATGAACTGAGAAGAAAGAATAAAAGATGTGAGTTGTGGAAAATAAAGAAATGAAGGGGGTGGAATTATAGTAAAATATTCGACAGAGCAATCAAAACAGATGATCGCATTTAGATGACCAGGAAATTTCCGATCAAATTTAAACTTTAACCTTTATATGTTTCCGACACGATAAGCAAAGTCTATGATGTTGAGTCTAAAAATATTTAAAACTGGTTACATGAATGCAATTAACCTTTGACCATTCCCGACGATTCACGAACATTTGTGTATAAATAAAAATGTAGATATATATGAATTAGATACATAAGTAGTAATATATAAACTCTAATATATAAATATTAAAGATTCATTTAAAATGCATAATTGATAGATATGATATAATAAATGGTAATATATAATATGTAATTACAAGCTGAAGTATAATTGCTATATTATTATCATTACTTTCATTATTAATATTTGTATCATTAACATTATTATATAAAGTATATATATATATATATATATATATATATATATATATATATATATATATATATATATATATATATATATATATATATATGAAATTTAATATATTATTATTATTATTAGTATCATTGTTATTATTTAATAAAAGTAATCATACATAAGTAATAATACATATATATAACACAAGTATAAATATAATTATTATAATAATATTGTTGTTACCTTTGATATTAATACCAATGCTAGTATTATTAACATCATTTACATACAAAATCTATAGATACAGATTTGATGTATAAATTGCTATAATATTATTATTACTAATATTATTGTTATTATTAATAACATTATAATTATTATAATTAGTATTAGTATTAATAATAATAATATGGTTATAAATTTATCATTTTCATTAGTAATAATACTATTATCATTATCATTATATTATTATAAATTTGTAATATAATAATTTATAATATTAAAAGTAGTATTATTATAGTTATATTCATTAATAACCTTATTATTACTTATTCCATTAAAATTCTTAATATTGTGACTTATTACTTGTATTGTTATTAATATTAATATTATTATTATTATTATTATTATTATTTGTATTATTATTAATAGAAATATAATTGAAAATTTATTTATAATAATTATAAAAGATGATTTAAAGAATCCAAATCTGTTCTCAATCTTTTTCAAACTATTTAAATTTTTTGTTATGTTTCTCAATTGAATACAATCCACTGATAAAAATCCAAAAGCAGTTAGATATTTCTTTCTCCTTTCTATTTTTTTGTATTATTTCTGTACCTGGTTCATTATGCTGTCGACATACCCTCTGTATATATATCGATCTATCAGCTTCTACTATGGAAGAATTATTCCATGTTTCAATATCATTATCAAATATCAATTATAAACCCTTTTTATCCCTTATCAGAAAATTAAACAGATATTTTTTTATAATAGCTCTCACCTCTGTACGTCTACTCCTTTTTACTCAAATATAGAATTCAAACGATTTTGCAAAATTTAAAAATACAGAAGTGTCTTAAATCAAGTCGTAAATGTTTCCTCAAATTTGCAGGTTTCAATTCGTAAAATCAATTTCAAATTTGGGAGTCAAACTTTTAATTTTAAAAAGTCAAAGTGTGTTCTATGATCAAATTAGAGTTCTAGCTGTCTCTTCTGTGGAAATTATTGAATCATAAAGTTTTCCTGAATCATTTGCAACACAATTCGTGTTGTAATGTTTGTCTAAAACAGCCCTCAACTCAAAATAGATAATAGAGTTTATTTGGGTTCGTCGTGGGCTGCTGCTGCTGTGTTTCTGTTTAAATTTTTTTTTTTCTTTCTTTTCCTTTTCTGTGATTTAAATCTCCATGATATGATTGTTTAAGTTTCAATTACGAATTTCTAAATCTCACTGGTGTTAGGATCGTACATGTTTGTTTTGGGTTTTGAGAAAGAAGGAGATGAAACAGAAATGGTTTAAATGTAATTGGATCATGTATAAATTCAGAAAAACAGTATTGGATGAGTGGTTAACTGTGTTGTGTGGGAACGTGTGGTCTCGGGTTCGATTCTCATTTGGGACATTTTTTTTTTGAAAAACTCTCAAAGGGTATAAACTCTTACTTTTATTTCCATTATTATTAATATTATTAATGTTATTATTCTTATTATTATTAAAATTATTATTAATATTATTGTTATTATTAATTGATGATATTATTACTAATTATTAATACAATTATAATTATTATTGTTAGTACCATGATTATATGTAATGTAACCATTATTATTAATATTAACATTATTAATGTATTTATATTTTATCATCTAAGTATTAGTTATCATTATTATTATTATTATTACTATGATTATCTTTATTAACAAAAACATCATTTTTAGTAAATTATTGTTAGTAGTAAAGTTATATTCTTATTACAATGATCATTTTCAAAAGTTAACATTATCATTATTATTACTATTGTTACCATCAATATTATTACTATCATTTTTATCATTATCAGAACTACTACAAATAGATTTTTTTTTTTTAAAATATATAACACTATATTCTTATTATTAAAAAGACATAAATTAAGCTATATATAAAAGATATCAATTAAAATATAAACATATATTTTTATCATATATAAACCTTAATATACAATTTTATTATTATTAATGATGAATAATAATTATATAATTATATAAATAATAATCATTTTCAATTATATTTACAACCTAAATAAATAATAAATAAAGTTATAATATATGAAATTGTTCGATTACGATTATATGTGTTAATATATATAAATGATATAGGTTCGTGAATCCGAGGCCAACCCTACAGTTGTTCAATATAGTCATATGTATTTTTACTACAAAATACATTAGGTGAGTTCATTTAATCCCTTTTTACTCATTACATTTTTGGGCTGAGAATACACGCACTGTTTTAATAACTGTTTTACAATATTTATATGCGTGAGTTTCATTTGCTCCCTTTTTAAATGCTTTTGCAATATATATTTTTGGGGCTGAGAATACATGCGCTGCTTTTATAAATGCTTTACGAAATAGACACAAGTAATCGAAACTACATTCTATGGTTGGATTATCTAATCGAATATGCCCTTTTTATTAAGTCTGGTAATCTAAGAATTAGGGAACAGACACCCTAATTGACGCGAACTCTAAAGATAGATCTATCGGGCCCAACAAGCCCCATCCAAAGTACCGGATGCTTTAGTACTTCGAAATTTATATCATGTCCGAAGGAGGATCCCGGAATGAT
This sequence comes from Rutidosis leptorrhynchoides, assembly GCF_046630445.1. Taxonomy (NCBI): domain Eukaryota; kingdom Viridiplantae; phylum Streptophyta; class Magnoliopsida; order Asterales; family Asteraceae; genus Rutidosis; species Rutidosis leptorrhynchoides. Next base: position 119,323,202 of record NC_092337.1, read on the forward strand.
GGGGATATTCTTATATGTATATTGTGAATGTCGGTTACCAGGTGTTCAATCCATATGAATGATATTTTTGTCTCTATGCATGGGACGTATATTTATGAAGAATGAAAATCTTGTGGTCTATTAAAATTATGAAATGATTGTTTATGATAAACTAATGAACTCACCAACCTTTTGGTTGACACTTTAAAGCATGTTTATTCTCAGGTACGAAAGAAATCTTCCGCTGTGCATTTACTCATTTTAGGGATATTACTTGGAGTCATTCATGACATATTTCAAAAGACGTTGCATTCGAGTCGTTGAGTTCATCAAGATTAATATTAAGTAAATTATAGTTAGATATATTATGAAATGGTATGCATGCCGTCAACTTTCGATGTTATGAAATATCGTCTTTTCAAAAACGAATGCAATGTTTGTAAAATGTATCATATAGAGGTCAAGTACCTCGCGATGTAATCAACTATTGTAAATCGTTTATAATCGATACGGACTTCGTCCGGATGGATTAGGAAGGGTCGCTTCATATGTCAAATTAGTATTTATTATACATATCGTTGTTATATCCATGGTATTATCTTAATATATATCATAAGTCTAATCATACATAATACACTCATAATCATATATTTATCTACTTTTAAACCATATTAACTTATTTAGTAATTTAATTATCTTTTATATCCTATAATCATAACCATAATGTTAATAATAATACTAATCATAATAATGTTAATAATAATAATAATAATATTTATAATACTAATTAATAATAATAATAATAATAATAATAATAATAATAATAATAATAATAGTAATAATAACAAAAATGATAATACTCATAATAATACTAAAAATCAAATTATACCATATCAGATACATCATCATCATCATGGAATGATCATCATCTCCATCATCGTGATCATTATCATTAACGTATCCCCATATTGTGATTCATAAACTAAACATCATCATTATTTTCACGATCACGTCTTTACTATCAACACAACATAGTTACCCGCCATCATTATCGAATTACTAACCATATCCTTATCATACATATCAATCTCATCAATCATCTTGTCATCATAAATATCATAACCTCGTCACCATTATCATACGATATAAAAATACTATCACGATCCCATCATTAACGAGCATCATCTTTCTCACCTCGTCACCTCTTTGCGTAATACATTAGTCACTATTATTCTTACCATTGTTTATCGTTATAAACATAAGGGTTTTGATTCAAAGAGTAACAGAAATTTAGTAATCGCAGGAACAATAGTTTAAAAGGGCTTAATAGTGTTGGGCTTCAGCCTGAGCAGGAAGGAAACGATGGGTTTTGCAATTCGTGGCCCATTTATATGTTAAAGAAGCCCAATTTTGGAAGTCCACTAGGGTAGATAATTAATTTACATCAGTCAGTCCATGTTAAATAATTTGATCGATGCAACAGGTAGGGTATAGCAGCAACAATAAAGAGGTATCTTGGGGTGACTTTTGGTTCATAATCGAACAAAAGTATATAGTAGTAGTAAAAAGACAACAACAATATCATCATTTATGTTATGTTAATCATCACACACCTCGTCAATTCATCATCATATTATTTCCTTAATCCGTTATCATCAACATCATCACTTGTCATCAATCTTTGTCGGTGTTTTTTTTAACAGGAACGGAAACATTGAGCAATAATAAAATAGTGATCGGAATAGGTGGTGGTTTGATGGTGAAAGAAAATGATAATGGTAACGAAGATGGTGGTGATCGGATGATGGTTGTGTGGGTTATGAGCCGGAGATGATAGTGGTGATTGGTGTTGTTCGAACCGTAGGAGTGCAAATAATATCAAGAGGTTTGGTGATGGGTTTGATGAGGGTGATTGAAGGTATTAGTTACAGTGGCGACAAGATGATCAATGGTGGTGGTTTTGGGTGTCAATCAAAGGAGCAGCAAATATAAGATACTTGATGGTGTTAGTTTTGATGATTAGTTGTAATGGGTTTGGTCGAATCATAAAGAGAACAGTACATCAAAAACAAAGGTAGTAGACCCTATGGTGTTGCAGGTGATTGTCAAAAAACAAAAACGTTTAGCAGTAAAAAAAAGATCCTTCGTGGATGTTCGTTTCATTGACCTGAAATAGAAAAAGATAATAGCAGTAGCAACTTGTAGCAGCCTTTGTTGTTTTAATGGGGCTGTGGTGAAGTTAGATGGTAGAGGAAGGTGGTTAAATGGAGGATGAAGGTGGTGGGTTATGGTGCTTCATCGAAGAAGAAGGGAGAGAGAGAAAGTGATGGTTGCGTATATATCCGTAGGTGATAGCTGTGGTGGAACCATGGTGGTGGTCGGTTTACAGTGGTGGTGGCCGAAGGTTATGAAGGTAGTCATGAAGTTGAGTTCAATATGATGTGTTTTTAAATCTCGCAGTGTATATGTATATATGCATATATATTTGAGAATGAATCAAAAAGATGAAACAGTAATTAACAAAAATAAATAATATAATAATAATAATAAACATGTGTAAGAGAAATTAGCAGCCACATTTTTGTTAACTTCTGTCGACGATTTTACACGGATGATGATTTGTAGTCCGTTGATTAAACATTGACGGATAAAAGTATTCAGAAAAATCCTATATTTTCACAGTAATTATTTATATTTATTTTGGTCATTATGATATATAATTTTCTCATTAATTATGAAATAAAAATTACATTAATTATTCACTCCCAACCCCAAGTAAAATATAAAAAGTTTTAAAATTTAACAAAAAGCTCCTAAATACATTTTTACAAAGTCTATAATTTATAAAATCCATTTTCGATCACCGTTTATTTTAAAATCACATAAGTTCGTTTTTAACTTGATTAATAACTATCAAAATGACAAACGAGCGCTACGAGCATTTATTAAATAAATTCTAATTCATATATATATATATATATATATATATATATATATATATATATATATATATATATATATATATATATATATATATATATATATATATATATATATATATGTAGACTTATAGTAATATCATATATATTTCTTTATTTACACAAATGAATTAAATCATATAAGTTTCTATTTCAAATTTATATATATATTTAAATATATATGTATTTATTTACATATAGTGATTCGTGAATCGTCGAGAATAGTCGAAGGTCAAATGAATTCATAACATAGTTCAAAATTTTTGAGACTCAACCTTACAGACTTTTCTTATCGTGTCGAAATCATATAAAGATTAAGTTTAAATTTGGTCGGAAATTTCTGGGTCGTCACAAAAGGTACTCCCAAACGTGGTCTTTGGTATCCCAAAGACCGGGATTTTGAACTAATTGGGTATTCAGATGCTGACTTTGTAGGTTGTAAAATAGATAGGAAAAGTACTACTGGTGATTGCCAGTTACTGGGTGGTAGGCTTGTCAGCTGAACCAGCAAAAAGCAAAATACTGTGTCCACATCTACTGCTGAAACAAAATAGTTTCTACTGGTAGTTGTACTGCTCAAGTACTGTGGATGCAAAGCCAGCTGAAGGACTATAGTGTTCATGTTACAAAGACTCCAATTTACTGTGATAACACCAGTGCCATTGCCATTATCAACAATCCTGTGATGCACTCAAGGACAAAGCATATTGACATTCGATATCACTTCATAAGGGATCATGTAAGGAAATGTGGAGATGCAGATCTATTCACAAAGCCCTTAGATTAGAAATGTTTTACCTATCTCATCTCTGAGCTGGGTATGTTGGTACTTTAAAATAAAAGATAACTTTGTTGTTGTGCTGGTTCAACAGCATACAGGGCAAACCAGTATGACATACTTTGCTGTCTACTGCCTGTATGCAGAACATCCAGTATAACAAAGTCTTTTTAAATTGGTCAAATATTTGTAAAAAGAAGTAATAAATAGCTCACAACATTACATTGATACCTTTAAATGGACCTCATTTAATTCCAATGATTTAAATTAAATTCACGACATATTAAATGTAACAAAGGAATTTTATATTAACTACAAAAATTATCTTGTGGTTTTTAACTTGACAATTTGAATTAAAACCTACTGCATTTAATGTCTAATCGAAGTCATGAGTGTCCAAGCCGATTAAACGTCATATCAACAGTCTGATTTCCCTCGAAAACATGCCAGACTGTCACATCTACCCACGCGCCTGCAGATGACAGTTGCCATTTTCTCTCTCCTGCACTTTTTCAACCAATCCGAAAGGTTAAATAGGGTGATACACTTTCTATTTTACCCTTCGGTTATTCAACTTTCAAAATTCCCATTCCCTCTCAAAAAATCCCCAAATCTTCAAACCTTCATCTTTTTCTTAAAAAAAATCTCATTTGCCGAACTACAACAACCAATCGAGAACCAACCTGAGGAATAACTACAAAAACAACCACATCAACAAGGTAAACCACAACCACAGCAGCAAGAGGAACCCCAAGCATTATTTGCTCTTTACCCCAGCCTTCTTAGGGCTGCACCGGCACCTGATCATGATCGAATTCACCTATCCATAGGCAATGCTGCTCACTCCCTCTCGATTACAAAAGCTAAGGCTAATATGGGCTATGAGTCCAATATCGGGTATCTTAGGCAATCACCAATTGCCAGATATGTTACAGGTGTCCCTTCACGATTCTATCCTCATGTCTTTGCAAATTCTGGTACACAGCAACACTTGCCACCACTAACGAGGGTGTCACATGCATTTGAGGCATGGTACTCAAACCCTAAACTGATCCATCATTGTAGATGCCATTAGACAAGCTCTTCTACTGCCAGGTGGATCATTTGTTGACTCACCAACAAGTGATGAGTTTATGAGGGAGGTGTGATATGCCCGAATCAGACGGTTTATTTATGCGGTGTCGTTAGGTCGCAAAACGTCAATTCAGGATATCAACAGAAGAAGTTGATTGTTTAATTTATATATGCTGGGCCTAAATCTATTATTCCTTCATATGGGTTAACAAGGGCAAATATGACCTAGGGTCGTTCCTTGAGTGGTCGAATTTGAAACGGAGCTTATTTAGATAATCTAGTAATTAAGATTGGGTTTGTACACAATTTAGTATCCAAGACTAGTGGCCAGGTACACCTTGTGTGGAGAGGCAGGATTCTTTTGGTCCCAATAAATTGGCGACTGTTCGGAAAATCCAACAACCAAGTCCAACCAGTTTATTCTAGACACCACTTTATTCGGAATATCAAATTGTGTAAAGGAAATAGTTGGGTTGAATAGTTTATATAATTGTAATTAAGATATTAAAGCAATATAATTAAAATAAGCTAGCTAGCATGCAATAGCTAAGGACAGAGAAGACGTGGTTCACCATGATTTAAGATAACATAGTGTCGGGATGATTGCGAGACACTCATTGGATAGATATACCTCAGTGTGAACACTAGATTCCCTACTAAGCGATTTCCTGGTTAGCATGTTACGAGGAACTAAGCTTTGAAGATTCGGATCGGATGGACTATGCTCAACTCCCGACGCTTTATCCGGTTTAAGGATATAAGCGGCCCATCTTGGATGCAATACATACCTTGGGCGCAAGAATAAAGTAGCGTAGCCTTATATATATAATACCCAACCTTTCTTAACACCTTAGTGTATCACCCAAGTGAGTGGCTATGATTGTGTTTCGAATTCCTTTCTGTCAATGGTTTGGTAAAATCTAAGGGTTTGTAGACAAATTAGAACATCTGATAGTTCTCAGTCATCCTTAAAGATTTATAAGCTTAGTTTGTATTGTAGTACGGTAAACTCCCATTTATGATTTAAACCAGCCCTTACTTAAATCTACCCAATAAATCCCTTAGTTATCCACCATGTACTAGACTTATAGTGGTTCCATAGCTTCTAACCTTGACCATGCTCAAGTGGTCCTATAGTACATCAACACTGTACTCTACTATTGCAACAGTATTTCCTCGAGTCTTATACTCTTGACCTATGTCTTGTTCTGGTCCTATGGTAATTCCTCATGTACTTTATAGTATTTCTGATGGGTTCATACCTTGACCAATGTATAAACACAGATAACTAATTACCTTTATAATAGTCGACTTTATAAAAGGTTTTAATCACGTTTATTAGTGGAAGGACGATAATAACGAGGTTTAATATCATAGATAGAAAGCGAGTACGAAACGATAATCATCCCTAACTAACATTATTAAATCATAGCAAACAATCAAGCAATTACTCACACATCATGGCAACAAGCATTTCTATTATTAATAAATCACAAACATCGAACAAGAATATTATAATAAATTAATAAAAGAAAGGATAGATATTACCGAATAATGTCGGCAGAATAACACTTGTATTTCTTCATAATATCCGTAGCGTTACAATGCTTGATAGCTTCTACTACAAACTGCATACTATTCTCCTATTGATCACTATAGAGCGACAATAGAGAGATAATTATTTTCCTAATCTCTGTATTTTTCTCTCTCTAGAATCTAGAGAAAGAAAATAGAGAGAACTAATCTCCTATAGATCACTAGAGAGCTACTATAGAGAGATATTTAGAGAGAGAAGTGAAGAATTGGTGTGTTGAAATGGTGGGATGAAGCCCCCATTTATAGGAAATGCTTGGTGGCAAAATTGTAATTAAATTGCTAAAAAACCCCTGGCAGGCCATTTGGCAGGCCGTTTGGCAAGCTGTTTGGCAAAGGGTTTGGCAAGTCATTTAGCAAGGCCATTTTTGATGCCCGTTTGCTGGCAGGCCGTTTTCCATTATGGCAAGCCGTTTGGCAAGGGTTTGCTGGATCTTTCACCGTTTTCGCTCTAGAATCTTCGTTTTAGCTCTGTTTTTGACGATTCTTGTGCCCACGCGTTCGTAATTAAATATCCTACAATGGTAGATTAAGTAAATAAACTTTTCTAAAATTTATAAAATAAGTTATTTAAACGCGAGTAATCGTCTTAGCCGGTTTTGCTCGTTTCTCATTTTTCATCCGTTTTTAGTGATTCTTGAAACATAGCCTTTGTAATTACTAAATCTACCAAATTAACCAGTAAAGTGATTTTTTTGGCGATAAAGTTTGGAACTTTATGGTTTTAGGGCTCAATATCGGGGGTAAAAACGTGACTTTTTGGCCGATATCAAATATCCCACATTTAGACTTTGCTTGTCCTCAAGCAAACCAATCTTTTATTTTGAGTTCAAGGATACTTCTGAGGTTTTCGTTCTATTATTCAAGTGGCTTGTTATTTATTATAAGAACAAAATCAGACAAACCGTCTTCAAAAAGGGTAGAAACTATCTCTGCAAGCATGAGGGGAGGTTACATGACTTTGGCTTCCTTACACGGGTCACTCAAATCACTCAAGTGTTTTGGGGTTCCCTATCAATCTATGAAATGAATTCGCTCATACCCAGTCATGTTGCAAATATTGTCATAGGCTTGAACAAGAATCAAATCTCCACCGATTAGATAAGAACGACACTGATCTTCTCCCTAATCATTCTTTCAAGAGGAAGAGCGGGTTTAAAGGTTGGTTTGCAGAGAAAAGTGAAGGTTTTGATATGGCAAAAAGGGTGATTTTGAATCATTTAAATTTAGAGAGATTCGATAGATTTCGTTTCAATGACGATATACTTTTTCTAGGAAAGATGGTACTCTATTTTTGTTGAAGAGTTCCTTTAGAGAGTGCTGATTTCCAGCAAAGACTTTTCTTCTTTTCTGCAATCCTCCTAGGTCACAATCTTCATTTTCTTGGGGGATCTATGATTTTATTTGAAGACTTTTCTCTTCTCTATTTTTGAGATTTTGCTCAATAATTTTTTTTTTTACCTATCCCGTCTTCATAACTTTGTCAATTTCTTCTTGTGCCCAAATAGAAAGGTATTTCACCAGAAATAGGTCTTTTTGACCTATCAAAAACAGTCTGGGATCTCGGAATTTTTTTCACAAGTGTTTGAAGTAAACTTGGTCGATCTATCTCTTTGAATTTCTAGATTTTGAAAATAAGAAAGAAAAGAGGGTGAAAAGGGTAACGTATTTGATAGTGAATTTGGGGTAAGTATTTTCTGATTCATGAACTCTTTGGCGTGAGTTGGTCGCTTTAAATGCGTGGAGTGGAAACGAAAACAGATGGTTTTTTGTCTTCTCTATTCAGAATGATTTCGGAAGGAGTATCGCACCTACACCACGTATGGCGCTTACTAACCATTAGCCTTGAAATGTATGTCAGGGTTAAGTTCTAACTCCAAATGCTAACATCGGCACTCTCAACGGAAAATATAGTGAAGCATTAAAAATGAATGCTTAGTGGGCCATTTTTGGGGTGCCTAACAACAATTATATTGGGTCGATAATGCCTAGTCATGCAATTCTCTTTTAGAGAATCGGTTCATCCTTAAGAAGATTTATGTCCTCATTTGTCGTAATTTTAGAACAAACACGCTTGATTTTCGAAAGTACTTTTTCAGAAAGTATCATTTAGTCAAAAATTTTGAAAAACTTACGTTGAGGACAAAGAATCTAAATAGTAGGTATACTCGAAAAGCTTAGTAAAATTTTAAGTTAAGAACATTTTCCGAACATCCCGTAGCTAATAACGGTGTACTACACCGCTATCCCACACTTAGAGGAACATTGTCCCTAATGTTCATTCTTAGATTTTAGGGACCTAAAATCCCACACTTTGAGTTTGAACATGTCGGAAAATGTATCTAAGTTCAATATTGGGTTGGAATCCCACACTTAGTGATAAGCTTAGGATATGGTATAGTTTAAGGATATAACGAAGCAAAATAAACAAACGAAGAGAAAGAAACGAATTACTCCCCTTGGGTGCAGTTGTGAGCTGAGGATCTGAAGGTAGACGAAGTCGAAACCATATTCTGTTGGATTCAAATCGGTCTTCTTGAAGTGTACTCGAGCTCATTAGGGCGTTCTCATCCTTCATACACCATCCACCAATAACATGTAATGAAATAATCAATGTGCTTCCTTGTCGTTTCATCATTATTCAAAGAGTATCCACCACAGGCATCAATAACTGTCTATTACTTGTGAAAATGGAAAAGATCAAACCTAGAAAGATGATTAAGCTTTAGGCCATAGACTCACTGATTTGCGTTTTGATGAAAAAGACATTTGAAAACTTGAGGGTTTCAAAATTAGGTTTTTGGAAATTCAACAAATCCGTGTATGACTAAAAAGCTTAATCCCACACTTAAAGTGTTGACTGCCTTTAAGACTTTTGAAATATTGCAATTAAGTTCATGACAAGTAAGAAACTTTGAAAATTCCATTTTAAGTTTCACTTTCTCATTTATTCAATTAACCTAATTATCCTAATCTAACTACTACTAAAACTATATAAAAAAACACACGGGTTACCTCCCGAGAAGCGCTTGTTTTTGTTCGAGTCACGAGCTTAACTCTAGCCTTATTTCTCAGGAAATCTAGGCGGCTCCCTTGCATCCATCAGTGGATACAAGAGGTAATATTAGAACATACCTATGATATTGAAGCGAACGTAGAATAAGGTATGTCCAATGAAAGGAGAAGGTGGTTTGAAGTGACTGCTTTGTTTAACTTGGGGTATAACAAAGCTATCAACTTATTTTACCTCCTTGATTAGAACGGGATGGTCAAAGGGTTCCTCATCACTCCATGATGTGTATGTCATTATGTATTTGAGTGATGGTTTATAAGGTAGCCCTGACGCAAAACCTGTTTTTAGTGACTTTTGGTTGGTCGTAATGATGTACTATAAGGATGGAGGTGGGACAGTGTCCATTGACGTCTCCAATACGGTAACAACATTAGCAACTACTTCGATACTAGAATCCTCCATCTCTTTCTTCTCATCCGGGCTTTCCATTTCTATTTCTTCATCTACCTCCTCGTCACTCTAGTCGAGAGATTCAAGTATAATTGGTTCAGAGAGTTCTTCTAGAACGAAATCCTCTCCAGTCATTAAAAGATCAAAATAAGATGGGAGTGAAGATTGGGTTGGTGTGGAGTGGTTATTCTTCTTGTCTTCTACTTCTATCTTCTTCTCTTCATTCTTGGAATAAGAGGTGACTTTTCTAGTGGAGATGGTATTTACTTCACCGTTCCCATCAGAAGGACATACAGAGTCGTCGATCGTGAAAGTGACCTCTTCTCCACTGGCTCTCAAGGTGATAGTCCGTGAATAAACATCAATGATCGCTTTGGCTGTATTCATGAAAGGCCTTCCTAAGATGATAGGGTTTTTCATGTCTTCTTTATAGTCCATAACCACAAAGTCAATTGGAAAGAGGAATTTGTCGACCTTAACCATGACGTTCTCAGCTATTCCCTTAGGATATCTATTGGATTGGTCAGCTAGCTGGATGCTCATTTTGGTAGGTTAAGGTTTCCAATTTTGAGTTTCTAGAATAGTGAGTAGGGCATGAGATTGATGCTGGCACCAAGATCAGCGAGAGAATAGATAGTACCAGATTGGTAGATAGAACAAGGAATGGTAAATCGTCCGGTATCCCCTAGTTTTTCAGGAAGAGTATTTAAGATAATGGCTGAACAATCCGCGTTCAGCGGGACATTGGGTACTTCGAGTACCTTATCCTTGGATGATAGGAGTTTCCTAAAATACTTCTTACTGATGTGTGCGAGGTGTAGTACGTGATGCTATTATTTTTAATATGAAATACGGCGAAATATGATACAAGTTTTATTTATTTATATAGATGAGATATACCTATACCTTGCTACAACACTTATAGGCAGTGTACCTAATCGTAGAGTAGTGTAGTTTTTAGTAAGTCCGGTTCATTCCACAGGGAGCTAGCGATTACGTACTATATTTTTAACAACTATATTTAATATATATATATATATATATATATATATATATATATATATATATATATATATATATATATATATATATATATATATATATATATATATATATATAAGTATTATTATTATAAAAGGGGGTTTTTACCGTTTAATGACCGGTTTGTCGATTTTATGTCTTAAGTCACAATTAAAACCTAATGTAAAATATTAAATATTAAATATAACTTAATTTAAAGCATAAAGTAAATGAAGATAAATAAAAGTGCGATAAATAAAAGTGTAATAATGTAAAGTACGATAAATAAAATGACGGTAAATAAAAGTACGATGAGATATAAAATAAAAGTACTATGCTTATTTAAACTTCCGTAATCATGATGTTTGACGTTTTGATTTTAATTAATTGTTACCCGGGTTAATTGTCCTTTGTCCTGGTTTATTTGATACCTATCTGGTTTTTGTCCATAATAGTTCATCGGTCATAATTATAAAATGCTCGTCAAATTAACCTTATTCCCGAAGTCAAATATTCCAACTAATTAGGGATTTTGACTGTAACAAGGTTTTAATACTTTGTTAATAATTACACCAGGTTATCGACTGTGTGTAATTCAAGGTTTTATTACTTTGTTAACAATTACACCAATTATCCTTGTATGTAATCCACCCCTGTTTTAATTAGTCCATGATATATTAATTTATCCACTTGGCCAAAATGAATAATCAATTACCCAATCCAATTGATTATTTAAATGATTGTAAACGATGTCGTATAAACGTTACTAAATAGGACATTCGTAATCAATTTAATAATTATTAGATTAACTAATTTGAAGATAGATTCGACAGGTTCCAATGAGTTGTCATTCAATTAGACAATACCCCCTACTTATTAATAGTCAATAGTCCAATGTTCACAAGTGTCAGTCTTTTGTCCAAACCCGAATTATGGTACAAAATCCAATAACCCCATCTTAATATTTAGCCCAACATCACAATTACTTCGGCTCAAATAAGCATAATAATAACTTAGTTACGATACATTAATTTAAAAAGGAAGAACATAGCTTACAAGGGTGATTAATCGCGTAGTGTTACACGGACAGAGTTCCGTCTTACAAATCCTTAAAACATTTCTTACATTAACCCAATTATTATTAAACTTAATTTAAACTTTAAATTATAAATATAAATATATATAATTCTTTACAGAGGAAGAAAAAAATTGAGGTGTGTTGAGCTCGTCCGAATTCATGGCTATTTATAGCACTTGGCCAACTTCTGATGCCTATGCGATCGCATGGGCTTTGTGCCTATATGCCATGTGATTGCATGGCTACCTGATCCAGCTCACAATGCTTTGTTTTCTAGTTTGCCGACACTTTATTTAAATATATATATAATATATATAATTTTATACAATTATATATATATATTATATTATATTCTTGTGCATAGTTGACTTGTAATTTTAGCTTCGTTGACTTGCGCGTTGATGCTCAGTTTATTTCCCGGTTTCGGATTTTCAAACGTCCTTTCGTATGATTTAATATCTTGTACTTTGCTTTTCGCGACTTGTACTCTTGTCATTTTTGGACGTTTCTCATCAATAAATTGAACCACTTGAATTATATCTTGTACATTTGAGCTTTTTGGTCATTTGCGTCTTCAAATCGTCGTCTTCTTCTCTTGTCTTTGCACTTATTTATTTAAACGATTATTACATAAAAATAGAAAAATAGCAACTAAAAGTTTTACATATTGGAAGGATATTGCGCCTAAATATTTGTTCATTTGGAGCACTATCACTTACTATGAGGATTTTTAGACACAGTGTCCAAAAATTTACCGTCAAGCTTGAAAGATTTCATCTTGTTATGTCTTTGCTTGAGACGGCCCAGGAATGGAATGGGTGTTTTCCTATCAGGTTTAAGTGATGACTCAATGACTACTACAGAACGGGTATTAGTTAGTTTCTTCTCCTTAGAAGAAACTGAAGGTTGGCTATGTGCCATCTTTGAGTTATTTTTAGGACAACCTAGAGAATCGAGACGTTGATTTAGCTGGCTTATTTGATTTTCAAGACTACTCAGGTGATTAGTCATGACTAAATCAGCTACGTCTTGTCTTGCTGTGATCATGTTGATGATACGCAGTAGGACATCATCTGGACTTATCTCGGGTGGGGTAGTGGGTTTGGTGGGTTGGTTGTGCGGATGAGCTAGGATCTTATCGGAGTAGACAACAGAGTCCTCACATTCAGCCTCGTATACCTTGGCCGAATGTGGGTCAGTACAATTCTGGCATAATTGCACTTGAGACACATGTCGCGGGAGTTTCTTTAGCTCTTCGACTTCTTTGGTGAGATTTTCTATTTGGTCCGAGAGAAATTTGATGGTTTTATTTTTTATAGGATTAGAGGCGAAAAGCGGTGTTGCTGATGAAATGTGCTCTTCTGTGTTCCAGTCGTGATGGTGCAAAGTCATCTCCTCGATCAATCTCCTTGCCTCGTCTGCAGTGAATTTCATTAAGTTACCTTGTGAAATAGCATCAAGAGTAGACTGGCTGTTATGGTCCAGTCCTTTGTAGAAGGTCAAAATCTGATCAGAGCTCTCAAGATGGTGGTTCGGGTATCTTCGAAGCAAATGTTTGAATCTTTCCCATACAGTGTAGAGTGATTCATCGCATACTTGTTGAAAGTTTATGATATCATTCCTAAGTCTGATTTGTTTTGATGGGGGAAAGTACTTAATTACGAAAGTTTTTGCCATTTCCTCCCATGAGGTGATAGACTTCGGTTCTAACCCCTCGAACCAGATTTTTTCATGAAGAGTTAAGGAATAGGGGAACAGATACAGACGAACTACATCTTGTTCAACCCCGTTTTGCTTATATGAGTTGGATAAGGAGAGGAATCTATCTAGGTGAGAATTAGGATCGTCATTTGGTAAGCCATGGAACTGGCAATGGTTGTGAAAGAGTTGTATGATGCTATGCTTAAGCACAAAAGACGCTCTGTTAACCTCTGGATAGAGTATCGGTCCTCCTCGTCCTTCTAACGAGGGTTTAGTGATGTCAGCGAAAGTGATGCGTGCGGCCATCGTCGAACTATCGGCGGGAAAGTGTGGATCTCGTCGGATGGGTACAATGTATGATATCGGATAGAAGAAAGGATGTGTCGGAAGAATTCTTAGCAGTCTAAGTAGATTAAATCATCCTAAAGGTTCACTAATAAGGAAGTCCATTTTAAACTTTTTAATATAAATTAAGCTAATATTCTCAGTCAAAAGGGTCTATTAAAAACTAATAATCTAAACAGACTCCAAATCATACTACCGCTCCTCGGCAGCGGCGCCAAAAATTTAACTACTCCCTAATATGCCCGAATCGGACAGTTTATTTATGCGGTGTCATTAGGTTGCAAAACGTCAATTCAGGATATCAACAGAAGAAGTTGATTGTTTAATTTATATATGCTGGGCCTAAATCTATTATTCCTTCCTATGGGTTAGCAAGGGCAAATATGACCTAGGGTCTTTCCTTGAGCGGTCGAATTTGAAACGGAGCTTATTTAGATAATCTAGTAATTAAGATTGGATTTGTACACAATTTAGTATCCAAGACTAGTGGCCAGGTACACCTTGTATGGAGAGGCAGGATCCTTTTGGTCCCAATAAATTGGCGACTGTTCAGAAAATTCAACAACCAAGTCCAACCGGTTTATTCTAGACACCACTTTATCCGGAATATCAAATTGTGTAAAGGCAATAGTTGGGTTGAATAGTTTATATAATTGTAATTAAGATATTAAAGAAATATAATTAAAATAAACTAGCTAGCATGCAACAGCTAAGGACAGAGAAGACGTGGTTCACCATGATTTAAGAAAACGTAGTGTCGGGATGATTGCGAGACACTCATTGGATAGATATACTTCAGTGTGAACACTAGATTCCCTACTAAGTTATTTCCCGGTTAGCATGTCACGAGGAACTAGGCTTTGAAGATTCTGATCGGATGGACTATGCTCAACTCCCGATGCTTTATCCGGTTTAAGGATATAAGCGGCCCATCTTGGATGCAATGCATACTTGGGCGCAAGAATAAAGTAGCATAGCCTTATATATATAATACCCAACCTTTCTTAACACCTTAGTGTATCACCAAAGTGAGTGGCTATGATTGTGTTTCGAATTCCTTTCTGTCAATGGTTTGGTAAAATCTAAGGGTTTGTAGACAAGTTAGAACATCTGATAGTTCTCAGTCATCCTTAAAGATTTATAAGCTTAGTTTGTATTGTAGTATGGTAAACTCCCATTTATGATTTAAACCAGCCCTTACTTAAATCTACCCAATAAATCCCTTAGTTATCCACCATGTACTAGACTTATAGTGGTTCCATAGCTTCTAACCTTGACCATGCTCAAGTGGTCCTATAGTACATCAACACTGTACTCTACTGTTGCAACAGTATTTCCTCGAGTCTTATACTCTTAACCTATGTCTTGATCTGGTCCTATGGTAATTCCCCATGTACTTTACAGTATTTTCGATGGGTTCATACCTTGACCAATGTATAAACACAGATAACTAATTACCTTTATAATAGTCGACTTTATAAAAGGTTTTAATCACGTTTATTGGTGGAAGGACGATAATAGCGAGGTTTAATATCATAGATAGAAAGCGAGTACGAAACGATAATCAACCCTAACTAACATTATTAAATCATGGCCAACAATCAAGCAATTACTCACACATCATGGCAAAAAGCATTTCTAATATTAATAAATCACAAACATCGAACAAGAATATTATAATAAATTAATAAAAGAAAGGATAGATATTACTGAATAATGTCGGCAGAATAACACTTGTATTTCTTCATAATATCCGTAGCGTTGCAATGCTTGATAGCTTCTACTACTAACTACATACTATTCTCCTATTGATCACTAGAGAGCGACAATAGAGAGATAATTATTTTCCTAATCTCTGTACTTTTCTCTCTCTAGAATCTTGAGAGAGAAAGTAGAGAGAGAACTAATCTTCTATAGATTACTAGAGAGTGACTATAGAGAGATATTTAGAGAGAGAAGTGAATAATTGGTGTGTTGAAATGGTGGGATGAAGCCCCCATTTATAGGAAATGCTTGGTGGAAAAATTGTAATTAAATTGCTGAAAACCCCCTAGCAGGCCGTTTGGCAAAGGATTTGGCAAGCCGTTTGCTAAGGCCATTTTCGATGCCCGTTTGCTGGCAGTCCTTTTTCCATTATGGCAAGCCGTTTGGCAAGGGGTTTGCTGGATCTTTCACTGTTTTCGTTCTAGAATCTTCGTTTTAGCTTCGTTTTTGACGATTCTTGTGCCCACGCGTTCGTAATTGAATATCCTACAATGGGAGATTAAGTAAATAAACTTTTCCAAAAATTATAAAATAAGTTATTTAAACGCGAGTTAATCATCTTGGCCGGTTTTGCTCGTTTTTCCTCGTTTTTCATCCGTTTTTACTGATTCTTGAAGCATAGACTTTGTAATTAATAAATCTACCAAATTAACCAAAAAAGTGATTATTTTGGCCATAAAGTTTGGAACTTTATGGTTTTAGGGCTCAATATTGGGGGTAAAAACGTGACTTTTTGGCCGATATCAAGGTGCTGGAGTTTATAAACTATGCTGGTGAAGTTACTCACAGCCCATTGAGGAAAAACATGCCACCTCTGTGATATTAATTCTTTGGTGTACTGACTCATTGCATGAGCTAAAAATTTAGTAGCTTTGACCAGTGTTCTAATTTTGAGCTCAAAATTGGTCATGGGCTGATCTTCAATAGAAACATCGATTATGCTACTGAAATCTTTATAAGGTTAAGGGAAATGATGGTTGAACCAGCAAGAAGTGAATTAATTCCTTTCTCAAGGTTTTTAAGCCTTGTTTTTGAAAATTAATTGGGTAATGGCTATAGGAGCATCACTGATCCCTCAATTGACTTGAAATTAAAACAAGGGGGCATGGCAAAAGAAGCACCAGCTGCTCCACATACTGGTCCATCATCAGCAATGCTCCAGTACCTAGCTGTTAAGGGTGGAGCTATCCTATCGACTGCCTCTGGTCATGCACCAGCTGAGGGGGAGGGATCTCAGCAAAAGCCAGCTACACGAAAGAAGCGGCCAGCTACCATAACTGGAATAGCCACCGTAGCATAAACTGGTAAAGCAGTAGTTGTATTAGAATCTAGTGCTCTCTGATAATAAAGAACAGCCCTAGTCTTATATACTGACTACTCATCTCTAGTTTTGGAATTCGTTGCTCATCCATTTCTTGGTAACAGGCAAATCTAAACATTCAAGAGCTGGCTCTAAGCATGCCAAATGGGAGAAAGCACCAGTCTCAACTGCTGTTCCTGAAAAGGAGATGGCTATGGAACCTGGTGCGTCTCTAGACCAAACAGCAGCAATCTCTAACATAATTCAAAATCTTTTATCTGTTGACATTATTGTTGATAATAGAGTTAAAGGTATACCCTTTGCTCCCAAGCTGACTGATTTTAAAACTAGTGTTAAGAGGAATAGCAATCCATATTCCTCTAACTAGGCACTCCCACATTTTTCAAAAACTTACTTCAAGAAATATCCTCTATTGACAGTCAACCAGCAAAGAACATACTTAACCCCCAAAGCAGACTTGAGCTTGCTCCTCATCGTGTTGAACCATCTCAAGCTACTGCACAGCCTAGTTGCAACTTAGATCATGACAAGAGTCACACTAATATATCTAAACCAGCTAAAACTCTTACACAATCTGAGTCAACATGTGTTGCCAATGATTCAACAGAGTCACGGCTGCACTTACAGATACCAAACTCTGTCTCAATCGAAGGGCTAACTAAAACACTAGTTTGTCCCTAGAGACCACAATCAGATGCAATTGTTGAGTCAAATTTATTTGGTTTTGCTACTGCTAACATAAAATGTTCCCATGTTTCAAATGTCAAAATTGCAGAGGGTAGCAAAGCTGATGTACCTCGAGAGAGTGTGATAATGCTAAAAACGAATATATATTTCATAGCATTATCCCTCAAGAAAGACAAGTTTTTAGTTGCAATTGTTCTATTTACAAGTGATATTCGTTTAATAATAAAAGGTGAAGACAAAAGACAGATTCGACAAATTGAAGACGCAAATGACCAAAAAGCTCAAAAGTACAAAGTACAATTAAAGTGGTTCCAATTATTGATGAGAAACGTCGCAAAATTACAAAAGTATAAGATACGAAACGTAAAGTACAAGATATTAAATTGTACGCAAGGACGTTCGAAAAACCGAAACCGGGACCAGAGTCATCTCTCAACGCTCGACGCAACGAACTAAAAATTACAAGTCAACTATGCACATGAATATAATATAATATATAATTAATTCTTAAAATTAATATATATATTATATTATATATTATAAACGTCGGAAAACAAGAAAACAAACTTATGTGAGCTGGTACCTACCTCCATGCGATCGCATGGCCTGTAGGCTTGTTTTCCATGCGATCGCATGGGCCACTTTTTGTGGCTACATGCCTATAAATTTCGCGATTTTGCTCGAACTTTAACACATCTTTTTCCTTTCATCTATCAACGTATATATATTTATATTTATATTTATATTATAATTTTAATTTTAATTTTAAATTCTAATAATAAGGGTATGTTAGCGAATGTTGTAAGGGTGTAAGTCGAAATTCTATCCGTGTAACGCTGCACTATTTTTAATCACTGTAAGTTATGGTTAATGTTATTTTTAAATTAATGTCTCGTAGCTAAGTTATTATTATGCTTATTTAATGCCGAAGTAATCATGATGTTGGGCTAAATACTAAAATTGAGTAATTGGGCTTTGGACCATAATTGGGGTTTGGACAAAAGAACGACACTTGTGGAAATTAGACTATGGGCTATTAATGGGTTTTATATTAACTAAACGATGCCTCGTTAATTTAATATATAGACTTATAATTTGACGTATTTATATATAACCACATACGCTTAATTGGGTATGGTGGGCGGGATATCTATAAATACCAATAATTGTTCATTTTACCGGATACGGAACTGGATTAAGAGTTAATAGACTTGTTGAAACAGGGGTGGATTACATTCAAGGGTAATTGGTGTAATTGTTAACAAAGTAGTAAAACCTTAGACTACACGCAGTCGATAACTTGGTGTATTCATTAAACAAAGTATTAAGACCTTGTTACAATTCGAATCCCCAATTAGTTGGAATATTTGACTTCGGGAATAAGAATAATTTGACGAAGACTTTCGCACTTTATGATTATGACTGATGGACTATTATGGACAAATTCGTATGGACATATCGAATAATCCAGGACAAAGGACAATTAACCCATGGTAATAAAACTAAAATCAACACGTCAAACATCATGATTACGGAAGTTTAAATAAGCATAATTTATATATTTCATATTTAATTTCACTTTTAATTATCGAACTTTTATTTATTGTCATTTTATTTAATTGCATTTTTAATTATCGTACTCTTTAATTATCGCAATTTTATTTTATCGCACTTTTATTTATCGCAATTTCATTATTGTTATTCACTTTATGCTTTAAATTAAGTTATATTTAATATTTTACATTAGGTTTTAACTGCAACTAAAGTTTTAAAATCGACAAACCGGTCATTAAACGGTAAAAATCCCCTTTTATAATAATAATACTACTTATATATATTTTTGTATTTTTACAATTATAAGTTAAAAATATAGCGTTAAGCTTGGCTAAAGATCCATGTGGAAAGAACCGGACTTACTAAAAACTACACTATTGTACGATTAGGTACACAGCCTATAAGTGTTGTAGCAAGGTTTAGGTATATCCACTCTATAAATAAATAAATAACTTGTGTAAAATTGTATCGTATTTAATAGTATTTTCCTTGTAAAATTAATACTATTTCATATACCCCTCGCATAACATCAAGTATTTTTGGCGCCGCTGCCGGGGACAGTCAAACGCCGGAAACGAAACGCTATATATAAAAAAAAAAATTAAGTTCTTTGTATAAAAAAAATATACGTTTTAAATATTAATAATACAAAAATATAAAAAAAAAATCTATATATTTGTTTTTAAGAGTTGTTAAAAATATTTATAAAGTGAATAAGTATTTTTATTTTAGTTTTTAAAATTAAATTTTTAATTAAGTTATATAAATATTATATATATATTTAAAACAGAAAATTAAAAAAATATATAATAAAACTCGAGGCCCGGTACTGTAGCAGCCCAACTCTGGCCCGAAACCCTAGCTCATGCGACCGCATGAGCCCGAAGGCAAAAATTCATGCGATCGCATGAAGTGAACTGACACGCCACAGTTGACCTGGTACTGCATTAATTACAGAGTAATAATAATTATTATTATTAAACCCTAATTAGGGTATTAGTATTATATTATTTAGTTTAAATTTTATTATTTTGTATTATTTAGTTTTATTTTAGTTTTATTAATATATAAAATTAATACTTTTATAAAATAAATAATATAAAAATAATATTTTTATTAAAATTGTATTTTTAAAACTTTAAGTTTTATTTATATAAATTGTATATTTTTAGTCATTTTAGCGTAATATTTGTATTTTTCGCTCGTATTTAGTTTTAAGACATAGTTTTTGCCATAGTTATTTTTATTTCTAGATTTTTAGGATTTGTCGTAAAATCCCTTAAGTGCTTTTTCTTTAGACTAAGATTTAGGTGCGTTAGAATTTTGCGACGCCGTTTTAAGTTTTTAGTACCTTTTTAAATTATTACCGTTTGGATACAGTATTTCTCTAAGCTTTAATACCTTTAGACGCAACTTTTAATTCTTAGTTTTTAATCCCTTTTTAAGTTTCGACGCGCTACTTTCTTATTTTTATTTTTCAACTCCTAATTATCAACCGCCAAGACCAATCTACAATCAAAACCAGAATTATAACCGAAATGTTCCATACAACAACCAACAAGGTCCTAGTAATCAACAAGTATCCAATAATACTTACAATCAGCAAAGACCTATTTTTCAAAACAAACCACCACAAACCGATGATAAAAAGCCAAATTTAGAAGATATGATGTCAAAGCTAGTTGAATCTCAAACACAATTTTTCACATCTTAGAAACAAACCAATGAACAAAATGCTTAAGCATTTAGACATCAACAAGCTTCTATTCAAAATTTGGAACAAGAAGTAAGTAACCTAGCAAGGTTAATAGGTGAAAGAAAATCGGGAAGTCTACCTAGTGATACAAATGCTAACCCCCGGAATGAAACAGCTAAAGCCATTACCACAAGAAGTGGTATTACACTTAAACCACCTGAAATGCCTGTAATTTCTGATGAAGCTCTTCCTACTCTACAAGAACCACAACCTGATCAAGAAAAGGAAAAAGAACCAGTAGTTGAAAAGGTTAATGAAGATAACACAGTTAAGGCTAAACCTTATGTTAAACCATACCAACCACCGCTTCCTTACCCAAGTAAAATGAGAAAAGAAAGACTTGAAGCCGAGCAATCCAAATTCTTAGATATGTTTAAACAAATAAATGTCAATCTTTCTTTCATTGATGTGATTTTAGGAATGCCTAGATATGCTAAATTCTTGAAAGATCTAATCACAAATAGAAAGAAAATGGAAGAACTCTCGGCTGTTACAATGAATGCTAATTGTTCTGCAGTGCTGTTGAATAAGATACCAGAAAAATTATCTGATCCAGGAAGTTTCACAATTCCATGTTTTCTGGGTAGTCTTAGTTCAATAGAAGCATTGGTAGATTTAGGTGCTAGTATAAATCTAATGTCGTATTCACTATACACTAAACTAGACCTTGGAGAATTGAAACCAACACGAATAAGCATACAACTAGCAGATCGATCAGTAAAATATCCTAGATGGATAATGGAAAACATGCTAGTTAAAGTTGGTACTTTAGTATTTCCAGTAGATTTTGTTATTCTGGACATGGAAGAAGATTCTCGAGTTCCTCTCATTTTAGGAAGACCATTCTTAAACACGGCTAAAGCAATAATAGACGTGTTTGGTAAGAAACTGGCCCTAAGTATAGAGGACGAGAGTGTTACCTTTTCTGTTGATAGAGCCATGCAACAACCGCAATCTGCAGATGATACATGTTATTATATTCAAACTATAGATTCACATGCAGAATTGTTAGAAGAATTTCCAGAATTACAAGGAACAGGAGAATGTTCTTTAGGAGAAGGAACTGAACCAATTGATGAAACTAAAATGTTAGCTACACTTATGGCTAATGGATATGAACCAACAACAGAAGAAATTCAAATGCTAAAAGAAGAAGACAGATATCGATACAAATCATCGATAGAAGAACCACCGACATTAGAGTTAAAGCCACTTCCAAACTATTTAGAATATGCTTATTTACATGGTGAATCCGAATTACCTGTAATAATATCATCTTCTCTTACTAAAAATGAAAAATCTCAACTCCTTTCTGTGCTAAAAGCTCATAAACCAGCTATTGCATGGAAAATTCATGATATTAAAGGAATAAGTCCTTCGTATTGCACACATAAAATCCTTATGGAAGAAGGTCATAAAACGTATGTGCAACGCCAACGAAGACTAAATCCTAATATGCAAGATGTTGTTAAGAAAGAAATTATTAAACTGCTAGATGCAAGTTTAATTTATCCAATTTCTGATAGTCCATGGGTAACCCCAGTTCAATGCGTACCTAAGAAGGGTGGCATGACTGTCATCACAAATGAGAGAAATGAGCTTATTCCTACTAGGACTGTAACAGGATGGCGTGTATGTATTGATTATAGAAAATTAAATGACGCCACCAGAAAAGATCACTTTCCCTTACCTTTCATTGATCAAATGTTGGAAAGATTAGCCGGAAATAGTTACTATTGTTTTCTTGATGGTTTTTCCGGATATTTTCAAATTCCAATAGCACCCGAGGACCAAGATAAAACCACGTTCACGTGCCCTTATGGTACTTTTGCTTACAAACGCATGCTATTTGGACTTTGCAACGCCCCTGCAACCTTTCAAAGGTGCATGATGGCGATTTTTCATGACATGATAGAAGAATGCATGGAAGTTTTCATGGATGACATTTCAGTGTTCGGTGATACATTTGAATCATGTCTAGTTAATCTTGAACGAATGCTTATTAGATGCGAACAATCAAATCTAGTACTTAATTGGGAGAAATGTCATTTCATGGTTAAAGAAGGCATTGTTCTTGGTCATAAAATTTCAAAGGAAGGAATTGAAGTGGATAGAGCTAAAGTAGATGTAATTGCTAAACTTCCACATCCCACCAATGTTAGAGGAGTTAGGAGTTTTCTAGGGCATGCCGGTTTTTACCGACGTTTCATAAAAGATTTTTCTAAAATTACCACTCCTATGAATAAACTCCTAGAAAAGGATGCTCCATTCATCTTTTCAGATGAATGCATCAAATCTTTTAATATTCTTAAAGAAAAACTCACTAATGCGCCGATCATGATAACACCAAATTGGAATCTACCATTTGAACTCATGTGCGATGCAAGTGATTTTGCAATGGGAGCCGTTTTAGGACAAAGGATTGAAAAATGATTTCAACCTATATATTATGCTAGTAAGACGTTACAAGAAGCACAAACGAATTATATAACTACTGAAAAAGAACTCCTTGCTATTGTCTTTGGTTTTGACAAATTTCGTTCATATCTCGTTCTAGCAAAAACGGTGGTCTATACTAACCATTCTGCTCTTAGATACCTATTTTCAAAACAAGATGTCAAACCAAGATTAATCCGTTGGATCTTACTCTTACAAGAGTTCGATATTGAAATCTGAGATAAAAAGGGAGCAGAAAATCTCGCAGCTGATCATCTTTCTCGTCTTGAAAATCCCGAATTAGAAGTTCTAAATGAATCGGCCATACAAGACAACTTTCTTGATGAAGATCTATTGAAGATAGATTAAAATGAAATTCCATGGTTTGCAGACTATGCAAACTACTTAGTATGTGGATTCCTTGAAAAATGATTATCGTACCAAAAACGAAAGAAATTCTTTAGTGATATAAAACACTATTTCTGGGAAGATCCACATTTGTTTAAAAGTTGTCCCGATAGAATAATACGCCGATGTGTATTCGGAGATGAAGCTAGTCAAATCTTAAACCATTGTCACACAGGACCAACAGATTATGGGCCTCAGCTCACAGCAAGAAAAGTTTACGATGCTGGATTCTATTGGCCTACAATTTTCAAAGACGCACACCTTCTTTGCAAATCCTATGATGCTTGTCAAAGGGCCGAAAAAATAAGTCAACGTGATGAAATGCCACAAAATGTCATTCAAGTATGTGAAGTATTTGACATTTGGGGTATTGACTTTATGGGTCCATTTCCAAAATCTCATAATAATCTATACATTCTCGTTGCCATTGATTATGTATCTAAATGGGCGGAAGCACAAGCTCTCCCAAATAACGATGCACGAGTTGTAGTCAACTTTTTAAAACGTCTTTTTGCAAGGTTCGGAACACTGAAAGCTTTAATAAGTGATCGGGGTACTCATTTTTGTAACAATCTACTTGAGAAAGTTCTAAAAAGATATGGAGTAACTCATAAAATCTCCACTGCTTATCATCCACAAACAAGTGGACAAGTTGAAAATACCAACCGAGCTTTAAAACGTATTCTAGAGAAAACCGTAGGATCAAATCCGAAGGAATGGTCCATGAAATTGGAGGATGCACTCTGGGCTTTTAGAACAACCTACAAAACTCCAATTGGAACCACACCTTTTAGACTCGTTTACGGAAAAGCATGTCATCTTCCAGTAGAAATTGAACACAAAGCATTTTGGGTTTTGAAGACATGTAATCTTGATTTACATGAAGCCGGACGTCTATGATTAAGTCAACTAAACGAATTAGAATAATTGAGACATGAAGCATACGAAAATTCGTTAATCTATAAAGAAAGAACGAAGAAATGGCATGATAAAAGAATCAGAAGTTCAAAAAAATTTAAAGAAGGAGACAGAGTTCTTCTTTTCAATTCATGATTCAAGCTATTTCCTGAAAAATTGAAATCAAGATGGTCTGGACCATTCATAGTCAAAAGAGTTTTCCCATATGGAACAATAGAGTTAATAAATTCAAATGGGATTGAATTTAAAGTTAATGGTCACAGAGTTAAACATTACATACATGGTCCGATGGAAGTTGACAATGAAGTCAATCATAATTTCACCACTCAAGAAAACCCTCAAAATGAAAACATAAATGTTATCAACAACATATGAAAAATCAAAATTAGAAAATATGAAGGATTCAAATTGGAGTGATGAAGAAGAATTCTTATACAAACCTCTCATTCCAAGAAACGAAGAAAAATGTGAACAAGAAGTTCAAATATAAGTGAAAGAACCAAGAAAAGAACACCCGAAAAAGGTTTACAAACCAACTCAACTTACTAAAGTAGGAGACCCGAGCGAATTTATCATTTCTTGCTTGCTTAATGATGGTGCTGTATATAATGGACTCGCAGATTTAGGAGCAAGTGCAAATATTATGCCTCTTTCCTTATACAAAAGATTAGGTATGGGTAAATTAAAACCAACCAAAATATGTGTTCAATCATTTGACCTAACCATTAAACACCCGGTTGGAATAGAAAAAAATTTACTTGTTAACGTGAGAAGTTTGACCTTTTTTGCAAACTTCATAGTGATTAATATGGAGGAAAACCTTGATATTCCTCTAATTTTAGGTCGCCCATTTTTAGCAACCACCGAGGCATTCATTGATGTAAGAGAAGGTAGAATGACACTTAGGGATGGTGATAAATCGATCACCTTTGTGAACCGAAAGTTTAGATCTCTACCAACTAAAACTGTTAAACCAATAAAAACGCATAAGTGTGGGGAAGATGAAGAAACACTTAATGATGATCTGATCACAAAGAACCCCGTTGATGATAAGAAATTAGATGAACCCGTTTTTAACAGTTCAACGAAGAAACTTTATAAACGGATTCACGATGCTAAGATTAAGGGAAACCTTAAGTTATGTAACCGATTAGTATCCAATTTATCGCCAAAAGAAAAGGCGATGTTAGTTGAATTTGTGAAAGCTACGGAGGAAATCAACAAATGGATTGAAGCAAAAGTCAGAGACATACAAATTGTTGATGATCCAATTGAAAATAACATTAATCACAATTTCAACACCACATCTAAACTAAGTGTGGGGAGGTCCGAATCTTTTTAGGGTAATACATATTTCTGTTAGAGTTAGATATTCTGTTTTCGTGTAGTTCTCGAGAATGGAATCCGAATGGTCTTTCCCTAGCAGACCCTAAAGAACTAGTCTTCTCCCCCCATTCTGAATTTTTATTTTTTTAGGTTTTACGAGATGAAGACTTCCTATGAACTAAACCATGGTCTAATGCTACACGCTTTAATCACTAAACGAAATAATGACACCCTTCCAAGTGAATTGGTATCATTAATCAGAGGCAAATTGGACGGAGTAAGAAAAGAATCCAGGAACGAAAATAATAAGTTACATTTTGGTAAAGGAAAATCAAAATCCGCAGCGAAAAGAAGAGCACGACACCTTGAAAGATGTCACAAATGCGAAAAATGGTCACACGAAGGAAAATGTTCGACGAATCAAACATATTCAAATACCGAATTTGTTACTTTATGCAGAGAAGGACCGTTCATATGTTTCGAAGAAAAATCGTTGAATGCTCGAGGTTACGCCTATGTAGCTATGGAAAACCAATTAGTCCGACTATCTTATGAGTGGGCTAAAGCAGGTCACTGAGAATTCTATCTCACAAGTAAGTATGTACAGTTTTTATTTTTATTTTATTATTTTTAACCTTTTGATAATAAACGCTAAATTGTTTGCTATAAAGTATTAAATTGATACTCAATAAAATTAGGTTTTGCGACCGAAATTATTGATATCATACAAAAATTTATTACATCACTGCGAAATTTACCGTTTATTCATAAGGTATAAATATCTTTAATCAATCAATCCAAAATATTTCAAAAATTTGTCAGGAGTAAAACTAGGTAATATAGCCGAAATTACTTTACCGAAAAGAGGGCGTATATTTTTGATAATATTTGATTGATTAAAGTGGGATAAAAGACCAAAAAGATTTTTAATTTTATTTTTACTTTGTTTTTAAAATTAATATTAAAATTATTATTGTAATTTTTTTTAAAAATCAATATATTTAAGCTTGTAAATATTTAAAAAAATTAATATTTTTAATATAAGTTTGTATGTATAAAAACAAATATATAATATAAGTTTGGTGTGAATTTTTAATTATAATATGAATTTTTAATTTTATGCATTCTAAATTTAAGTTTGGTGTGAATTTAAAAACAAAAATTTACTTTATTTCACTAAGATAAAAATATGATTTTTAAAATTCGTCGTGAGTTAAAAACTATGGCGTTGAACCGAAATTGCTCTACCCAAGGGAGGGACGAGAACTTTTATTATCATTATTTTTAATCTTATTGAATTAAGGTATGCCAAAAACATTAAAAACCCCAAAAATCTTTAGTTTTAAAAACCGCGCCTAAAAATGACAAATTTTAAAATTTTGTCGAGGGACGGACTAGGACATCGTTCCGAAATGCCCTCACTCCTAAAAAAACAAAATTTTAAAAATTAATTTAAATATTTGTTTTATTAAGTAAGGGTTTTTATTAAAAAAAAAGAGAGAGAGAGAGAGAGAGAGCAAAAAATGGTATTGTACCCGGACCCCATGCGATCGCATGGGGTTTGCACTGGAGCCTCATGCGATCGCATGAGGCTGGAATTCAGGCCAGATTGATAAAACCCAGTGAGCTGTGTTCTGTCTCCACAATACACACACACATATACACGAACCATCTCACCAAATCACTCCTAAAATCGCCATTTTTTCACCAAAATTCACCAAATTTCTTGCTACAATCCGCTCTAAACATGAAATTGTTCAGAAGTTTATCAAGAAAGGTAACAATTACATCCCTAAACCTCTTTAAATTTGATTTTAAGTGTTCTTGAGCTATATTTTACCTAATTTGATTTTGTTAGTTTCTAGTGTAATTAGTGTTAAATTGTTAGTATATTATGCATGTATAACCTAGATTGATGCTATTTAACATGATTTGAAGCCAAAAACTTCAAAATTTTGAGGAATCTAGGGTTTGTGTTCTTGAGCAATTTGGGGCTTTTTGATATAAACAGGTTATGGCCGATTTTTGTCATGAATTATTGCAAAATTAAGTAGTGTAATATGTTTAGGTAGCTAAATGGTCCAAACTTTGATCCTAAACATGATTTTTGAGAATTAAAGTGGACATTTTAGGTCCAAAATTCATGAACTTGATTAATTTGATATAATTGCCATTTGAGACTTGTTTAATTGCTAGTAATGGATGTTTTAACATGTTATTTGAGTTGAATGCTTATGAACTTTGTATACATTTTCATTTATGCTTATTTGAAAAAGTGTAGAATTGTAAAAATTGTGAAAATGTGTATAAGTTTAATTTTGATTTAACATGTTATTGTAATTGTTTCAATTTGTTATTTTGCTAACACTAATGCATATTTGGATGCAAAAATTTTGTGTTTAATGTGTTTTGCAGAGATTTACAGATACTGATGGTGCAACCTCATCATCCATGCAACCTGCTCTAGAACCTGAATCAGAAATGCAATATGAACCCGAACAAGAACAACAACAGGAACCACAACAACAGCCTGATCAACACGTACCTTATTATGATCCGCTACAATTTGTTGATTCCTTTATAGTATTTCCGATACATCCGCCAGTAGAATACCCAACGATTCCTGAACACACGTTGCATCCTAATCTGAGATTCGATAGAAGCTGGAGGGATTACCCGGCATATCAAAGTAATAAATTCAAACTAATACCGAAAAATGTAGAAGTGCCAAGAGTAATAGATTGGGATCCTTTGGAAAGGGTCCAACTAGCTAACTCAGTTAGGGAGCATCTGATCCAAAGGTATGGCAGTTCTTCTTTTCACGATTGGGAACGTCTATTCACCATTCGTAGACCTGTATATAAGGAATGGTGTGTTGAGCTGATGAGTACTATAGCGTTAAATGTAGATGTAGATAGATTAGATGATAGAAGTTTTCTTAAATTTATACTTGGTCGTAGGATGTACAGGATGTCCATCCTGGACATGGCCAGGGCTTTACAGGTATATACTCCCGGTGAATTACTACTACCCGATTGTATGAATTTGATTTATCGTGGTGAAAGGGTAGATAAGAATTTTGACGCGAACGCCATCTGGAGACGTATGTCAAACTATAATGTTTTTACGCTGGGAGGAAAACACTCCTACTTACATATTAACAAAGTCGAGCTTCGTATAATTCTTAGATTTTTGGCTAACTCGGTTACACAGAGAGGTCACAACAAGGAGAAAATGACCTTACATGATTTATTTTACCTAAAGTGTATTCGATATCCAATAAGCTTTGTTAATATCCCTTACTGTGTTGGTTTTTATTTGTCAAAGATGGTAGAAGGAATACAAGAAGGGGGATTATAGGAGGAGGTATTTTTGTTACTCTCATTGGAGAGTATTTAGGTGTAGATAGGGACCAAGGGGGTCCACTTATGGTATGTAGGGAATAGGTTGAGCCTTTAGGATTGAAGGTCTATCAGGGTGCTAAGGTATTAAAGAGCAGACGCAACCAGCCAGTACCCTATGAAGGTAGTCATCCTCAGGTAGAGAGAGTTTCAGATGAGGAAATGGAGGAAGCGGATGACATTAGGGATGTCATTAGGGAGGCTATGACTGACGTCTACCAGCGTGTAGACGAGGTAGATATGACAAACGGGGAGGGATTTAGACGGATGGAGCAGTGGCAAGCCCGGAATGATTACGAGCATTCCAGGCAATGACAGCATGATAGATGGGACTATCATCAGCGACAGATTATGAGTCGGCTGTCACCTCAGGATCACTACGTCCCAACCCGACCCGCTTACTATCCTCCACACCAGCCCGAGATGAGACCACCATATACTCTCTACGACCCTAACCAGGCCTACCAGTACACCTATCACCAACCATGGAACCCGGATGACGACATGAACTGGAACCCCTATCCAGATTGATATAGTTCCGTTGGTATTTTTATGATTTTTATCTTTTTATTTTTATTTATTTATGTTTAAACACATTATATTTTGATACTTTTATTGTAATGTTTAATATTTTTATTTGTTGTACTAATATTTCATATTTGATTTGAAAGTGGGATTTTAAGTCTCATTTCAAATTACCATGCATGTTTATATTTGTATTGTATGTATTTTATTTCATATACACAACAGGGTAAAACAGCAATTTTCAAAGACTGGCATTAAGTTCAGCAAAAGCTACTGATTTTGACGACAAAAAGAAAAACAAATGTGATGTAACAACAAGACGGAATGAACAAATTATGTGCACCATTTATCATTCAGCAAACAAACGTCAATATGTTTGGAAACTTTGGTAAAATTTAATCATTTTTCTACGCTAATCACCCTCAATAATTTAAATTGTTACTGATTTCTTGTAAATGAGGGTATTGCAAGATCTTAAGTGTGGGAAGGGGTTAAATTCTTTTGGATTTTTAAAATTTTTAGACTTATACACTTGGTTACCATTAGAAATACTAGTAACGCAGTAGTTGTATTAGAATCTAGTGCTCTCTGATAATAAAGAACATCCCTAGTCTTATATACTGACTACCAATTCTAGTAAAAAAATTTAAAATTTTCAATTAAATGAATTCAAAATCATGTTTATACATATTTATGAACGATAAAACTAGGTGTTAACACCGAAATTATTGTTACCTCGGAAAGGACATAAATTGAGAAACAAACCAAAATATTAGAATTCATTTAAAATGGAATAGAGGACAATAAAAAGGAAAATAAAAGCCAAGTGTGGGAAAAATTTACCAAGTTATTTAAAAACATATATCACATATTTTTGTACAAATAATTGAAGATACTTTTGTTTTGGACAATTTTATCAGTTTTACCCAATTTCTTATAATATATTTGAAAGAAAGATGGAGCTACACGATGAATCAATTCCATCATTAAAAGGAAGTAAAGTCTTCCGAAAAAGAAACGTGCTTCTTGATTTAGGTCAGGAAGTTGTCGTCCAGACCAGTTGTAGAGTCTACGAAAAACCTTGAAAAGTTTTCTCGAAAATCAGCTGGAAATCCACGGACCTCAGCATCAAACAGGGTCACCAAGTGGTCAGACTTATCCTAACCATGAGAGGATCTGTCTCGTAAAATGGGGAGGGCGCCATGCAAATTAGCTTGATAAGACTAGTGAATCAGACCCCCAGAAAAGGATAATCTCCTTAAAGATCAAAAATCATCTTTTAAGACTGATATTACTCAATCCTTGAGATTGACTTTAAAGATTGAGAATTATAAACTCATGGAATTCGATGATATCTAAACTCGAGCTTGAACGAGAAAATATTTTGATCAAAATTTCAAACCGATTTGTTTTCTGAAAAACCCATTTTTAATGCGTTCATTACCATTGAACGTAAAATTCTAGGAATTCACCTGGAATTCATTAGGTCACTGGAACCAAATCGGGTGTCAACCGTAAGAACGGTGGTTGCATAGTATGGTCAAAGACAGGACCCTATGCCAGACCGAAAAATTATAAGGGTGAGCTTTACTATTGTTCTTACCAAAGATAGTAATTGTATCCGACACATTATAGACCATAATTAAAAGCAAGTCAGGGGACATTGCCTTAACAGTTGCTTGTTCAACGCTTTTCTTTACAACCGGACGGTAGTTTACCGAAAGGTAATATACCGAGAAAGTATACTGGACGTGTTGCTTTCCCAATACAAGGTTAGCAAGTGGGTGACACAAAACTGCAAGTTTTGAGCTAAAATTTTCAAATTTGAAACCCACCAAACCCACAAAAACAATTTGCAAACACCGGTGAAGGGTTATTCCGGAAAACTTATCTAGGGTAAAAGCTAGATTTAATTTTCAAAAGATCAAATGTTTTCATAAAGATCCAATTTCCTTAAAGGATCTAAATTTCTATAGTCATGTGGGATTGTAAACCACAACGTTACTACCATTGTTCATACCGCCGTATAGAAATCACTGATGTACAAAGTGTGAAGAATAAAGAAGTGATTCTAGTATTTTTATTTCAAGACTATATTGCTTGAGGACAAGCAACGCTCAAGTGTGGGAATATTTGATAATGCTAAAAACGAACATATATTTCATAGCATTATCCCTCAAGAAAGACAAGCTTTTAGTTGCAATTGTTCTATTTACAAGTGATATTCGTTTAAATAATAAAAGGTGAAGACAAAAGACAGATTCGACAAATTGAAGACGCAAATGACCAAAAAGCTCAAAAGTACAAAGTACAATCAAAGTGGTTCCAATTATTGATGAGAAACGTCTCAAAATTACAAGAGTACAAGATACGAAACGCAAAGTACAAGATATTAAATTGTACGCAAGGACGTTTGAAAAACCGGACCCGGGACTAGAGTCATCTCTCAACGCTCGACACAACGGACTAAAAATTACAAGTCAACTATGCACATGAATATAATATAATATATAATTAATTCTTAAAATTAATATATATATATATTATATTATATATTATAAACGTTGGCAAACAAGAAAACAAACTTATGTGAGCTGGTACCTACCACCATGCGATCGCATGGCCTGTAGGCTTGTTTTCCATGCGATCGCATGGGCCACTTTTTGGGGCCACATGCCTATAAATTTCGCGGTTTTGCTCGAACTTTAACACATCTTTTTCCTTTCATCTATCAACGTATATATATTTATATTTATATTATAATTTTAATTTTAATTTTAAATTCTAATAATAAGGGTATGTTAGCGAATGTTGTAAGGGTGTAAGTCGAAATTCTGTCCGTGTAATGCTACGCTATTTTTAATCACTGTAAGTTATGGTTAATGTTATTTTTAAATTAATGTCTCGTAGCTAAGTTATTATTATGCTTATTTAATACCGAAGTAATCATGATGTTGGGCTAAATACTAAAATTGGGTAATTGGGCTTTGGACCATAATTGGGGTTTGGACAAAAGAACGACACTTGTGAAAATTAGACTATGGGCTATTAATGGGTTTTATATTAACTAAACGATACCTCGTTAATTTAATATATAGACTTATAATTTGACGTATTTATATATAACCACATAAGCTTGACTGGGTACGGTGGGCGGGATATCTATAAATACCAATAATTGTTCATTTTACCGGATACGAAACTGGATTAAGAGTTAATAGACTTGTTGAAACATGGGCGGATTACATTCAAGGGTAATTGGTGTAATTGTTAACAAAGTAGTAAAACCTTGGACTACACGCAGTCGATAACCTGGTGTATTCATTAAACAAAGTATTAAGACCTTGTTACAATTCAAATCCCCAATTAGTTGGAATATTTGACTTCGGGAATAAGAATAATTTGACGAAGACTTTCGCACTTTATGATTATGACTGATGGACTATTATGGACAAATCCGTATAGACATATCGAATAATCCAGGACAAAGGACAATTAACCCATGGTAATAAAACTAAAATCAACACGTCAAACATCATGATTACGGAAGTTTAAATAAGCATAATTTATATATTTCATATTTAATTGCACTTTGAATTATCGCACTTTTATTTATTGTCATTTTATTTAATTGTATTTTTAATTATCGTACTCTTTAATTATCGCAATTTTATTTTATCGCACTTTTATTTATCGCAATTTCATTATCGTTATTCACTTTACGCTTTAAATTAAGTTATATTTAATATTTTACATTAGGTTTTAACTGCGACTAAAGTTTTAAAATCGACAAACCGGTCATTAAACGGTAAAAACCCCCTTTTATAATAATAATAATACTACTTATATATATTTTTTATTTTTACAATTATAAGTTAAAAATATAGCGTTAAGCTTGGCTAAAGATCCCTGTGGAACGAACCGGACTTACTAAAAACTACACTACTGTACGATTAGGTACACTGCCTATAAGTGTTGTAGCAAGGTTTAGGTATATCTACTCTATAAATAAATAAATAACTTGTGTAAAATTGTATCGTATTTAATAGTATTTTCCTTGTAAAATTAATACTATTTCATATACCCCTCGCATAACATCAGAGTGCCTCTGCTGGTACTGGTGACAATGTTGGTGCTGGTCCAACTGCTGTTATTGTTTATGAGGAGATGACCACTGTTGATGATCCTGTTATTCCTCCTATTATTCCCAGTACGGATGACCTAACTACTATTGATGAAGTAGTTGCTGGAAGGGTCGTTGATACTATTGTTGCTGGTGGTACTCAGGATGCTGATGATATTGTTTTCCCTAATGAAACACTAATTACTGAGTCTACAGGTGATGCTGGTGATCTGGATACTGATGCTACTATTCCTAGGCACTTCATTACTGTGAATGCTGCTGGTGATCGTATTGTTTCTGATATAGCACCATATACTAGTTCTAAGGGAGATTTACAGGGTGCTGATGAACAACCAATTGCTACTACTATTCTTGATACTGATGACATGGTATTGATACCATTGTTCCTGATGTAGCTGGTAATATTGTCATCTCTGGTAAGGCCCCTGATGCTGGTACCCAGGGTACAAATGTGGATTCTAGTACTAACTGTTGTTACAACTGAAACATCTAAGGTTGCTACTCCTACACAAAATTCTGAATTTATTCGTAGAGTACGAGATCCAGATGAAGTGATACCTAAGTTTGTGTATAAGGAGGTATCCATTGCTCCAAAGATTGCTTTACTAGTTGATCAACTCACCATAGATCCCTAGAGTGCTCTAGTTGCTGCTAACAAATTACCTAATGAAGAGTTGGTTGAATTGCTTCACCAGCTGGATGAACCAGCTAGGGATGAAGTATATGAGAGGCTGGCCACACTTAAAAATATTAATGAGCAGCCATACTACCATTACTTTGGTATGGCTCCTGCTGCTTCTCTATGGCCTGGACATTGGAGGCCTCTTAAATTTCAACTCGATCCTAATACTGAGATGGTCACCATTCAAGATGTTCCTGATTCGTCAGTACCTTCTGATTCATCATCTTCTTCCTCATCATCTTCTTCTGATGGTGATGCTGATAAAGGTACTGGTAAGGACAAGCCAGTAGTTCCTGATAATACTACTGGTTCCAAAGACAAACCAATGGATCTTGTTACTGATGAAGCTGATTCTGCTGATAAGGATACTAATGGTTCTGAGCCTTCAGTTGAAGGTAAAAATGATGGTGATCATGGTGATGAGTCTGATTCTGACCTTCCACCTCAATCACCCCACAGTGGTACTCCTATTCAAGCTATTACTGCACCACCACCAATAAGTGCAGTAGATGTTGTTGAGATGGTTGGAAGGGTTATCTTATCTACCCCTACTGTCTATAGAACTGTTGCCAAAATCACCCCAGCTGTGCAGAAAATCATTAAGGAGACTCTTGTTGACTCTATGGAAGAAGCACTTAAGCAAGCTGGTAGTATCACCACATCATCCATTAAAGCACAACTGCTTCAGACCAATGCATTTGCTGACCTTGCAGTTGATGCAATCAAAAGGCACTATGAACAGGAAGACGAGCTTAGTCAACGAATCCTCTTCCACAATGAATATACTGATCATATCACCAAACTTCAAGAGGAGCTGGATCTTGAAAGATCAAGGGTGTGAATGCTCAATGAAGAAAATAGGGTGCTTGAGAAGAGGGTTGACACCTATGAACATCAGATGGTCAATATGGTTCCTATTTATGCTTATCTTTGCCTTGTTGAGACTCTACAGATAATGGCTGATCTACAGTCTGATGTTCGAGCTAGTGTTGATCATATCACAAAGCATAATAATGGAAGACATTGTATAAAGATAAAGGATAGAAGTACCAGTAGATTAAACGATTTCCGAATACAAAAGTGACAACTTCAACCTCCAGACCGCTCCTAATACAATCTTCGGCGTTCTTCTCCGGGTACTAGGTTTAATGCACGGAGTTGAAGACCTTGAAAGTATAACTAATATTGTAAAAAGAGAGAGAAAGAAGTGAATTGAAGTGTGTGTAAAAATGGATGAAAAAGACCCTTTAAATAGACTTGAGTTTTGCCTGCGAACGGCTGGCAAGCCATTTGGCAAGCCCGTTTGCGCTGGTCAGCCGCTTGTGATGCCCGTTTACCTGGGCCGTATGGTAGGCCGTTTTCCCTTATGGCAAGCTGCTTGGCAAGCTGTATGGCCTGCTTTGGTTTGCTGATTTCACTGGATCATAACTCGATTTCCTTGATTGTAGCTTGGTATCTTATCTTTCACCGTTTTCGCTCTAGAAACTTTGTTTTAGCTCCGATTCTCTTGATTCTTTTTGCACCATCTTCGTAATTACATGATCTTCAATTTTAGCCGACAAAGCGAGCATTTTGGCGATAAATTTTAGAACTTTATTATTTTTGGGCCTTAATACCGTGGTGAAAAAGTGACTTTTTAGCCGATATCAAATATCCCACACTTAGACTTTGCTTGTCCTAAAAAAACTTCTCGTTTTTACCTTAAGAAATCTTTTCGGAGTTTCTTTTCTAAAAGCCTAAGCAGTTTGCTTTTTATTATAAGGGCAAAAAATAAGGTGAGTCATCTATGTTAGGGTTAAAACTATCTCTGCAAGCATCCGAGGAGGTTACATGACTTAGGCTAACTTTCACAGGTCACTCAAATCACACAAGTGCTTAGGGTTCCCTATAAATCTAAGAAATGAATTCACTCATATCCAGTCATGCTGCACCCATCGTCATAGGCTTGATAAAGACTCAAATCCTTGCTACTAATGTGAAAACGGTAGTAACCATAGCTTCTAGGTCATTTTGTCAATGATGGCAAGAAATTTTGGAGTGGTGGTGAAGTTGTTTTAAGAGGTGAAAAAAGGGTAATATAGTCTTTTTAAAGACTTTTATTCGAAATTTCGGAAAACATAAGATAGATAGGAGTGCTGATATTTTTGAGAAGCACTTTTGAACTTTTCTCCTCCATCATCCAACAGTGGTACTCCTATTCAAGCTATTACTGCACCACCACCAAAGCTAAGGGATTTTCGGTTTAACTCAGTGTAGAATTTAGTATGTACTTGTGTCTTATTGCGTTTAAAATAAATTGCATGTATTCTCAGCCCAAAAATATTTAAAGTATTTAAAAAGGGAGACTATAAACTCACGGTTGAATATTGAGATTCAATATTGTAGGCAAATTGCGTAGACGTAATGATGGTAGACGACTGTATGGTTGGCCTTGGATTCAAGAACAATACCCCGAACAATACCCAATATTTTCTTAGTTTAAAACGGTTTGAAACCCGAATTAAAAATACCCTCGTATATACTTTATTATTATTAAACTTAAATTATAATTAAAATTATAATTATAAATATAAATATTTGTTACAGAGAATATATTTGTGTATACTTCGTCGAGCAAACTGGCGTATTTATAGTACTTTTCCATTTCCTATAGCCCATGCGATCGCATGGGTTTTCAGTGCTTTTGCCATGCGATCGCATGGCCAGGCTGGACAGCTCAACATGTTTTTGTTTGCAAGTTCGTAGACATAATATTTACTGTAGCAAATAGTGTTTTTAGTCCCCATGCGATCGCATGGGCTTTTGGTGTATCTGCCATGTGATCACATGGCTAGTCTGACCTTTTGTTTGCTAGTTGTCGACATATTATTCACTGTAGCAAATAGTGTTTTTTACTGTAGCAAATAGTGTTTACTGCAGCAAAGTCGTTTCACTGTAGCAAATAGTGTTTTACTGTAGCAAAGTCGTTTTCACTGTAGCAAATAGTGTTTTACTGTAGCAAAGTCGTTTTCACTGTAGCAAATAGTGTTTTACTGTACAACTTTGATTTATTTGCGTTTCTTCTTATAAATTTAAAAAAAAAAACTTACATTATAAAAATAAAGTTTTAAGATTCAGCATAATAGGTTCACTTATCGTGTCGGAAACATTTAATCCTGTAATTAATTTATTAATATGAAATTTTCTGGGTCTTTACAGTACCTCCCCGTTAAAGAAAATTTCGTCCCGAAATTTTTAAGTAGTACCTGTTTTATAAGCGATAGCAGTGAACAATTGTGGATACTTTTGCCAAGTAAACTCGGGTCCTCGTCTAGCGTTCCAACGAACCCTAACTATCTGTATTTTGCTTTGTTTTAATTGTTTGACCTCACGGTCCATGATATCAACAGGTTCTTCGATAAAATGGAGTTTATCATTGATTCGTATTTCGTCAAGAGGAATTACGACATCCTTTTCAGCTAAACATTTCTTTAAATTTGACACGTGAAATGTGTCGTGAACACTACTAAGTTCTTGCGGTAGCTTTAATCAATAAGCAACTGCTCCAATTCTTTCGGTGATTTCAAAGGGTCCTACGTACCTAGGACTTAGCTTTCCTCGTTTACCGAATCGTACAACACCTTTCCAGGGTGACCCTTTCAACATGACTTTGTCGCCCACTTGAAATTCTAGCGGTTTTCTTCTTACATCAGCATAACTCTTTTGGCGACTCATGGCCGTTTTCAATCGTTGTTGTATTTGAATGATCTTTTCGGTGGTTTCATGAATAATTTCTGGTCCAGTATGTGGTATTTCTCCTATTTCACTTCAACAGATAGGAGATTTGCACTTTCTACCGTAAAGTGCTTCAAATGGAGCTGCGTTGATGCTCGTATGATAGCTGTTATTGTATGAAAATTCTGCCAACGGTAAGTGTCAATCCCAACTGGTTCCAAAGTCAATCACGCATGCCCGTAACATATCTTCCAATGTTTGTATTGTTCTTTCACTTTGACCATCTATCTGTGGGTGATAAGCGGTGCTCATATCTAATTGAGTTCCCAATGCTTTTTTGTAATGACTGCCAAAAACGTGATGTGAATCGGGTGTCGCGATCAGATATGATGGGGATAGGTACACCATGCCTAGAAACTACTTCCTTCAAATATAGGCGTGCTAATTTATCCATAATATCTGTCTCCTTTATTGGTAGAAAGTGAGCTGATTTAGTCAGACGATCAACTATCACCCAAAAATTATCATGACTACTTGCAGTCCTTGGTAATTTCGTAATGAAATTCATGGTTATTCTTTTCCATTTCCACTGCAGAATTTCTAGTTGTTGCAGTAATCCTGATGGCTTTTGGTGCTCAGCTTTGACCTTTGCACACTTCAAATATTTGCTTACATAAGTAGCAATTTCTGTCTTCATATTAGGCCACCAATTGAACTTCTTGAGATCGTGGTACATTTTCCCGTTTCTCGGGCAAATTGAGTACCTCGTTTTGTGTGCTTCATCCAGTACTAGCTGCCTTAGGTTACCATGTTTTGGTACCCATATCCTACCAGCAAAATACAGGGTTCCATCGGCTTTTACTTCAAGCTGTTTTTCTAATCCTTTGCTCATTTCGCCTTTTTTATTTTCTTCTTTTAAAGCTTCTAACTGTGCTGCTTGAATTTGCTTTGTGAGATCAGTACGAATTGTAATATTCAAAGCTCGGACCCTAAGAGGTTTTACTCTTTCTTTCCGACTTAGGGCATCAGCTACAACATTAGCCTTTCTGGGGTGGTAACGGATTTCACAATCGTAATCGTTCAATAACTCTACCCATCGACGTTGCCTCATATTGAGTTGTTTTGATCAAAAATATGCTGAAGACTCTTATGGTCGGTGTACACTGTACATTTGGTGCCATATAGATAGTGTCTCCATATTTTGAGTGCAAAAACTACTGCTCCAAGTTCCAAATCGTGCGTCGTATAGTTCCTTTCGTGAATTTTTAGTTGTCGTGAGGCATATGCGATAACTTTTATGCGTTGCATTAATACGCATCCTAAACCTTGGCACGAAGCATCACAATAGATCACGAAATCATCATTTCCTTCTGGTAATGACAAAATGGGTGCAGACGTTAACTTCTTCTTTAATAACTGGAATGAGTATTCCTGTTCCGTGGACCAATCATACTTCTTTCCCTTTTGAGTCAATGCAGTTAAGGTTTGGCGATTCTAGAGAAATATTGAATGAATCTTCGGTAGTAACCAGCAAGACCTAAGAATTGGCGGATTTGTGTTGGAGTCTTCGGTGTTTCCCATTTACTAATGGCTTCGATCTTGACAGGGTCAACTTTAACTCCATGTTTACTGACAACATGGCCCAAAAACTGTACTTCTTGTAACCAGAAATCACAATTCGAAAATTTTGCATACAGTTCTTCTTTCTTGAGTACCTCTAGTACCAGTCTTAAGTGTTGCTCATGTTCTTCCTTGTTCTTCGAGTAAATCAATATGTCGTCAATAAAAACAATGACAAATTTGTCTAAATACGGTCTACATATGCGATTCATTAGATCCATGAATACTGCTGGAGCATTAGTCAATCCAAAAGGCATGACTAAAAATTCATAGTGACCGTAACGGGTTCTGAACGCGGTTTTAGGAACATCTTCTTCCTTCACTCTCAGCTGATGATATCCGGAGCATAGATCAATCTTAGAATAAACACTTGATCCTTGCAATTGATCAAACAAAATCATTAATCCTCAGTAATGGGTACCGATTCTTAATCGTTAATTTGTTTAATTCTCGGTAATCTATGCACATTCTCCTAGATCCATCCTTCTTCTTGACGAACAGAATAGGAGCACCCTAAGGTGAAAAACTGGGATGAATAAATCCACGGTCAGATAATTCTTGCAACTGGTTTTGTAATTCTTGCATTTCTGAAGGTTCAAGTCTATATGGGGATCGGGCTACAGGTGCGGCTCCTGGTACGAGATCAATCTGGAATTCTACACATCTGTGTGGAGGTAGCCCCGATAATTCTTCTGGAAATACTACGGGATATTCTCTTACCACCGACATGTCATCAATGCTTCTTTCTTCAGTATCTATCTTCTTTATGTGTGCCAGAATAGCATAACAACCTTTTCTTATAAGTTTCTGGGCCTTCATATAGCTGATAAGGTTCAGCTTCGAGTTGCTCTTCTCCCCATAAATCATTAATGACGTTTCATCCTTACGAGGGATGCGGATTGCTTTCTCAGCGCAAACAACTTCCGCTCTTGTTTTGGACATCCAGTCCATGCCAACGATTACATCAAAACTTCCTAATTCTACGGGTATCAAATCGATTTTGAAGGTTTCACCAGCGAGATTTATTTCACAACCATGGCAAATTTTATCGGCTTTTATCAGTTTAACATTAGCTAATTCAATAGTATATTTATCGTCTAGAGGCAATGATGCACATTTTAGTTTAGAACTAAAGTCTTTACACATATAACTTCTATCAGCACCTGTATCAAACATAATAGAAGCTAGTTGATTATTAACGGTAAACGTACCCGTGACAAGATTAGGATCCTCACGTGCTTCACTGGCACTAACATTAAATGCCCTCCCACGTGCGGGTTCTTTGTTCTTCTCCTTATCAGGGCATTGATTTATAAAGTGACCTGACTTCTCGCATCTAAAACATTTCTTGACATCGGTCGGTTTTGTCTTTACTTCAGAAACGGTGGCATAACAATCTTTCGCCACATGTCCTTTCTTGTTGCACTTATCATAGACTACTTGGCAATAACCTGCATGATGTGTGTAACATCTTTTGCAGAATGGATGGGGTCCCTTATAGTTTGGACTAGCAGTTGCCCCATCTTGTTTACCTTTAAAAGTTTCTCGTTTCTTAATGTGAGTACTTTTGCCCTTATAGTCTTCCCATTTCCTCTTTCCTTCAGTTGTCTTGACTTCGGTAATTGGTGCCTTAATCTAACTCTCCGTGATCTGGTCCATGAGTTGGTGTACCATTGTCATGGCTTCCTGCATCGTATTCGGTTTAGATGATGTAACATTTCCTTTGATATTGATCGACAAACCGTCAATATACATCTCTATCTTTCGTTTCTCGTTTGGCACCAATTTGGGGCACAACAAGGCTAGTTCCATGAAACAATTTTCATAGTTATTGAGATTCGCGCCGAAAACCTTCAGATTACGTAACTCAGATTCCATTTTTCTGATCTCGTTTCGAGGACAGTACTCCTCGATTAGCATCTTTTTCAGTTCTTCCCAAGAGATATCATATGCCCTATCTACTCCTTCTGCTTTAGCATAATTGTTCCACCAAGTAAGTGCACCGTCTTGCAACGTGCACGAAGCATACTTTGACTTGTCTCCGTCTGCACAATTACTGATTTTGAAAACGGACTCCATCTTTTCAAACCATCGGGTTAGACCGACTGTTCCCTCGGTTCCACTAAACATCTGTGGTTTGCATCCTTGAAAAGTTTTGTATGAGCATCCGTTTCATGAGTTTGCTGCTTCGGCTGCTGCTTCGGCTGCTGCTTTTTCTGCCTCGGCTGCAGCAATTCTTTCATTCACACGTTTCTCGACTAGTTCCTCAAACTCAGCATCCGACATTTGAGACATGTTTCTTCAATAAACACAACAGAGATAAATTAATCGTATAGAATATTATAAGTAAAATGAGTTGTCAATAGTTAATCGTAGCATATTAATAATATGAACCAATTATTATAAAAGCCTTTTCTTCTTATTAGCATTTTATAATTATTTCTAGGGTATTACCTACCCGTTAAAGTTCATACTTAATAGCTTAGTACAACAATTAACTACTATCATTCAAATGATATTCTATTATGAAAAACTAATGCATTTTTATTTCACGCTTTATTCTTCAATGCATTATCGTACAACAATACAATACCACTATTTCACATAAGTTTATTTTACATAAAACATATGTAAGATAAAGTAAAGCACACTAATTAATATTATACACTGCGTGAAGTGATGTCGTAGCGGAAATGGTTTTTAAAAGCGGCGAGGCTTCTTGTTATCAGGTACTGGAATATCGCTTATTCGAGCGGTAAGTTTATATTTTGGTCGGGGTTCTGAGGTACTTGATACCTCAATAGAGTTGGTAATAGAAGGGTGACTAGGGGTAGCAATATTAGGAGTAACAATTGCTTTATTAATTTTTGGATTTGGCAATTCTGGGTTGGTGACTACAGGTTCCTTTTCTTTGTTAACTTCTTTTTCTGTAATCTCCTTTACTTCCTCCTCCTCCTTACTGATCTCACCTAATGAACTGTCTAAGTCATGTGTAGCCGTGTAGGAGAATATATACCGGTGGTCATGAACCGATATCTGCCAGGCATAATCGGCACAACCCGCCCGTCGGCGGTGTATCTGGCCCAATGTCCATGTTCGTTTAGAAATGGATGATCCTCGTTTATTTCAGGGATCACGGTACCATCGAAACGATACTGTGGTTCCGGAAAACCAGGGATGGGTGGAGCTGGGACCTCCTCTGGGTTTACCTGGAGTTGAGATTCCCCGGCTAACACAATTTCTTCTTTAATAGGTATTGGAACGTCCTTTTTAGTTGTGGAGAGAATGGATTCAGTGTCCGATTCCGAGTCATACAAAATGATAGGATTAGAAGAAGTCATCTATCAGATAATTGAAATAACAATTACGTTAGCATATAAATATATCATATATAATGTTTTTGACAAAATGATAAGCAAAATCGTTAAAAACAGATATGGTCATAGTCCAGACTCACTAATGCATCCTAACAATTACCAGTTAAACACATTAATGCAAATTCTGGTTCCCTATAACCTCAATCTCTGATACCAACTGTAACGACCCGTCAAAATCGCTATTGACGCGGCACGATAATCAT
This sequence comes from Rutidosis leptorrhynchoides, assembly GCF_046630445.1. Classification (NCBI taxonomy): domain Eukaryota; kingdom Viridiplantae; phylum Streptophyta; class Magnoliopsida; order Asterales; family Asteraceae; genus Rutidosis; species Rutidosis leptorrhynchoides. The sequence continues at coordinate 119,367,047 of NC_092337.1, forward strand.
TGATTCCACAGTGAGGTTTTGACCTCTATATGATACGTTTTAATAAAATATTGCATTCATTAAAATAAGTGACTTTCTAAACATAGAAAGTATAAACATGTGGGTGAGTGCTTAGGTATAAGCAAATCCCTAAAATACATAAGTTTTTATCATACAGTTTGACATCACAGTCAAATTATTTATTACACTATACAGTTTTATTTCGAATGCAATAAACATTATACAAAGCATGAGAGACTCCATGCAGGCAACAAGCACATCACAGCGGAAGCAGTCTAAGGACCTGAGAATAAAACATGCTAAAAAGGTCAACACGAATGTTGGTGAGTTATAGGTTTAATTGCTCGAGTCATAAGTATATAAAGATAGACCACAAGATTTCATCAAAAGTTTATCAATAGATTCTACGTAACAGAGCACCATGGTAACTAAACTTAACGCTATAATGATAATTACCCTATTCGTTTTAATACACGCAAACCAACGTGTCATAAACTCAAATAACATACGTCTGTTAAAAGGCTAGCGCTCTAGCTCGGACGGGGATGTCAAGCCCTATGGATCCATATACAATTATTCGCGCCCACCAGTCCATATCCTATGTACTGGCAGCTACTAGTTACCAAAGCTAAGGGATTTTCGGTTTAACTCAGTGTAGAATTTAGTATGTACTTGTGTCTTATTGCGTTTAAAATAAATTGCATGTATTCTCAGCCCAAAAATATTTAAAGTATTTAAAAAGGGAGACTATAAACTCACGGTTCAATATTGAGATTCAATATTGTAGGCAAATTGCGTAGACGTAATGATGGTAGACAACTGTATGGTTGGCCTTGGATTCAAGAACAATACCCCGAACAATACCCAATATTTCCTTAGTTTAAAACGGTTTGAAACCCGAATTAAAAATACCCTCGTATATACTTTATTATTATTAAACTTAAATTATAATTAAGATTATAATTATAAATATAAATATTTATTACAGAGAATATATTTGTGTATACTTCGTCGAGCAAACTGGCGTATTTATAGTACTTTTCCATTTCCTGTAGCCCATGCGATCGCATGGGTTTCCAGTGCTTTTGCCATGCGATCGCATGGCCAGGCTGGACAGCTCAACATGTTTTTGTTTGCTAGTTCGTCGACATAATATTTACTGTAGCAAATAGTGTTTTTGGTCCCCATGCGATCGCATGGGCTTTTGGTGTATCTGCCATGCGATCGCATTGCTAGTCTGGCCTTTTGTTTGCTAGTTTGTCGACATATTATTCACTGTAGCAAATAGTGTTTATTGTAGCAAATAGTATTTTACTGTAGCAAAGTCGTTTTCACTGTAGTAAATAGTGTTTTACTGTAGCAAATTCGTTTTCACTGTAGCAAATAGTGTTTTACTGTACAACTTTAATTTATTTGCGTTTCTTCTTATAAATTTAAAAAAAAAAAACTTACATTATAAAAATAAACTTTTAAGATTCAGCATAATAGGTTCACTTATCGTGTCGGAAACATTTAATCCTGTAATTAATTTATTAATATGAAATTTTCTGGGTCTTTACATACAAATATATGTTAAATTGTAAATAAAAGATAAGGGAAGAGAGAACAAACACAACGATTTATAGTGGTTCGGGAAGATGTTAACTAATCTTCCTTAATCCACTCCTCAATTCTACGAATTGAGATTTTTCTTCACTATGATACTCCAAACTCGGTGGAGTGTCCGGATACAACACTAGTACTTCGATAAGCCGCACCTTGTGAACTCTTACGTCCCTTTGAAGACTTCACAAACACCTATAGCTCTTACCACAAGATCCTAATGAACTTATCCTAGTGAAAACATAACTATCCTCTAAATCCCTTTAAGAAGATAGTTTACAAGTAAACTTACAACTTTAAGCTTACAAGTACTCTTGCTAGAATCACTCTAAAAGATTACAAATTAAGTATAAGAATGATATCAGTAAGTATGAGAAAAATATGAGTGCAAGAGGTGAGTCTTCAAATGCTTCAAGGCTCGACTTTTATAGGAAAGAGAAATCTGCCTGGAAGTCATACGGCTCAATGTACGGTCGACCGTGGTTCGACCGTGTACCTCTGACATCTGATTCTTATGGCCATTTTTGTTTTTTGAAAATTGTCATTTTCCCTTGTTGAATAGCTGCAACTAAAGGCCAATTACTTCTGAAATTATCCTCATTACCTTTTATGTTTTGGACATAAGCTTGGAAGTTGACATGTCCATTAAAGAAGAAAGTCTTTAATCTTTGACCATTTGTCATTGATTACCAAAAGAGGTAATTGCAGATTTTTGTCTCTTGACAAACCATTATCTTCCAAAATCTTCATCAACCTTTCTTAATCACTTGTCATTTAGCTTATGGGAGTTTCTTGCCTTTTAGAACATTGTTACAACTTAAATGAACTAGTTTGAGTCTAGTTTGAACATAGTGATTCTTGTTACATCTTGACTAGACTTAGCTAATTACATTTTCATACAAATAATGATACATAAAATCAATGGGAGAGCAACTCTTTAATTGAGACTTTAATGACCATTATTAGTGTGTTTAAATGACACTATGATAAAGAGATATGATACTTGAGTGTTTTAGCCTAAATCAAGCTTAAAATGTCATTAGGTGTGATTAGTAAAAATTAACATCTTTTGGTTCAAAACTCTTTTGAGATCAAAAATGGCAACTATTATAAGTATGTTAAAAAAAGGTTTTGTAAATTATAGATGCCGGGAACTAGTCAAACTTTATTTGGTCAAGATTGGTAACAGAGAAAACTGCGGTCGGGCTGCGGTCGTCCGTGAGGTCAGCCATGGGTTTGCAGTTTTAGAAAAGCTTGAACTCGTTGATGCAGGACACACACGGTTGATGTCACGGTCGACCGTGGTGCAGCCTGTAGCATTTTTCCCAAGATGATTTCTTAAGTATTGGTCTTTTGCTAGAGATAGTTTAGGCTCATGAACTCATATCGTCCTACATATGACTTAACTACTTAGTTCTTGTGTGTAATCATCAAAACAAAGTGATTAACTTTTGAATATTATGCTTTGAATCTTAACCAACATTAACGTTTTTTTTTCTTCATATTTTGTGAAGTAACATTTAGCCCGATTTAGAGTTTAGAGTTTAGGGTTTGGTGTTTTGGGTTTAGTCCCTAAACCCCAAACCCCAAACCCTAAACCCTAAACTCTAAACCGTTCGTGTTAAAAACTCAATCTAAATCCTAAATCTAAACTCTAAACCCTAAATTTCTAAACCCTAATATCTAAACCCTATAAACCCTAATATCTAAACCCTCAACATACGGTCGAAAAACACGATAATTGTTATATATTACTTCTTCAAGCGTTTTTCCGCCAAAATAAAAATATTTATCACAAAGTGTCTTTATTAAATGTTCATATTTTCATCAATCTATAATGTTCGTGAACAAAGTTTTTTTTTTAAAAAAAATTGCTTCCTCCCACTTCCCCCCGATTGGTTACTTCCCCCTTTATCCTACCAATATATATATATATATATATATATATATATATATATATATATATATATATATATATATATATATATATATATATATATATATAGTATAATATAATATAATGCTTTAAAGTGTATATAATAGTGTGAGGTTAAAAAGTGGTGGTATGAAATTTGAAAACGAAACTTCGCTATAAAATAGACGATCTCGTGTATGCTTCCACTAACTAATGTCAATGATCATGCTGGTATTAAATGACATATATGGAGTATTTTACACCTTTTGTTAAGTGGTTACAATTATGCATTTTGAGATAATTATAATTCGTGCATGATAATATCTAGAAGTGCTTAGAGACTAAAAATATTACAAAGTCACTCACTTAGAATTTGAATTTATAATTATATATAAAGTGTTAACAAAAGTTTTAAAGTCGTTTTTATTTTATTTCACATTATACTAACAATACCAAAATAATTTCTAACATAACTTTGATTGATAAAATCTTGAATCTCAGTAAAAATAATAAAAAAACTTCTATGTGATCGTTCGGTATCGCTATATTTGCTAGCTTTTAGAATTATGTGAACGATACTGGGCAACGAAAATATTAAAACGTCATCGATATATTTACAACCGGATTTCTAATATCATTTATTCCTTCAATCGCCAAAACATTTGATGCTAATATCATTCATTCCTTCAATCGCACATAGTGCACCGATTTTCCCTAGAAATTCTACCTTTTCCTTCTCTTTTATTTTCTTATGAGCAGTCTGTTTATGCCTTAATTTGGCATTCAAAATGTCCCTAGCATCAACTACCTCTTTATACCTACAACCGTCCACAAAGTTATTGTTGTTAAAATGCCCCGGTTCACTCTGCTTGTTATCTACTGGGTTTTGAATGGGGTTTTGGGGCTTTTATTCCATGTTTTGTAGGCCCGAATCTGTAATCCACCAGCACTTATGTTGCAGAGTTTCTTTGCAAATTCTTCGATGTCATTGACATGTATCCCTTCATATGTTACCAAACCGGAACTTTTTCCCAATCTTAAGTCTTCTTTTTGGTGGGATGAAGATTTCCCTCAAAGTTTCATGATTGAATATTTTTCAAAGGTCTGTGACACTTCAATCTTCGGGGAAATTACGGATCATGAATGATGTGACCTAATTTTCACCTATCCTTGTCTTGTGATACCAGTAGTTTCCATTGCCTTGTTCCCTGATCCTCTCCGTTGTAGTTGACCACATTTCTCATTATCCTTGACGTCATTCCTCTTGCTCCCGCTTTTTCTCTCTCTCTCTCTCTCACTTTTTCTATTATAAATTATAATATTATTGTCTCAGTCTTATTATTATTACTCCATATTTCTTTGCCAATATATAATATGTATCTAATCTTTTTGTAAAACGAGTAGTTAAATTAGCCGGCTTGTAAGACCACTCCCAACCATGACGCCGTCATGGGCACTTACTCAGCGCCACATCAGCTTTCTCTCTCCTCTTTTCTCACCACTTCCTCCCATAACACTCCCATAACACACCATTGCCAACCATGACATACTTCCTCAATTTTTTTATTTACTTTATGTATTATTATTAAAACTAAGTTAGAGTTAAAAATCAATAATTTACCAATCAAATATATGAAATAATGATTAAAAACAAAAAAAAAAACAAAAATCAAAAGAAGACTACACGTATACTACTAGTATAGAACTCCCAATTTTTAGCAACTATCAATTTTGTAGTGGGTCCCATATAAATAAAAATATAAAATACAAAATTAAATAAATTACACCTACCAAACTCATCTTCAACCTCACCCCTTCCTCAACCTCACCCACCTTTTTTTAAACTTCCATTTTTCATGATATATAAATTTACAGCAAAAAAAAGGAAAAAAAAATGCACTGAAAATTGAAAAAACCACAAAACTTCGCCCTCACTCTCGTGGATATGAGGAAATTTTCCAGGGCGAGGAGCTTGAGTACGAGGGAGGGGGGAGCCATGGCGGTACAATGCCATCGGCGCCCTCGAGGAAGTGCAAGGAGGGCGGCCCGATGGCTCACCGTTGGGAGTGGTCTAAAGGGAATCGAAAATTTAAATCTAACTATAACGACCTAAAACAATTTTTAACAAATCCTACTAAAATACTCCGACATAATTAAATAAGCATATGGAATTTTCTATCTGTTGTGCGAAAAGGACAAGCAAACTGAACATTTAAATTCCATTCCATATACATCTTATCAGATACTATCAAATTTAGCTTTCCATTTCAGTTTTAATTTCAAAATTCAATTAATATATGTAGAGAAGATGACAAATTCCGCTCAGGAATAATATTATATATGCATCACATTTGGATAAAATATATTTTTTATTTGCTGTTGACGAAGCAGAAAGCTTTTAACCAGTTGACATTCTTTATACTTGTATATGTTTATCATCAAATTTATCTAATTATATACATAATCAAAGATGCAATCTTTTAAACTCGGAACTCAAAAGCACCATTTTTTACTGTATATTATATGAACTTATTTTTGAAAACATTATTCTTTCTTAAAAGCAACCTTAAACTTAATTACCAAACCTTCTTCAGTACTTCAGCTCTTAATTAAACTTTTGAGCTCCGAACGAGTTCTTTGGAACCGAACCTAAACCGAGTTTTTGTTGGATGTGAAGGATATCAAAACAAGTCGAAGGAAGTAATTCAAGAGGAGAGGATCGACGCGGCCTAACACTTGAAAAGAGCATCAGTTTGAAGAAAACGTATGTCCGGGTTTTGCCTTATAAGCGCGACGCTGCTAGTGTCTGACAGGTAGTTTCCATATTTATGTTTTTCTTTTTCTCCAAGGTGTTTTTGACCTATATGAGCATTCTATTGTAACTCTCATGTATATGCACGAATTATATCAACGAAATCTCTCTAGTTGGTCCGTGGATTAAAGTAATCGACATTCGATTACATATAACCACGTTAAATCTCACGTTCTTTAATCTTTTCATTATTATGCTTTCGTTTGTCGATTGTGGAAGGGTAATTATCCGTAATTACTCTATTGTTTAGGTCTTATAATTCTTACAGTTTTGTCACAATTTTTTATTCTATTCTACTCAACACGGAGAACGTTTTGTTCTATAGCCATCTTTCATTATCAACCGAATTTTTTATTTTTTACTTTTTTTTTTCATTATATTTCAATATATGTTCGATAAATAATACATACAAAAACCTATATACTTGTATTAGTCAAGCATATTCGCTTTTCATTCCGTATTTCCAATTTATCGGTAATAGGAAAGTACTCATATCATTGTCTAAACAAAACAATAAACACACCTTTGTTTGAGTTTTTATTTGAAAAAAAAAAAAATTGAATCAAAAAAATAATACCCAAGCTTTGCTTGAGTGGTATGAGGTGAGATTCAATATTTGAGGTACTGTCAAATAATGTTCGATTCTCACTTCAAGTGGGAGTTTTCAACCTTTGATAATACTGCCAACATCAATGCGTTTTGAGAAGGTCTTAGGGGTTTTTACAATCTTTGATGGTACTATCAACATCGTCGTGGATTGAGTTTCCTCCTAAAGTGTGTGGGTGGCATATGATCGCAAAGGTGGTTAAGTCTCATCTGAGTGGGCGATGCTGATATCACTGTTCGAAAAAAATAATAATAATTACCATGTAGTTTTTATTTTACAAAAAATTTACCCAAAAGAAAAAATTATGTGTTCATGACTTTTCTACGGAGAGAAAAAAAAGTGAAATGATAAATAATGATATACTAGTGAAATGACCCGTGGAACCACGAATTTGTTTAAACGAAACAGTTTAATGATATGTAATAGGTATTAAGTGAACGTAAATGCTAAAGTCATTTAGTTTAATGACCTGTGGAACCACAGATTCCGACTAAGAAACTTATCATTGTTTTTACAAACATATTGATATACTTAACTTGATCAGAATAAATGAACTACCTTTATTCTCCCACCACTTTCTTTCAATTTTCATCACAATTATTATTTTTCTTGTCATAAAAGTTACATTACAACATTTTATTGATACACGTATTTTGCATATATATGTAACGTAATTAATTCCGTAAAAAGAACAATATTTGAATAATAATAATATAATAATAATCAAGTTTACTCTTAAGTATTTATATTTTTTAATAATAATTATTAGTAATAACAAATGCCTCTTTAATTTTTTTTAAAACTGAAATTCAATTATTTTATGATGGTTGTACAATATGCTTCAAAGTTTGTACATGTGATTTTATCCAACCTAGCCATTCACCTTGGGGCGCTCCGATTTTGTTTGTTAAAAAGAAAGACGGATCCCTACGAATGTGCATTGATTATCGTGAACTAAATAAATTGACGGTTAAGAACCGATATCCTCTTCCTCGCATCGATGACCTCTTTGATCAACTACAGGGGTCTTGTGTATATTCGAAAATCGATCTCCGCTCGGGTTATCATCAATTAAGGGTTAAGGGGGAAGATGTCTCCAAAACCGCTTTCCGGACTCGTTATGGTAGTTATGAATTCCTCGTCATGCCATTTGGTCTCACTAACGCCCCGGCGGTGTTCATGGATCTTATGAACCGCGTGTGCAAACCGTATCTCGATAAATTCGTTATTGTGTTCATCGATGATATATTGATCTATTCTAAAAATGAAGAAGAGCACGAACAACATCTCCGACTTGTGCTTGAACTCTTGAGACAAGAACGACTTTATGCCAAATTCTCCAAGTGTGAATTTTGGTTGAAGGAAGTTCAATTTCTTGGTCATGTTGTAAGTGATCAAGGTATTAAAGTCGATCCCACGAAAATCGAAGCCATTAGTAAATGGGAGACTCCTACTACTCCTACTCACATTCGTCAATTCTTGGGTCTCGCCGGGTACTATCGTAGATTCATCGAAAACTTCTCTTTGGTTGCACGTCCTCTAACCGCATTAACTCACAAGGGAAAGAAATTCATTTGGGCGACCGAACATGAATCCGCATTCCAAATCTTGAAAACGAAGCTAACCACCGCTCCTATCTTGTCACTTCCCGAAGGCAATGATGATTTTGTTGTATATTGCGATGCCTCGAAACATGGTTTTGGGTGTGTATTGATGCAACGAACGAAAGTCATTGCTTATGCTTCTCGACAACTCAAAATTCATGAACGAAACTACACGACGCATGATCTCGAACTCGGAGCCGTTGTCTTTGCACTTAAAATGTGGAGACACTATCTTTATGGAACCAAGAGTACTATCTTTACCGACCACAAAAGTCTCCAACACATTTTCGATCAAAAGCAACTAAACATGAGACAACGACGGTGGATTGAAACTTTGAACGATTACGATTGCGAGCTTCGTTACCATCCCGGGAAGGCAAACGTAGTAGCCGATGCCTTAAGTCGAAAAGAAAGAGCGGTGCCTCTTCGTGTCCGAGCTTTAAACATCACCATTCACACCAACCTCAATAGTCAAATTCGTGTAGCCCAAGATGAGGCCCTCAAGGATGAAAACCTTTCACACGAGCTCTTGAACATTCTCGTCTCTCGATTCGAAATTAGGGAGACCGGACTCCGATATTACGCTGGAAGGATTTGGGTGCCTAGTTATGGGGACCTACGAAGCCTTATTTTAGATGAAGCCCATAAGTCACGATACTCGATTCACCCCGGTGCCAATAAGATGTACCACGACCTTAAACAACTATATTGGTGGCCGAACATCAAAAGGGACGTAGCTACTTATGTTTCCAAGTGTTTGACATGTTCCAAAGTCAAAGCCGAACACCAAAGACCGTCCGGACTACTTCAACAACCCGAGATCCCGCAATGGAAGTGGGAAAGAATAACGATGGATTTTATCACCAAACTACCAAAAACGACGGGCGGTTATGATACCATTTGGGTTATTGTTGACCGTCTCACCAAATCTGCACACTTCCTTGCCATGAAAGAAACGGACAAAATGGAGAAACTTGCACAACTTTACATTAAGGAGATCGTAGCCCGACACGGTGTACCTTTATCGATTATCTCCGACCGAGATGGCCGTTTCGTTTCTAGATTTTGACGTACATTGCAAGAAGCGTTGGGAACGCGTTTAGACATGAGCACCGCATATCATCCTCAAACCGATGGACAAAGCGAACGTACAATCCAAACCTTGGAAGACATGTTACGAGCTTGCGTGGTTGATTTCGGAAAAGCTTGGGACAAGCACTTACCTCTCGCCGAGTTCTCTTATAACAATAGTTATCACGCGAGTATTAAAGCCGCACCTTTTGAAGCGCTATATGGCCGAAAATGTCGTTCACCTCTTTGTTGGGCCGAGGTAGGCGACGTGCAAATCACCGGACCCGAACTCATTCACGAAACCACCGAGAAAATCGTTCAAATCCGAGATAGGCTTAGGACGGCCCGAAGTCGTCAAAAGAGCTATACCGACAAACGACGCAACGATCTTGAATTTCAAGTCGGTGACCGAGTAATGTTAAAGGTCGCACCTTGGAAGGGTGTAATCCGTTTTGGGAAACGCGGGAAGCTAAATCCGCGGTATATTGGTCCTTTCGAAATCTTGGAGCGTATTGGAACCGTTGCTTATCGTTTAGATCTTCCGCCTCAACTGAGTTCCGTTCATCCTACCTTCCATGTATCTAACTTGAAAAAGTGTCTTGCCGAACCCGATATCGTCATTCCTCTCGAGGAACTTACTATTGATGACAAACTTCATTTTGTGGAGGAACCGGTTGAAATTGTGGACACCTTCGTCAAGAAATTGAAACAAAGTCGAATCCCGATTGTTAAAGTCCGTTGGAACGCCAAAAGAGGACCCGAGTTTACTTGGGAAAGACAAGATCAAATGCAAAGGAAGTATCCTCATCTATTCGTGAATTCAGAAACGCAAGATCTCGAGGAAGAAACAACGACTACTACGCCTACTTAAATTTCGGGACGAAATTTCTTTTAAGGAGTAGGTAATGTAACATCCCGCCTTTTTCCGTCTACTTTTCCGTTATACTAATTTAAACTCCGTTATATGTTTATAACATCTTCCGTTGATACGCGTTTTAAATTATCTCGTTTAGGTAATTCACGCACCCGAACGAAAGTTGAGGGACTAAACTTGACAAGGGATCAAAACCTTGACTAGGTCAAAGGGTCAAACCCCTTTCACTCATTCATTATCATCTCCATCTCTCTCTCTTTCTCTCTAGCAAGAACACACACACCATTTTCAAATTCATTCAATCATCATCTAAATTCGATCTAGGAGGCTTACAACAAAATAAATTACATATTCGTGATCCTCTCTTCATCCTCTTCATTTTGGTACCAACTTCATCTCGTTTGGGTAACATTTCTAAAACTCTAGATTTCTCTAAATTCGTGTTTTTGACTTGAAATGGTGTTAGTTAGTGTCTATGGCTCATTGTGATGTCGTGTGTGTAATTTATATGCTCGATCTCGTTGTTTTAGTGTAACTAGCATGAACTTGAATTTTGGTGTGTTGTTCTTGAATTTTGGATGATCATATGTTGTTAGATGTTAAAAGTTCATGTTTTAATTGTGTTCCTAGTATCACTAGCTTCAAATTGATGTGTAGGTTGCTTGAGAAAACTCCATAAACTTGATTAGTGATTTTTGGTGGAATTGAGCTAGGGTTTAATGAACTTGAAATGATTATTTGATGCATTGATTGCCATGATTTGTTGTTAGTAAGTTGTTAGTTGTATTGTATGCTCAATTACCTACAAAATGACATGTCATATGTATGCATTGAATGCCTAAATCATTAAATGTGCATTGGTGAGTTTGAAGCATTAATGTGTGCATTGAATGATCACTTGGTTTGAAAACTCGGTTGTTACAAATGAGGTTTTTGATTGATGAATTGTGTTTAGTTGCATTCTACGTCAAAAGAGCTTTCCAACGATATAAGGTGCGAGTCCTAAGTGTTAGCGGTTTGTGTTTTATGCACAAAAAGGTTTTGGATTGAGACTTGAACATTTGGGACTGGCCAGGCACCAGCACCCGGCCTTTGCCGCGGCGCGGCCCTTTCATGTCGCGGCGCGACATATAAGGGGGTCAGGTTCTGACCTCCATGTCCAAAATACGAAAAATGTTTGGCATACTACGGACCTCCGATTCACATGAGACTTGTTCTAACATGCTTATATATGAATAAAAACCTCAGAAAAATAGTTCGGAACCCGACCCGAACGTGTTGACTTTCGTTGACTTTCACCGACCAAAGTTTGACTTTTAATCAAACTTAACCAAATATTTGTGCAATCGTTCTAACATGTTTTTATACTTGTACCTTGCATGAAACATGACAATTTGATTCACATGCTATTATGATCGAGTCTTAACGAGCCATAGGACTAATTGAACATCTTTGACCTATCGTGTTTACCGTTATTGATACAACCTATTGTTTAGGTCAAGACTAGCATTGTTCTTTGCACACGTTTACTTGTTGAAGTACTTTACTACTCGTGCACTCAAGGTGAGATCATAGTCCCACTTTTACTCTTTTTGAACTTACATTTGGGATGAGAAAACATAAACATTTCTTTACTAAGTGAACACAAGTACAGGAAAACAAACATTCTACATACGAGTTTAGAACAAAATCCTCAATTCGATTATCATTAGTTACACTTGCCGGGTGTAAGCGAGAACTTATGTTGTATGGATCCATATGGGTTTGACAAACCCTCATTCAAACGGTTCGCTACCGTTTACGAATGAAATATATTTTCGAGAAACAGTGTATGTTCTAGCACTAAGTGATGGGGTTCAATGGAAGGAAATGTTAAGCATTGATAATTGGGTGCTCGTGAAACAAACTTTTGGAATGTATTACTATTATTTCATTGATGCAATTCTTGTGATTCACTTGTACTTACTTACTTAAACCTATAATTTCACCAACGTTTTCGTTGACAGATTTCTATGTTTTTCTCAGGTCCTTGAACGATACATGATACATGCTTCCGCTCATTATTTTGATACTTGCATCGGATGTCGAGTATATATGCATACATGGAGCGTCTTTTGACTACTTTTAAATTGTGTCGCATAAGTTTCATTTGTACTTAAAACTTTGTATCGTAACTTGTGGTGGAACTATTCCCGTAAACTTTGAACAATCTTTACATTTAAAATGAATGCGACATATCTTTTGGTCAAACGTTGTTTTAAAGACTTATGACCACGTAACGGGACCTAAGTAGACGGCGCCGTCAAACATGATTTGGTCGGGTCGCTACACATGGGGTATTTTGTAAAAGTTTGTACAATTTGTTTTAAAGTTTATACATATAATTATGAGGGTGTTTTATCATAAGGTTGTACATAATGTTTCAAAAATTATACATATGATCATGGAGCTGTTTTACCATAAAGTTGTACATAATGTTTCAAATATTGTACATATGATTACGAGAGTATTTTATCATATATTATACAATTAACATGTTAATATTTTTACTAAAAATAATTAATTATTTTAATGACATTATTATGAGGCTTAGATATTTTTTCTTTAATTTTAAATTTTTTTAAATTTGAATATTTCTTATTTATGACGTCATTATTTTAGAGATTTATATGATTTTTTTTTTTTTTTTTTTCAATCTTTCACTTCAAATTGTAAGAAATCATATTTCTTTCCTTTTATTTATCTTCATTTTTTTCTTCTTCTTTTCTTTCATGACAAAATTCAAGAACAATCTGATCTCACATGCGTTTTAAGGCATTGTGCACTTTGTCAAGTACTATATCATTTTCCGTTCAAGAATTTAAGGTATATATATATATATTATCGTATAGCAGAAAACGTTTCAGTCAGTATTAACTTTATTATCTAGTCAAACTCTCAAATTTAAATGAATTACATTATACAACATTACATTACATTACATTACATTACAGTATATATTAAAGTTGAAGTAATTTAATATTCCAAAGAGAAGTATTAAGCAAAGCTAGTATTATCCACTGCCTTGTGAACACTTTCATATAAGGGGGATGATTCTCACATACTGTTTTTTGATCCTCACACACCAATTTACTTGAACTCCTCCCTAATAATAGGGTAAAAGGGTGTGTAAGGATCAAAAAACAGTGTGTGAGAATCATCCCCCTTCATATAAGCATAATCCCATTCTTATAAAATACATTAATATAATATAATAATAATGAATATATAATTAATAAAAGGGGGATGATTCTCACACACACTTTTTTGATCCTCACACACTTATTTTAACCTTTTACTCTTCTAATAATACTCAATTGGTGTGTGAGGATTAAAAAAGTGTGTGTGAGAATCATCTCCCTTAATAAAATAATGAATATATAAAAATAAAATAATGAATATATAATTAATATTTAATAAATAATTAATTAATAATTACTATATTTAATTAATAATTTTTAAATTATATAATAATTAAAAATTATTTACAAACTGAGATAAAATATGGTATTTCAATCGATGTTTGGACCGGATTGCTTTTCAAACTTCAATAAAACTATCATTAAATCTCTCTTTAATACAAATTTCTGAGTGGTCAATTCATATTAAACTCACAAAACCAAATTCCTTTTATCACCATCTAGAGATCTCAATCCTCTTTCTCCAATATCCAATTTTATGTTAAACCCCAGATCAAAATTCAATACCTTTTCAATTCAAATTCAATATCCCATCATAAAGTTTCAATCTTTAATAAAAAAAAGTACTTAATTTTATAAATTTGCAAACAAGCCTTACAAAATGGGTGTTTGCAGCTCCAAACCCTCTGCAAAAACCAAACTTTCCGGTCACCGGAGATCAAATATTCCGGTAGAAGAGGGTAATGAGCGACACCCAGATGAAAATGTCAATAAAAAAGATGAAATTGAAGCTGTAAAAAAAACACCATTGTTTCCATTTTACAGTCCAAGTCCAGCTCACTTCCTTTTTTCAAAGAAATCATCTCCGGCGCCAAATGGGGGGTCTAATTCAACAACACCCAGAAGGTTTTTTAAACGGCCGCCGTCGCCGGCGAAGCACATTAAGGCGTTGGCACGGCGGCGTAGCTCCGTTAAGCCAAACACGGCGGCGATACCGGAAGTTGATGAGGTGGATAGGAATATGGGGTTAGATAAAAGTTTTGGTTTTTCAAAGAATTTTGGGAGTAAATATGAAATTGGTGAAGAAGTAGGAAGAGGGCATTTTGGGAATACATGCAAAGCTAAATTCAAGAAAGGGGAATTTAAAGGTCAGACTGTTGCAGTAAAAATTATTCCAAAGTCAAAGGTTTGATTTCTTTTCTTTAATTCAAGTTTTAATTTTTAATAATTGATATGTGAATTGGTGTCTAGCTTGGATTAAATGGGTGATCTGATGGATTATACTTAGATCTGAAATTGAGTTTGAATATGCTCTTATGGATATTGAAATTTGATACTGTTACTGTATGGTTAACATAATGTAATTTGATTTTAGTTATTGAAAAGTGCTAATGTGCTATTATATTTATATCTACTCTATAATATATAATTATTATAATAGATACATAAATTGATAATTCTCCTTAGTAATGGTATCATAGAACTTGAAACAAGTCTAAACTATTAATTACTGTTTTTAATCTTACTTGCAGTGGTATATAATCATTGTAATTGTAATTGTAATTGTAATTGTAATTGTAATTATAATCGAATGTATTGTTTTCAGAGTACTGATGTATTTAAAGAAAATACATCCCATTAGTATAAATTTTAATTTTAATATATGGTTTTGACATGTAGTTTCATAACTTTGTTGAAGCATACAGAAAGAATCTTATAGTTTGGTCAACCAAACAAAAGAAATATTTAGTGGGCGGCTGGGCGTAAATCACTGATAATGGAATATAAGTAATTTTGACTTTTGAAGTTTGAGAGAAAAAGGAATGTTGCAATTTTTATAGATCATTGGATCTTTTGACTAAATTCTGCATACTTTCATTTGCACTATGGCATTTCAAGTATTTGATTTGAAGTTTATTTTTTTCGCCATAGATGACAACCGCCATAGCGATTGAGGATGTGAGACGGGAGGTAAAGATATTAAAAGCTTTGTCGGGACATGAAAACTTGGTGAAATTTTATGATTCGTATGAAGATCACGATAATGTCTATGTTGTTATGGAGTAAGTGGTGAAGTTAAGATATAATCCCACATTTCATTTTTATTTTTGTGTACTTCAATTCGTCTTATGGTTTACTTATTGTTAAACTGCATATTCTTTAGGTTATGTGAAGGAGGTGAGCTCTTAGATAGAATCCTTGCAAGGTATTATGTCACTTAAGTAACTTCTTTTTTTTTTTTTTTTTTTTTTTTTGCATTTACGTTATCCTGCAACAAGTAATTTTTAAAGTTATTTAACGTGGAGTTTTTTATTTTATTTTTTATTTGTTTGTTTGTAGAGGTGGGAAATACACAGAAGACGATGCGAAGATTGTGTTGATACAAATATTAAATGTCGTTTCATTTTGTCATCTTCAAGGTGTGGTGCACCGTGACCTGAAGCCCGAGGTGAGATATTTTGTTGATCCAAGTAAAAATCATTATTTTTTGCAACTCGGGTAATATTATAACTAATGGCTAGATGAACAAATATTGCAAAATGGGTGATGATCCGTACACCATCAAAATTATCCATACACCACTAAACATACATTATAATGTTGTATTGTACAACACTACAACCCTATAAAGCTGTTTTGGTACTGTATGGATAAATTTTGATGGTGTACGGATCACTGCTTGTAAATTTGTTGGGTAACTACAATTTATTGCGATTTTCATATTGATAACAAATAACAAATAATAGTTCCTTTCCATAAATGACCTTTTAACGACTTTTTGTTTTTGGATCAGAATTTTCTTTTTGCATCCAACGATGACAACTCACAACTTAAAGCCATAGATTTCGGCTTGTCAGACTTTGTAAAGCCAGGTACTTCCTATTATTATTATTTATATGTAACTATAAGTGTGTATATATATATATATATATATATATATATATATATATATATATATATATATATATATATAACTTCCTATCTCTCATTATCTCTATTTCTGATTTCGTAAATATAAATAAATTTTGTAGACGAAAAGCTTAATGACATTGTGGGAAGTGCATATTATGTGGCGCCTGAAGTTTTACATAGATCATATAGCACCGAGGCTGATGTATGGAGTATTGGTGTTATAGCGTATATTCTTTTATGTGGCAGTCGACCCTTTTGGGCCCGCACTGAATCCGGGATTTTTCGAGCCGTTTTAAAAGCTCATCCAAG
The DNA here is from genome assembly GCF_046630445.1 of Rutidosis leptorrhynchoides. Lineage (NCBI taxonomy): Eukaryota > Viridiplantae > Streptophyta > Magnoliopsida > Asterales > Asteraceae > Rutidosis > Rutidosis leptorrhynchoides. The sequence goes on from NC_092337.1 coordinate 119,383,933, forward strand.
TTTTGATGAAGTACCTTGGCCTACGTTATCCGATGAGGCTAAAGATTTTGTTAAAAGATTGTTGAATAAGGATCCTCGGAAACGAATGACCGCTGCTCAGGCTTTGAGTATGTGTTTTGACCTTGTTGACTTTTTAGGCCAGAAAAATCATATAATTTACAAATTTTTTTAGCTCTAGGTAAACTAAAGCGGTAACCAATCAAATGTTGATGTTACCTGCTTACATGTTGGTACCTTTTGACTTTGTTGACTTTTTTGATGTGACATTGGAAACCGGTTATCTTGGATAATTATTGGATAATTACTTTGCGTTACAATTTTTGAAACCTCAAATGGTTTTATTTGGATTTAAACGAGTTGGTTACTCAGATAAGACCACTTACTTTCTTCTGCGGTTAGCCCGTTTTGATGATATACTAATATGCATAGTTGTAAAAATTGCCCGAGTCGGCTGACACGTCGGTTTGGGGTCTAACCCGTCCCGTTTCGCCCAAATACTCCTAAAAAGTCGGTCAACCCTAAACATTTAGGTCAAAATCGAGTTGAAGTTGGGATGAGTCAGTCTGAGTCGGGTCACAGTCAAAGTTGGTCAAAATTTTAATACTTTTTAAAATTAGATTTTTGCCCTATAAAAATATTTATATTTTATGTTTGATATATTTTATGTGTAATATATATAAGATTAATTTATATTATTTATTTCTAAAAGTCAATGTTGGTCAACACCTGACTCGTCCCGGACTCATCCCTCCAAGGTCCTGACTGACTCGTCCCCGACTTTTGCAACTTGCAGGTCATCCATGGCTTAGAAATACTCACGATGTAAAAGTACCACTTGACATCTCAATTTTGAAACACATGAAGGGTTATATGCGTTCATCTCCTCTTCGTAAAGCTGCTATACGGGTATGTCATTTTAAAGTTCTTGTATATCCTTATTATCTTGTTTCAAATTATAAAAGGAGGTGGCAAGATAAGCGGGTCGGGAGGTTTGTGTAACATGTCAAAATGGGTAGGATGGGTTAGTTCCATTTTTGAAGTTCTTGAATGATAATCAATAATCAATAAATATAATTATGAAAACTATATATTCATTACAGTATCCTAAATTTGTAAATAAAGTGGTGAACGAGTTTATTTGCTTAATAAATGACTTTCAGTCCAGTTGACCCGTTTAACCCATTTGACTTTCTTGAATGAAGTAACTTAATTTTAGTCGTGTTACATTAATTTGCAGACATTAGTGAAGACGCTGACAACAGATGACTTGTTTTTCCTAAAGCAACAGTTTTCTTTATTAGAACCGAGCAAAAACGGATCTATAAGCATGGAGAATATCAAAGTGGTTAGTAACCAACAAAACAAATTCAAAAACTTTATTTTATTTCAAATGTCAATTTTTACTTTTTAAACCTGGTCAGGCCTTGATGAAGCATGCTACAGATGCAATGAAAGAGTCACGCGTTCAAGATTTTTTAACATCGGTACTATCCTTAAAAACTTCTAACAAAATGTTATTCGATTATTACCTATTATTGTGTCTTGAATTTTTATATGATTGTAACATTTTTTTTTTTTTTTTTTATATACAGCTTAATGCACTTCAATACAGAAGAATGGAGTTTGATGAATTTTGTGCAGCTTCGTTAAGTGTTCATCAACTTGAAGCTCATGATAGATGGGAACAACATGCACGTGTCGCGTATGAATTATTTGATAAAGATGGGAACCGAGCCATCATGATCGATGAACTAGCTTCTGTAAGTTTAACTTATGTAATAATTTTGATTAACTTTTTATGCAATTTGTGTTACATTATGATGAGTGTTGCAGAACTCCGAATTACTCTGCGAGTACTCGGTTTTTGCAACTCGGGAGTACCTGGCGAGAACTCTGTCAAACTCGGTCAAACTCGGTCAAAAATCAGCCAAACCCGGAATTACTCGGTAAATTGGTCAAAGTCAAACTTGGTCAACATCTGAGTAGCCCCCGAGTTGGCGTGTACTCCCTAAAAAGTCCCGACTGAGTACTCCTCGAGTAGCGATTTTTGTAAACCTTGATTATGACCCAAATTGACCCAATTAGAGGCGATTTTTAAAATCTTAAATCATGATCCGAATAATCTTGTTTTTCTATCAAAGTTTTCACCTTTCTCACAGAATCAATAATTCAAAACGGGATTCCTTTTTCTTGAACATTTAATAATCATTTTTTGCAATTTTTAGGAACTTGGTCTTGGCCCGTCAGTTTCCGTTCATTCTGTATTGCACGACTGGATCAGACACACCGATGGAAAGCTCAGTTTTCTCGGTTTTATCAAATTATTGCGTGGTGTGTCCAGTCGAACTTTTGCCAAAGCTCGTTGACACACTAGCCGTAATGTATAATAGTGGGACCGGGCTGTGTAACGATGAAGTTGTAAGAGAAGATCCAACCAAATTTGGTGTCTCTTATCTTCTCAATGTAAATCTATAAAATTTAGTTTCGGTTTGGATTTGAAAGTGAGAGTAGTGTATTTATTTTGACCTTTTTTTTTGGACAAGAAAACCAAGCAGAATATGTATGGAATTAGAGTGTATCGTCAACAGATTTGTGTTCTGATTCAAAAATTCATTCATCTGTTCAAATAATACCACCACATCAGCTACTCGTTTATAGTTCTCGATTGGCACACTACGAAAGTATTTATGTTTAACTTCAATCTTAGAACATTTTGATAAGGGTGATAGATTCGTACATTGTCACTTTTCATTAGTATATTACTAATCATATTTTGTTTTATATATATATATATATATATATATATATATATATATATATATATATATATATATATATATATGCAAGATCAATGGGGAAGTAACCAATCGGAGGGAAGTAAAAATTTTTTTTTTTTTCGTTTTTTTGAATTTTTTTTTTCGGCATCAAGATCACACGAAAATATGAACATTTAGAAGAGACACTTCGTGATGAATGTTATTATTTAGGCGGAAAAACGATCGACAAAAATAACATTCAAGATAATATTGTTTGTGAAGAATATGAACGTTTTTTTTCTTCATGTTTTGTGAAGTAAAATTTAACCCGATTTAGAGTTTAGGGTTTAGGGTTTGGTGTTTTGGGTTTATGAACCCAAAACACCAAACCCTAAACCCTAAACTCTAAACCGTTCGTGTTAAAAACTCAATCTAAATCCTAAATCTAAACCCTAAACCCTAAATTTCTAAACCCTAATATCTAAACCCTATAAACCCTAATATCTAAACCCCAATAGCCAAAACCTCAAAATACGCTCGAAAAACACGATAATTGTTATATATATTACTTCTTCGAGCGTTTTCCCGCCAAAATAAAAACATTTATCATAAAGTGTCTCTACTAAATGTTCATATTTTCATCTCATCTATAATGTTCGTGAACAAAGTTTTTTCAAAAAACGAAAAAAAAAGTTTTTGCTTCCCCTCGCTTCCCTCCGAATGGTTACTTCCCTCTTGATCCTACCACTATATATATATATATATATATATATATATATATATGTGTGTGTGTGTGTGTGTGTGTGTGTGTGTTTGTATATATATATATATATATACACATATAGGTGTAGGATCAATGGGGAAGTAACCAATCGGGGGAAAGCGGGGGGAAGCAAATTTTTTTTTTTTTCGTTTTTTGAAAAAACTTTGTTCACGAACATTATAGATTGGATGAAAATATGAACATTTAGAAGAAACACTTCGTGATGAATGTTATTATTTTGGCGGAAAAGGGATCTACAAAAATAACATTCAAGATAATATTGTTCGTGAAGAATGTTAACGTTTTTTTCTCTCCATGTTTTGTGAAGTAAAATTTAGCCCGATTTAGAGTTTAGGGTTTAGGGTTTAGGGTTTATTTCATAAACCCAAAACACCAAACCCTAAACTCTAAACTCTAAACCGTTCGTGTTAAAAACTCAATCTAAATCAAAAATTTAAACCCTAAATCTAAACCCTAAACCCTAAATTTCTAAACCCTAATATCTAAACCCTAATATCTAAAATCTCAACATACGCTCGAAAAACACGATAATTGTTATATATTACTTCTTCGAGCGTTTTTCCGCCAAAATAAAAACATTTATCACAAAGTGTCTTTGTTAAATGTTCATATTTTCATCCAATCTAAAATGTTCGTGAACAAAGTTTTTTCAAAAAAAAAAAAAAAAAAAATTTTTTACTTCCCCCCGTTTCCCCCCGATTGGATATTTCCCTCTTGATCCTACCACTATATATATATATATATATATATATATATATATATATATATATATATATATATATATATATATATATTGTTATTGTTATACACTACAAAATGGAAAATTGGTTAAAATCTCCTCATAATTGTAGAAATGCCCTTTGACCATCACGCATAGTGCGTGATGGCTTGTGCATGGTGAGTGTTACTAAGATAAATACTTAGACAACCTATTTTACAAGAATCATGCGTGTTGCGCCACAAATTTGAATGGTCGCATCTTTTGATTTCTTACTCCGATTTTGTCACTTTTTTTTTTTTTTTTTTTTTTGAAATCATGTACTTTCTCAAGTTCTATCCGTTAGAAAGTTGCTGAAATGACGGAAATAATTTTGAAATGAGACTTCACATTGCGATGTATGTCAACATAGAAAATGATTGATTTCCGAAATGTGTAGTTTATTCAAATTGATTGAAGGGTTTCATGTACTTTTAGTCAAAACACTGGTGATAAATTTAATAAATTACAAATTAGAATGTTCTATAGCAAGTTATGAGCAGTCAAAATTAAAGGCCTTCGAGACCGAATTTCAAAAAAATTTTGGACAAACCGCCTACGGTTGTTTGCCAGCGAATAGATCTCGGGAAAACACAAGATTTTTTAAAAAAAGGATGACTAAATCGTAGCTACGAATCTAATACGATCATTCAAAGTTTTGGTGCAACTCACACCACTTACCAAGCTCGTTGACACGCTGGCCGTAATGGATAATTATGGGATCGGGCTTTGTGTAATGATGAAGTTGTAAGAGAAAATCCAACCAAATTTGGTGTCTCTTATCTTTTAAATGTAAATCTATAAAATTTAGTTTCGGTTTGGAATTGAAGGTGAGAGTAGTGTATTTATTTTGACCTGATTTTGTTGTTGTTTGGGCAAGAAAACCAAGCAGAACATGTATGCAATAAGTAGTGTTGTATCATCATCATATGATTTATGTTCTGATTCAAAAATTCTCAAGTGATACAACCAGATCAGGTACTTGTTTATAGTTCTCGATTAGCACATTACCAAAGTTTTTATTTTTAACTTCAATCTTAGAACATTTTGGTAAGGGTGATAGATTCCGTACATGGTCACTTTTCATTAGTATATCACTAATCATAATTTATTGTAGAGTATGAAATATAAAGTATAACATTGGTTATATTTTTATCGTTATTGTTATTCTTATAAGCTATATTATAAAATAAATGGAAATTAGTTAAAATCTCCTCTTTTATTAAAGTGTGTAATAATATGCCTTTAAAAAATTATAATTGTTAAAATGCCTTCTGATAAAGCACTAGTGCTGGTTGGCTGATGGCCAGTGGCGGATCTAGGAAATTTTTTCACCTGGGGCGAAATTTTTTTCTAAAACGTAGAGATTTTTTTTGGCAAAATATGGAAGTTTTGGGGAAAAATATAGAGTTTTTTGAACAAAATTTAGAGATTTTTGAGCAAAATACGAAGGTTTTGGGGCAATATATGAAAGTTTTGGGACAAAATATGAAGGGTTTGGGAAAAAAAATTCCATCGGGGTCAAAATCGAAAAATCGAACAAATTTACACTAAAAATTGCAAATCCACTGGAGGTGGGCGCCCCACCCTGACCCTTCATAGGTCCGTCCCTGCTGATGGCCTGTGTGTGGTGGGTGTTACTAAGATAATCACCGAGACAATCTATTTTCCAAGCATCATGCACTGTTGTTGTGTGTTGCGCCAAAAATTTGAATGGTCGCATCTTTTGATTTATTACTACAATTTTGTCACTGGTTTTTTTTTATAATCATGTATTTTTCGAGATTTATCATTTAGAAAATTCTTGAAGTGACGGACATAATTTTGAAATTAGATTTCATATTGCGATTTATGTCAACGTAGAAAAAGTTCGATTTGCGAAATGTGTTGTTTATTCAAATTGATTGAGGAGTTTCGCGTACTTTCAGTCCACATTAGTGATAAATTTAATGAATTACAAATTACAATGTTCTATAGCAAGTTAGGAGTAGTTAAAATCAACAAAAAATCAAAATAAAGGCCTTCGAGACAGAATTTCAAAAAGTTTTAGGGAACAAACAGCCTACGATTTTTTTGCCAACGAATATATATCAAAAAATAAAAGATTTAAAGAAAGCTGCGACTAAGTCGTAGCTACGGATCTAATATGACCATTCAAAGTTTTGGTGCAACTCACACCACGTTCGAAGCTCGTGTTTGGTGCGTATTGTGATGAAAATTGGTTGTCTTGCTGAATATCTCGGTAACACACACCACAGCACGGTGTATGATGCGTGAGAGAGTATTTTGCAATTACGATTTTAGTACATACTCTGTTAAGCACTTTGAAAAATGAGAGCATTTTAACCAATTTCGCTAAAATAAAACATATTGTGAGGGATTTAGGCCTTGTACTGTTGTAGGTTGAAGCCCAAACTAAAAGTGGGCTGACATTTACATTTTCTTCCATTTGTTCCAGCAAAATGATTTACCAAATGGATTATTGAAATGTCCCGTTCTTATTGATTAAAAACGTTCCATATTAATTGATTTCGTTGCGAGGTTTTGACCTCTATATGAGACGTTTTTCAAAGACTGCATTCATTTTAAAACAAACCATAACCTTTATTTCATAAATAAAGGTTTAAAAAGCTTTATGTAGATTATCAAATAATGATAATCTAAAATATCCTGTTTACACACGACCATTACATAATGGTTTACAATACAAATATGTTACATCAAAATCAGTTTCTTGAATGCAGTTTTTACACAATATCATACAAACATGGACTCCAAATCTTGTCCTTATTTTAGTATGCAACAGCGGAAGCTCTTAGTATTCACCTGAGAATAAACATGCTTTAAACGTCAACAAAAATGTTGGTGAGTTATAAGTTTAAGCTATATATATCAAATCGTAACAATAGACCACAAGATTTCATATTTCAATACACATCCCATACATAGAGATAAAAATCATTCATATGGTGAACACCTGGTAACCGACATTAACAAGATGCATATATATAAGAATATCCCCATCATTCCGGGACACCCTTCGGATATGATATAAATTTCGAAGTACTAAAGCATCCGGTACTTTGGATGGGGTTTGTTAGGCCCAATAGATCTATCTTTAGAGTTCGCGTCAATTAGGGTTTCTGTTCCCTAATTCTTAGATTACCAGACTATATAAAAAGGGGCATATTCGATTTCGATAATTCAACCATAGAATGTAGTTTCACGTACTTGTGTCTATTTTGTAAATCATTTATAAAACCTGCATGTATTCTCATCCCAAAAATATTAGATTTTAAAAGTGGGACTATAACTCACTTTCACAGATTTTTACTTCGTCGGGAAGTAAGACTTGGCCACTGGTTGATTCACGAACCTATAACAATATATACATATATATCAAAGTATGTTTAAAATATATTTACAACACTTTTAATATATTTTGATGTTTTAAGTTTATTAAGTCAGCTGTCCTCGTTAGTAACCTACAACTGGTTGTCCACAGTTAGATGTACAGAAATAAATCGATAAATATTATCTTGAATCAATCCACGACCCAGTGTATATGTATCTCAGTATTGATCACAACTCAAACTATATATATTTTGGAATCAACCTCAACCCTGTATAGCTAACTCCAACATTCACATATAGAGTGTCTATGGTTGTTCTGAAATATATATAGATGTGTCGACATGATAGGTCGAAATATTGTATACGTGTCTATGGTATCTCAAGATTACATAATATACAATACAAGTTGATTAAGTTATGGTTGGAATAGATTTGTTACCAATTTTCACGTAGCTAAAATGAGAAAAATTATTCAATCTTCTTTTACCCATAACTTCTTCATTTTAAATCCGTTTTGAGTGAATCAAATTGCTATGGTTTCATATTGAACTCTATTTTATGAATCTAAACAGAAAAGTATAGGTTTATAGTCGGAAAAAATAAGTTACAAGTCGTTTTTGTAAAGGTAGTCATTTCAGTCGAAAGAACGACGTCTAGATGACCATTTTAGAAAACATACTTCTACTTTGAGTTTAACCATAATTTTTGGATATAGTTTCATGTTCATAATAAAAATCATTTTCTCAGAATAAAAACTTTTAAATCAAAGTTTATCATAGTTTTTAATTAACTAACCCAAAACAGCCCGCGGTGTTACTACGACGGCGTAAATCTGGTTTTACGGTGTTTTTCGTGTTTCCAGGTTTTAAATCATTAAGTTAGCATATCATATAGATATAGAACATGTGTGTAGTTAATTTTAAAAGTCAAGTTAGAAGGATTAACTTTTGTTTGCGAACAAGTTTAGAATTAACTAAACTATGTTCTAGTGATTACGAGTTTAAACCTTCGAATAAGATAGGTTTATATATATGAATCGAATGATGTTATGAACATCATTACTACCTCAAGTTTAGTAGGTAAACCTACTGGAAGTGATAAGAAATGATCTAGCTTCAAAGGATCTTGGATGGCTTGAAAGTTCTTGAAGTAGGATCATGACACAAAAACAAGTTCAAGTAAGATTTTTACTCGAATTAAGATAGTTTATAGTTATAGAAATTGAATCAAAGTTTGAATATGAATATTACCTTGAATAAGAAAGATAACCTACTGTATATAACAAAGGTTTCTTGATCTTAGATGATTACTTGGAATGGATTAGAAAGCTTGGAAGTAAATTAGTAAAATTGAAGGGATTTTTGAAGTGTTCTTGAAGTGTTCTTCCTATGATGATTATAGCTTGATTCTTGAAGTGATTTTTGATGAAGATGATGATTAACTACTGGAAAAATACGTTCATAATAGTGTGTGTGTGTTGAGAGAGAATTAGAAAGAGAATTGGAAGTGAAATGGAGTGAATGATGAGTGGTAATTGGTGAGTGGTGAGTGGGGTTAAAAGGAGTTCTAGTTAGTTGACTAGCTCATGGTAGAAGTTAAAATTGATTAGTCATACATGACATAATCAAGAGTGGAATCCCATGCTAGTTCCTATTGGTATATACTCATAGTAAGTACGTTTTGAAGCTGTGTATAATACGGGTAAGAATACGACTAGAATTCTTGATGAAAGAAAAGAATGGAAAAGTAACTGTAACCATTTTCGTTAAGTATGAGTGTTTTGATATATGTCTTGAAGTCTTCCAAAATTATTTTAATACATCTAAATACACTACATGTATATACATTTTAACTGAGTCGTTAAGTCATCGTTAGTCGTTACATGTAAGTGTTGTTTTGAAACCTTTAAGTTAACGATCTCAATTAATGTTGTTAACCCATTGTTTATTATATCTAATGAGATGTTAAATTATTATATTATCATGATATTATGATATATTAATATATCTTAATATGATATATATACATTTAAATGTCGTTACAACGATAATCGTTACATATATGTCTCGTTTCGAAATCATTAAGTTAGTAGTCTTGTTTTTACATATGTAGTTCATTGTTAATATACTTAATGATATATTTACTTATCATAGTATCATGTTAACTATATATATATATATATCCATATATATGTCATCATATAGTTTTTACAAGTTTTAACGTTCGTGAATCACCGGTCAACTTGGGTGGTCAATTGTCTATATGAAACATATTTCAATTAATCAAGTCTTAACAAGTTTGATTGCTTAACATTTTGGAAACATTTAATCATGTAAATATCAATCTCAATTAATATATATAAACATGGAAAAGTTCGGGTCACTACAGTACCTATCCGTTAAATAAATTTCGTCCCGAAATTTTAAGCTGTTGAAGGTGTTGACGAATCTTCTGGAAATAGATGCGGGTATTTCTTCTTCATCTGATCTTCATGCTCCCAGGTGAACTCGGGTACTCTACGAGCATTTCATCGAACCTTAACAATTGGTATCTTGTTTTGCTTAAGTCTTTTAACCTTACGATCCATTATTTCAACGGGTTCTTCGATAAATTGAAGTTTTTCGTTGATTTGGATTTCATCTAACGGAATAGTGAGATCTTCTTTAGCAAAACATTTCTTCAAATTTGAGACGTGGAAAGTGTTATGTACAGCCGCGAGTTGTTGAGGTAACTCAAGTCGGTAAGCTACTGGTCCGACACGATCAATAATCTTGAATGGTCCAATATACCTTGGATTTAATTTCCCTCGTTTACCAAATCGAACAACGCCTTTCCAAGGTGCAACTTTAAGCATGACCATCTCTCCAATTTCAAATTCTATATCTTTTCTTTTAATGTCAGCGTAGCTCTTTTGTCGACTTTGGGCGGTTTTCAACCGGTGTTGAATTTGGATGATCTTCTTGGTAGTTTCTTGTATTATCTCCGGACCCGTAATCTGTCTATCCCCCACTTCACTCCAACAAATCGGAGACCTGCACTTTCTACCATAAAGTGCCTCAAACGGCGCCATCTCAATGCTTGAATGGTAGCTGTTGTTGTAGGAAAATTCTGCTAACGGTAGATGTCGATCCCAACTGTTTCCGAAATCAATAACACATGCTCGTAGCATGTCTTCAAGCGTTTGTATTGTCCTTTCACTCTGCCCATCAGTTTGTGGATGAAAGGCAGTACTCATGTCTAGACGAGTTCCTAATGCTTGCTGTAATGTCTGCCAGAATCTTGAAATAAATCTGCCATCCCTATCAGAGATAATAGAGATTGGTATTTCATGTCTGGAGACGACTTCCTTCAAATACAGTCGTGCTAACTTCTCCATCTTGTCATCTTCTCTTATTGGCAGGAAGTGTGCTGATTTGGTGAGACGATCAACTATTACCCAAATAGTATCAAAACCACTTGCAGTCCTTGGCAATTTAGTGATGAAATCCATGGTAATGTTTTCCCATTTCCATTCCGGGATTTCGGGTTGTTGAAGTAGACCTGATGGTTTTTGATGCTCAGCTTTGACCTTAGAACACGTCAAACATTCTCCTACGTATTTAGCAACATCGGCTTTCATACCCGGCCACCAAAAATGTTTCTTGAGATCCTTGTACATCTTCCCCGTTCCAGGATGTATTGAGTATCTGGTTTTATGAGCTTCTCTAAGTACCATTTCTCTCATATCTCCAAATTTTGGTACCCAAATCCTTTCAGCCCTATACCGGGTTCCGTCTTCCCGAATATTAAGATGCTTCTCCGATCCTTTGGGTATTTCATCCTTTAAATTTCCCTCTTTTAAAACTCCTTGTTGCGCCTCCTTTATTTGAGTAGTAAGGTTATTATGAATCATTATATTAATAGATTTTACTCGAATGGGTTCTCTGTCCTTCCTGCTCAAGGCATCGGCTAAAACATTTGCCTTCCCCGGGTGGTAACGAATCTCAAACTCATAATCATTCAATAATTCAATCCACCTACGCTGTCTCATATTCAGTTGTTTCTGATTAAATATGTGTTGAAGACTTTTGTGGTCGGTATATATAATACTTTTGACCCCATATAAGTAGTGCCTCCAAGACTTTAATGCAAAAACAACCGCGCCTAATTCCAAATCATGCGTCGTATAATTTTTTTCGTGAATCTTCAATTGTCTAGACGCATAAGCAATCACCTTCGTTCGTTGCATTAATACACAACCGAGACCTTGCTTTGATGCGTCACAATAAATCACAAAATCATCATTCCCTTCAGGCAATGACAATATAGGTGCCGTAGTTATCTTTTTCTTCAATAACTGAAACGCTTTCTCTTGTTCATCATTCCATTCAAATTTCTTCCCTTTATGCGTTAATGCAGTCAAGGGTTTTGCTATTCTGGAAAAGTCTTGGATGAACCTTCTGTAGTAACCAGCTAGTCCTAAAAACTGGCGTATGTGTTTCGGAGTTTTCGGGGTTTCCCACTTTTCAACAGTTTCTATCTTTGCCAGATCCACCTTAATACCTTCTTTGTTCACTATGTGATCGAGGAATTGAACTTCTTCCAACCAAAATGCACACTTTGAAAACTTAGCGTACAATTCTTCCCTCCTCAATACTTCTAACACCTTTCTCAAATATTCACCGTGTTCTTGGTCATTCTTTGAGTAAATAAGTGTGTCATCAATGAAAACAATGACAAACTTGTCAAGGTATGGTCCACACACTCGGTTCATAAGGTCCATGAACATAGCTGGTGCATTAGTTAAACCAAACGGCATGACCATAAACTCGTAATGACCGTAACGTGTTCTGAAAGCAGTCTTTGGAATATCATCTTCTTTCACCCGCATTTGATGATACCCGGAACGTAAGTCAATCTTTGAATAAACAGACGAGCCTTGTAGTTGATCAAATAAGTCGTCGATTCTCGGTAGTGGGTAGCGGTTCTTGATGGTAAGTTTGTTCAACTCTCGGTAGTCGATACACAACCTGAATGTACCATCTTTCTTCTTAACAAACAAAATAGGAGCTCCCCACGGTGATGTGCTTGGTCGAATGAAACCACGCTCTAAAAGTTCTTGTAATTGGCTTTGCAGTTCTTTCATCTCGCTGGGTGCGAGTCTGTAAGGAGCACGAGCTATTGGTGCAGCTCCTGGTACAAGATCTATTTGAAATTCAACGGATCGATGTGGGGGTAATCCCGGTAATTCTTTCGGAAATACATCGGGAAATTCTTTTGCAATGGGAACATCATTGATGCTCTTTTCTTCAGTTTGTACTTTCTCGATGTGTGCTAGAACAGCATAGCAACCTTTTCTTATTAGTTTTTGTGCCTTCAAATTACTAATAAGATGTAGCTTCGTGTTGCCCTTTTCTCCGTACACCATTAAGGGTTTTCCTTTTTCTCGTATAATGCGAATTGCATTTTTGTAACAAACGATCTCTGCTTTCACTTCTTTCAATCAGTCCATACCGATTATAACATAAAAACTCCCTAACTCTACTGGTATCAAATCAATCTTAAATGTTTCGCTAACCAGTTTAATTTCTCGATTCCGACATATATTATCTGCTGAAATTAATTTACCATTTGCTAATTCGAGTAAAAATTTACTATCCAAAGGCGTCAATGGACAACTTAATTTAGCACAAAAATCTCTACTCATATAGCTTCTATCCGCACCCGAATCAAATAAAACGTAAGCAGATTTATTGTCAATAAGAAATGTACCCGTAACAAGCTCCGGGTCTTCCTGTGCCTCTGCCGCATTAATATTGAAAACTCTTCCGCGGCCTTGTCCATTCGTGTTCTCCTGGTTCGGGCAATTTCTAATAATGTGGCCCGGTTTTCCACATTTATAACAAACTACATTGGCATAACTTGCTCTGACACTACTTGCTCCGCCATTACTCGTTCCGACACCATTTGTTCCTTTTGTTCTATTAACCCCTGGTCCGTAGACCTCACACTTCACCGCGCTATGACCATTTCTTTTACACTTGTTGCAAAATTTGGTGCAGAACCCCGAGTGATACTTTTCACACCTTTGGCATAGCTGCTTCTGATTGTTGTTGTTGTTGTTGTTGTTGCGGTTATTATTGTTGTTGGGATGATTGTTGTAGTTGCTGTTGCTGTTGTTGTTGTTGTTGTTGTTGGGCCGTTTGTTGTAGTTGCGATTGATGTTGCGATTGTTTGGATAATTGTTGCGATTATTGTTGTAATTGCTGTTGTTGTTGTATTGGTGATTCTTATCACCGTTTTCCTCCCACTTTCTTTTGACTTACTTCACATTGGCCTCTTCAGCAGTCTGTTCTTTAATTCTTTCTTCAATCTGGTTCACTAGTTTGTGAGCCATTCTACATGCCTGTTGTATGGAGGCGGGCTCGTGTGAACTTATATCTTCTTGGATTCTTTCCGGTAATCCTTTCATAAACGCGTCGATCTTCTCTTCCTCATCTTCGAATGCTCCCGGACACAATAGGCACAATTTTGTGAATCGTCTTTCGTACGTGGTAATATCAAATCCTTGGGTTCGTAACCCTCTAAGTTCTGTCTTGAGCTTATTGACCTCGGTTCTGGGACGGTACTTCTCGTTCATCAAGTGCTTGAATGCTGACCACGGTAGTGCGTACGCATCGTCTTGTCCCACTTGCTCTAGATAGGTATTCTACCATGTTAACGCAGAACCTGTGAAGGTATGCGTAGCGTACTTCACTTTGTCCTCTTCAGTACACTTACTTATGGCAAACACCGATTCGACCTTCTCGGTCCACCGTTTCAATCCGATCGGTCCTTCGGTTCCATCAAATTCCAAAGGTTTGCAGGCAGTGAATTCTTTGTAGGTGCATCCTACACGATTTCCTGTACTGCTAGATCCAAGGTTATTGTTGGTATGTAGCGCAGCCTGTACTGCGGCTATGTTTGAAGCTAGAAAAGTACGGAATTCCTCTTCATTCATATTCACGGTGTGTCGAGTAGTTGGTGCCATTTCCTTCAAAATAGTCAAATGGAACAAGTTAATCATACAGAATATTAAGAGTAGTTAATAGTATTTCGTAGCATAATATGAACTCATTTATAAAAGCTTTTTCTTCATATTAGCGTTTTATAAGTTTAAATTCGGGTAGTACCTACCCATTAAGTTCATACTTAGTAGCTAATATACAATTCAACTACTACAATTCTATATGAAAAACTGACTATAATAATATTTCGCGTTCAAACTTTTACACAATATTTTACAAATTACAATACCGATTATTTTACATATAGCATGAAATATAGCACACAATAAATTTGATACAAGATGGTTGTGAAGATAATTCTAGCTAGTTCACAAGTCGTTCAGCAAAGGCAATAAAGACACGTAATTCATACGTCCAGAAACAAGTCATGCATTCTGGTTTTACTAGGATTACTTCGCATCCTTGGTCTTGTGGAACATAACCGTTATGGCCGTTGATAAGACAGCATTTTGTAATGTCGTCAAAGGGACGAGGGTTACGTAATGTCCAACAGTCCCGTAACAATCTAAAAACCTAATTTCTTACCCCAATTACCGACTCCGTCACTTGTGGGAACGTTTTGTTTAATAGTTGTAGCCCGATGTTCTTGTTCTCACTTTGGTGAGAAGCGAACATTACTAATCCGTAAGCATAACATGCTTCTTTATGTTGCATGTTAGCCGCTTTTTCTAAATCACGAAGTCCAATATTCGGATATATTGAGTCAAAATAATTTCTTAACCCATTGCGTAAAATAGCATTTGGGTTCCCCGCAATATATGCGTCAAAGTAAACACATCGTAACTTATGGATTTCCCAATGTGATATCCCCCATCTTTCGAACGAAAGCCTTTTATAAACCAAGGCATTCTTGGAACGTTCTTCGAATGTCTTACAAACTGATCTCGCCTTAAATAGTTGTGCCGAAGAATTCTGACCGACTCTAGACAAGATTTCATCAATCATGTCTCCGGGTAGGTCTCTTAAAATATTGGGTTGTCTATCCATTTTGTGTTTTTATACTGTAAAATAGACAAGAGTTAGATTCATAAAAAAAATACTTATTAATACAAGCAATTTTTACATATATCATAAAGCATAAGCACACTATATTACATATATTACACCACACGAATACAACTATCTTATTCCGACTCGCTTGTCTCTTCTTCTTCGGTTTTGGTTCGTTTTGCCAAGTTTCTAGGGATATATGATGTTCCCCTAATACGAGCCATCGTTTTCCACAATGGTTTAGAAAAACCTGGTGGTTTAGAGGTTCCCGGGTCATTGTTACAACTTAAGGACTTCGGGGGTTGACGATACATATAAAGTTCATCGGGGTTGGAATTAGATTTCTCTATTTTTATGCCCTTTCCCTTATTATTTTCTTTTTCCTTTTTAAATTCAGTTGGGGTAATTTCTATAACATCATCGGAATTCTCGTCGGAATCCGATTCATCGGAGAATTGGTAATCCTCCCAATATTTTGCTTCCTTGGCGGAAACACCATTGACCATAATTAACCTTGGTCGGTTGGTTGAGGATTTTCTTTTACTTAACCGTTTTATTATTTCCCCCACCGGTTCTATTTCTTCATCTGGTTCCGATTCTTCTTCCGGTTCCGATTCTTCTTCCGGTTCCGACTCTTCTTCCGGTTCCTCTTCGGGAACTTGTGAATCAGTCCACGAATCATTCCAATTTACATTTGACTCTTCATTATTATTAGGTGAGTCAATGGGACTTGTTCTAGAGGTAGACATCTATCACATAATATCAAACGCGTTAAGAGATTAATATATCACATAATATTCACATGTTAAAAATATATAGTTTCCAACAAAATTTGTTAAGCAATCATTTTTCAAGTAAACACGGTCGAAGTCCAGACTCACTAATGCATCCTAACAAACTGGATAAGACACACTAATGCAAAATTCTGGTTCTCTAAGACCAACGCTCGGATACCAACTGAAATGTCCCGTTCTTATTGATTAAAAACGTTCCATATTAATTGATTTCGTTGCGAGGTTTTGACCTCTATATGAGACGTTTTTCAAAGACTGCATTCATTTTAAAACAAACCATAACCTTTATTTCATCAATAAAGGTTTAAAAAGCTTTACGTAGATTATCAAATAATAATAATCTAAAATATCCTGTTTACACACGACCATTACATAATAGTTTACAATACAAATATGTTACAACAAAATAAGTTTCTTGAATGCAGTTTTTACACAATATCATACAAGCATGGACTCCAAATCTCGTCCTTATTTAAGTATACGACAGCGGAAGCTCTTAATAATCACCTGAGAATAAACATGCTTAAAACGTCAACAAAAATGTTGGTGAGTTATAGGTTTAACCTATATATATCAAATCATAATAATAGACCACAAGATTTCATATTTCAATACACATCCCATACATAGAGATAAAAATCATTCATATGGTGAACACCTGGTAACCGACATTAACAAGATGCATATATAAAAATATCCCCATCATTCCGGGACACCCTTCGGATATGATATAAATTTCGAAGTACTAAAGCATCCGGTACTTTGGATGGGGTTTGTTAGGCCCAATAGATCTATCTTTAGGATTCGCGTCAATTAGGGTGTCTGTTCCCTAATTCTTAGATTACCAGACTTAATAAAAAGGGGCATATTCGATTTCGATAATTCAACCATAGAATGTAGTTTCACGTACTTGTGTCTATTTTGTAAATCATTTATAAAACCTGCATGTATTCTCATCCCAAAAATATTAGATTTTAAAAGTGGGACTATAACTCACTTTCACAGATTTTTACTTCGTCGGGAAGTAAGACTTGGCCACTGTTGATTCACGAACCTATAACAATATATACATATATATTAAAGTATGTTCAAAATATATTTACAATACTTTTAATATATTTTGATGTTTTAAGTTTATTAAGTCAGCTGTCCTCGTCAGTACACTTACTTATGGCAAACACCGATTCGACCTTCTCGGTCCACCGTTTCAATCCGATCGGTCCTTCGGTTCCATCAAATTCCAAAGGTTTGCAGGCAGTGAATTCTTTGTAGGTGCATCCTACATGATTTCCTGTACTGCTAGATCCAAGGTTATTGTTGGTATGTAGCGCAGCCTGTACTGCGGCTATGTTTGAAGCTAGAAAAGTACGGAATTCCTCTTCATTCATATTCACGGTGTGTCGAGTAGTTGGTGCCATTTCCTTCAAAATAGTCAAATGGAACAAGTTAATCATACAGAATATTAAGAGTAGTTAATAGTATTTCGTAGCATAATATGAACTCATTTATAAAAGCTTTTTCTTTATATTAGCGTTTTATAAGTTTAAATTCGGGTAGTACCTACCCGTTAAGTTCATACTTAGTAGCTAATATACAATTCAACTACTACAATTCTATATGAAAAACTGATTGTAATAATATTTCGCGTTCAAACTTTTATACAATATTTTACAAACTTACAATACCGCTTATTTTACATAAAGCATGAAATATAGCACACAATAACTTTGATACAAGATAGTTGTGAAGATAATTCTAGCTAGTACACAAGTCGTTCAGCAAAGGCAATAAAGACACGTAATTCATACGTCCAGAAACAAGTCATGCATTCTGGTTTTACTAGGACTACTTCCCATCCTTGGTCTTGTGGAACATAACCGTTATGGCCGTTGATAAAACAGCGTGTTGTAACGTCGTCAAAGGGACGAGGGTTATGTAATGACCAACAGTCTCGTAATAACCTAAAAAACTCATTTCTTACCCCAATTACCGACTCCGTCACTTGTGGGAATGTTTTGTTTAATAGTTGTAGCCCGATGTTCTTGTTCTCACTTTGGTGAGAAGCGAACATTACTAACCCGTAAGCATAACATGCTTCTTTATGTTGCATGTTAGCCGCTTTTTCTAAATCACGAAGTCCTATATTCGGATATACTGAGTCAAAATAATTTCTTAACCCGTTGCGTAAAATAGCATTTGGGTTCCCCGCAATATATGCGTCAAAGTAAACACATCGTAACTTATGAATTTCCCAATGTGATATCCCCCATCTTTCGAACGAAAGCCTTTTATAAACCAAGGCATTCTTGGAACGTTCTTCGAATGTCTTACAAACTGATCTCGCCTTAAATAGTTGTGCCGAGGAATTCTGACCGACTCTAGACAAGATTTCATCAATCATGTCTCCGGGTAGGTCCCTTAAAATATTGGGTTGTCTATCCATTTTGTGTTTTTATACTGTAAAATAGATAAGAGTTAGATTCATAAAAAAATACTTATTAATACAAGCAATTTTTACATATATCATAAAGCATAAGCACACTATATTACATATATTACACCACACGAATACAACTATCTTATTCCGACTCGCTCGTTTCTTCTTGTTCGGTTTTGGTTCGTTTTGCCAAGTTTCTAGGGATATATGATGTTCCCCTAATACGAGCCGTCGTTGTCCACATTGGTTTAGAAAAACCTGGTGGTTTAGAGGTTCCCGGGTCATTGTTACAACTTAAGGACTTCGGGGGTTGAAGATACATATAAAGTTCATCGGGGTTGGAATTAGATTTCTCTATTTTTATGCCCTTTCCCTTATTATTTTCTTTTGCCTTTTTAAATTCAGTTGGGGTAATTTCTATAACATCATCGGAATTCTCGTCGGAATCAGATTCATCGGAGAATTGGTAATCCTCCCAATATTTTGCTTCCTTGGCGGAAACACCATTGACCATAATTAACCTTGGTCGGTTGGTTGAGGATTCTCTTTTACTTAACCGTTTTATTATTTCCCCCACCGTTTCTATTTCTTCTTCCGGTTCCAATTCTTCTTCCGGTTCCGATTCTTCTTCCGGTTTCGACTCTGCTTCCGGTTCCTCTTCGGGAACTTGTGAATCAGTCCACGAATCATTCCAATTTACATTTGACTCTTCATTATTATTAGGTGAGTCAATGGAACTTGTTCTAGAGGTAGACATCTATCACATAATATCAAACACGTTAAGAGATTAATATATCACAAAATATTCATATGTTAAAAATATATAGTTTCCAACAAAATTTGTTAAGCAATCATTTTTCAAGTAAACACGGTCGAAGTCCAGACTCACTAATGCATCCTAACAAACTCGATAAGACACACTAATGCAAAATTCTGGTTCTCTAAGACCAACGCTCGGATACCAACTGAAATGCCCCGTTCTTATTGATTAAAAACGTTCCATATTAATTGATTTCGTTGCGAGGTTTTGACCTCTATATGAGACGTTTTTCAAAGACTGCATTCATTTTAAAACAAACCATAACCTTTATTTCATAAATAAAGGTTTAAAAAGCTTTTTATAGATTATCAAATAATGATAATCTAAAATATCCTGTTTACACACGACCATTACATAATGGTTTACAATACAAATATGTTACATCAAAATCAGTTTCTTGAATGCAGTTTTTACACAATATCATACAAACATGGACTCCAAATCTTGTCCTTATTTTAGTATGCAACAGCGGAAGCTCTTAGTATTCACCTGAGAATAAACATGCTTTAAACGTCAACAAAAATGTTGGTGAGTTATAAGTTTAACCTATATATATCAAATCGTAACAATAGACCACAAGATTTCATATTTCAATACACATCCCATACATAGAGATAAAAATCATTCATATGGTGAACACCTGGTAACCGACATTAACAAGATGCATATATATAAGAATATCCCCATCATTCCGGGACACCCTTCGGATATGATATAAATTTCGAAGTACTAAAGCATCCGGTACTTTGGATGGGGTTTGTTAGGCCCAATAGATCTATCTTTAGAGTTCGCGTCAATTAGGGTTTCTGTTCCCTAATTCTTAGATTACCAGACTATATAAAAAGGGGCATATTCGATTTCGATAATTCAACCATAGAATGTAGTTTCACGTACTTGTGTCTATTTTGTAAATCATTTATAAAACCTGCATGTATTCTCATCCCAAAAATATTAGATTTTAAAAGTGGGACTATAACTCACTTTCACAGATTTTTACTTCGTCGGGAAGTAAGACTTGGCCACTGGTTGATTCACGAACCTATAACAATATATACATATATATCAAAGTATGTTTAAAATATATTTACAACACTTTTAATATATTTTGATGTTTTAAGTTTATTAAGTCAGCTGTCCTCGTTAGTAACCTACAACTAGTTGTCCACAGTTAGATGTACAGAAATAAATCGATAAATATTATCTTGAATCAATCCACGACCAAGTGTATACGTATCTCAGTATTGATCACAACTCAAACTATATATATTTTGGAATCAACCTCAACCATGTATAGCTAACTCCAACATTCACATATAGAGTGTCTATGGTTGTTCCGAAATATATATAGATGTGTCGACATGATAGGTCGAAACATTGTATACGTGTCTATGGTATCTCAAGATTACATAATATACAATACAAGTTGATTAAGTTATGGTTGGAATAGATTTGTTACCAATTTTCACGTAGCTAAAATGAGAAAAATTATTCAATCTTCTTTTACCCATAACTTCTTCATTTTAAATCCGTTTTGAGTGAATCAAATTGCTATGGTTTCATATTGAACTCTATTTTATGAATCCAAACAGAAAAGTATAGGTTTATAGTCGGAAAAAATAAGTTACAAGTCATTTTTGTAAAGGTAGTCATTTCAGTCGAAAGAACGACGTCTAGATGACCATTTTAGAAAACATACTTCCACTTTGAGTTTAACCATAATTTTTGGATATAGTTTCATGTTCATAATAAAAATCATTTTCTCAGAATAACAACTTTTAAATCAAAGTTTATCATAGTTTTTAATTAACTAACTCAAAACAGCCCGCGGTGTTACTACGACGGCGTAAATCCGGTTTTACGGTGTTTTTCGTGTTTTCAGGTTTTAAATCATTAAGTTAGCATATCATATAGATATAGAACATGTGTGTAGTTAATTTTAAAAGTCAAGTTAGAAGGATTAACTTTTGTTTGCGAACAAGTTTAGAATTAACTAAACTATGTTCTAGTGATTACGAGTTTAAACCATCGAATAAGATAGGTTTATATATATGAATCGAATGATGTTATGAACATCATTACTACCTCAAGTTTAGTAGGTAAACCTACTGGAAGTGATAAGAAATGATCTAGCTTCAAAAGATCTTGGATGGCTTGAAAGTTCTTGAAGTAGGATCATGACACAAAAACAAGTTCAAGTAAGATTTTTACTCGAATTAAGATAGTTTATAGTTATAGAAATTGAATCAAAGTTTGAATATGAATATTACCTTGAATAAGAAAGATAACCTACTGTATATAACAAAGGTTTCTTGATCTTAGATGATTACTTGGAATGGATTAGAAAGCTTGGAAGTAAATTAGTAAACTTGAAGGGATTTTTGAAGTGTTCTTGAAGTGTTCTTCCTATGATGATTATAGCTTGATTCTTGAAGTGATTTTTGATGAAGATGATGATTAACTACTGGAAAAATACGTTCATAATAGTGTGTGTGTGTTGAGAGAGAATTAGAAAGAGAATTGGAAGTGAAATGGAGTGAATTATGAGTGGTAATTGGTGAGTGGTGAGTGGGGTTAAAAGGAGTTCTAGTTAGTTGACTAGCTCATGGTAGAAGTTAAAATTGATTAGTCATACATGACATAATCAAGAGTGGAATCCCATGCTAGTTCCTATTGGTATATACTCATAGTAAGTACGTTTTGAAGCTGTGTATAATACGGGTAAGAATACGACTAGAATTCTTGATGAAAGAAAAGAATGGAAAAGTAACTGTAACCATTTTCGTTAAGTATGAGTGTTTTGATATATGTCTTGAAGTCTTCCAAAAGTATTTTAATACATCTAAATACACTACATGTATATACATTTTAACTGAGTCGTTAAGTCATCGTTAGTCGTTACATGTAAGTGTTGTTTTGAAACCTTTAAGTTAACGATCTCAATTAATGTTGTTAACCCATTGTTTATTATATCTAATGAGATGTTAAATTATTATATTATCATGATATTATGATATATTAATATATCTTAATATGATATATATACATTTAAATGTCGTTACAACGATAATCGTTACATATATGTCTCGTTTCGAAATCATTAAGTTAGTAGTCTTGTTTTTACATATGTAGTTCATTGTTAATATACTTAATGATATATTTAATTATCATAGTATCATGTTAACTATATATATCCATATATATGTCATCATATAGTTTTTACAAGTTTTAACGTTCGTGAATCACCGGTCAACTTGGGTGGTCAATTGTCTATATGAAACATATTTCAATTAATCAAGTCTTAACAAGTTTGATTGCTTAACATGTTGGAAACATTTAATCATGTAAATATCAATCTCAATTAATATATATATAAACATGGAAAAGTTCGGGTCACTACAATTATCACCAAAATACTTATTTTTCTTAAGCTTATTGACTGTCAGCCCTAAAAAAAAAGTTTGACAATTTGCCCTCGCAAGGCGCAAGACTCCTTGCATCCTTGCGACCTTGCGTCCTTGTGTTAAGGCCAAACGCAACAAACAGCCTTGCGTCCTTGCGTTTTGCGCCTTGCGTCCTTGCGTCTTATCCCGATAAGATTTCCATGATTTCGTGGATAAAATTTTGTTAGATTTTTGTACTATTGCGGATAACCTTTTATTTCTATATAATCATTATACATGGAACTACAGATTACGAGCTTCATTTCACTTCATTTCCACATAAATCATATAATTTCAAGCATCATTAAGGTAACTTTCCTCCATTTTTTATCTTGTTGTTTTAAATAATGATTTGTAGTGATAATGAAACCTTTGTTATTCATATATGTTGTGATGGTTCGTTTCAATTTATTAATAACTTACCTATGTATTTGCCTCTAGATTGTTTTAGAACACGATTAAAACTCCCAGTTGCTCCCCAAAAACCAATTACTCGAAGAATATTGTTAAAAAATGTTCTTAGAAAAATTAATTTGCCACCTAATGCACCTGTTTCAATGAGATATGTTGTCGATAATCTTATTTTTGATATTACTGATGATTATGAAGACTTTCATGATTTTCTACAACATGCAATATCAAATGCTCCTATTGATATTTACATTGTCAACAAAGTTACAATTCAACTCCCAGAAAACTTACAGTCATTGCAAATCCTACCAACACACAATGTCCATCAAAACCTACCAACACACGATGTCCAACAAAACCTACCAACAAGCGAGGCCCAAACAAACCTTCAGACACCCAATTTGGAAGAAGCACGACCTGAAATACCACCTCCAAACACATAAGAGTTTGATTTCTTCAACTATGGAGTTGAGAACGTATGTAAAATTAAAAAAACAGATCACCCTTTTGAATCAGTTGTCGCGTCTAGTGATTCGGAGGAAGAAAATGACAGAGTAGATCAAGATGAAGATGAAGAAGAGGAAGAAAAAAAGGATGTATTCTGGAATATGCCACTTTTATTGAGTGAGCATGACCAAGAGACTGAATGTACGAGCCAAATAACAACCAGTTATAGAGTATTCGATTTGATTAAAGTTCGACAAACTTTTTTAAACAAGGATGATTTTGTAAACCATCTATACACAAAATGTCTTGAAGAAAACATCCAAATTAAGCCTGTAAAGTCGGACAAATCTCGATTCACCGCTAAATGCATGTTGCCAAATTGTGAGTGAAAATGTAGTGCATACAAAATACGCCACACTGACAACTTCATCGTAAAGAAATTGCATGACGTACACACATGCTCACGTACCCAAATTATGGGAAATAATAAACATGCAACCAAAAAGGTGCTAGGAAGTATTCTGATGGAATCGTTCAAAGCTGCAAATCGAGACTATAAGCCAAAAGATATACGTGATGATGTTGGCAACCATTTTCGGGTGAGCATTTCTTACAATCAAGCATGGAGAGCCAAGTGTCATGCAATAGAGATGCTCCGTGGCAGTATGGATGACTCATTCCGAATGCTTCCCATTTATCTTCATAACATTAAGATTCATAACCCAGGAAGCATGACAAATGTGGTGACTGACAATGAAAATAGATTCGTGATGTGTTACATGTCTTTTGGCACAGTTGTAAGTATCATTCATCCTAAAATTGTTTTATCTTAAACTAATAGCAATCTCATTTGATTTGTTTGCGTGCAGATTCGATCATTTGTCCAAAATGTTCGCCCTATTATCATCGTTGATGGTGCACATTTGAAAGCTGGATACTTGGGTACAAATTTAGTTGCTGTTGCAATGGATGCCAATAACGGAATTTTGCCATTGGCTTATGGAATTGGTGAAGGCGAGACAAACGAGGTTTGGTCATGGTTTTTTGGCAATCTAAGATATCATTTAGAGAGTTGTGGTATGAGTAATCGTATGTCAGAGATTACCTTTATTTCTGATCGTGCTCCTTCAATAGCACATGGTATTTCAGATGTGTTTCCTGAAGCCTTTCACTCTTTTTGCGCACATCATCTATTCATGAACATAAAAACGATGTCCAACAAATTCAAATATTTTGAATGGCACTATTGGAAAATGGTTAAGGCTTACCGTTTGTCAGATTTTCAAGATCATGTTAGTGTATTTCAACGAAGATTAAAAGTGTCTCACAAGTATCTAAATGACGTTGGTTTCAACAAATGGTCCAGAAGTTAAGCTGATCATGTTAGGTATGCATACCTTACTAGCAACAGTGTAGAGTCTATTAACGCTCTATCCAAACATGCTCGCAAACTACCAGTTTGCATGTTATTGGAATTTTTTCGCGCTTCAATACAGGATTGGTTTTTCAAACATCACAACAAAGCAGTTAGTCTTACTTCAACGGTTACTCCATATGTTGAACGAAAATTAGGCAAGAGGACGAACAAATCAAGAAGATGGCAAACATTTCCATCGACAAACAATCTAATAGAGGTGCGTGATGGAATGAAAAACGGCCTCGTTAATCTAGAAGATAGAACATGTACATGCGGGCAATGACAATTATCAGGCATACCTTGCGGACATGTAATTGCAACAGCACGACTCTTTAGAGTGGAAGATGTTACATGTTATGTATCACATTGGCTCTTGTGACTCCCCGTACTAAATCAACATGTACGGACCATCAACAACAGGATCATTACAAGGTCAAACACTATATGTGTTTTCAAAACAGGTTTGCATTCATGATTAAAGGTGACGTCATAACCAACGTCAAATGTTTTACAACCAAAAGTATGCTTCTATGAATAGAAGCAAAGTTAATAGTACGTGACCCTTAGGTAGTTACAAATCATCGTTTCTGTGATGACCCGAAATTTTTGACCAAATTTAAACTTAATCTTTAACGTTTCCGACACGATAAGCAAAGTCTATGAAGTTGAATCTCAAAATTTTAAATTATTCAATTACCTTTCAATTGTTCTCAACGATTCGCTAACAATTATATGTAAATAGGTACATATACTATAACTTGAAAACATAACAAAATGTTAAGTAAATGATACTGTGCATTAAACTTATTGGTTTGATTATCTGATTAATATATTCAACTACGGAATTAAAAGATTATGCCAAACGATTGAATTAAAAGATATTTAATGAGTCCCTTAAGGATTATGATATTATTACGGGTCTCTGTTGTGGGGTCCACGTTGATTTGGGAAATCATTCATTCTTAACGGTATTTGGAATAAATGGTAAAGTGTTTGTTTAAATAACGTAATTTGGACACATACAATAATAAGGAATATTAACTGTTGGAATTAGATATATGAATAACTTGCGATATGTATTTTAAAACGTGTTTATTAATGTTGAAAATATATATTTAACAATACGATAAAATATAATATTAACTTGGTCATAAAAACGAATTGTTATTATATATATATTAACAAATAGCGAGACGATGATTTATAGAAGTAAATGACCAAAATACTCGAAAGTTTAAGATATACTTTGAGTGGTATAGTTTAGGGATAATTTAAGGCTATATTTTGACAAAGGTACGTGACACGAAACGTAAAATGCAAGTTTTCTCAGCGTACGAAAGGACATTTGAAAAACCGAAACCGGGATATAAGTCGAGTGATGACGTACGACTTATCAGAACAAAAATTACAAGTCAACTATGCATGTGAATTTAATATAATATATAATTAATTATATAAATTAAATATATTATATATATTATATATATAATATAAAATTATGTCGACAAACAAGAAGTTAAAAATTTGTGAGCTGTCCCAGGGTGCCATGCGATCGCATGGCCTTGAAGCACAAATCCCATGCGATCACATGGGGTACTTTTTCAGAAAAGGTTCTATAAATTGCTCGACTTTAGGCTCAGTTTTCACACACTTCTTTCTCTAATCATATATTACTCTGTATTTATTTATTTTATTTATTATTATTATTATTATTATTATTATTATTATTATTATTATTATTATTATTATTATTATTATTATTATTATTATTATTATTTTTATTAAGATTAATATTATTATTAATCTTATTATTATTAATATTATTAATTAGTATTATACATAAAATATTACGACGAGGTTATGAGCGTGTCACTTTCAAAATGGTTTTCAAGCGGAATAGAGCTAAGGAAATTATGGGTTATTGCCAAGGAGGTTATGGGTAATGTTCGGGGGTATATTTGTGAATCAAACCTAGTGTTTATCATCTCCGTTACGTCTACGTACTTTCCTACAATATTGAATCTCAATACTGATACGTAAGCACTCATATCTTATCTTTTATATATTAATTATGTATCCATGTCTAGTGCTCGAGTATATATATTTATATATGCTTGTATGCTAAATTTCATCGTTAAACAGTTTATAATGAATCACTAATTAAATACATATATTACTGGTAAAAGGTATATGATATACATGTTTTTAGAAAGCTGGCGAAAAATCAATAACTTTTCATTTAGATATCGAATAGTTTCGATGAACGGATTAAAAGATATGATCAACTGAATTATGATTGACGTTAATTGAAATTGCTTTTGAATCTGCAATTAAGATTTAAACAACTTGTTTACGAGACTGATAAAGTGAACTTTTAAATATTACCAACCGAGTAAATGAATCCTTATATAAGGCACGTCTCGTTTTGTTGAACTATTGTCAAAATTGACTTTTTGAAACGACTTTGGATAACTATTATATGTCGATCTCGAGCATTAGGATTGTGATACACTATGACCTGACCTAGCTTAATAGACATTTATTGACCAACATATGTTCTCTAGGTTGAGATCTACGATTAATTGGTAATCCGAGTTTCGGTAACATTTTGGTGAACAACTTTATATGCTGCTAAGGTGAGTTTCATTGCTCCCTTTTTAATTGCTTTTGCAATATATATTTTTGGGCTGAGAATACATGCAATTTATTTTAAACGCAATGGATACAAGTACATACTTAATTCTACACTGAGTTTGAACCGAAAATCCCTTAGCTTTGGTAACTAGTAGCTGCCAGTACATAGGATATGGACTGGTGGGCGCGAATAATAGTATATGGATCCATAGGGCTTGACATCCTCGTCCGAGCTAGAGTGCTAGCCTTTTAACGAACGTGTGTTATTTGAGTTTAGGACACGTTGGTTTGCGTGTATTAAAATGAATGGGGTATTTATCATTATAACGTTAAAGCTTAGTTACCAGGGTGCTCTGTTACGTAGAATCTATTGATAAACTTTTGATAAACGTTTCTGGATGAAACAACTAAAATCTTGTGATCCACTTTTATATACAGATTATGCGAAACACTAAAACTATGAACTCACCAACCTTTGTGTTTACACTTGTTAGCATGTTTATTCTCAGGTTTCCTAGAAGTCTTCCACTGTTTGCTTATATGTTAGACAACTATGTGCATGGAGTCGTACATGGTATATTTTTTAAGGAAACGTTGCATTCACCAAATCATCACCATGTATCTTATTTTGACTGCATTGTCAACGGAAGTACTATTGTAAACTATTATTTACGGTGATTGGCTATATGTAGAAATCATCAGATGTCGAAAACCTTTGATTTAAATATTCATTTATGGTGTGCCTTTTCAAAAGAATGCAATATTTACAAAACGTATCATATAGAGGTCAAATACCTCGCAATGAAATCGATTAATGACGTGTTCGTCCATATGGATTTAGAGCGATCGTCACAGTTTCAAAAGTAATAAAGTTTGAATTCAAATAAACGTTTCATGCGGTGACAACTCTAGTAAGCGCAGCGGAGTCTACAAGGCATGACTAGTACAACAGCGGAAGTAAGCAACCTTAAGCACCTGAGAAAAAATGCTTAAAATGTCAACACGAATGTTGGTGAGCTATAGTTTAAGTATAACAGTAATGTAAGGTAGGCCACGAGATTTCAGTGCTACAAAGAGCGTTTCAAAACAGTATGTAAAGTATATGTTTAACCGTGGGCACTTGGTAACTAACTTAACGTTTATAACCCCCTGATAGTACACTTGGCGAGTGCGTATGTTTGTGAAGTATTAAACACCCGTTAAATGCTAGCGCTACTAGCCCGAGTGGGGATGTCAAACCCTATGGATCCATATCTAAGATTCGCGTTCACCGGTTCAAAGACCAATGACTAAACGTTACCGAGCTAAGGGGAAAGTTTATGCCGTTGTATAACCCACACATATATAAAGTTTAAGTACTCGTACCTAGTATGTAAAACGTAAAATGCGCATGTATTCTCAGTTCCCAAAATAGTTAAAGTAAAAAGGGATGCTATAACTCACAGTGGTTAAGTAGTAAAAGTCGGTACGCGGTAAAGTAAGCAAAGTGGTTGGTCCGAAAGTCCTCAACCTAAGTCAAAAGGTACTAAGTCAGTAAATCGTTCCCAAAGGTTTAAATGTATGTAAATTAGGTCTTAAGTATCATCATCATTCATCATTAAGTCAAAAGTGTAAAGTAAGTTTTAAGTCAAGATTAGGGTTTAGAACAAAGGCTGACTTCGTTGGGTCACCACGGCCTCTATACAAACTGAATTGAGGTGAGACCAATGGCCATGGCTCCGTATATGAGTCCTTTAGTTTCTATAAAAATTTTAGAACCAAACTCATCTTCGTTTGACCGTGGCGACGGTTTAAGTGCGAGTACGTCAGAATTTTCAGTACAACGTTAAAAGGACATAGTGACGATCGAAGGGCCATAAATCCTAAACCGTAACTCGGATTAAGATGAGTCTTAAACGAAAAATTATCTAATCGAACAGATCTAACTGAAAATCAACTTTAAAGCAGCCCAGGTGGTCGGTTCAGACCCAGAAAACAGTAGCTAGAGTGTTCCGGTGGGTTCTTGGTGCCCGATGCTCATCATGGTTCTCATCCTTGATGCATATAGCTTCAAGTGTACAACTCGTTGATGTGTTTGCATCATCTTAACCAAGGTTTGACCATCATAACACTTGTGTAAGTCTAAGATGAGTAGCATAACTCATTTAAGTGTTGCAAGTAGTTTGATGAACCAAAGTTACATCAAGATCTTAGATCCAACACATACATGAACTCTAAAAGTAATATTAACCAAGTTTTGACTATCATGACACAAGTGTAAGTCTAAGACATGTAGCACAACTCACTTAAGAGTTGTATGAAGTTTGATGAACCAAAGTTACATCCAAATCTTAGATCCAACACATACAAGAGTTATACAAGTAATATTAAGCTACAACTTGAAATTAAACTTAAGCAAACAAGATCTTAGGTTGTAGAACATAGTTCTTAGTTAGATCTTGAAGATCCTAGACCCAAAAGTCTAGATCTAAAGTTCTTAAGTTAAATCCAACACAAGTATATGAAGTTGTAACTAGAAAGTTAAACTTCCATGTTCTTGAACTTACAAAGTTAACTTTGGTTTCAAGAAGTATGAGATCAAGTTTTAACTAGTAATACTTGACCATGAACAATCAAACACAAATTTAAAGTAAGTAATAATGAAGAAATAAACTAGATCTACAAGTATTATGTTTATATTTGCTTCATACTTGAGAAGATTCAAACTAAAGTTTTGAATCTTAAGAATTCAAGTCTACAAACATGAAAACAAAGAATATTATAAACTTATGAACTTTTAGTCTTGAAAACACTTAAGTATAGAACCACAAACTAGTAAGTTTTAGGTTCTTTGTTCTTGGTTTTCATCAAATAAGAGATGGAAAATAACCAAGATTTATGAAGATGCAAACTAATAAGTTTGATCTTTAACAACAAACAACAACAACTAGTAAGTAATTAAACATTAAGCAAGAACATATAATGATGATGATGAGGTGTATAGCTACGGTTTTGAGGAGAGAAAAGGAAGAGGAAATAATCTTGCTACTTACTAGTTTGAGAGAAGAAATGAGAGAAAAATGTAAGTGTTTTGTATGTGTGTGAAATGGAAATGAAATGCATGCAAATATGTAACAAGAAAATGAAAATGGAACTCCCCCATATGCTAGCTAAAGTCGACGGTTTGGAGACCAATCAAGGGAAGTCAAGACTTGCTTTCTAGTGTGGGAATGTGGTGTGAGCTAAATTGAGTAACAAGTTAAAATAACTCTTGCATGCTTGAGACAACTTGGTCTCCTAATTAGTTTAATTAACCTTGATTAACCTTAATGTAATACTAACTTAAAACATGGGCTTACAAGTCCATTAAAAGTGTAGGGTGGGCTTACTAGTCCAAGTTTATTAATTAAAGGCCCAAGTCCAAGTAAGGATGCAATTAAATACATAAAGCCCAAGTAATTAACCACTAACCTTAGTTAATTAAAATGATTAATAATAAATAATCATGAATGTAAATAATATTCAAAAATATTACTCGTGAAAAGTACGCGTGTCACAAAGACTAGTCGGGCCATGGAAAGTTAAATACGGTAACAAGTAAATGTACAAAAATACATTTATTAAAGCACAAGTATTAATAATAAATATTAATAATAAACGTTGGAAAATTCCGGGTTGTTACAGCTCTTGTCTCAAACTTATATAAATACGTATTCCGAACACATCCTTCCTTTGCCCCATCGATCCGAATGGTCGGATCCAGGGCCCAAGATCTTGAAAATCGTAAACCTCCCAATTCAAAAGAAAAGAGCACCTGGACGCCCAAAAGGTACCGATCGGATTCCATCTCAAGGTGAAGAAACTGAAAAGAAAGTAAGAACATGTACTCGTTGCAAGAAAGCAGGTCATAACCGAACAACATGCAGTGCTTCTTATGACCTAACCGGTGAATCAATTTCCCAGAGGGTTAAAAAAACAGCCTCAAAATCAAAGTCAAAGTCAAAGTCGAAAGAGAAAGTTGAACATTCGCAAGTTTATCAGTCTCAATTTTATCAAACGTACGATTTAGACCAGAATTAGTTAGTTCATGTTTTAGTTTATCCAAGCTTATCAGTCTCAGTTTGTAGTTTATGTTTTGTGTTTAGTGCAAAATTAATGTTTACTAGTTTAAATTTGTGTTTATGGTTATGGTTTACTAGTCTCAGTTTGTAGTTTGTATTTGTGGGCCATTAATATTGTCCAACCAAGGCGCAAGGACGCAAAACCACACCTTGCGTCGGACAACTTAAACAAACGCAAGACGTAAAGATAGACCTAAAAACAAACGCAAGGATGCAAGAAAAACCTTGCGTCTGCCATTTAACCAGACGCAAGGACGCAAACAACACCTTGCATCGGACAACTTAAACAAACGCAAGATGCAAAGATAGACCTAAAAACAAACGCATGGACGCAAGCAAAACCTTGCGTCTGCCATTTAACCAGACGCAAGGACGCAAACAACACCTTGCGTCTGACATTTAACAAGACGCAAGGACGCAAACAAGACCTTGTGTCTGACAATTAACCAGAAGCAAGGACGCAAAAAAGCCTTGCGTCTGTCCCAGAGTATTTACATTCAAAAATTACATGTTCTACCTAAAAACTGTATAATAATTACATCTTACAGTACAAGTTAACTACTTAACAACCTTTGGGTCCTTTGGTGGTGGTGGTGGTTCCTGTGTGTCAAAGTGTGCACGGAAGAATGTTCTTGCCATTCGAATTCTATACTCCATAGCAGCCTTTTTAGGGTCTTCAATGTTGTCAATCTGATCCCAACCAAACACTATCCTCTCCATATGAAGGCAGACCCAAATACCACAATCACCATGGTCACCACTCTGCATTGGCACATACGGTGCATCCTCGATCATCAACTCTACATCTTCTTTGTTCTCATAATACTCAACAATTTGTGAGTCCTGCTTCTTGTTAAAGTAATCTATAGCCTTCAAATATATCAGTAAGTTGTCTGACAAGTTTTTGAAGACAGCATCGAGTTGACTTTTATCCAAACAACCCTTTAAACTATCATAGACAAATACTCTCTGTTCATCTAAGTTCAACAAGAGTAGTATAAAATGTTCAGGATCTGAAAAATGTACTGGAATCAAAATCTGCAACAAAAGAAATATAAAAGATCAATAAGCAAGGACGCAAGGTTGACCTTGCGAGTGGCGCAAGGACGCAAGGTTAACCTTTCGAGTGGCGCGAGGACGCAAGGTTGACCTTGCGTCCATAGTGAAGACGCAAGGTTAATCTTACGGTGGACGTAAGGACGCAAGAAAGTGTTTGTGAACGGACGCAAGGGCGCAAGGTGACCTTTGTGACACACATAAATACGCAAGAAATGTCTTGCGCCTATTACAGTTTACACAAAATGGATAGTTGATATAAAAAAAAAGCAATAACCTTATCACATTCAGCCTAGGATGGATAAAGGTCATCACTACCATCCCCAAGACCAATCAAATACATATAATCTGTGGGATTGGATTTAATGATCCCCTCTACTCCAGGATTAGATGTGTCCCCCATCTCCTCCTCCTTTTGAGTGTCATCATCATAAAAGGACTTGAATCTCTCTAATTGATTAAGGAAACCCAATGGCATAATCATCCATCGAGAACTACATGTATAATCTGCAATCGAAAACTAAGGACTCGAGGACATCTGGCTAGCTCGGGGGAGAAACCTCTGCCAAAATCTCAACAGGAAGGTAGCCCATCCATCAATATGCTATAATCAGATCATGATGTTAAATAAAGCAAAAACAAATTAATTAAAACATGCATTTAATAATTAACAAACTTACTATGTTTTCTAAATAACCAGAAAATACCATTCCCAATAAACGTTTCCAAAACTCAGCATCAATGAAGAGGAAGGTTTCATTTTGGAAAATGAACATGCAACGCGTATCTTGATTATTGAGGATCACTGATTTCAAATCTTTTGGCCCCACATGCTTCCTTTGATCTCTCCATGCATTTGGTGGTGGTGGTTGCAAAGTTCCTTGATCGTTTACTAATTTATCAACCATGGACCAAATTTCCTCCTCACTAACCCAATCCTTTCCCTTCCTTTTTCTCTTCTTTTCCTTTTTCTACAAAATAAAAATATATATATATTAATAAAGACGCAAAGACGCAAGAATTTTCTTGCGTCAGTGTAATGCAGACGCAAACACCCAAGGTAGGTCTTGCGTCCATTAGTAAAGAAGACGCAAAGACGCAAGAAAGGCTTGCGTCACATAGTGTACAGATGCAAAGACACAAGGAACTCCTTGCGTCATACACTAACCTCAGTCTGGTCTGGTTGTTTTTCTGCTTCATTAACCAATGGCAAATCAACATTTTGCTCTTTTTCCTCAGACACCACAGCAACATTCTCAGCTTGTTTATCAACAGCTTTTTCAGTAGGCTTTTCAGTACCCATTGGCAACACATTCTCAGCTTCTTTATGAAGGTATTTCGTATGCCCGAGAGACATATTAAATTAACGTGGCTAATATGTTTTGATCCAAGTCGGGTCATACCCAATAACAAGCTTAACGACACCTTATTCGTATTTGATCTTAGCGATTGGATCGTTGATTAAATACGCGACACTTGAACTTTAAGAAAAATGGTTTTCTGAAATATTACTTGATGTGTATATATATAAATTATGGAATAATTTATATAATATGGATTTAATTATTTATAGGTTAAACAATTAATTAATTTATGGTACATTTTATATAAATTGGTTTTATATAATGAAATGTACATAAAAATTAATATGGAAGTTTTATAAAACAAATTTTATAAAAATATAATTTTATAAAATTAATTTTGTAAAACTAATGGGTGGCATGGAGAGTGTAATTTCACATGCTAGAGATTCCTTCCTTGGTCAAATCAATCCTATTTCCATATACATGCAAGCATCTTGACTCCTAGAGACACACACTTGTAATTACACATCAAAACAAGCTCAAAAATTATGCTCTCTTTGGAGCTGTTGGCCGTGGCCTTTTGGGAGCCAAAGGAGGTTCACAAATTTATTTTTGAAAGGTAATTTTAAGTGTCAATCAAATCCTATCTAAAAGCAAAGGTATTGGTGGTTAGCTTGGGGTATAACAACTTGAGGTTTCATACTTTTGGAGCTCCATTCATCATCATCATCTTCATCACTTATCAACAAGCTTTGAGTAGGTATAAACTCTTTTCTTGCTTGTAGTTTGTAAGTATGTTTCACAACTTGATCCTAATTGGGATTTAACTTTAATTGGTTAAAGTATAACAAGTTCTAAAATGGTAATACTTACATGCTTCCGCTTTATTTGTTAATAAAATGTTTTAAGTATATTGAAACTTGTCAAATCCCAACAATGGTATCTAGAGCCGTAGTTGATGGAATATGCTTCGAGATGATTTATTAAACCCACTATATTTTTGCATTTTATAAACATGCATGATAGTAGAATGCAAAAACTTTCGGGTTTGGGTGGGTTTCCATTTTGGCCGAATTTATTGAGTCCCAAAAGTGGGTTTTGGGCTCTTCTATTTAGTTCATATTTTGTTGTATGTTAAAGTTCACAATCAAGCCTTGACCTTGTGGTTGGATGGTTGAATGTTTGGTTGATTTAATTCATTCATTTGGTTTGTAATAATATTTATTCAATTGGTTTGTAATGTTATTTTGGTTATGTAATTTATTTTATATTTGGTATGTAAAATAGATTAGGTTGTAATTTCTTTTTCTAGAGAAAAATGTATTAGGATATATTTTGTAAAAAAGGTGAAGATACAAGATGAAGACTTGGAAGAACAAAAGAAGAAGCATTTGGATGCAAGATTAAGTGGGAGATTTAAAATCTCCTACTTTGTGTTATAACCCCTTAACCAGTGGCATTTGTTTTCGGCTAAACAAATGTCTACCAAATTGGCTTAATTGTGAACATATTTATTTTGCATGCATGGTTGCTTATTGTGTTTGTATGTTTGGTTGCTACAAGTAAATCACAAATTAACAACAAGCAAAATGACAATTTAATTGGTTAAATTAGACATTATTAACGACATACAAAACGACTATTTAATTGGTTAAATTGAAAATGGCTAAAAGGATTATAATAATTGGTTATTAAAACACATATAAAATGGTTTATATCAATGTAATGAAATTGGCTTTATTACATAACATGAAAAATGGATTTTCAAATAAACCATACACTAAATGCATGTTGGTGTATGTGATAATGTTAAAAACGAACATATATTTCATAGCATTATCCCTCAAGAAAGACAAGCTTTTAGTTGCGATTGTTTTATTTACAAGTGATATTCGTTTAAATAATAAAAGGTGAAGACAAAAGACAGATTCGACGAATTGAAGACGCAAATGACCAAAAAGCTCAAAAGTACAAAATACAATCAATGAGGTTCCAATTATTGATAAGAAACGTCTCAAAATTACAAGAGTACAAGATTCAAAACGCAAAGTACAAGATATTAAATTATTCGCAAGGACGTTCGAAAATCCGGAATCGGGACCAGAGTCAACTCTCAACGCTCGACGCAACGGACTAAAAATTACAAGTCAACTATGCATATGAATATAATATAATATATAATTAATTCTTAAAATTAATATATATATTATATTATATTTAAATAAACGTCGGCAGAAGAAAACAACCAAATGTGGCTCTCCCCAGCTGGCCATGCGATCGTATGGCCTGGAAGGCATAAATCCATGCGATCACATGGTGCACAGTTTTAGCCCACATGCCTATAAAAATCGAGCTTTGGTGTAACACAAAACACATCTTTTTCTTCTCCTCATTCATACGTAGTATATATTTATATTTATATTTTAATTTTAATTTTAATTTTAATTCTAATAATAAGGGTACGTTAGCGAATGTTGTAAGGGTGTAAGTCTAAATTCTGTCCGTGTAACGCTACGCTATTTTTAATCATTGTAAGTTATGTTCAACCTTTTTACATTAATGTCTCGTAGCTAAGTTATTATTATGCTTATTTAATCCGAAGTAATCATGATGTTGGGCTAAAAATATTAAAACTGGGTAATTGGGCTTTGTACCATAATTGGGGTTTGGACAAAAGAACGACACTT
The DNA here is from genome assembly GCF_046630445.1 of Rutidosis leptorrhynchoides. NCBI lineage: Eukaryota > Viridiplantae > Streptophyta > Magnoliopsida > Asterales > Asteraceae > Rutidosis > Rutidosis leptorrhynchoides. The sequence continues at coordinate 119,421,167 of NC_092337.1, forward strand.
GTGGAAATTAGACTATGGGCTATTAATGAGATTTATATTTGTTTAACTAAATGATAGTTTGTTAATGTTAATATAAAGATTTACAACTGGACGTCCCTATAAATAACCATATACACTCGATCGGATACGATGGGCAGGGTATTTATATGTACGAATAATCGTTCATTTAACCGGAGGACACGAGCAGGAGGACACTCCTATACACATATTGACAGAGCCGAGCTTCGTATTATTCATAGATTTTTGGCTAACTCAATTACACAGAGAGGTCACAATAAAGAAAAAATTACCTTACATGATTTATTCTACCTAAAGTGTATTCGGGATCCTAGAAGCTTTGTTAATATCCCTTACTGTTTTGCTTTTTATTTATCTAAAATGGTAGAGGGAATGCAGGACGGGAGTATAATAGGAGGAGGTATTTTTGTTACTCTCATTGGAGAGTATTTAGGTGTTGATAGGAACCAAGGGGGTCCATTACAGCTTTGTAGAGAACAGGTTGAGCCCTTAGGATTGAAAGTTTATGTGGGTGCTAAGGTATTGAAAAGTAGACGTAACCAGGCAGTACCCTATGAGGGATCTCATCCTCAGGTAGAGAGAGGCTCAGACGAGGAAATGGAGTAGGCGTAAGACATTAGGGATGTCTTTCGAGATGCTATTCTTGACGTCGACATTCGTATAGATGAGGAAGCAATGACGAACGCGGCCAGACATAGTATGTATGAGCAGTGGAACTCCGAGCGAGTATACGAGGATTATAGGTGACGCCAACACGATAGCTGGTTAGTTCATCAGCACCAAATCATGAGCCAGCTATCATATCAGGTACCAAATAACTATGTACCTACTCGACCTGCTCATTTTCCGCCACACAGCCCCGATATCCGACCACCCTTTAACCGGTATGACTATAACCAAGCCTATCAAAACACCTATAACCAACAATGGAACCCACCTGACGAGATGAACTGGAACCCATATCCAGACTGATTTAGTTCCATTTGGTTATTTATATGATTTTTATGTTTTTATCTTTTTACTTATTCATGTTTAAACTTATGTTATTGAATATACTTATGTAATCTTTATCATTTTTATTATTATTGTGTACTAATATTTCACATTTAGGATTTGAAAGTGGGATATTAAGTCCCATTTCAAATTGCCATGCATGTTTATATTTGTATGTATGTATATTGTAAATTGTACAAAACAGGGTAAAACAGCGCATTTTCAAAGACTGGCATTAAGTTCAGCAAAAGCTACTAATTTTGACGACAAGATGACAAATAAATGTGATGTAACAACAGACGGAATGAACAAATGATATGCACCATTTATCATTCAGCAAACAAACGCCAATATGTTTGGAAACTTTGGTAAAATTTAATCATTTCTACGCTAATCACCCTCAATAATTTAAATTGTTACTGATTTCTTGCAAATGAGGGCATTGCAAGATCTTAAGTGTGGGAATGGGTTAAATTCTTTTGGATTTTTAAAATTTTTATCTTAAACACTTGGTTACCATTAAAAATACTAGTAACGTAGTAGTTGTATTAGAATCTAGTGCTCTATGATAATAAAGAACAACCCTAGTCTTATATACTGACTACCCAATTCTAGTAAAATTTTTCAAAATTTTCAATTAAATGAACTCAAAATCATGTTTATACATATTTATGAACGATAAAACTAGGTGTTAACACCGAAATTATTGTTACCTCGGAAAGGACATAAATTGAGAAACAAACCAAAATGTTAGAATTCATTTAAAATGAAATAGAGGACAATAAAAAGGAAAATAAAAGCCAAGTGTGGGAAATTTTCACCGGGTTATTCAAAATATATATCACATATTTTTGTACAAATAATTGAAAATACTTTTGTTTTGGACGATAATTAACTGTTTTATCCGATAAAAGAAAAGAAAAGATGGATCTACACGATGAATCAATTCCATCATTAAAAGGAAGTAAAGTCTTTCGAAAAAGACACGCGCTTCTTGATTTAGGTCATGAAGTTGTCGTCCAGACCAGCTGTAGGTTGATGAAAAATCTAGAAAAGTCATCTCTAAAATCAGCAGGAAATCCACGGACCTCAGCATAAAACAGGGTCGCCAAGTGGTCAGATTTATCCTAACCATGAGAAGGATTTATCTCGTACAATGGGGGGGGGGCACCGTGTAAATTAGCTTGATAAGACTAATGAATCAAACCCCCAGAAAGGATAATCTCCTTAAAAGATCAAAAATCAGCTTTTAAGACGGATATTACTCAATCCTAGAGATTGACCTTAAAGATTGAGAATTACAAACTCATGGAATTCAATGATATCTAAACTCGAGCTTGAACGAGAAAATATTTTGATCAAATTATAAACCGATTTGTTTTCTGAAAACCCATTTTCAATGCGTTCATTACCATTGAACGTAAAATCCTAGGTATTCACCTGGAATTCAATAGGTCACCTGAACCAAATCGGGTGTCAACCGTAAGAACGGTGGTTGCATAGCATGGTCAAAGACAGGACCTTGTGCCAGACCGGAAAATTATAAGGGTGAGCTTTACTATTGCTCCTACAAAGGATAGTAATTGTGTCCGACACGTTAAAGACCATAATCAAAAGTATGTCACGGGACATTGCCTTAACAGTTGCTTGTTCAACGCTTTCCTTTACAAACGGACGGTAGTTTACTTAAAGGTAATATTCGAAACAAGTAAACTGGACGTGTTGTGTCATAACCCGACCTTAACCATAAGGACGAATACAATAACATATGATTTCATCGCGAGGTATTGACCTCTATATGCGACATTTTTCAAAAACTGCATTCGTTTTTACAATACAAACCATAGCTTTTATTACAAATACAAGGTTTAAACAACTTAATAATGATTATCGTTTAGCAATAATCTTAGACTTACAAACTTTACATGTGATAATAACAATACGACTTCCAACATATTTTAGATTACAAATCCTCCGATATGCAGTTTTATTTTTGACACAAATATGCATACTCAAGATCTTGCTTAAATTCAACATGTTGCAGCGGAAGCTTTTAGTTATCACCTGAGAATAAACATGCTTAAAACGTCAACATAAAGTTGGTGAGATATAGGTTTAATGCCGGCAGCGTTATAAATATAGACCACAAGATTTCATATATAAACGTTTTAATAAAAATATTCTAAGTTGTTGAGCACTTGATAACCATACTTAACATTTAATCAACGTCGCATATTCCCTTTATTATGAAATCTTACTACACCATACAAAGTGTAGTCACCGAAACGAAGTACTGTGCAACCGTTGAATACTGGTCGTCCAGTCCGGTTGGGGTTGTCAGGCCCGATAGATCTATCAACAGGATTCGCGTTTACAATACTCATGTAAATAGTAGTTACCAAGTTACATGGAAGTATGCCAGTGGTACAACTCAACGTAGAATATATATTTTTAATCACTTGTGTCCATAACATAAATCATAAAATGCATGTATTCTCATCCCGAAATATTTAGAGTTTAAAAGTGGGACTATATACTCACTTTTGCCTTGAAGGTATTTATCACGACTTGGTCTCCGATAGATATCACGAACCTAACCATATATATAATATATCAACATATTTTCTTTTTAAGTAATCGTTACACACACACACACACACACACACACACATATATATATATATATATATATATATACTCTTAATACTTTTAATATTTTCTTAGTCCGTAGTTAGCAGTCCGATGTTAGTGGTCCACAATTAGTTGCTTAAATAAAATAAATAAAGACCCCATCGTATTCGTATTGATCAGAATTAATCTCGACCCATGGTACCATGTTGTCAAGTTACGTGTTGCGTACATAAAGTACCGTGTTGTCAAATGACGTGTTGCGTACAATCATGAGGTCTTATGATTAATCTTCTCGTGTTGTTTACAGGTGGTCCTGAAATATATAAAATCAAATCATAAGTAAATATATATGAAATATCATATTAATTAGAAATATATGATTAATTTAATTTTTCTCCAAATATTTTCGTAGCTAAACTAGCTTCGGATACCCGATCTTGTTTTAGTCGTAGTTTCTTCATTACAACTCCGTTTTTGTTGGTTCAACTTGCCACTTCCTTGGATCGAGTCAAAATTTAAGAATATGAACTGAAAATACCTTAGGTTGTATTCAAAATCACAGGTTATAGGTCAAACTTTGGTGAAACTTATGAAGGTGATCATTTTCCATCATAAAAACAACATTTAATGATCATTTTTCTAAAAATACTTACACTTTGAGTTAAACCATGAAATTTTTATGTGTTAACATATTCATAAGAAATATCATTTTTCCACAACATTAACTTCCAATTCAAAACTTAAGATGGTTTTTAATTATCCAACCCAAAACAGCCCCCGGTTGCACTCTGACGACGTAGATTCAGTTTTTAAGATGTTCTTTGTAAAACCAAGTTATATCTTGTTAAGTTAGCATATAATTATGATATATTACAGGTCTTGAAGTGTTTTAAAAGTTAAGTTAGAAGGATCTATTTAGTTTGCAAACAAGTTTGAAATCATTCAAACTATGTTCTTGTTGTTAAAATTTTACAACACAAAATAAGATAGCTATATAAATATGAATCGAATAAGGTTATGAACAAGGTTACTACCTCAAGTTACTTGGACAAAGTTACTGTAAAAGATGAGAAAAATCCTAGAACCAAAAGAGTGGTGGAGTTGGATCAAAAGGTTGGAAGTAAACTTGTATTTTTAGAAGGATTATTGAAGTTTTCTTGTAAGGAATTTATTATGATGATTAAGGCTTGTTTTTGAAGCTAGATCTTCATGGTTATTTGCTGAGATTGTGAAGAACACTTAAGGTTTCTAAGAGTGTGTTTTTGGTTAGAAAAAATGTGTAGTAAAAATGAAATTGGAATGGAGTATAAATGGTGGTGAAAAGATGTATAAATTTGTAATATTGTGCAAAAGTCTTGTAATATGCCAAATTGATTAATCATGCATGCTAAGATCCAAAATTGGCTGACTCATGGCTGCTAATAAAGTGATTGTGATGTGTATATACTAATAGTAAATACGTATAGGAGCTGGGTATGATACGAGTACATATACTTGTAGAAATTTTGAGGAATCGGAACAAGAATTCAAATATGGACGGGTTTATAACTGTAAAAGAGGCTCAAAAACTGGGCTTTTATTGTTGGACCCCGCCAGGGGTTGCCACCCCTTGGACCCCGCTTATCGGGGGCGCTGCCCCCGAACCCCCATCATAATCAAGATAAGTTCAAACAAGTGTGCACCCCACACTTCCCCAAACTTGTTCGATATTTATCAAGATTATTTTGGTTACAAATTAATCCCATTACACTTAAATCATATTGGTGACATAGATCACCAACACATTATAGATTGTAAGTATATATGTCAAAGAACGTTACATATAGTTATCGTTTTGAAAACTTAAGTTTGTGGTCTCAAAGTATACTTATAACTCATTGTTGTTAGTTCACAATGAAATGTTACACCATCCTTAAATCATGTTAAATATGTATAGATATGTACATATACATAATCGTATAATTATCGTGTGTTATATAGTTTGTGATATCATCGGTCAAATTGGACGGTCAAACGTTGTGTGAAACTCTTTTCAAAAACATAAGTCTCAACAGTTTGGATTGCTTATCATGTTGGTAAGGTTTATTTTATGTAAATATTAATCTCATAAGTATAAAACGATCGGAAAATCCGGGTCGTTACATGTTGCTTTCCCAATACAAGGTTAGCAAGTGGGTGACACAAAACCGCAAGTTTTGAGCTAAAATTTTCAAATCTGAAACCCACCAAACCCACAAAAATATTTTGCAAACACCGGTGAAGGGTTATTCCGGAAAACTTATCTAGGGTAAAAGCTAGATTTAATTTTCAAAAAAAAAAAAAAAAAGATCAAACGTTTTCATAAAGATCCAATTTCCTTAATGGATCTAAATTTTATAGTCATGTGGGACTGTAAACCACATCGTTACTACCATTGTTTATACCGCCGTATTGAAATCACTGATGTACAAAGTGTGAAGAATAAAGAAGTGATTCTAGTATTTCAAGACTATATTGCTTGAGGACAAGCAACGCTCAAGTGTGGGAATATTTGATAATGTTAAAAACGAACATATATTTCATAGCATTATCCCTCAAGAAAGACAAGCTTTTAGTTGCGATTGTTTTATATACAAGTGATATTCGTTTAAATAATAAAAGGTGAAGACAAAAGACAGATTCGATGAATTGAAGACGCAAACGACCAAAAAGCTCAAAAGTACAAAATACAATCAATGAGGTTCCAATTATTGATAAGAAACGTCTCAAAATTACAAGAGTACAAGATTCAAAACGCAAAGTACAAGATATTAAATTATTCGCAAGGACGTTCGAAAATCCGGAACCGGGACCAGAGTCAACTCTCAACGCTCGACGCAACGGACTAAAAATTACAAGTCAACTATGCATATGAATATAATATAATATATAATTAATTCTTAAAATTAATATATATATTATATTATATTTAAATAAACGTCGGCAGAAGAAAACAACCAAATGTGGCTCTCCCCAGCTGGCCATGCGATCGCATGGCCTGGAAGGCATAAATCCATGCGATCGCATGGTGCACAGTTCCAGCCCACATGCCTATAAAAATCGAGCTTTGGTGTAACACAAAACACATCTTTTTCTTCTCCTCATTCATACGTAGTATATATTTATATTTATATTTTAATTTTAATTTTAATTTTAATTCTAATAATAAGGGTATGTTAGCGAATGTTGTAAGGGTGTAAGTCGAAATTCTGTCCGTGTAACGCTACGCTATTTTTAATCATTGTAATTTATGTTCAACCTTTTTACATTAATGTCTCGTAGCGAAGTTATTATTATGCTTATTTAATCCGAAGTAATCATGATGTTGGGCTAAAAATATTAAAACTGGGTAATTGGGCTTTGTACCATAATTGGGGTTTGGATAAAAGAACGACACTTGTGGAAATTAGACTATGGGCTATTAATGGGCTTTATATTTGTTTAACTAAATGATAGTTTGTTAATGTTAATATAAAGATTTACAATTGGACGTCCCTATAAATAACCATATACACTCGATCGGATACGATGGGCAGGGTATTTATATGTACGAATAATCGTTCATTTAACCGGACACGGGAATGGATTAATAGCCACTAGAATTATTAAAACAGGGGTGAAATTATGTACAAGGACACTTGGAATAATTGATAACAAAGTATTAAAACCTTGGGTTACACTCAGTCGACATCCTGGTGTAATTATTAAACAAAGTATTAAAATCTTGTTACAGTTTAAGTCCCCAATTAGTTGGAATATTTAACTTCGGGTATAAGGATAATTTGACGAGGACACTCGCACTTTATATTTATGACTGATGGACTGTTATGGACAAAAACCAGACGGACATATTAAATAATCCAGGACAAAGGACAATTAACCCATGGGCATAAAACTAAAATCAACACGTCAAACATCATGATTACGGAAGTTTAAATAAGCATAATTCTTTTATTTCATATTTAATTTCCTTTATTTTATATTTAATTGCACTTCTAATTATAGCACTTTTATTTATTGTTATTGTATTTAATTGCACTTTTAATTATCGTACTTTTTAATTATCGCAAGTTTATTTTATCGCACTTTTATTTATCGCAATTTCATTATCGTTATTTACTTTACGCTTTAAATTAAGTCTTTTATTTATTTAATATTTTACATTTTGTTTTAACTGCAACTAAAGTTTTAAATTCGACAAACCGGTCATTAAACGGTAAAAACCCCCCTTTATAATAATAATATTACTTATATATATATATTTGTATTTTTATAAAATAAAACTAATATAGCGTTAAGCTTTGATTAAAAGATTTTCCCTGTGGAACGAACCGGACTTACTAAAAACTACACTACTGTACGATTAGGTACACTGCCTATAAGTGTTGTAGCAAGGTTTAAGTATATCCATTCTATAAATAAATAAATATCTTGTGTAAAATTGTATCGTATTTAATAGTATTTCCTGCTAAAATTTAATAGTATTTTATACCCCTTAGCTTTAACTATCAAGTATTTTTGGCGCCGCTGCCGGGGACCATCTAGCTTAAAAACCGGAAGCGCAACGCTAATATATATAAAAAAACAAAAAAAAAGATTTTTATTTTTAGTTTACTTTTATTAAAATACGCTTTTGTAAAAAATACGTTTTAATATATTCGAAAATATAAAAAGAAAAACAAAAATATAAATATTTTTAAGAGTTTGTTAAATATTTAAGTTCTATAAAAGTTTCTTTATATTTATTTTATAAAAATATAAGTTTTATTTAATTTATAAAAATATATTATATAAATATTTAAAACAGAAAAAATAAACACAGTAAAATAAAAAAAATAAAAAACATTCGGCCTGCTACTGTAGCAGCCCGTAACTTGGCCCAAAATCCTGGCTCATGCGATCGCATGAGCCCGAAGGCATAAATTCATGCGATCGCATGAGATCGTCTGACACGCCACAGTTTACCCTAATTCAGCATTTATTACGGGTATTATTTATTATTATTAATTTAAAACCCTAATTAGGTTATATATATATTATATTATTTAGTTTAGTTATTTTATTATTTGTATTATTTAGTTTAATTAATTTATAAAATTAATAGTTTTATAAAATAAATAATATAAAAATAATATTTTTATAAAAATTGTAATTTTTGCAACTTTTAGTATATTTTTATATTTTATTTTTTTAATTGTTTTTAGCGTAATATTTGTATTTTTCGCTCGTATTTAGTTTTAATTCATAGTTTTTGCCATAGTTATTTTTATTTCTAGATTTTTAGGCTTTGCCGTAAAATCCCTTAAGTGCTTTTTCTTTAGACTAAGATTAAAGTGCTTTAGAATTTTGCGACGTCTTTTTAAGTTTTAGTACCTTTTTAAGATATCGCCATTTGGGATATAGTTTTACTTGTAAGCTTTAATATTTTTAGACGCCTTTTACCTATGTATCAATTATCACTCCAATTAGTAATCTCAATTTGCGATTATAATTTTAAGTTAGTGATAGTAATAAGATTGGGTTAGTCAAGTATTTTTAAGTTTTATAAGTCACTCTTTTTCTTTCTTATTTTTTGACGTCTTTTCTTTTTCAACCTTTTTCGACGCACTTTTTTTCTTTCTTATTTCTCGCTATTCTAGTTTGTAGGACATAGATCTTTATTTTACTTCTTATCTATACTTCCTAAAATTACGAAAATTTATTTTAAGTGGTTAAATTGATAGACATCAAAATTTTCTGGTTCGTAGTAATAGTTGGATTTGTACGTGGACCGGGTTATTGGAGCCAAACAGTCCTCAATTATATTGAGACCAAACGAATCCTGCCCCTCTGCTGCATCTTTTGGCGATTCGAAACGTGGGCAAAATCAGAAAAGTCTATTAATTGGATAACTTATATAATTTTTTCTTTCCTTTTAAAAATTAATAGGATATTCAGTGAATGCACCGAGCAAGACGTTCACCACCTTTTGTACGTTCACCACCTGTAACCAGATCAAGACATCTAGAAAATATTACCGCCGTTGATTTTTCTTTAGAATCGTCATCCAGTCAACCAAGTACTCCAATTCAAATTTCCGATAATCCATTTTTTGAACCCGACCTCACAATTGAGAATGCGGAGAATATTCAGGGACGATTCATAGATCCTGAACCATTAATTTTTCCTCCGGAATCACCAATCATTCAAACAGAGATTGTTGAGGAACAAACCATTAAATCAGAATCCTCTAGTGATTCCGATTCAACAAATTCAATTATGGAGAATCTGGAACCTTTAAGTATGGAAGACCGAATGAGAGCTAAACTCACTGGCTAAGGTCACGCAATTACTCATCCTGACATTAATGCGCCAGATTATGAAATCAAAGGACAAATTCTACACATGGTGACTAATCAATGCCAATTTAGTGGTGCGCCGAAGGAAGATCCAAATGAACATCTTCGTACCTTTAATAGGATCTGCGCTCTATTTAAAATCCGAGAAGTAGAGGATGAACAGATATATCTCATGTTATTTCTATGGACTTTAAAGGGAGAAGCCAAAGATTGGTTAGAATCGTTACCTGAAGGGGCGATTGATACATGGGACGTTTTAGTTGAAAAATTTCTTAAACAATTCTTTCCGGCATCTAAAGCCGTAAGACTTCAAGGAGAAATTGTTACGTTCACACAAAGGCCAAACAAAACTCTATATGAAGCGTGGACAAGATTTGGAAAGTTATTGAGAGGATGTCCGCAACATGGTTTAGACACTTGTCAAATAGTACAAATATTCTACCAAGGATGCGACATCACTACAAGAAAAGATATCGATATAGCAGCTGGTGGTTCCATTATGAAGAAAACCGAAACTGATGCTTACAAAATTATTGATAACGCTGCTTCCCACTCACATGAGTGGCACCAAGAAAAAGATATCGTTAGATCATCTAAAGCAGCTAGAGCCGATTCTAGCCATGACTTAGATTCTATTTCCGCAAAGATAGATGCTGTCAAGAGACGAATGGAAAAGATGACTAAGGATATTCACTCAATACGAATTAGTTGTGAGCAGTGTGGAGGACCACATTTGACAAAAGATTGTCTCAGTATTGAATTAACAATGGAACAAAGAGAGACTGTTTCATATCTAAACCAAAGGCCTGGAAATAATTATCAGAATAATTATCAACCGCCAAGACCGATTTACAATCAAAATCAGAATTATAACCGAAATATTCCATACAACAACCAACAAGGTCCTAGCAATCAACAAGTATCTAACAATACTTACAACCAGCAAAGACCTAATTTTCAAAACAAACCACCACAACCCGATGATAAAAAGCCGAATTTAGAAGATATGATGACGAAGCTAGTTGAAACTCAAACGTAGTTTTTCACATCTCAAAAACAAACTAATGAACAAAATGCTCAAGCATTTAGAAATCAACAAGCTTCTATTCAAAATTTGGAACAAGAAGTAAGTAACCTAGCAAGGTTAATAGGTGAAAGCAAACCGGGAAGTTTACCTAGTGATACAAATGCAAACCCCCGGAATGAAACAGCTAAAGTCATTACCACAAGAAGTGGTACAACACTTAAACCACCCGAAATACCTGTAACTTCTGATGAAGCTATTCCTACTCCACAAGAACCACAACCTGATCAAGATAAGGAAAAAGAACCGGTAGTTGAAAAGGTTAATGAAGATAACACAGTTAAGGCTAAACCTTATGTTAAACCATACCAACCACCACTTCCTTACCCGAGTAAAATGAAGAAAGAGAAACTTGAAGCCGAGCAATCCAAATTCTTGGATATGTTTAAACAGATAAATGTAAATCTTCCTTTCATTGATGTGATTTCAGGAATGCCTAGATATGCTAAATTCTTGAAAGATCTGATCACGAATAGAAAGAAAATGGAAGAACTCTCGGCTGTTACTATGAATGCTAATTGTTCAGCAGTGCTGTTGAATAAGATACCAGAAAAATTATCTGATCCAGGAAGTTTCACAATTCCATGTTTTCTGGGTAGTTTTAGTTCAATAGAAGCATTAGCAGACTTAGGTGCTAGTATAAATTTAATGCCGTATTCACTATACACTAAACTAGACCTTGGAGAATTGAAACCAACCAGAATAAGTATACAACTAGCCGATCGATCAATAAAATATCCTAGAGGGATAATGGAGAACATGCTAGTTAAAGTTGGTACTTTAGTATTTCCAGTAGATTTTGTTGTTCTGGACATGGAAGAAGATTCTCAAGTTCCTCTCATATTAAGAAGACCATTCTTAAACACGGCTAAAGCAATGATAGACGTGTTTGGTAAGAAACTGACCCTAAGTATAGAAGATGAGAGTGTTACCTTTTCAGTTGATAGAGCAATGCAACAACCGCAATCTGCAGATGATACATGTTATTATATTCAAACTACAGATTCACATGCAGAATTGTTAGAAGAATTTCCAGAATTACAAGGAACAGGAGAATGTTCTTTAGGAGAAGGTAATGAACCAATTGATGAAGCTGAAATGTTAGCTACACTAATAGCTAATGGATATGAACCAACAACAAAAGAAATTCAAATGCTAAAAGAAGAAGACAGATATCGATATAAATCATCGATAGAAGAACCTCCGAAATTAGAGTTAAAGCCACTTCCAAACTATTTGGAATATGCTTATTTACATGGTGAATCTGAATTACCTGTAATAATATCATCTTCTCTTACTGAAAATGAAAAATCTCAACTCATTTCTGTGTTGAAAGCTCATAAACCAGCCATTGCATGGAAAATTCATGATATTAAAGGAATAAGTCCTTCGTATTGCACACATAAAATCCTTATGGAAGAAGGTCATAAAACGTATGTGCAACACCAACGAAGACTAAATCCTAATATGCAAGATGTAGTTAAAAAAGAAATTATTAAACTGCTAGATGCAGGTTTAATTTATCCAATTTCTGATAGTCCATGGGTAAGCCCAGTTCAATGCGTGCCTAAGAAGGGTGGCATGACTGTCATTACAAATGAGAAAAATGAGCTTATTCCTACTAGGACTGTAACAGGATGGCGTGTATGTATTGATTATAGAAAATTAAATGACGCCACCAGAAAAGATCACTTTCCCTTACCTTTTATTGATCAAATGTTGGAAAGATTAGCCGGAAATAGTTACTAATGTTTTCTTGATGGTTTTTCCGGATATTTTCAAATTCCAATAACACCCGAGGACCAAGAGAAAACCACGTTCACGTGCCCTTATGGTACTTTTGCTTACAAACGCATGCCATTTGGACTTTGCAACGCCACTGCAACCTTTCAAAGGTGCATGATGGCGATTTTTCACGACATGATAGAAGAATGCATGGAAGTTTTCATGGATGACTTTTCAGTCTTCGATGATACTTTTGAATCATGTCTAGTTAATCTGGAACGAATGCTTATTAGATGCGAACAATCAAATCTAGTACTTAATTGGGAGAAATGCCATTTCATGGTTAAAGAAGGCATCGTTCTTGGACATAAAATTTCAAAAGAAGGAATTGAAGTGGATAGAGCTAAAGTAGATGTAATTGCTAAACTTCCACATCCCACCAATGTTAGAGGAGTTAGGAGTTTTCTAGAGCATGCCGGTTTTTACCGACGTTTCATAAAAGATTTTTCTAAAATTGCCACTCCTATGAATAAACTCCTAGAAAAGGATGCTCCATTCATCTTTTCAGATGAATGCATCAAATCTTTTAATATTCTTAAAGAGAAACTTACTAATGCGCCGATCATGATAACACCAAATTGGAATCTACCGTTTGAACTAATGTGCGATGCAAGTGATTTTGCAATGGGAGCCGTTTTAGGACAAAGGATTGAAAAACGATTTCAACCTATATATTATGCTAGTAAGACGTTACAAGGAGCACAAACGAACTATACAACTACTGAAAAAGAACTCCTTGCTATTGTCTTTGCTTTTGACAAATTTCGTTCATATCTCATTCTAGCAAAAACGGTGGTCTATACCGACCATTCTGCTCTTAGATACCTATTTTCGAAACAAGATGCCAAACCAAGATTAATCCGTTGGATCTTACTCTTACAAGAGTTCGATATTGAAATCCGAGATAAAAGAGGAGCAGAAAATCTCGCCGCTGATCATCTTTCTCGTCTTGAAAATCCCGAATTAGAAGTACTAAATGAATCGGCCATACAAGACAACTTTCCTGATGAATATCTATTGAAGATAGATTATACTGAAATTCCATGGTTTGCAGACTATGCAAACTACTTAGTATGTGGATTCCTTGAAAAAGGATTATCGTACCAAAAACGAAAGAAATTCTTCAGTGATATAAAACACTATTTCTGGGAAGATCCACATTTGTTTAAAAGTTGTCCCGATGGAATAATACGCCGATGTGTATTCGGAGATGAAGCTAGTAAAATTTTAAACCATTGTCACACAGGACCAACAGGAGGGCATTATGGGCCTCAACTAACTGCAAGAAAAGTTTATGATGCTGGATTCTATTGGCCTACAATTTACAAAGACGCTCACCTTCTTTGCAAATCCTGTGATGCTTGTCAAAGGGCCGAAAAAATAAGTCAACGTGATGAAATGCCACAAAATGTCATTCAAGTATGTGAAGTAATTGACATTTGGGTATTGACTTTATGGGTCCATTTCCAAAATCTCATAATAATCTCTATATTCTCGTCGCCATTGATTATGTATCTAAATGGGCGGAAGCACAAGCTCTCCCAACTAACGATGCACGAGTTATAGTCAACTTTTTAAAACGTCTTTTTGCAAGGTTTGGAACACCGAAAGTTTTAATAAGTGATCGGGGTACTCATTTCTGTAATAATCAACTTGAGAAAGTTCTCAAAAGATATAGAGTAACTCATAAAATCTCCACTGCTTATCATCCACAAACAAGTGGACAAGTTGAAAATACCAACCGAGCTTTAAAACGTATTCTAGAAAAAACCGTAGGATCAAATCCGAAGGAATGGTCCATTAAATTGGAGGATGCACTCTGGGCTTAACAGCCTACAAAACTCCAATTGGAACCACACCTTTTAAACTCGTCTACGGAAAAGCATGTCATCTTCTAGTAGAAATTGAACACAAAGCATTTTGGGCTTTGAAGACATGTAATCTTGATTTACATGAAGCTGGACGTCTACGGTTAAGTCAACTAAACGAATTAGAAGAATTTAGACATGAAGCATACGGAAATTCGTTAATCTATAAAGAAAGAAAGAAGAAATGGCATGATAAAAGAATCAGAAGTTCAAAAGAATTTAAAGAAGGAGACAGAGTTCTTCTTTTCAATTCACGATTCAAGCTATTTCCTGGAAAATTGAAATCAAGATGGTCTGGACCATTCATAGTCAAAAGAGTTTTCCCATACGGAACAATAGAATTAATAAATTCAAATGGAATTGAATTTAAAGTTAATGGTCACAGAGTTAAACATTACATAGATAATCCGATGGAAGTCGACAACGAAGTTAATCACAATTTCAATACCACAGCTAACTAAGTGTGGGGAGAATCAAGTCTTTAAAGGATAATATGTATTTCTGTTAGAGTTAGATTTTCTGTTTTCGTGTAGTTATCGAAAATGAAACCTGAATGGTCTTTCCCTAGCAGACCCTAAAGAACTAGTCTTCTCCCCCCATTCTGAATTTTTATTTTTTTTAGGTTTTTACGAAATGAAGACTTCCTATGAACTAAACCATGGTCTAATGCTACACGCTTTGATCACTAAACGTAATAATGACACACTTCCGAGTGAAATAGTATCAGTAATCAGAGAAAGATTGGACAGAGTAAGAAAAGAATCCAGATGCGAAGATAATAAGTTACAATTTGGTAAAGGAAAATCAAAATCCGCAGCGAAAAGAAGAGCACGACACCTTGAAAGATGTCACAAATGCGGAAAATGGTCACATGGAGGTAAATGTTCAAATAATCAAACCTATTCAAATACCGAATTTGTTACTTTATGCAGAGATGGACCGTTCATATATTTAGAAGAAAAAACACTGAATGCTCGAGGTTACGCCTATGTAGCTATGGAAAACCAATTAAACCGACAATCTTATGAATGGGATAGATCATATAACTAAGAATACTATCTCACAGGTAAGTCTGTACAGTTTTTAATTTTTTTTTATTTTTATTTTTAACCTTTTGATAATAAACGCTAATTTGTTCGCTATAAAGTATTAAATTGGTATTGAATGAAATTAGGTTTGGCGACCGAAATTATTGATATCATACAAAAATTTATTACATCACTGCGAAATTTAACGTTTATTCTTAATGTATAAAATTCTTTAATCAATCAACCCAAAATATTTCAAAAATTCATCATGAGTTAAATTAGGTCATGAAACCGAAATTACTTTACCGAAAAGAGGGGCGCATATTTTTGATAATATTTGATTGATTAAAGTGGGATAAAAGCCAAAAAGATTTTTAATTTTATTTTTACTTTGTTTTTAAAATTAGTAAAAAAAAAAAATTATTGTAAACTTTTTAAATTAATATATTTAAAATTGTAAATATTTGAAAAATTAATATTTTTAAGTTTGTATGTATAACAACAAAAATATAATATAATTTTTGTTTGAATTTTTAATTTTTAAAATATGAATTTTATTTTTATGCATTTTAAATTTAAGTTTGGTGTGAATTTAAAAACAAAAATTTACTTTATTTCGCTAAGTTAAAAATATGATTTTTAAAATTCGTCGTGAGTTGAAGACTAGGTCGTTGAACCGAAATTGCTCTACCCGAGGGAGGGACGAGAACTTTTATTATCATTATTTTTAATCTTATTGAATTAAAGTATGCCAAAAACATTAAAAAACCCAAAAATCTTTACTTTTAAAAATCGCACTTTTATTTGACAAATTTTAAAATTTTGTCAAGGGATAGACTAGGACAACGATCCGAAACGCCCTCGCTCCTAAAGGAAAACAAAATTTTTAGAATTTTATTAATTATATGTTTTAGAAGTTATAAGGTTTTGTAAAAAAAAAAAAAAAAAAAAAAGGGCAAAGTACTGTACCCGGGACTCCATGCGATCGCATGGAGTTTGGCCTTTGCAGCCATGCGATCGCATGGCCCTGGAAATCAGGCTAGACACAAAAGTCCCAGTCGACCTGCTTCTGCCTCACACCAACACACACAACACATACGAAAATACTCTCAAATCTTCATCAAAATTCACCAAAATTCACCGTAATTCGTCATTTTTCTTGCTCTAATCATGCCTAGATTCTCATTCTTCAGCAAAATGGTAAAAATTACACCCCTAAACTCTATAAATTCCTAGTTTTTGTGATAATTATCAATTTTTTACCTAATGCAATTTTGTTAATTTCTAGTGTAATTAGTGTTAAATTGTTAGTATTTTATGCATGTATAACCTAGATTGATGCTATTTACATGATTTGAAGCCAAAAACTTCAAAATTTTTAGAAATCTAGGGTTAGTGTTCTTGAGCAATTTGGGGCTTTTTGATATAAATAGGTTATGGTCAATTTTTGTCATGAATTATTGCTAAATTGAGTAGTGTAACATGTTTAGATAGTTAAATGATCCAAACATTGATCCTAAACATGATTTTTGGAGATTAAAGTAGAATTTTTAAGTCCAAAATTCATGAACTTTATTAATTTGATGTAATTGCCATTTGAGACTTTTTTAATTATTAGTAATGACTATTTTGACATGTTATTTGAGTTAAAAGCTTATGAACTTTGTATACATTTTCATATGTGCTTATTTGAAAAGTGTAGAATTGTGAAAAATTGTGAAAATGTGTATAAGTTTAATTTTGATTTAACATGTTATAGTGATTGTTTTAAGTTGTTATTTTGCTAACACTAATGCATATTTGGATGCATAAATTTTGTGTTTAATGTGTTTTGCAGAAAGTCGATACTGGAGGTTCAGGAGCATCATCATCTAGACGACCAGCACCAGCACCAGAACCAGAACCAGAAATGCAACACGAACAAGAACCACAACAAGAACCACAACAACAGCCTGATCAGCACATACCTTATTATGATCCGGTACAGTTTGTTGATGAATTCATAGTATTCCCAATGAGGCCGCCAGTAGAATTCCCAACGATTCCTGAGCACACTCTGCATCCTAATCTGAGATTTGATAGGAGATGGAGAGATTACGAGACATATCAAAGGAACAAATTCAAATTGGTAACAAAAAATGTAGAGGTGCCAAGGGTAATCGATTGGGCCCCTTTGGAAACGATCCATCTAGCTGACCGTGTTAGACAGCTTTTAGTTCAAAGGTATGGCAGTTCTTCTTTTACAGATTGGGAACGTCTTTTCACCATTCGTAGACCTGTATATAAGGAATGGTGTGTTGAGTTGATGAGTACTGTATCACTTGATACAAATATAGTTAGAATAAATGATAGAAGATTTCTTAGGTTTATCCTTGGCGGTAGGATGTAAAGAATGTCCATGCTGGACATGGCCAGGGCCTTACAGATATATACTCCTGGTGAGTTGCTATTACCCGATTGTACAAATTTGATTCATTATGGTGAAAGGGTAGATAGTAACTTTGACGCTGACGCCATTTGGAGGCGTATGTCACATTTTGATGTTTTTACACGAGCAGGAGGACACTCCTATACACATATTGACAGAGCCGAGCTTCGTATTATTCATAGATTTTTGGCTAACTCAATTACACAGAGAGGTCACAATAAAGAAAAAATTACCTTACATGATTTATTCTACCTAAAGTGTATTCGGGATCCTAGAAGCTTTGTCAATATCCCTTACTGTGTTGCTTTTTATTTATCTAAAATGGTAGAGGGAATGCAGGACGGGAGTATAATAGGAGGAGGTATTTTTGTTACTCTCATTGGAGAGTATTTAGGTGTTGATAGGAACCAAGGGGGTCCATTACAGCTTTGTAGAGAACAGGTTGAGCCCTTAGGATTGAAAGTTTATGTGGGTGCTAAGGTATTGAAAAGTAGACGTAACCAGGCAGTACCCTATGAGGGATCTCATCCTCAGGTAGAGAGAGGCTCAGAAGAGGAAATGGAGGAGGCGGAAGACATTAGGGATGTCTTTCGAGATGCTATTCTTGACGTCCACGTTCGTATAGATGAGGAAGCAATGACGAACGCGGCCAGACATAGTATGTATGAGCAGTGGAACTCCGAGCGAGTATACGAGGATTATAGGCGACACCAACACGATAGCTGGTTAGTTCATCAGCACCAAATCATGAGCCAGCTATCATATCAGGTACCAAATAACTATGTACCTACTCGACCTGCTCATTTTCCGCCACACAGCCCCGATATCCGACCACCCTTTAACCGGTATGACTATAACCAAGCCTATCAAAACACCTATAACCAACAATGGAACCCACCTGACGAGATGAACTGGAACCCATATCCAGACTGATTTAGTTCCATTTGGTTATTTATATAATTTTTATGTTTTTATCTTTTTACTTATTCATGTTTAAACTTATGTTATTGAATATACTTATGTAATCTTTATCATTTTTATTATTATTGTGTACTAATATTTCACATTTAGGATTTGAAAGTGGGATATTAAGTCCCATTTCAAATTGCCATGCATGTTTATATTTGTATGTATGTATATTGTAAATTGTACAAAACAGGGTAAAACAGCGCATTTTCAAAGACTGGCATTAAGTTCAGCAAAAGCTGCTAATTTTGACGACAAGATGACAAATAAATGTGATGTAACAACATACGGAATGAACAAATGATATGCACCATTTATCATTCAGCAAACAAACGCCAATATGTTTGGAAACTTTGGTAAAATTTAATCATTTCTACGCTAATCACCCTCAATAATTTAAATTGTTACTGATTTCTTGCAAATGAGGGCATTGCAAGATCTTAAGTGTGGGAAGGGGTTAAATTCTTTCGGATTTTTAAAATTTTTATCTTAAACACTTGGTTACCATTAAAAATACTAGTAACGTAGTAGTTGTATTAGAATCTAGTGCTCTTTGATAATAAAGAACAACCCTAGTCTTATATACTGACTACCCAATTCTAGTAAAATTTTTCAAAATTTTCAATTAAATGAACTCAAAATCATGTTTATACATATTTATGAACGATAAAACTAGGTGTTAACACCGAAATTATTGTTACCACGGAAAGGACATAAATTGAGAAACAAACCAAAATGTTAGAATTCATTTAAAATGAAATAGAGGACAATAAAAAGGAAAATAAAAGCCAAGTGTGGGAAATTTTCACCGAGTTATTCAAAATATATATCACATATTTTTGTACAAATAATTGAAAATACTTTTGTTTTGGACGATAATTAACTGTTTTACCCGATGAAAGAAAAGAAAAGATGGATCTACACGATGAATTAATTCCATCATTAAAAGGAAGTAAAGTCTTTCGAAAAAGACACGCGCTTCTTGATTTAGGTCATGAAGTTGTCGTCCAGACCAGTTGTAGGTTGATGAAAAATCTAGAAAAGTCATCTCTAAAATCAGCAGGAAATCCACGGACCTCAGCATAAAACAGGGTCGCCAAGTGGTCAGATTTATCCTAACCATGAGAAGGATTTATCTCGTACAATGGGGGGCACCGTGTAAATTAGCTTGATAAGACTAATGAATCAGACCCCCAGAAAGGATAATCTCCTTAAAAGATCAAAAATCAGCTTTTAAGACAGATATTACTCAATCCTAGAGATTGACCTTAAAGATTGAGAATTACAAACTCATGGAATTCAATGATATCTAAACTCGAGCTTGAACGAGAAAATATTTTGATCAAATTATAAACCGATTTGATTTCTGAAAACCCATTTTCAATGCGTTCATTACCATTGAACGTAAAATCCTAGGTATTCACCTGGAATTCATTAGGTCACCTGAACCAAATCGGGTGTCAACCGTAAGAACGGTGGTTGCATAGCATGGTCAAAGACAGGACCTTGTGCCAGACCAAAAAATTATAAGGGTGAGCTTTACTATTGCTCCTACAAAGGATAGTAATTGCGTCTGACACGTTAAAGACCATAATCAAAAGCATGTCACGGGATATTGCCTTAACAGTTGCTTGTTCAACGCTTTCCTTTACAAACGGACGGTAGTTTACCGAAAGGTAATATTCGGAACAAGTAAACTGGACGTGTTGCTTTCCCAATACAAGGTTAGCAAGTGGGTGACACAAAACCGCAAGTTTTGAGCTAAAATTTTCAAATCTGAAACCCACCAAACCCACAAAAATATTTTGCAAACACCGGTGAAGGGTTATTTCGGAAAACTTATCTAGGGTAAAAGCTAGATTTAATTTTCAAAAAAAAAAAAAGATCAAATGTTTTCATAAAGATCCAATTTCCTTAATGGATCTAAATTTTATAGTCATGTGGGACTGTAAATCACATCGTTACTACCATTGTTTATACCGACGTATTGAAATCACTGATGTACAAAGTGTGAAGAATAAAGAAGTGATTCTAGTATTTCAAGACTATATTGCTTGAGGACAAGCAACGCTCAAGTGTGGGAATATTTGATAATGTTAAAAACGAACATATATTTCATAGCATTATCCCTCAAGAAAGACAAGCTTTTAGTTGCGATTGTTTTATTTACAAGTGATATTCGTTTAAATAATAAAAGGTGAAGACAAAAGACAGATTCGACGAATTGAAGACGCAAACGACCAAAAAGCTCAAAAGTACAAAATACAATCAATGAGGTTCCAATTATTGATAAGAAACGTCTCAAAATTACAAGAGTACAAGATTCAAAACGAAAAGTACAAGATATTAAATTATTCGCAAGGACGTTCGAAAATCCGGAACCGGGTCCAGAGTCAACTCTCAATGCTCGACGCAACGGACTAAAAATTACAAGTCAACTATGCATATGAATATAATATAATAAATAATTAATTCTTAAAATTAATATATATATTATATTATATTTAAATAAACGTCGGCAGAAGAAAACAACCAAATGTGGCTCTCCCCAGTTCGCCATGCGATCGCATGGCCTGGAAGGCATAAATCCATGCGATCGCATGGTGCACAGTTCCAGCCCACATGCCTATAAAAATCGAGCTTTGGTGTAACACAAAACACATCTTTTTCTTCTCCTCATTCATACGTAGTATATATTTATATTTATATTTTAATTTTAATTTTAATTTTAATTCTAATAATAAGGGTATGTTAGCGAATGTTGTAAGGGTGTAAGTCGAAATTCTGTCCGTGTAACACTATGCTATTTTTAATCATTGTAAGTTATGTTCAACCTTTTTACATTAATGTCTCGTAGCTAAGTTATTATTATGCTTATTTAATCCGAAGTAATCATGATGTTGGGCTTAAAATATTAAAACTGGGTAATTGGGCTTTGTACCATAATTAGGGTTTGGACAAAAGAACGACACTTGTGGAAATTAGACTATGGGATATTAATGGGCTTTATATTTGTTTAACTAAATGATAGTTTGTTAATGTTAATATAAAGATTTCAATTGGACGTCCCTATAAATAACCATATACACTCGATCGGATACGATGGGCAGGGTATTTATATGTACGAATAATCGTTCATTTAACCGGACACGGGAATGGATTAATAGCCACTAGAATTATTAAAACAGGGGTGAAATTATGTACAAGGACACTTAGCATAATTGATAACAAAGTATTAAAACCTTGGGTTACACTCAGTCGACATCCTGGTGTAATTATTAAACAAAGTATTAAAATCTTGTTACAGTTTAAGTCCCCAATTAGTTGGAATATTTAACTTCGGGTATAAGGATAATTTGACGAGGACACTCGCACTTTATATTTATGACTGATGGACTGTTATGGACAAAAACCAGACGGACATATTAAATAATCCAGGACAAAGGACAATTAATCCATGGGCATAAAACTAAAATCAACACGTCAAACATCATGATTACGGAAGTTTAAATAAGCATAATTCTTTTATTTCATATTTAATTTCCTTTATTTTATATTTAATTGCACTTCTAATTATAGCACTTTTATTTATTGTTATTGTATTTAATTGCACTTTTAATTATCGTACTTTTTAATTATCGCAAGTTTATTTATCGCACTTTTATTTATCGCAATTTCATTATCGTTATTTACTTTACGCTTTAAATTAAGTCTTTTATTTATTTAATATTTTACATTTTGTTTTAACTGCAACTAAAGTTTTAAATTCGACAAACCGGTCATTAAACGGTAAAAACCCCCCTTTATAATAATAATATTACTTATATATATATTTGTATTTTTATAAAATAAAACTAATATAGCGTTAAGCTTTGATTAAAAGATTTTCCCTGTGGAACGAACCGGACTTACTAAAAACTACACTACTGTACGATTAGGTACACTGCCTATAAGTGTTGTAGCAAGGTTTAAGTATATCCATTCTATAAATAAATAAATATCTTGTGTAAAATTGTATCGTATTTAATAGTATTTCCTGCTAAAATTTAATAGTATTTTATACCCCTTAGCTTTAACTATCAGTATGGTATAAAAGTTTTCTTAAAATAGAAATAATGAAAACTTAAAATCCCTTATTAACAAGGCAAACAAGTTAAACGCCATCCTTTTGTGTGACACTTAAAAATAATTAGGGAACTCATAATGGGATAAAGGTCACCTAACCGTTATGAGAAAACTAATATGATTAAGGTGAATTTCGCACACTTGTGGGATAAAGGTCACCTAACCACTTGTATGTTAAGTTTACACGTTTACACAAGTAGGAAGACTTGATTTGGGAATCATGAACTTAGGGTCACCGAAGTATGAGGAACAAATAGGCGTTGATGGGGTAAATATGCCATGCAAAAGGATTGCATAATCCCATACCTTAGAAGTTGTAAAAGGATTGTAATTGTCATATAAATGACTACCTAGCTAAATCAAATGACGGGATAAAGGTCACCTAACCAAAATTTGGTTTACCGTTGGATTCTAAAATTTAATAAATATCAATTGGATTTAAAGGGTATTGATTGTTAAATTCAAAATGATACTTAAACGAACTTTGTTAAATTTTGTAGATGGCCGCCAATAACAACAACATTCCTAACGCACCAATCAACTTTAACAACCTATCGTTGAGGTCAATCCTCGAAAAGGAAAAACTCAACCATACCAATTTCATGGATTGGTTTCGCAATCTAAGAATTGTCCTCAAACTTGAGGATAGGGCGTATGTGTTGGAAGACCCCATTCCCGATCAACCCGACGAAGATGATACGGAAGGCATGGCTTATTGGGATAAGTATTGCACCGATTTGGTGCAAGTCGCTTGCCTTATACTTGGGACTATGATACCCGATCTCCAAAAGGACTTCGAGCATCATAGTGCATATGACATGATCACACAATTAAAGGAGATGTTCCTCTAACAAGCTCGTGTCGAGCGCTTCGAAACGGTTCGAGCGCTTCATGCATGTCGTATGGATGACTCCCAATCCGTTTCATCTTATGTCCTTAAGATGAAAAGCCTAATTGATCGAGCGAACCGTCTAAATTGCAACGTGTCTAATGAATTAGCCACGGACCTTATCCTTAATTCTTTATCAAAAAGGTTTGACACATTTGTAATGAATTACAATATGAATGGTTGGGATAAGAGCATTGGCGAATTACATGCCATGCTTAAGATGGCCGAAGCAAGCATGGGTAAAAGGACTTCACCCGTGCTTATGATCAATGAAGGCGGGTCCAAAAACAATAACAGTTCTAAGCCAAAGGTGGCTAAGAGGAAAGGACCCGCCTACCAAGGCAAGGGCAAGGGAAAGGGGAAGATGGTTACCCTAACCAACAATAACAAGAAGCAAAAGGTTTCTGATAAAGTAAACCTCATGGAAGATCCGTGCTTTGGTTGCGGTGAGATGGGTCACTGGAAACGCAACTGCCCAATCTATCTAAAGGAGTTGAAAGAAAAGAGGGATGCAGGGCAAACCTCGGGTAATGTATATATGGTATACGTTGAGCTTAGTATTACTTCTTCTAATACATGGGTATTAGACACAGGATGTGAAACTCATATTTGCAATTCTTTGCAGGGGTTCAAAAGAAGTAATCAAGATGCGGGAACAACAAGTCTCTTCATGGGAAATGGAGCAAGGGTGCAAGTGAAAGCTCAAGGAGACTTTGTTTTGAAGCTTCCAAGTGGTTTGGAGCTTATTTTGAAAAATGTTTTGTATGCACCCGATTTATCTCGAAAGATTATTTCTGTATCCCATTTGAAACAATATGGTTTTAATCTTAATTTCATTAATGATGATATCCATGTTTATTTAGATAATGTGTTCTATTTTAAGGCTTCGCCTTTGAATGGTATTTATGAATTGGTTCATGACGACACATCATACAATAGCTCAATGTTCCATGCAAACACCAAGAAACTCAAAAGGGATTTGAGTGATTCCTACTTATGGCATTGTCGCCTTGGTCACATAAACAAGAATCGAATGCATACACTTCAAAAGAATGGACTTTTGAAATCAAATGAACTGGACTCATTTGATGTATGTGAATCTTGTTTACAAGGCAAAATGACTAAAGCACCTTTCAAAGGGACCTATGAAAGGGCTAAAGACTTATTGGGATTAATACATTCGGATGTATGTGGACCATTTAAGCCCATGACTAGGAAAGGTGAAAGATACTTCGTCACTTTCATTGATGACTTTAGTTGTTTCGGATATGTCTACTTGTTAAGACACAAGGACGAAACTTTTGAAGCATTCAAGGAATATCAAAACGAAGTACAAAATCAACTCAATAAGACAATCAAGGTACTTCGTACCGATAGAGGAGGTGAATACCTAAGCGATTCTTTCCAAGATCATCTTAAAAGTTGTGGGATTATCTCTCAACTCACTCCTCCTGGAACACCCCAACTTAATGGAGTTTCCGAAAGGAGGAACCGAAACCCAATGGATATGGTTCGATCTATAATGGCTAGAAGCTCACTACCTCTATCATTTTGGGGTTATTGTCTATGCTCCGCTGCTCGTATTCTAAATATGGCGCCAACCAAGAAAATGGAACGAACTCCTCATGAGATGTGGTTTGGAAAACCTCCATCTCTATCATACTTAAAGGTATGGGGATGTGAAGCTTATCCTAAGCGTTACATCCCTAATAAGTTGAATGCTCGATCCACGAAGTGTATCTTCATAGGATATCCCAAGGATGATATGGGATACTATTTCTATGATCCTTCCGAGCAGAATGTATTTGTTGCTCGGAAGGCTGAATTCCTTGAAACTAAGTTCCTAATGGAAGGTAATAGTGAAAGGAAGATAGATCTTGAAGAGGTTCAAGATCAAGTAGATGATACACAATTGGTTGACACTATCACTCAACATGAAAATGTTGAGAATGATCAAATGGATGATCAAAGTATACAAGACGTTCGCAGATCTGGTAGGATTAGTAATCCTCCTGAGAGATATGGGTTTATCATGGATGGTTGCTATGTGGTTGATTTGGATGAACCAACAAACTGCCAAGATGCTTTATCGAGGATTGATAAAGATAAATGGCAGAAAACCATGAACGCTGAGATGCAATCCATGTATGACAACCAAGTTTGGGAACTTGTTGCACAACCTACTCGCTCAAGGCTAGTTGATTGTAAATGGCTTTTCAAAATGAAAACCGACATACATGGAAACTTAGATACATATAAAGCTAGACTTGTAGCAAAAAGTTTCACTCAAACTCAAGGGGTTGACTATGATGAAACTTTTTTGCCTGTGGCAATGTTAAAGTCTATTAGGATATTACTTGCCATTGCTGCTCATTATGATTATAAAATATGCCAAATGGATGTCATGATCGCTTTCCTAAATGGACATCTTGAGGAAGATGTCTTTATGGTTCAGCCTGAAGGTTTTGTTGATCCGAAATATCCTAAAAAGGTATGCAAGTTAAAGAAGTCAATCTACGGATTGAAACAAGCATCTAGAATGTGGAATCATCGTTTTAATGAGGAGGCCAAGAAATTTGGCTTCATTAAAAATGGTGATGAAGCTTGTGTATACAAGAAAGCTCGTGGGAGCACTATCATGTTCCTTGTACTATATGTGGATGATATATTGTTATTTGGAAATGATATTCCGACAATGCAAGGTGTTAAAACTTGGCTAAGTAAATGCTTCTCCATTAAGGATCTTGGAGAAGCACAATACGTTTTGGGGATTGGGATCTACAGGGATAGATCCAAGACACTGATAGGTTTGAATCAAAGTGCATACATTGAAAAGATCTTGAAAAGGTTCAAGATGGAAAACTCTAAGAAAGGTTTGGTACCTATTCAAAGAGGAACGCTTCTCAGTTCATCTCAGTGCCCTACCACTAAAGATGAACAAGAGATAATGAAGAAAGTCCCATACGCATATGCTATTGGGTCAATCATGTATGCAATGATATGTATTAGACCGGATGTGTCATGCGCTCTTAGCTTGACAAGTAGATACCAGAATAACCCAGGAAACAATCATTGGATTGCGGTTAAAAGTATATTGAAATACCTTAGGAGGACTAAGGATATGTTTCTTATATACGGGTCTGGTGAGGAGGAACTCGCTGTAAAAGGTTACGTGGACGCGAGTTTCCAAACTGATCGAGATGATTCTCGATCACAATCCGGTTATGTCTTCACGTTAAATGGAGGTGCGGTCTCTTGGAAGAGTTCAAAATAGGATGTTGTTACTTTATCCACTACAGAGTCAGAGTACATTGCCGCCTCATTGGCAGCTCAGGAAGCTGCATGGATGAAGAAATTCATCGACGACTTAGGATTAGTCCCTTTCATTCAGGACCCTCTTGAGATCTTTTGTGACAACGAGGGTGCGATTGCTCAAATCAAGGAACCTCGTGCTCACCAAAAGACCCGTCACATTGAGCGGAGATTCAACTATATAAGGGATGAAGTTGAAAAGGGAAAAATATGTATTCGCAATGTTCACACAGATCTTAATATAGCGGATCCACTCACGAAACTCTTACATGGTGCAAAACATCAAGGGCATGTTAGTGCATTAGGGCTTCGATATTCTAGTGATTGGTTGTGATCTGTTTTATGTATTGTAACGGAATGAAGTGGTTCAAACTCATTAATATAATTATGGTATTAATTTATTAATCTTGAGTCAGGTTCCTATTTTGCATATTTTATCCATGAATAAGTAATTATTCTAAATTCCGTAGTCGATCACATTTGTGGGAGCAAATGTGAGGTTTAGACTATTATGAACTTGGATTGGTATACATTCACGGGATGAATGTGGGGCAAGGTCGCAACCAAGGTTCATAGATATTTGTGGAATACAAATATTGGAAGACCCGCCCTCAAGATTTACTAAATGGAGCCTTTGTGGTTGATCACATGTAATCTTGAGTAAAGACGAATATCATTGTATCCTCTGACCTGAGATACATATTGGTTTCGGATATTCACTAAGTATTGTGCCTTGATTCTTTCCTTTGCTATTCTGAAATATGGTAGTTCATAAGGAAGAGCTCAGGTATAATGCAAAGCATATATCTAGGACGTATGTAGTCAAGATGGAATTTGTCCCTCTTATTCGTTGAGAGTCAGATGTCTAAGGCCTGATAAAGTTAAATCTAGAAGAGAGTGATCACTCTGTATCTCTTGGATTTGACATGACATCTAGGACGAAAGGATATTATGAAAGATTCACCTATTCATATTCGAGATGGGAACTCGAAAGGGATGATGTTATTGAATGGCACAAAGTCATAACATATTGGGGGTGATGGATGGTCGTTAGGTGGTATCCATCACTTACATTAATTTCTTATGTTTCTCGTGCAAGTGGGAGATTGAAGGTATTTCGTATGCCCGAGAGACATATTAAATTAACGTGACTAATATGTTTTGATCCAAGTCGGGTCATACCCAATAACAAGCTTAACGACACCTTATTCGTATTTGATCTTAGCGATTGGATCGTTGATTAAATACGCGACACTTGAACTTTAAGAAAAATGATTTTCTGAAATATTACTTGATGTGTATATATATAAATTATGGAATAATTTATATAATATGGATTTAATTATTTATAGGTTAAATAATTAATTAATTTATGTTACATTTTATATAAATTTGTTTTATATAATGAAATGTACATAAAAATTAATATGGAAGTTTTATAAAACAAATTTTATAAAAATTTAATTTTATAAAATTAATTTTATAAAACTAATGGGTGGCATGGGGAGTGTAATCTCACATGCTAGAGATTCCTTCCTTGGTCAAATCAATCTCATTTCCATATACATGCAAACATCTTGACTCCTAGAGACACACACTTGCAATTACACATCAAAATAAGCTCAAAAATTCTGTTCTCTTTAGAGCTGTTGGCCGTGGCCTTTTGGGAGCCAAAGGAGGTTCACAAATTTATTTTTGCAAGATAATTTTAAGTGTCAATCAAATTCTAACTAAAAGCAAAGGTGTTGGTGGTTAGCTTGGGGTATAACAACTTGATGTTTCATACTTTTGGAGCTCCATTCATCATCATCATCTTCATCACTTATCAACAAGCTTGGAGTAGGTATAAACTCTTTTCTTGCTTGTAGTTTGTAAGTATGTTTCACAACTTGATCCTAATTGGGATTTAACTTTAATTGGTTAAAGTATAACAAGTTCTAAAATGGTAATACTTACATGCTTCCGCTTTATTTGTTAATAAAATGTTTTAAGTATATTGAAACTTGTTAAATCCCAACACTTTAGTCTCTTGATGAGAAACTTTCATCCTTTTTACTCTCGAGGCTACTTCGTCAGACAACTGTATAATATCATAAGTCGGCAAACATACGCAAGGACGCAAGATATATCTTGCGTAAAATAAGACGCAACACGCAAGGACATTTAAACATCACACGCAAGGACGCAAATAAAACCTTGCGCCTGGTGGATGTTACAGACATACCTTCTCCAATGGTTTTCTATAGCCAGGTGTTGTGAAAGAGGAGTTTAAAACACGAGTGGCCTTCTTTCTATTTTCCCACGTCTAACAACCCTCGGAGATGTATCATTGTCAGAGAAAGATCGAGGATCCACACATGCATCCTCCTTATCAACATACTATAATTAACAACACGCAAAAAATAAGATGAGAAGCCAGACGCAAGGTCGCAAAAAGGTCCTTGCGTCTGAAATAGCGACAGGCGCAAGGACAACCTTGCGCCTACATTACAAGCCAGACGCAAGGTCGCAAAACAATCTTGCGCCTAATTTACCTGATGGTTTTCTTGTTTCATTAAACATTTTTCATGATCATCAAGCTTCTTTTTACAAACAGCCAACTCCTTTTCTTGATCATCCACCCGCTTAGTCAACAAATTAACCAAACACAATAATTCCTGCAAATTGTTGGCATTTTGTGTTGGATGAGTGTCTGAGGTCTGCTCTGACTCCTCCTGCAATAATTCCTTCAAACTGCCACCCAACTGCTCATCAACTTGATTATCATCTGCGTATTTTCCTCATCTTCAACAACCTCTCCTTGAAAGTAAGAGGAAAAATCTGGATCCACCATTGACAAGCTCTCACTATCTCAGATGGCTGCAGTGAACGAAAAGGTCTTTTTTTCTTGGGACAATCATCCTGAAATGAAGAGGAATATTTTGGTAAATATAAAAGGACGCAAGCACCCAAAGGTCATCTTGCGTCTAGACGCAAGAACGCAAGGGTAAACTTGCGGCAGATGCAAGGACGCAAGAATGATCCTTGCGCCTGGCACAAGTATAACATAGCGACCACACACGCAAGAACGCAAGGACATCCTAGCGACTAACGCAAGAACGCAAAGGACGCAAGGACGCAAAAAAACCTAGGTTCGAGACGCAAGGACGCAAAAAATACCATGCGTGCACATGCAAGGTTAACCTTATGTCATACGCAAAGACGCAAATATAACCTTGCGTACATTGTGAGGCATACGCAAAGATGCAAGGATAACCTTGCGTCTATATATCAACCGACTTTTACAACTTAAATCTAGCAAAAAGTCCTGGGTATCGTACGCAATCTCAATAATATACAAACAAAAACACAAAATACAAACACATTTCGTTGACACATTTTAGCGAACAGTTGGCTTGTAAAAACTTTGTTTTAGCACATAGATCTAAGAAATCTAACATAGATCGAATAATATAACATAGATCTAAGAAATCTAACCTGTTCTTGAGACATAGTGAACGATGATGGTGATTCGATGATGGTGGTGGCGTAGAAGCTCACTTATACTCGGGAAGATCGAAGATGGAAGGATGAAGATGATCTAGTAAGGATGAAGATGTGAGGAGGATGATGTGAGGATGATGATGAAGATTTTGCGAGTGATTTGCGAGTGTTTGCGAGAATGTAAGGAAGCTTGATGACGATCTTGCGAGTGATGAGCGAAAGGGCACCAAAGAGCAGCTTGCGTATGCGTGTGATTGTGAGGTGAACAGTGAACGCAAAGTGATCATTTAACTAGTTCTTTTAAGGAAACACGCAATGTCGCAAGGTCGCAAAGACGCAAGGTCGCAAGGACGCAAATCATCTTGCGCCTTGCGAGGGCAAATTGTCAACTTTTTTTAAGGGCTGTCAGTCAACATGCTTAAAAAAAATGGGCATTTTGGTGATAATCTCTTTACCAAATGTAGTTATTACTGATATAACTAATAGACAAAACTAGTTGGGCGACCTGGCTTTGTGCCGGTTCTTACCCTTGATTAACACTAATTACATAGCTAATTATTGAGAAAATAATTGTTTATCATTTTTTTGTTTTATTTTTCATTTTATCGAAGAAGGACCCAAAATAGTTATGTGATTGATTTTTGTAATAAGCGCGAAAGTTAGTCATCATTTTTTGTTTTAGTTTTCATCTTGTCGAGAGAAAAGACCCAAATGTTCAATCAATAGAGTGAGACGTACATCAACGATTGGTACAAACCATGCACAGTTTTATATAGCGGCAAGGGGGCACCCGCTCCCAGTGGATTTGCAATTTTCAGTGTACAAATTTCAAATTTTTTGACTTTGCCCCCAGTGAGTTTTTTTGCCCCAAAACTTACATATTTAGCCGCAATAACGTTCAAATGTTGTCCAAAAACATCCAAATTTTGCCCAAAAAACCTCCATTTTTTGGCCAAAAAAATGCTACGTTTTAAAAAAATATTCACCTCCGGTGAAAAAAATTATGCTTCCGCCACTGGTACAAACTATTTAATAAAATAGGAATAAATAAATAAATAAATAAATAAATAAATAAATATATATATATATATATATATATATATATATATATATATATATATATATATATATATATATTAACAATATAACAGTTATTAAAAAATGAGTTACGTGATTAATTTATAATAAGGAAAAAAGTTAAACAATAATAAAGTGAAAAATTATGTGATTGATTTAATAATAATAATAATAATAATAATAATAATAATAATAATAATAGTGGATAGTTATTAGGTAGTAAAAAGTGTATGGTGAATTTAAATGAGTGGAAAGTTTTATGGTTAAATTATAAAATATGAAAAAGTTTGTGATAAGTTTAGAAAACTAAAGTTTAGTATTATGAAGGGTGGGGTGATTTGTAAAAAAATGAAAAGCTTGTGGAAAATTTGTAAAGTTTTACCTAAAAAGTGTGTGGTGAATTTGAATGAGTGAGAAGTTTTATGATTAAATTACAAAATATGAAAAGTTTGTGGTATGTTTAGAAAACTATAAAGTTTAGTATTATGAAGGGTGTGGTGATTTGTAAAAAAATGAAAAGTTTGTGGAAAATTTGTGAAGTTTAAAAAGTTGTCTATTCACTTTTCCTTTATCTTTTAGATATATAGAGTAATTTGTCTTATTAGTTATGAATAGTACTATTCATTTTTTCACTTTACACAAACCTAACCCCTAACTTTCATTAAAATACAAATCGAACCTCTCACTTTCTACATATATTTTGTCTATTAGTTATATTAGTAAATTATTATTTATCCCATCACTAACACCAAAAACACTGAATAATAACACTCTCCACGCTTTACCAACTTGTACACTGCGCTCAAACAGTAGGACTCACATAGGCCACTACTGTGCTAATTTTTTTTCCTTTTTTTTTTTTATCTCCAACGATAAAAGAAGCAACTTTCGTAAAAGGAACAACCCTTCAATGCTACCAAAAGATGTCGAAAACAATCTTTTTTACAAAATAGATCAACTATCTTTTGAAAAAAAAAAAACCCGAACGCTAAAAGAAGCAACTTTCACAAAAGGAACAACCCTTCAATGTTAGATGTCGAAAAAATTCTTTTTTACAAAATAGATCAAGACTTTTTTTTTAACTCGCATTCAAAACGGAGCTCCCGGCGCGAAGGAGGGCTCCACAACTAGTTATTACCAATATTATAAAGAAATCAATAATTGACATTATTTATTATTAACTTAACATGTGAACAATATAATGAAAGGAATAAAAGTGTAGATTAAAAACCTTCACTTATAATAACATCATAGAATGAGTATTTGACAAGTAGTATGACTAAATATTACTCACTCCATCTCATCTATAGTCATACCATTTGCTCTAAATAATCCCAATTCGTTATCATAAGTTCACAAAAAGGTTATTGTTGTGATTTAGGAGTTTATAACTACCTTTAATAATGTAGTCTATAATTAGAGAATAATAGAAAGAAGAGAGAGAGAGAGAGTATATGTATATGAAAATATATATTCAAAGGTGCATCTTCTGCAAACTACATCTTCATATATTTATAGTACAACATAAGTTACTGTGCAGTTCGGTGGAAAATTTATAGCCACAAAATTGGTAGACATATTTGACTTTCATAACACTCCTCATTGGATGACAATTTTAGTTCATTATAGAGCAACTAGTACTGCCTCGTTAAAAACCTTGCTAAAGAAAAACCCAGTGGGATAAAAACTTTAGTCAAGGGAAAAAGAGTGCAGTATAGAGTTGACTCCCCCTCAAGTAGACATCGCAGAGTCGTCACATCTTTTGAACTTGCCTCATGCCAATATTGTGAACGTGTATTCTGAAAACAGCGGTTGACAGTGCTTTGGTATAAAGATCAGCAGAGTTGTTGATTGAACGTATCTCATTTTTAATCTGGTTGTCTTTTACGAGATCTTGAGTATATGAGAAGAATCTGAGGTTTTCATTTAAAACTGTATCATCTAAATCTTTTATGTACAAGTTTAGCCCCTGTGATTTGTCTACAGTCTCCTTCATGGTTTGCTCAAACCCTTGTTTCAATTCCTATTCCCTTTTTGTCTTTTCTGAGCCTTACCAACATTCCATTCTTTTTCATCAAACTTATGACCGTTAAGACCGTTTATGGCTTTGGCGCATCGTCAGCATTTATATTTTGTTCTGTCGCTTTTGATACTCTTCTTTCATTTGTATTATGCAAGCTGCATTATCTTTATATATAGTTGTTGGTAAAGATAATTGTTGGTCTTTTATAGCGTTCTAGTCCACAAGAATCAATAATGATTTGTGTCATTGATCTCAACCAAACACATTTTCGAGTAGTTTCATATAATGCAATCACTTCGTCATGATTTGATGATGTTGTAACAAGTGTTTGTTTTAAGAATGCCATGATTTTGTGGTATCGGCCTCCATTTAGGAATACATATCGAGTTTGAGATTTATCTTTATGAGGATTTGATGAATGACCTGCATATACATAATCAACCAAATCTTGTTTTGAAGCATTAGAATAAAATAATTTTAAATCAGCAGTTCCTCAAGGGTATCAAAATATCTGCTTGATCCCATTTCAATATTTTTTTGTAGGGGTTGAGCTGAACCTTGTCAACAAATTAATTGTAAAAGAAATGTCAGGTCTTATACAATTTATAAAATACATAATAACCCCAATTGCACTAAGATATGGAACTTCTGATTCGTAAAGATCTTCATGATCTTCACGGGGATGAAGTGGATCAGTGTCAATATTGAGTGATATATCAACCAATGGTTTTGTCTTTAAAAATGTTTTAAAATCTCTTTGGTATAGTTTGTTTGATGTACAAGTAAACCATTAGGCATATGCTCAATTTGCAATCCAAGACAATACTTGTTTTTTTTTCAAGATCTTTCATTTAATTTTTTTTTAGAAGTTGAATGATTTCATAGATCTCTTTATTTGTTCATTATAATCATTGACATAAACAACTTACAATCACATATCCGGACATTATTTTCTTAACAAGAACACATGTTCAAATAAGATTATTTGTATACCATTTTTCTTATCAAGTAATTACTTAATCAGTTATACTATTGTATCAACCCCTATAAAAATCTTTGTGATTCAATAAAATACATTTCTTTGGGTTTTGCACTAGATGTTTCTGATACCTTAAACCCTTCATGGATATTCATGTATATATCACTATCAAGTGATTCATTTAAATAAGTAGTAATAACATCCATGAGATGCATTTCTAAATTTTTAGAAACTGTTAGGCTGATTAAGTATCTAAAAGTAATTGCATCCATAACGGGAGAATAAATTTTCCACATAATCCATTCACGATCTTTGAGAGAAATCTTGAGTTACAAGTCTAGCTTTACCTTGTAACTTCATTTTTTCTCATTTCTTTTTCGGATAAAAATTCATTTTTTATCTCATAGGTTTCACATCTTTAAAAGTGATAACGATTTATCCGAAAACTTTTTTTTTTATTGAGCGATTCTAATTCAGCTCGTATTGCTCCTTTCCATTGAGTCCAATCATGTCTATTTTGACATGCGATGACAGATTTTGGTTCCAGATCATCATCTTTATTCATGAAGTCATTGTAAGATTATATGAAAAATCAATATTTGTTATTTTATTTCGGTTCCATAATATTGCATAATTTATTGCAATTTATGTATTTACATCGTCAATATTCTCTGCAGAAGGAATATTGATTTGTGGTTTTTCTTGAACACCTTTTTTTTTATTTACCTCATTATTAGCTGATTTTCCTTTTTGAGAATTTTTATCTTTGGAACTAATTTGTCTTCCACGTTTCAGACGTGACAAAAGACTCATGAGTGACATTATTGCCAGCTTTTGAAATTTCAATTCTTGCTAGAGCATTTACTTCTGATATATATGATTTAGTCACTCTTTTTGCATCTGTAAATGCATCGGGCAATTTATTCGCAAGTTCTTGCATATGCATAATTTTTTTTAAAATTTTTGTTTCGCATTCTTTTGTGCGAGTATCAAGATACCTTAATTGACGTTCACATCATGAAACATCATTTTATTTATATTTTTTCATTTCTCCCCCTAATCTAGGGAACAATTTTTCATTAAAGTAACAATCAGCAAAAACGTGCTGTAAAAACATCACCCGTCATGGATTCAATATATCTTATGATTGAAGATATTTCATATCCAACATATATTTTAATACTTCTTTGAGAAATCATTTGTTGTGGTGGTGCAATTAAAAATAAACTGCACAACCAAATGTTCTAAAATGGAAAATATTTGACTCTCGACCAAAATTAAGTTGGTAATGAAGAATATTTATGACTTGCACTTGGTTTAATGCGAATTAATGTCGCATCATGTAAATTTACATGTCCCCATATAAATATTGAGAGTTTTGTACTCATTACCAATTGTCTAGTTATTAGCTGCAAGCGTTTATCTATTGATTCAGTTAAACCAATTTTGTGTATGCACATGAGCAACTGGATGTTCAACAACAATCCCTGTAGACATATAATAATCATTAAATGCTTGAGATGTTAACTCACCAGCATTATCAAGTCTCATCCTTTTAATAGTGTAATCAGAATAATGTGTTCTTAATTTAATAATTTGTGCAAGAAACTTTGCAAATGCCATATTACGGCTTGATAACACACAAACATGAGACCATCCGCTATATGCATCTATTAGAACCATGAAATATCAAAATGGTTCACATGATGGATGAATTGGTCCATATATATAACCTTGAATTCTTTCAAGAAACATTGGTGATTTTTTCTCAATATTCTTTTCATTAATCACCATATGTGCTTTTCATTAATCACCATATGTGCTTTTTCATTAATCACCATATGCGTTTTTCATCATATATCCTTTTTACCATATGCGCTTTTAATCATATGCGATGCGCTTTTTATCATATGCACTTTTCATCATATGCGCTGCGCTTTTAATCATATGCGCCGTGCTTTTCATTATATGCACTTTTCATCATATGCGCTTTTAATCATATGCGCTGCACTTTTAATCATATGCGCTTTTCATCATATGCGTTTTTCATCATATGAGCTTTTAATCATATGCGCTGCGCTTTTCATCATATGCCCTTTTCATCATATGTGCTTTTAATCATATGTGCTGCGCTTTTAATCATATGCGCTGCGCTTTTCATCATATGCGCTTTTCGGTGCTACATAGGTATTTCTCATTTCCCGTTATCATTGACTGTTAATCATATCCATTATGATATATATCAGAGAAACTTAACAAATTTCTCTTTGATTTGGGAGAAAACAAAGCATTGTTTATCAGAAAATTCGTACCATTTGGTAATATAAATTTTTGCCTTTTCCGTTCCTTATATCAAGTTTGCAAGACCTGATATAGTATTTGTAATTCCTTCATTTGATTTAAATCAATGAAATATTTCTTAGATTTGATCATAGTGTGTATGTTACCACTATCTATAATACATAGGTCTTTACCATTTAATTGATGTTGTATTTCAGCAGGATTCATACTAAAACTTCAAATAAGATAAGCAAATAATGAGTTATATTTAAGCAAGATAATCAAATTATATTACCTGCAAACAAGTTACAATCTAAAGTACATAAAAGATAACACTTAATAAACATATGCGTTATGGTCTAGAACCATTTATTTATGAGTGGTACATAACAAGCTAGGCATCTTAGAAAATTCAAACCATTCAAGTCTCAAGGTAGCTCAGGGTTTATTTAATCAAGATTTTTCAACACATTCACTCTCGTTTTCTTTTCTTTTGGGACTTATTTATAGAGATAAACAAGATGTTCATGTATTCAAGAAATACTAGACTGATGATCCACGTTATCAGATCATTAATATGAATCTCCGGGATTCTTATAAGAGCGTCTACTAACATCTTCAAATTTTATTCTTTCATGGATCACCGTTATTTCTTGATAATTAATATCGTATCTATCTTTGAGTATTTTCCATAATAGATTTGGATCTTAGATCATATAATATGTAGATTCTAAGGACTCGTCAATATGTTTGCTAAGAAAAATACTTGCTATTGCTTTCTCTTGTTCGGAACAATTGTTATTTTCAATCAGGGTTTCTAAAATACCGATTGATTTGAGATGTTTTTCTACATTCCTAACCCATGTTAAGTAGTTATTCCCACTTGATTCTAAAGGAGCAAATTTAAGCCTTTTCAAATTCGACATTTTCTATTATCAAAAAGATGAACAACATAAATAATAATCATAATCAACTTCTATTCATAGACAAAAAATAAAATGAAATTAGAATCATTTTAAATTCATAAGTAGGAAACAACATAATAATGGCATGATTACAAATGATAAAATCACAAGAGCAGGATAGAATATAGGTTCACCCGGTGGTATATTAGCAACAATGATGATAGTTAGTATGACCAATACAATAGGAAAAAATCATCCTTGTGTGAATCATCTTTACAAAAAAACTTTTTGAGAGTGGTAATCTGAAAAAATGAAGATTGATTTGTGAAAATGTGAAAACGGAGAAGTTTATTTTATATTTGAAAAATATAGTCGTTGTAACGTCATCAGTTGACGTTAACAACCGTTATGTATATATGACCGTTGTAACGTCGTTAGTTGACGTTAAAGACTGTTATGTACTCGTTGTATTAATAATAATTTTAATAAAAGAATTTTATTAGTACAAATACGATTACTGTAAATACATTTAGTACAAATACATTTAGTATAAATACAAAGATTAAGAGAATAAACATATTATGCATAAATAATAAATTTTAAGAATAAACATTAGTATGCATGAAATAAATAATGATTAATTGCATAAGTAATCATAAATGTTAGATAACATAAATATAAATGTTAGTGAAGTTAATAAGAGTTAGATTACAGAAATATAATTCAAGCGGTATAACCGACCATATATAACTTAAATAACATAGATATAAATGTTAGTGAAGTTAATAAAAGTTAGATTACATAAATATAATTCAGGCGGTATAACCCACCATATATAATTTAAATAACATAAATATAAATGTTAGTGAAGTTAATAAAAGTTAGATTACATAAATATAATTCAGGCGGTATAACCGACCATATATAACTTAAATAACATAAATATAAATGTTAGTGAAGTTAATAAAAGTTAGATTACAGAAATATAATTTTACTTATGATGATAATAATATTTACCTTACTAATAAATAATAGAAGATATCGTTAAAGAATTTCTTACCTTGATTAGTGACTTGTGCTTGCTTAGATAAACTTTGATTATACGGAGCACTTCGTGCTGATAACGTGTTGTGATTTAGGAGTTTATACCTACCTTTAATAATGTAGTCTCTAATTAGAGAATAATATAAAGAAGAGAGAGAGAGAGAGAGAGAGAGAGAGAGAGAGAGAGAGAGAGAGAGTATGTATATGAAAATATATATTCAAAGGTGCATCTTCTGCAAACTACATCTTCATATATTTATAGTACAAAATAAGTAGCTGTGCAGTTCGGTGAAAAATTTATAGCCACAAAATTGGCAGACATATTTGACTTTCATAACAGTTACATAATTGTACAGTATTTACAAAATGACTTGTACCAAGAGAAAGTATGAAAGAGAAAAAATAAAATTATTTAATTTTGATTACATTTTTTTTTTTTTTGGAACGACGAAAATTTTATTAATAAACAAAACCCCCTAACAAGCCGCTAGAGGGAGAGCAACAAGAATTGACAATGGCTTAATAAGCCAATCAACCCAACTTATGTTTGAATTTCCTCTACTAACAAACTAATTAAACGAATACAATTGAATGGAATCGAAAATGCATTCCTTTTGCTCTAAATAATCCCAAAAAGGTTACTAACAACAAGAATTTTGATTACATTTGAAAATAAATACTCTGTAGCTAATAAGTACGAAGTAATAAATAATATTAAATTAAAATTAATATCAAGATTAAAGCTAATTATGAACATATTGAC
This sequence comes from Rutidosis leptorrhynchoides, assembly GCF_046630445.1. Classification (NCBI taxonomy): domain Eukaryota; kingdom Viridiplantae; phylum Streptophyta; class Magnoliopsida; order Asterales; family Asteraceae; genus Rutidosis; species Rutidosis leptorrhynchoides. The sequence goes on from NC_092337.1 coordinate 119,461,204, forward strand.
CAACGCCAGGGCTATGTTCTGGTGCAGTTGGTGTAAAATCATCTACGCCTTCCATCTTACTAGTTACCACTACTTTGGTTGATGTAAATGAGGCCACATTGCTCGTGCTCTTCTCTACTTTCACCAAACTCTTTTCTGACTTCAAACGTCTTCCTTCAACATACTTGAAGTCACTTGCAACCAATTATTACAATAACTAAAAGCACACTGTAAAACAAAACATAGTTATTCTTTGCCATTATAGTGCTAGTTACTAGTTACGTTAAGATGTTAGATATTGATTCCAATTAAGCGACCTAGAACTTAAGTATTCAATTAAACAAGATATCAACAATGCGAATGATTTAGATCCGCCTCGATTCGATCAATAATGAGATTCATGGCTAGAGAAAGGTTCGATCGAAATGATTTAAACAATATATCAAGTGCAGAATCTATTGAATAACACGGTAAAGTGATGAACAAACAATTGCATTAACAATCGTAAAGATTACAGAGATTAGAATTGTGAATGATGAACAATTTAAGAAGTAATTAACATCTCTTATTTATAGACTTGGGATTTTAGGAAGCATAATCCCTCAAAAGTCTAATGATCTAGTTTCCTAACTAACTTCACCATAAGAACAGAAACAAGATATAATTGTATTAAATCAAATCTTATACTAGAAATCAGAGAAATCGCTTGAATAAAATCTCTTCATTCTTATCTTCAATGATCATCATGCGCTTTGATTAAGTCTTCAAATATTCACTTCGTAATTCCTTTCAGAGTCTGTATTCTACATAATGCACCAGAGCTTGTAATACCGAGACTCGGACTTACTGACTTTAAGTTCCAGACTTAATAATACCAAGCCAATAATACTTTTGACTCGTCATATTCTAAACAATAATTTTTCTAACAGTTGAGAAATCAAAGATATTGAAGGCAATGAATTGTGTTTTTAGTTAGGGACTTATGAATGGAACAAACATATAAGGTATATTATCTATAGTTGGGTAGTATGAATTAATGAAAAGGAAAAGAAATTTTAGAAGGCAAGATCCAACTTAGGGATGGTTCCCATATATACAAGTTTTTTTTTTTTTTTTTTTTTCTTCATTTAAATTAGAAAAACAATAAATTTGCATAACCAATAGGAAGTTTCATAAAAAAAAATCCCTAAAAAAATCTACAAACCCATCACACAAAATTACGAGCTCGACTAACAATCAACCTAACGAGAGTTCACAACTTAACTTAAACTTAAAGCATTAAACAAATACAAAACAACACCAATACGACAAAACCAACACTACCACACGATAACAAGATGAGAGTAACCAATCTAGAAAACCGAAAGAAGATTAGAAACTATCTAATTCAGCCACGAATCTGAGGGGTTTTAAGCAATTTTTCACCATTTCAAGCTAGGACATCGTGAAGACTGAAGATTGGATCAAAATTATCATTAGTACTTTTAGTTTTAATAATTTGGGTGATTTAATTATGAATTCTATCATGTCCACGTGTTTGATTGTTTCGTCTTTAATTATGTTAGCCTAAATTTTATTGTGTTCACTATGTAAGACTTATGATTATGAATTGTTCTATATTTTAATTTATTACTAGTCAAAGACCCGCGACTTTGCGGGTTTTTTTTTAAAAATATTTACAATGGAGTTCGATATGTACAATAGATCATTATTTGTAATTCTGCAGATCGAATGACCAGTAATGTTACGTTGATTCAATATGCAAAAGTTAATAAGCATAACTAATGAAAGCTATTGAAATGCAAATTCTTTATATCATTTACCAACAAATATTCTCACATTTAAAAACTTATCAAATGAGATACTCTTTTGAAAATGAACAATCTGTTACATTCTAATCGCAATTCATCATTAATACCATATCCTATCACTTCAATTCCTTCAGGTATCCAAACTTAGTTGTTCACAACTGAAACATTAGCCATAGCATTAAAGTTTAAATAGTTGTTAGAGTAAAGTAAAAAATAACATGAAATAAAACAAATTTGTTATACTAAATCGCATGACAATTAAAATGTCAGAATGTACTAATAAAAAATAACCCACGTGTATAGTTGACACTCATATTGCATCCTTTGTTTCTTCGGTGTTCAAGCTTCAACGTAAACTATATTATGAATTTCAAAAGATAAATTAGATGAAATTCAGTATGACAACTATTTAAAGGACCAGATAACTATTAATATATGTTACAACTCTTTAGGCCTCCAAAACCAGTTCTTTCACGAGGAGCCGGAGTATCAATATGACGGCCAACTTATATTTGCCCAAATCCCACCATTTAGGTACTATCTCACCACTTTTAGATCTTACGATAAGTAATACCTTCACAAAACGTTTTTATTTTATATTGTATTTAGGTACATCGAGAATCACCAACCTGAACCTGTTGATAAAGGAGAATCAAAAAAGAAAATTATCATTACTAATCACACTATACATGAAAAATATAGATGGCGAATTATAAAGCGCTAAACTTTGATCAACCATTGCATTGAAAAAATTTGACTTCACAAAATATTGCAATTATGAAACCAATATGCAACAACACAATGACGAACAAGATAAACAAAAGGTTTTTACTCCTTATAATAGTATCAAACAACCTAATGATACCGCAGCCCGCATGCGCATGTACCATACACACGGTCATGCGCTATGGTGCCTGTGCTCTCATGCGGCATGCGGCATGCGGATCCGTATCTGGTCCTTTACGGCGGTTGAGCAAATATCTTTTCCATAATTATATCCGTGATTCGGGGGAGATGGTTATGGAAACGATTATCACTATCCTATGACGGTTCTAGAATTAGGGTTTGCCTATAAATACAAACCCTAATCGTCGTTAGCAACATACCACGTTACGTAGCCATCTTCTACCACACATCCTACGTAACTTACATCCTCTATCATCTTCTAAAGGTTAACAGGTGAGTTCTTTATTAACTGGTACCTACAACCTTGCTTGGGGCCTTCTGATCGACGGACGTCATCGAAGGTGGACTTAATCACTTGGCCACCCCGCCGACATCATCATGTCGGCCAGGGTTATTCACGGTAGCCGGACCGGAGAGCCACGTTCTAAGATCCTTAAACCCCTCCTTTACGTTGAGCAAGCATGTTAAGACTCCTCGATTAAAACATGCATGATCAAGTGGTGCTTTCATTGAGAGTTGAATTAATTCAAGACTGTTTAATTGCTTTTTCTTTTAAGGTTTTGAATTGTATGACTCGTTATTTACAAAATTTTTGAATTTTTTCTTTAACAGTATCATGACTTCCGAGGAATCATCGGAGCATACTCAAACAGCAATTCAACACGCGCCGTCTGGTAGTCAGCAAACGCCAGTTTTGACTACGGAGGCGGCTGCTCAAGCAGGGTACACAATGTACCCCCCACCTGTATCCGGCGAACCCTTTCAGCGGTTTAAGCCGACATATCCGGATGGGGATACACCGCGAAGAGCAAACTCACCAGTCACAACCACGCGGTTGGATTTTTCATCGGTGGATGCAAGGGTTATCCCGATAAACGCTGGTGGCGAAACCATGGGACCACATGTAGTTTGCTGCGGCCAGGTACCTATTTACAGTACCACTGTTTCGATACCTCTGCAGACGCAGACTATTCAGCAAAACTCGTCGTTTACACCCCTGCAACCTTGGCAACCACCGCGCCCAGTTTCTCAATTCTTAACCCCTGCGGATGCGCAGGCGTTACTTAACAGCTGGGGATTTGGTGTCATTCCAGACGCAAACTCTCATTGGGCGCCAATAACAGCGCAACAACAAAGCACAGCGCATACAGTTGGGCTTTTAAGTGTGTATCCTCAAGTTTCGCAGATATCTGCGCCACAGGTTTCGCTTCCTTTACAGCCACCTGTGTACTCCGCGTCTTCAAGTTATCCCTCTTTTCCAACGCAGCAGCCTTGGTCATATCCGCAGGCGCAGGGTCAACCTTGGCAAAATGTTCAAGGGCAGGCAAATCTTGCAAGTCAATTCATGCAGGCCGCACCTCCCGATATGGTTCACTTATTTTCACAACCTGACTTTGTTCAGGACATGATGAAGCGTTTCTTTGCAAATTTGAAAGGGGATCCTGTTAAACCACCCTTCGAGCTACCGACTACCTTTGACAAGTTTCCTCCGCATATATCCGCCTACCCGTTTCCATCAGCACCAAAGATACCTAGCACGTTGGGTACTTACAATGGCCTGACCGATCCAGATGATTTTTTACAGCGCTTCGAAGGCGCAATGCGCACTCAAGGCTGGGTGGATCCGGTTGCGTGTCAGATATTTCCTATGACACTACAGGGTATTGCTCGTGAGTGGTTTAATAAGTTGCCGGCGGGTAGTATTGCCGGGTTTATGGATCTGCGGACAAAGTTTTTACTGCAATATCAGAATCAGAGACCACGCAAGCGCACTCACATTGAATGCCATGACATCGTGCAGAAGTCCAAGGAATCTTTGGGCGAATTTCTCACAAGGTATACTAATGAGTGCCTGCGTATACCAGATCTCAAACCAGAGCAACAGATTTCCGGACTCATACATGGTATAAACTCAGAACGTCATCCAACACTGGTAAGGCGTCTGCGCCATACAGTCCCAACAACTTATGCTGAGGCGCTTAATGAATGCCACGACTATATGCGGAGTGGCGAAGATAATGACATTCCAACAGCTAGCACACGCAACGAGAGGAAGGACGATGATGATCGATCGCGTGATCAAAATCGTGGTAACAACTCTCGCGGAAGGTATCCTAGCGGTGGTCCTATCAGGAATGATAAAGGGAAATCAAGTGGCAATTATCGAAACAATAATCAGCGCGGCATCAACAATCAGAACTATGCGCTTCTTAAAAGCTTATCCAAAACGCCCAAAGAAATTTTGGCGACGGAGCCAGTATGCGCGACCTTCGCGGTTCCAACTCCGCTTACAGAATTTGGTAAGCGGGATAAGACAAAGTATTGTGAATTTCACGATGATTACGGGCACGATACTAATAGGTGTAAAAACTTGATGGAACGGGTACTGGAGGCGCTCCGTGCGGGTAAGTTGGATCACCTCAAACCGCCAAAGAAAGATAAAGGGAAAGCCGCAGAAGAAGGGTCAAAAACTAAAACCTTCGCGTGGCAGAAAGTGGATAAGACCAAAAATGCTGATTTAACCATTAACATGGTTGACGCAGAGAAATTAGGTCAGCGAAGAAAGTATAACGATCATCAGGATTGGGAACTTCTTCCAATCACTTTCCCTCCTGTGATGTCAATTGACAGGGTGAATGAACCTATCATTATCAAGTGCCGCATTCCTTCTTGCGGGGTGCAGGTCAAGCGCATGCATGTCGACACTGGGAGCGGCGTTGACATTATGTACGAGCATTGCTATCAATTTCTTCCCGAACACGTGAAGGCGCAGCTACGTCCGTCTGATATCACGCTGTCTGGTTTTTCCGGAGAAAGCTCATGGCCCGTGGGACGGATAGAGTTAGTAATAGAGCTCGAAGATGACAAGAATCCGCAGTTAATAAGGAACGAATTAATTGACTTTTATGTGGTTCGCTCGACTTCGCGATATAATGCGCTACTGGGAAGAAATTTCATACGGCGTTTTAACATCATACCTTCGGTAGTGCACGGTTTGATTAAGTTTCCTACTAAGGGAGGAGTTGCCACAATGGCGTCACATCAAACGATTGAGATATGTGCGTCAGTTGTGCAAATTAACATCCCTAGCGTCGGGGAGCAGATTGCAAGCAGTGCGGTCATTGCTAATCGCTTGCATCCAGATAAGCGTATAAAAATCGGCGCAGGTTTATCAGCTGAAACCAAGGCTAAGTTACATGGTATATTGTCCGCAAACGCAGATGTTTTCGCATGGAGCGAATCAGATATGACAGGTGTCCCGCGGGACATTGCGGAACATAAATTGCATGTTAATCCATCGCTCACACCTGTTAGGCAAAAGAAGCGGCATATGGCTTTAGACCGTAGTGATTGGCTATGCGCAGAAGTAGACAACCTTGTGAAAGCAAACATTCTACGCGAAGTGCGTTATCAAACATGGGTTGCCAATCCGGTGTTGGTGAAAAAGGCTGATGGTAACTGGCGAATGTGCGTTGATTTTAAAGACATTAACAAAGCATGTCCTAAAGACAATTACCCTCTCCCGGAGATAGACTGGAAGGTTGAATCTTTGTCTGGATTCAGATATAAGTGCTTTCTGGACGCATACAAAGGTTATCACCAAATTCTAATGGCTGCGGAAGACGAAGACAAGACTGCTTTTCATACGCCGCAGGGTATTTATTGTTACACAAAGATGCCTTTCGGCTTGAAGAACGCGGGCGCGACCTATCAGCGTGTAATTGACGCAGCATTCAAGCCTCAAATTGGCAGAAATCTTGAAGCGTATGTCGATGACTTGGTAATCAAAAGCAACACCGAAGAAGACATGCTCGCAGACATCCTAGAAACGTTTGCGTCTCTGCGAAGGATCAACATGAAGCTTAATCCGCTTAAATGTAGCTTTGGAGAGGAGGAAGGCAAGTTTCTAGGTCATGTGGTGACAGCGCGGGGCATCAAGGCTAATCCCAAAAAGATTGAAGCTATTGATAATTTACCATCTCCGAAAACAAAGAAAGATGTGCAGAGTCTCACTGGGAAGCTCGCAGCAATCACGCGGTTTTTGTCAAAAGCCGCAGAGCGTCAGCTACCATTCTTTAACACTTTGAAAAACTGTTTGAAGAAAAAGGATTTTGTCTGGACTCAGGAAGCAGAATCAGCCTTTCAGGAGATGAAAAAGGTGCTTGCAGAGTTACCAACACTTACTGCGCCAGTCCCTGGGGAGACGTTAACGCTGTACCTTGCGGCATCAAAGGAAGCAATCAGTTCAGTTCTCATCGCAGACCGCGAAAAGGTAACTTATCAATTTACTTGCATTATTTATTTCGCAGAACTTTAACGCTGAGGTTTTCTCAGACACAAATGCCGGTCTACTTCGTAAGCAAGACGCTGACATCAAGCGAAGTAAACTACTCGCCAATAGAGAAGTTAGTATATGCGCTTGTCCATACAGCGCGGCGTTTACGCCGATACTTTCAAGCACATCCGATTGTGGTTCTAACTGATCAGCCAATCAAACAGGTTGGTACATGATTACTTTGCGGCAATGACCGGGGTTACCGCATTGACTAACACAATCATTTTATTTCATTCAGGTACTGTACAAGCCCGAGATTTCTGGCCGAATGGCCAAGTGGGCAGTTGAATTGGGAGAACATGAAATAAACTTTTCTTCACGCAGTGCGGTTAAGGGTCAAATACTTGCTGACTACCTAGCAGAAATACCTGCGGATGTCGAAGCGTCAGCAGAACATCAAGATCCGCCCGCACCTGTTCTATCACCATGGGAATTATACACCGATGGTGCGTGTAGCGCATCTGGCGCAGGCGCAGGTGTAATTTTGACAGGTCCAGGCGGTGAGGAACATACGTACGCACTGCGGTTTAATTTTGCTGTCACAAACAATGAAGCAGAGTATGAGGCTCTGCTAGCAGGTATGCGCATCGCGCATAAGCTAAATGTTAAAATCTTGCACGCTTACGTGGATTCAAAGCTAGTATGCAATCAAGTCTGCGGAGACTTCGAAGCGCACGACATTGCTATGCAGCAATATTTATCGCTTGTTCATAATCTCGCTGACCAGTTCGAGGCTTTTCAAATCTCGCACGTAATGCGGGGGCAAAATAAGAAGGCGGATGCGCTAAGCAAACTAGCTGCCTTGGCTTTTGATCATATGGGTAAGAAAATTCTAATAGAGGAACTCAACGCAAAATCTATTGTCATGATGCCTCTAGTGGCACCGGTTGAGGAATCAAGCCCAACGTGGATGACGCCCATCATCGCTTTTTTACGGGACGGCACTTCACCCGCGGACTCCTCCGATGCGAGGAAAGTCCGCACAAAGGCACCGCTTTATGCCCTTGAGGGTGACGTCTTGTATCGAAAAAACTATTTGGGACCGCATTTAAGGTGCATAGGTCCGAAAGAGGCAGAGAAAGTAATACGCGAGGTGCATGAGGGTGCATGCGCCCTTCATTCGGGACACAGGTCCATTGTGTCAAAAATCATGCGGTTAGGTTATTATTGGCCTACTATGTACGCAGACACGGCGCGTATTGTCAAGCAATGCGAATCATGCCAAATACATGCACCTATCAGCAGGGCACCTGCGCATCCAATGATATCGGTCTCCTCGCCATGGCCATTCTGCAAATGGGCGATCGACATAGTCGGACCATTCCCCAAAGGCCAAGGAAATGTCAAATTCTTAATTGTTGCAATCGATTACTTCACGAAGTGGGTCGAAGCGAAACCGCTGGCAACAATTTCGGGGAAAAGAGTGCGGAATTTTGTATGGGAAGACATTGTCTGTCGATTCGGCATACCCAATGAAATTGTTAGTGATAACGGTACACAATTCGCCGGCGATCCTTTTCGCAGTTGGTGTGCGGAGCTTAATATTAAGCAAACTTTTACTTCAGTTGCGCATCCGCAGGCGAATGGCCAGTGCGAAGTTACCAACTGAGATATAGTTGCTGGAATCAAGGCAAGGTTGGGTCATGACCGCGTTGGTTGGGTGGATGAGCTTCCAAAGGTTTTATGGGCGCATAGAACCACACCCAAAGCAAGCACTGGTGAGACTCCGTTTAGTTTGGTTTATGGGTCAGAAGCTGTTGTACCCGCAGAGATTGGGGTACCAACGTTCCGCATACAAAACTTTGATGAGCAAAATAACTCTGAAGCTCTGCGGGAAAATCTTAATCTGCTTGAAGAACGCAGACTCTCTGCGGCTGTTAACGAAGCAAATAACAAGCAGAAAATCGCAAAGTATTACAATCAGCGTGTGCGCTCACGCACTTATAAGTGCGGTGATTTGGTTTGGCGCCAGAACGATGCAAGTCATGCGGAAGATACTGGGAAACTGGGACCTCGTTGGGAGGGCCCATACAGGGTAGCAAAAGCAAGCAACACCGGGGCATACCATCTAGAGACATTAGATGGCAAACCTGTGAAACGCACTTGGCATGCGACGTTATTGAAAAAATGTTACATGTAGCTAGATGGACTTGATCACTCCAATTTGTTTAGCACATTATTTTATTTTTTCATCCTTTCGGATATGTCGCAGTTGTAATCATAATTAATGCCAAATAAAAATAATTACATGCGCATACTTTTGTTGTCCATTTATATTTTTTATGCGTTTCCTGCCTACTTAAGGGGTGTCCTCTAGCCCCCGTGCGGCAGAAGCCTGTTTGGTTACAAGGCTAGACAATAACGGCAGGCGAAGGGAATTGGTTTTCCCCTAGCCAAGCGCCACGCAGACTAGATGGCTGCAAAGTCGACTTTTAAAAAAAAAAAAAAATACAAGCATTGGTTTGCTTGTGCGTAATCGCTCTCGCATTGGTTTGCTTGAGGAACTCCTAAGCATAAAAACATTGGTTTGTTTTTAGTTGCGTTTGCTTACCATACAACTAATAGTGCACCTCTAGTACATGACAAAGCAATAGCGCAGTAGCTTTTGAGTCTAAATTATTAAAGGTAAGTTAAAATATTGGTTTATTTTACGCAGTACCATCCGCATACGCATAAGTTGTGGTTAACTATGCGCATGCGCATGCGGTTCATAATTTGTTTTGATTCGCGATATATAAACAAGGACATCACGCATGCATAACAGACAAACATATATACACATCCAAATAAATTATTACATACGTAATTGTTTCACATGCCTGCCCAACATGGGACTTAGGGCTCCAAAATACATTTACAATTACCTGCCTAAGATTAGGGCTTACGGCACAAACTACTCTAGTAATCCTCCTTCAAAAACCCATCAAGCGGCATCGTCGGGTCAGCCGCAAACGCATTGATCAAAGGGATAGGGATGGACTTGATTGCCTCTTCCGCCTCCAGCAGCGCCGCGGCCGTTCCCTCCTTTAATTTCTTTTGGACAATGTCGGGGAACGGTGGAGTTAGGCCGCATGCCTGGATCACTTCCCGCACAGCCTTGTTCACCTCATGGTCCTTGACCGCATCGACATAGGCATTAAACCGGTCGGACACGGGCTCGGAGTCCATCACTTTCTGCGCAATTGCGGGAAGTGCGGTGCGCAGCATTGTCATATCTGCCTCGGCCAGCTCGCGGTTGGTAACCGCATCGTCCCTCTCCCTCGTCACCTTTTCCAACTCCAGCCTCACTCGCTCAGTTTCCCCCTTTGCCTGATCAACCGCACCCACAAGCTCTTGGTTCTTTTTTCTTTCTTGAATCAAGGAGGTCTTGGTTTCGGCCGCAGTCAATTCAACAGCTTTGCGGGCCTCCTCAGCAGCGTCCCTGTCCTTCTTTGCCTGATCTACACCCGCCTGCAGCAAACCCAACTCCACCTCTTTGCGCAGTGCAACATCGTATAAGCTGGAGGATCGACGGGCTTGATCCGCAAACATCCCAAAGAATACCAGCCCGTTCTGGATAAAGGCGTTGAGCGCCTGGTTAAACGGCAGCGCGGCCAGTTGCTCGCGGAACTCTGCTGGGAAGATTTGCTGCAAGAATGCAGATTGCTCCGCAGCATTTTCTGCGGAGGACTGGCAAAGTTGGCGGAGGTTGGCAACACGGAAGCTGCCTTGCGGAGGAGGTAATGTAGACTCAGACTCGATGGAGATCGCCTTGTCTTTGGATGTGGCAGTAGCCTGCAGCTCGGGGTTGACCCGCGGTGTTGTTGGCTGCGTCTCCTCCACATGCTCTGCAAAATACTCAGATTAGTACGCAGATTTTTCTACGCGGTATACATGCGAAAAAATAAACGCTCACCATTAATGGGGGGAGGTAGGTCTGCGGACCGCGGCCCGATGGCAATAAAATTGTCGTTGCGCATATCCTCCAGCTGCTTAGGAGTCTTCTTCTTCTTCTTCTGAGCCTCGGACGTCCCAGCCGCCTTGCGTTTATTGCCTGACTCCGCCGGCGATTCCTCCACATGTTCGCTAGCAGCTGCCTGCTCTAGCTGTTTGTCCACATCCTGCTTGCGGAAAGAGATCCCAGCAATCTCCTCCGCGGTAAGCACCTTCTTCATCCTCATCTCTGCAAACAATAAACGCCTGCGTTAGAAAATATACAAAAATTTATGTAAGTACGCGTTTATGCTATTCCTACCCTTTCCATCGGGGCCAACTATGGCCGGCCGCACATCCTCCCAAGGCCAATACGCGGAGATCTTCCCCAACCGCAGCATAACATTACCATACGAACGGTGCACCAGTTGTGCGTTGACGCACTGCTTCAACAACCTTTTCTCCTCGTCATCCAACGCTGGCATCTTGTTCACATCTTTTTCTACCTTCTCGCACCAAATGAGCGTCTGCGGGAAGCCAGTGCCTACTACGGTCTGGTCGACGAAGAAAAAAGTTTCTTTCCAACTTCCCGCATTCGATTTCGGGGTTTTTGTGAAATTTTGGCGTGCGAAGAAGGTGAACCAAGATTTATGGTGGTTGGCTAAGCGGAATAGGTGGCAAAAAACCTTCACCAATGGTACTGTGTCGAGTGCAACACACCACATCTCGAATAGAACGATTTTGCCTATAGCATACGGGTGCAATTGCCCTAGCCCTACTTTGAAATGATCTAGTACGCCTAAAAAGAAGTCGGTGGGTGGAACCCTAAAATTACCATGCTTAAAAGCATGTTCGTAGATCGCCACCTTATTCTCTGGTGGCTGATGGGCTCGCTGGCTAGGCAGTGGTGGTACCGGATTGTAACCCGCAAGAGGGGGGTATTGCTTAACTAAGTGGTCGATGTTTTTCTGGCCTATGTTGGACTCTACATTCTCTACGAAAGTTTCATTAGCTTTGGTCATTTTTAGATGAATGGAGAACGACTGACCTTTAAATGACGATCGGAATATGACGGAGTTGATCGGAATTGATAGGATTTGAAGGCGAGAGCGTATTTGGGAAGCTTGACACCGGAAAAGTGAAAATGTGTGTGATTTGGGGCTATTTATAGGCAAGATTGGGGGAGCGTGGGTTGGAATGGTGTTATCGTGGCCATACACGTGTAATGCAATCGACGGGTAGAATTTGCTGATCGCGCGTGGTGTCAGTTAAGAATGATTACAAACACGCGCGTGGTTCGCACGCGCCTGCGGCATTGTTACTTTATGTCTTGTCAGCCGAATGGGCTTCTGCGATTGTGACAGGCATCGAGGCGCACGCGAGGACATTAAATGCTCGTCGTCCTTTTGTTTTCTCTTTTTCGCTTAATAGTTTGATATCATATGACTTGCGTCATATAACATCAAACTGGGGGGACTTAATGATACCGCAGCCCGCATGCGCATGTAACATACACACGGTCATGCGCTATGGTGCCTGTGCTCTCATGCGGCATGCGGCATGCGGCATGCGGATCCGTATCTGGTCCTTTACGGCGGTTGAGCAAATATCTTTTCCATAATTATATCCGTGATTCGGGGGAGATGGTTATGGAAACGATTATCACTATCCTATGACGGTTCTAGAATTAGGGTTTGCCTATAAATACAAACCCTAATCGTCGTTAGCAACATACCACGTTACGTAGCCATCTTCTACCACACATCCTACGTAACTTACATCCTCTATCATCTTCTAAAGGTTAACATGTGAGTTCTTTATTAACTGGTACCTACAACCTTGCTTGGGGCCTTCTGATCGACGGACGTCATCGAAGGTGGACTTAATCACTTGGCCACCCCGCCGACATCATCATGTCGGCCAGGGTTATTCACGGTAGCCGGACCGGAGAGCCACGTTCTAAGATCCTTAAACCCCTCCTTTACGTTGAGCAAGCATGTTAAGACTCCTCGGTTAAAACATGCATGATCACAACCTAAAAAGCTTATTATAACAACATAATGAACCATTGACTCACACATGATTCTAAAATAAGTGAAGGGTAATAAATTTGTTTGCTAAAATGATTATTTCATAAGTGGTTGCATTATTAAAGCGGTTAAACTTAAAAACAAAATATTACATAAACGCTCAAATGTATAAGCACTAACCTTGATTGCTATGAATGGAATAAGAAAATTCTTTTTGACTTTCCAATCCAAGCCCAACAGGCGAGCTGCAAATGTTAAGTTCTTGTTTGTTGCAGTTAAAGCTTTAATGGTTGTTTACAAAATACAAAAGATGTGAATCAAAATGTACAAGTTTTTTTTTTAATCTTATAGCAACTGATGGGTTTTTTTTAATGAGTTGAAAGTCACATAAAGTGCATTAAAATTTAAAAAAAACTCCCAAAATTAGCACTAATAAATAAATAATTAAAGAGAAAAAACATAAAAAAGAAAGAGATATGGCTGCTACCTCATTGACCGGCAGTTTGACACCCGTGTAATCAATATGCATAAAACATCCTAACGTATCCATTATGTATGTATATTTTCATTGCAATAATATAGATTTAGAATCACATCTAACACATTCAATAATATACTTGTATTATAACGACAATAATAATGAAAGTAAAACGGATAAATGTTTGAAAATTGGCCCAGCCCTCCTGAATCTTTTCCACAAAATTGACTGAAAAAAACTATTAGTTATATACATTTCTTCATAGTATGTAACTGAAGAGAATCTAAACAAACAATTCATAAATTTCACCTATAAAGGCATGTTAAAAAATCAATAAGGATTCATAACGGTTTGTGAATGAAGAAAATTTAACTAAATTTGTAAACCAACTAAAGAGATTAAAAAGCAATTTGAACGCCTTTCATTTCAAAAAAAGTTTGATCTGGACGAATTATAAGCGTTACAAAGAGTAAATGGAAAGAGTGGAAGATAAAGCAATTACCTTCAATATGAATAGCCTTTCTTGTTGAATATACTTCAATTAAATCAACATTGAGGTATTTTGATTTAGACTCTGCACGTTTAGCATACTTATTGAGTTCACTAAAACGACTAACCCGACCGATAGCATCTATTATAAAAAGAAGATGTCAATTTAGCTATAAGTATCTTTTGGAGAAGAATAATATTGATGTAACGAATAAGTATTTAAGATGATGCATAGACACTTCTTTGTGTAACTTATTAAACCAGACCCCGAGGCTTTGTCATAGACTCTCTGCACTTCAGTTTGCCTAATAAACCTGTTACAAAGATGCCATGAAAGTGTAACTTTTACAACCGGTTCGATCTGCTGCACTTCATTCGCCTCTTGCACGGGTTCCTGGTTTCTTCAAAAACCTCTAACTCATAATTATTATGATCCGAGTCGAAGCTCAACGTTTAATTACATTCTTTACAATTCTCGCATCTTCATGTAACTACAAAAATCTTAAATAATTCAAATCTCAACAGGGTATATATCATTTTGGATCTCAAAGTTAACATATAAACGAACATATTCAAATTTTGTAATTGAACGATTTAAAATGTAAAAACCATAAACCAGTATGTCTGTTAAATATATATAGATCATACCATGTGTACAAACCTGTTCATAGGTACATCAATAATGTTCGGAGAAAAAGGTACCGAGTATATCAAAGCATCTCCACTCTCCATATTTTCTTCTTATTCCACATCTATAAATTTTTTTCTCACTTTTACATTTATATACATCAACTTGAAGTACAATTACACATATCAATTCAAAAACAATGGAAAGAAAGACAAGTATAATCAATCTTGCAAATCCTCAAAGCATATTAATAAGAAAAATAAACAAATCTTAAAAACTATAAAATGATATTTACATACAAAACCTCCTAATCAAAACATTTTCCACTAAGTAAACGGTAAACCTCCTATTCAAACACTTTTTCAAACTAATATATATATATATATATATATATATATATATATATATATATATATATATATAAAAAATACAAAGACTTATTGTTCAGGAATCATGATCCAATTAAACAGATACATCAGAAAAAATAAATGATATGTAAATCTAAGTAATATAACCTAATAAATTAAACACATGCAGCAGAAAATATAATTTTAATAAACTGATGTTATCTGGAGGCCAGAATTTTGAAAAATACTAAGATGTAAAAAACTAATTGAAAGAACCCAATAAAAATCCTATTTCATTAAAATACTTACCTTGATTTCCCTAAGTAAAGGCTACGAATTCGTGGATAATCATTGTGAAGCTGTTTGATCGTTTATTGAAAAAGAAACTTCCTGTTTGTGAAATGTCCCGTTCATATTGATTATAAATGTTCCATATTAATTGATTTCGTCGCGAGGTTTTGACCTCTATATGAGACGTTTTTCAAAGACTGCATTCATTTTTAAAAAAACCATAACCTTTATTTTATCAATAAAGGTTTTAAAAAAAACATTATGTAGATTATCAAATAATGATAATCTAAAATATACCGTTTACACACGACCATTACATAATGGTTAACAATAAAAATATACTACATCGAAATAAGTTTCTTGAATGCAGTTTTTACACAATATCATACAATCGTGGACTCCAAATCTTGTCCTTATTTTAGTATGCAACAGCGGAAGTTCTTAATAATCACCTGAGAATAAACATGCTTAAAACGTCAACAAAAAATATTGGTGAGTTATAGGTTTAACCTATATATTATCAAATTAATATAATAGACCACAAGATTTCATTTATTCAATAATCTTACACTCGCAAGTGTATAAAAATCATTCTATGATAAACACCTGGTAACCGACATTAACATAATGCATATAGAATATTCCCGGCATACTCGCAAGTATGTCATAAATTGGCAATCGCAATCACCATATAAATCGAAGTATTAAAGAATTTCAAATTCTAAAATAGGGTTTGTTAGGCCCATAGATCTATCTTTAGGATTCGCGTCAATTAGGGGTCATTTCCCTAATTCTTAGGTTACCAGACTTGAAGGGGCAATATTCGGTTTAATAATCCAACCATAGAATGTAGTTTCGCATACTTGTGTCTATTTTGTAAAACATTTATAAAGCTGCATGTATTCTCATCCCAAAAATATTAGATTTTAAAAGTGGGACTATAACTCACTTTCTCGGATTTTTCCTTCATTGAAAATAAGACTTGATCACTGGTCAATTCACGAACCTATAACAAATATGTACATATATATCAAAGTATGATTTAAATGTATTCACAACATTTTTTATTACGTTTTTATGATTTAAGTTTGTTAAGTTAGCAGTCCTCGTTAGTAACCTACAACTACTTGTCCACAGTTAGATGTACTGAAATAAATCAATATATATTATCTCGAATCAATCCACGACCCAGTGTATACAAGTCTCAGGCTAGATCACAACTCAAAGTATATATATTATTTTGGAATCAACCTCAACCATGTATAGCTAACTCAAACATTACTGCATATAGAGTGTCTATGGTTGTTCCGAAATATATATATAGATGAGTCGATATGATATGTCAAAACATTGTATACGTGTCTATGGTATCCCAAGATTACATAATATGTATAATACAATATAAATTAGTTAGGATATGTTTAGTCTAGATTTGTTACAAAATTTTCGTAGCTAAAACTAGCAAATTTATCCAATTTTGTTTTACCCGTCATTTCTTCGTTTCAAATCCGTTTTGAGTGATTCAAGTTGTCATGGTTTCATAATGAACTGAAATTTATGAAACTAAACAGAAAAAGTATAAGTTTATAGTTGGAAATATAGGTTACAAGTCATTTTTTAAAGAGGTAGTCATTTCCGTCGAAAGAACGACATCTTGATGACCATTTTGAAAAATATACTTCCACTTTGAGTTTAACCATGATTTTTGGATATAGTTTCATGTTCATAAGAAAAATCATTTTCCCAGAAGAACAACTTTTAAATCAAAGTTTATCATAGTCTTTAATTTTCAAACCCAAAACAGCCCACGGTGTTACTACAACAGCGTATGTCCGGTTTTACGGTGTTTTTCGTGTTTTCAGGTTTTAAATCATTAAGTTAGCATATAATATAGATATAGAACATGTGTTTAGTTGATTTTAAAAGTCAAGTTAGAAGGATTAACTTTATTTGTGAACAAGTTTAGAATTAACTAAACTATGTTCTAGTGATTACATGTTCAAATCTTCGAATAAGATAGTTATATATATATGAATCAAATGATGTTATGAACATCATTACTACCTCAAGTTTAGTAGGTAAACCTACTGGAAGTGAAAAAAATTGATCTAGCTTCAAAGGATTCTTGGATGGCTTGAAAGTTCTTGAAGTAGAATCATGACACGAAAATAAGTTCAAGTAAGATTATCACTCGAAATAAGATTGTTATAGTTATAGAAATTGAACCAAAGTTTGAATATGAGTATTACCTTGAATTAGAAATATATCTTACTGTAAATAAGAAAGATTTCTTGAGATTGGATGATCGCTTGAAATGGATTAGAAAGCTTGGAAGTAGACTTGTAAACTTGAGAGTATTCTTGATTTTATGAAACTAGAAATTATAGAATTTATGAATAACACTTAGAACTTGAAGATAGAACTTGAGAGAGATCAATTAGATGAAGAAAACTGAAGAATAAAAGTGTTTGTAGGTGTTTTTGGTCATTGGTATATGGATTAGATATAAAGGATGTGTAAGTTTGTTTTCATGTAAATAATTCATGAATGATTTATAATATTTTTTGTAATTTTGTGAGATATTTCATGCTAGTTGCCAAATGATGGTTCCCACATGTTTAATGACTCACATGGGCTGCTAAGGAGCTGATCATTGAAGTGTATATACCAATAGTATATACATCTAGAAGCTGTGTATTGTACGAGTACGAATATGGGTGCATACAAGTAGAATTGTTGATGAAAATGAATGAGGATGTAATTGTAAGAATTTTTGGTAAGTAGAAGTAATTTGATATGTGTCTTGAAATCTTTCAAAAGTGTACAAATACATCTTAATACACTACATGTATATACATTTTAACTGAGTCGTTAAGTCATCGTTAGTCGTTACATGTAAGTGTTGTTTTGAAACCTTTAAGTTAACGATCTCATTTAATGTTGTTAACCCATTGTTTATTATATCTAATGAGATGTTAAATTATTGTATTATCATGATATTATGATATCTTAATATATCTTAATATGATATATATACATTTAAATGTCGATACAACGATATGATATATATACATTAAAATGTAGTTACAACGATAATCGTTACATATATGTCTCGTTTTGAAATCCTTAAGTAAGTAGTCTTATTTTTACGTAAGTAGTTCATTGTTAACACACTTAATGATATACTTAATTATCACTTTATCATGTTAAACATAGTGTATCTATATCTTAATATGATTCATATGTATTTAGTAAGACGTTGTTATAACGATAATCGTTATATATATCGTTTCAAGTTTCTTAATTCAATAATTTCATTTTTATGTATATCACTCATTGTTAATACACTTAGTAAGATACTTACTTATCATAATCTCATGTTAACCATATATATCCATATATATATATATATATATATATATATATATCATGTAGTTTTTACAAGTTTTTAACGTTCGTGAATCGCCGGTCAGCTTGGGTGGTCAATTGTCTACATGAAACTCATTTCAATTGATCAAGTCTTAACAAATTTGATTGATTAACATGTTGAAAACATTTAATCATGCAAATATAGTTTTCATTTAATATATAATCATGGAAAAGTTCGGGTCACTACAGTACCTACCCGTTAAATAAATTTCGTCCTGAAATTTTAAGCGGTTGAAGGTGTTGACGCATCTTCTGGAAATAAGTGCGGGTATTTCTTCTTTATCTGGTCTTCACATTCCCAGGTGAACTCGGGTCTTTTACGAGCATTCCATCGAACCTTAACAATTGGTATCTTGTTTTGCTTAAGCCTTTTAACCTCACGATCCATTATTTCGACGGGTTCTTCGATGAATTGAAGTTTTTCATTGATTTGGATTTTGTCTAGCGGAATAGTGAGATCTTCTTTAGCAAAACATTTCTTCAAATTCGAGACGTGAAAAGTGTTATGTACAGCCGCGAGTTGTTGAGGTAACTCAAGTCGGTAAGCTACTGGTCCCAGACGATCTATAATCTTGAATGGCCCGATGTATCTTAGATTTAGTTTCCCCCGTTTACCAAATCGAACAACACCTTTCCAAGGTGAAACCTTAAGCATGACCATCTCTCCAATTTCAAATTCTTTATCTTTTCTTTTAATGTTCGCGTAGCTCTTTTGTCGACTTTGGGCGGTTTTTACCCGTTGTTGAATTTGAATGATCTTCTCGGTAGTTTCTTGAATTATATCCGAACTCGTAATTTGTCTATCCCCAACTTCACTCCAATAAATCGGAGACCTGCACTTTCTACCATAAAGTGCCTCAAACGGTGCCATCTCAATACTCGAGTGGTAACTGTTGTTGTAGGAAAACTCTGCTAACGGTATTTAACGACCCGTCAAAGTACACTTGACGACTATCGTTATCTTGGTCCCACAGCTTGATCATAACTCTATATGAATTTGATAAATAACCTTGCATTCTTTATTTAAAAATGATTTCCTATAAAGGAAACCTATCAAAATATGTAAGCTTAGAAAAACCATACATTATTACTTAACCAAAAGTTGACCAAAACAAAGTCAACAACATCCACTATTAAATGTATCAAAATAGAATGCAAGTTATTGTTTAACAAAAGCTGCCATCATAAATATGCAGACTCTCTAAGCACAGCGGAAGCAATCAATCATGAACCTGAGAATAAAATATGCGAGTAACTGTCAACAAAAATGTTGAGTGAATTATAGGTTTAATATTGCATACAATATTTAATTTAAACCGTAAAAATTTATGTTTGAAAACATAAAAACTCCTTTTTGGACCACAAAATTATATGCTAGAAAACATATAAAAACATTATTCCATTTACCGTGAGCCACCTGGTAACCACTTAACCATTTATTTACCCTTGCCAAACACAATAAATAATATACACCGAACAAGTGTATCTACAACAAATTACGAAGTACTAAATATTCCGATTATAAATTGCTAGCGCGACTAGCTCAAAATAGGGTTGTCAAACCCGATAGATCTATCCGTAGGATTCGCGTTCACCAGTAGAAACCAGTGATTACAATTACCGGATTAGGGAATATTTTTGTTCGACTCACAATGAATAATTTAAACCAACTTTCACATGTGTCCAATATGTAAAAATAAAATGCATGTATTCTCATCCCAAAAGATTTAAAATAGAAAAATGGGACTATAACTCACCTTAATAGCAAACGAAGTAACCACACATATAAGCGAACATCAATCAAAGTAAAGTGATCAGGAATGATCACAACGCCGACCTATAAATAAAGCAGGTCGATATAAATAACTAACTAGGTCAAGTCTTAGTATGATAGCTATTGTACATATTGCAAGTAGTCATAGAACAATACTCAACATGCATCGGTTTGATCGGAACAGCATACGGACACACTTTCTATTTTTAGAAAGTTTCTATTTTTAGCAGGTTTCCATTTTTGGAAAGTTTCTATTTTTGGAAAGTTTCTATTTTTGGAAAGTTTCTATTTTTGGAAAGTTTCCAAATTTAGAAAGTTTCTATTTTTAGAAAGTTTTAAGTTAGGAAAGTTTCCTTATTTAGAAAGTCAACAAAAGTCAACTGAAAGTCAAAGTCAATTCGGAAGTTAACTCAAAAGTCAACCTTGGTCAAACATAGTCAACGTTAATTTTAAAAG
Organism: Rutidosis leptorrhynchoides; assembly: GCF_046630445.1. NCBI lineage: Eukaryota > Viridiplantae > Streptophyta > Magnoliopsida > Asterales > Asteraceae > Rutidosis > Rutidosis leptorrhynchoides. The sequence goes on from NC_092337.1 coordinate 119,482,070, forward strand.
TGTAAGTTGTAATAATAATGTAAGTTATAATGTTTATTAAAGTTAAATATGTCTAATTATGTCATAACATAAGTTTAATTAAATTAAAATGAATTATTAAAGTTAATATAAGTTTAAATGATATAATTAATATAACATAAGTATTTAATTAATTAATTAAATATTAGTCATAATATAAGTATTATTAATTAATAATAAATTTTAAATCATATCATAAGTATTATTAATTAATAATGAATTATTAATCATATCATAAGTTTCTAATTATAATTATTAAATCATAAGTATTTAATAATTAAATTATAATTAAATAATAACTAAGCCTTATAATAATTAAATAATTAATTAATCTTTATTATAAGTCTTATAATAATAATATTATAATATAACTTTTAATACTTATCATAAGTATTTTCCATTAATAATAAAAGTATTATTAATCATAAGTTTAATTAAAATGTTAATTAAATCATAAGTAATAATTAAATGATATAATAAATATATATCATAAGTCTTAAATTATAATAATTACTTTTTATATCATAAGTAATTAAATGATAATGAAATTCATTATTTATATCATAAGTTTAATAATTAATCACAAGTTTTAAATCAAAAGTTCATCGGGTCGTATCTTGAGCCCCGTGTGTCGGTTTTCGGCGAGCCTTACATATATCTCCGCCAATCAAACCACCCGAAACTTTGGTACACTTAATAACACACCAAGAACAGCCCACAAGTCATGGTGATCAGCCAAGACATCACTTGAAACTTTAATTCAATCAAAATCGTGTTTTAGACGCAACGGGTGATTCGTGGCTCGGATTTAGATGACCCGAACATGAGAGTTTGGCCCATCATTCATCCTAACACACTAACACACCCTAAAGTCACCAAATATGGTCACAAAGTCGGACCAAACCTGGTTCATACCAATATCACATTTCAATCTTAACAAAATACCACTTTGATCATATCTAGGGCTCCGGGAATCGAAACGACATGAATCCGGAGTCTAAAATTAATGTCTTGATGAGAGGAACTCATATAGATACTTTATTTTAACTTTTATAACAGTCAAAATATCAGAAATACACGAAATAGCTGCTGTCCCAATTTTATCAAACCGAAAACATGTATAATCGAGCAATTCTACGCATACAATCATCAATACAATAACATGTAATCATCATACTATCAATATAACATCAAAATACAGAAAATAAAGAAAAATTAAAAAAAATCTAGGGTTAGGGTTTATACCCTAATCAAGAATCGAATGGTATGAGTGTGTAGAGATCGAAGAGAGGAATCCGTTGATGATTAAAGCTTCTTGATCCAATTAATATTTGATTGAAGGATGATGATGATGATGCTAGTGGCAACAGATAGGAGAGCAAGGAGATGAGAAACACAAAAAAAAAAATTAGAATGTGAAATGAGGAGTGAAAACTAGGTTTTGTTCCATAAAATCACTAGTTTGGAAAAATGGCACAAACACCCCCTCCCCATGGGGTGATGGCCGGCTCTAGAAAGAGGGTGGGCCCCTTTTATGGCCCAAAATTGATAAATGACTAATTGCTTGTGGCCCGAACGCCCGATCGAAGCCCGAAACGCGAAAACGCTACTACGCGATTGATTTTTCGGAGAGATAACAACTACGCGACGGATAAATTATATAAACACTATATATGATCATATGACATTAAAATATCATATTTAAAATAATTAGGACTTAAAAATCCCAAAAGCTCGACCGTTGGTTTGAAAACCGAAAAGATTCGCCGGATAGATATCCGCGACACGTAGAAACGTACAATTAAAGATATGAATACAAATATTCATATAACATATAATAATTAATATATTATTACAAAAATAATAATATAGGTCATAGAAATGACGTGGCACGAATAACAGTTAACGGTCGTTAAATAATTAACGGTAAAAGATAACGGAAAAAGTAGGGTCGTTACAGTACCTTCCTGTTACGGAAATTTCGTCCCGAAATTTAAGCAGGTGCAGGGGTTGTCTCGGCATCTGAGAACAAATGTGGGTACTTCTGCTTCATCTGATCTTCACGTTCCCAAGTGAACTCGGGTCCGTGTCTGGCATTCCATCTCACTCGGACAATAGGAATTCTACTTTGCTTGAGAGTCTTAACCTCTCGATCCATAATTTCAACAGGTTCCTCAATAAATTGGAGTTTTTTATCAACATGAAGTTCATCTAGAGGAATGGTTTCATCGGCCTCGGCCAAACACTTCTTCAAATTCGATACATGAAAAACGTCATGAACAGCACCGAGTTCTTGTGGCAATCTCAAACGATAAGCCACGGTCCAACTCTCTCAATAATCTCAAATGGTCCAACAAAACGAGGATTCAACTTTCCCCTTTTTCCAAAACGTACCACGCCTTTCCAAGGTGATACCTTCAGCATAACACGGTCACCGACCTGAAATTCAATATCGTTCCTTCTCTTATTGGCATGACTCTTTTGCCTACTTCTGGTGGTTCTCAAACTTCCCTTAATCTGTACGATCTTCTCGGTAGTCTCATGAATAATTTATGGACCTGTGAGTTGAGCATCCCTAACCTCATTCCAACAGATAGGAGACCTACACTTTCTACCATACAGATCTTCAAACGGTGCGGCTTTAATACTTGCATGATAACTGTTATTATAAGAAAATTCAGCCAACGGCAAGTACCTATCCCACCCATTACCAAAATCAATGATGCATGCTTGTAACATGTCTTCCAACGTTTGAATGGTCCTTTCACTCTGACCATCTGACTGTGGATGATAAGCAGTGTTCATATACAATTTAGTTCCCAAATCATCTTGTAAGGATTGCCAAAACCTCGATGTGAATCGACTATCTCGGTCTAAAATAATAAATACAGGGACACCATGCCTCAAAAAAATCTCTTTCAAATACAAACGAGTAAGTTTCTCCATCGAATCTGTTTTCTTAATTGGCAAGGAACGAGCTGACTTTGTGAGTCGGTCAACAATAACCCAAAATGTATCATAACTACCCACAACTCTCGGTAACTTCGTAATAAAATCCATTGTAATGCTTTCCCACTTCCACTCGGGAATTTCAAGTTGCACCAAAAGTCCTGACGGTTCTGATGTTCAGCGTTAACCTTAGCACAGGTCAAACACTTAGCCACATACGTAGCCACATCAGCCTTCAAATGAGGCCACCAATACAGCTCCTTTAAGATCATGAAATATCTTTCCTGAATCAGGATGAATAGAGTACCTAGACTGGTGAGCCTCCTCTAGAACAAGTTGTCGCAGATCACCAAACTTTGGAACCCAAAGGTGTCCCGCAAAATACCGAGTACTATCGGTTCGTACCTCTAACTGTTTACTTAAGCCTCAGACCTTCCCGTTACAAAATTCTCCTCCTTCAAGGCTTCTTATTGAGCTGCAAGAATCTGCCTTGTGAGGTTTGTTCGAATGGTCATATTTAAGGCCCTAAACCTATGAGGTTTAGTCCTCTCTTTACGACTTAATGTATCGGCCACAACATTAGTCTTCCCCGGATGATATAGAAGTTCACAATCATAATCGTTCAACGTCTCAATCCATCTTCGTTGCCTCATATTCGACTATTTCTGATCAAGGATATGTTGAAGACTTTTGTGATTAGTGTACACAGTACATTTGACCCTATATAAGTAATGTCTCAAATCTTGAGTGTGAACACAACAGCTCCCAATTCTAAATCATGGGTTGTATAATTCTGTTCATGAATCTTTAACCGTCATGCCGCGTAGGCAATGACTTTCTTTCACTGTATCAAAACACAACCCAAGTCTCGGCACGAAGCATCACTATAGATAACAAAATCATCATTACTCTCAGGTAGTAATAATATCGGTGCAGAAGTTAACTTCTTCTTCAGAGTTTGGAAAGCAGACTCTTGTTCACTCTTCCACTCGTACTTCTTCCCCTTATGCGTTAAAGCAGTCAGAGGTTTCGCTACTCATGAAAACTCTTGAGTGAACGTTCTAAAATAGCCTGCCAAACCTAGGAACTGATGAATCTAAGTAGGAGTTTCCGGAATTTCTCACTTCTCAATTGCCTCAATCTTGGCAGGATCAACTTGAATTCCATGGTTACTAACAATATGTCCAAGGAATTGAACTTCTCTTAATCAGAAAGCACACTTAGAGAACTTGGCGTACAACTCTTCTTCTCTCAATAAATCAAGCACCAACTTCAAATGTTCTTCGTGCTCTTCATCACTCTTAGAATAAATAAGGATGTCGTCGATGAAAACAATAACGAATTTGTCCAGATAGGATCTGCACACACGGTTCATGAGGTCCATGAACACAGCAGGTGCATTTGTTAATCCGAACAGCATAACAAGGAATTCGAAGTGACCATAAAGGGTGCGAAAAGCGGTTTTCAGAACATCAGATTCTTTAACGCGCAATTGGTGATAACCAGAACGAAGATCAATCTTAGAATAAATGGACGAACCTTGAAGTTGATCGAATAGATCATCAATTCTCGGAAAAGGGTAACGATTCTTAATAGTACGCTTGTTTAACTCGCGATAATCAATACACAATCGGAACGAACCATCTTTCTTCTTGACAAACAAAATAGGAGCTCCCCAAGGGGACGAACTGGGACGAATGAAATATAGTTGCAACAATGAAGGAAGAAATATATGGAGTAGTCACATCGGTGGCATAGATATTTAAGCCAATTCTCTCAAAGGAGATAACGAGGATCATGGACTTCAAAGTAAATTTTCATTACATTTCCGAAAGGAAGACGTACGAAAAGTGTGATATTTCAACGAGAGTGAACTTCCTTGTACAATGAGCGAGGAAATCTAGGATTCATCTATATTCTTAAATTTATGTGCGGATGAAAAGAACGCTAATCATGGGTTATAAAGAATGGCCGACTTCAGGTGAGATGAATCTCCAAAAATAATTTCGTGCACCTCAAAGTATTGGATCATAGGATTGATGTTTTCGAGGGTGTTGCGGTTGACAGCGAATATTGAGAGTAGAAACTCCTCAAACGGTCTAGTGTAATATATATCCATGATACTCACTATAACAACAGTTGGGGTAGAAACCCATATAGCGCCTTTTCTACAATAGGGTGACCACCGAGTGTACCCCAGAAAATTGATTTATCGGTCCGCGTTTCGGCCATGTCCAAACATAAGAGGGAAAATTTTACGAGCGCAAAGACTTTCCAACAAATTTTATAAAACCAGAATCCAAAGTGGTGTAAGAGTTTCTATCAACGAACTTAATGGTAAGTTTCATCCTTAAATGGAGAATAAGAAGAACCGTGATCCAAACACTCTGTAGAGTAATGCGAAAATTTGATAAGATCAATCAAAAGGGGTTTTGAAAAAACTTTAAACGTTTGATGCGACATCATAAACGGAGCGAAGTTCTTAGTAATTTAGAAGTATGTACAACGTGTACCATTTTATATAAAACAATTTGACTTAATCAAACAGCTCAATAAATGAGTGGTTTAAAATAATTTTTGAAGGTATGATTTAGTATATACTAGCCAAAATAGGTAAGGCTAAATTTATTCATTTGAATCCATACGTACATATATGATTTTATAATTTGTATACATGACAAAATATTTCATTACTTCTATTCGCCCATAAATCCCGTGAGAACCGCCCAATTAAACAAATGTGTAAAACTCCCGATGATAAACAGAGTATCTGTATTCAGAGGTTACAAGTTGAAGTAAGATCGTGGAAGATCGAGTAAAGGACTTGAATCGTCGTGCGACATAATGTTACGAGGTCATGAAAACCAATGAGTTAAATGTTGTTTTAACAAATATCAGGACATAATTCCTTGGGCCAAAACTGTTCCCGAGCGAAGCTGTTGCTAACAAGCGAGTTATGAAGGATAGAGCATGAGATAGATAATCCGGTTAAAATGAGCTTCTCGTATATCAATAAATAAGATAATTAATGTTTTCCCTACCCATGTAATACATCGGAATTTCTGAATGAGTGGTGTAAAAATTTTCTTTGACTCGCTTTCTATTCCTCATGTCACAATATCGGGACTTCTTTATGAATTAACGTAATATAATCACGTTGGCCTGACGCCATTATATTTCACTAATTCATAGTTCCATTCCAATAGCACTACATGAGGTCAGGACACGTGACCAACCTCGAATTTCCACACAATTTCTCTAAAATGATTTCTTAAACAATGTGCTAAGGATAGCACAAGAGACAAAACATCAAAAGTAATGAATAGGAATAACGATGACATAAAAATGTCTTCGAAGTACCAAGAATATCTAAAAGTCAAGAATGATGTTTTTCGGTTCAAAAACCAAAGCACATAGGCACAACGGCACAAAGGCACGTAATATAACAAGAATGTTATATACCTAAACATAATAGCTGACATTGAAATGCCGAGCACTTAGAAGTGAAGAATGACATCTCGCGTAATATAACTCAAACATTATATACATAACCATAATAGATGACATAGAAATGTCGAGAATTTCAGAAGTCAAGAATGACATTCCTCGGTTTCACTACCCGAGGTGTTCTTATAAGGATAAGTTCGCATGAGTCAGAGAATACGTTTAAATCGGAATGGGAGTTCCTCCCGGATTCAGAACATAATAGAGATGTATGTATGATAACAATATACATACCAATATGATACAAATAGTCACATATAATAATATTTTATAGGCCAGGCTGTAGACTAGACTCACTAATGCACCCTATTGACTCGGGTAACGACATCAATGCAGCATAATTCCCTACAACCAGAGCTTTGATACCAACTTTAACGGTCCGTCAAAGTACACTTGACGACCATCGTTATCTTGGTCCCACAGCTTGATCATAACTCTATATGAATTTAATAAATAACCTTGCATTCTCTATTTAAAAATGATTTCCTATAAAGGAAACCTATCAAAATATGTAAGTTTAGAAAAACCATGCATTATTACTTAACCAAAACAAAGTAAACAGCATCCACTATTAAATGTATCAAAATAGAATGCAAGTTATTGTTTAACAAAAGCTGCCATCATAAATATGCAGACTCTCTAAGCACAGCGGAAGCAATCAATCATGAACCTGAGAATAAAACATGCGAGTACTGTCAACAAAAATGTTGAGTGAATTATAGGTTTAATATTGCATACAATATTTAATTTAAACCGTAAAAATTTATGTTTGAAAACATAAAAACTCCTTTTTGGACCACAAAATTATATGCTAGAAAACATATAAAAACATTATTCCATTTACCGTGAGCCACCTGGTAACCACTTAACCATTTATTTACCCTTGCCAAATACAATAAATAATATACACCGAACAAGTGTATCTACAACAAATTACGAAGTACTAAACATTCCAATTATAAATTGCTAGCGCGACTAGCTCGAAATGGGGTTGTCAAACCTGATAGATCTATCCGTAGGATTCGCATTCTGTAACACCCCATTTTTCTCCGTACATGATATATAGGTGTATTGTGTGGGTACGACTAGAGTTTGAAGGATTTGAGACGTGTTCGGGTGTTAAAGTCTTGTACGCGGGAGAAGGGCTCAGGTCGAGCTTAGGGTCGCGGCGCGACAAACGAGGCCGCGGCGGGGCATTCTACTGAAACAAATATCAAAAGTTAGGTTTAAAATGATCCCAGACTTAGTCAAATGTCGCGGCGCGATATATAAGGCCGCGGCGCGGCATACTGCACGAACTGGCACCAGATTCTTGTAATTTTAAATGAAGTTCAAGGGCATTTTGGTCTTTTCATGTTTGAGCCAGATTTGAGGCTTTAACCTCATCCACTCTTTCATTTTTCTAATTTCATTTTCCTTTTCTTTCCTAATTTCCTCTCAAAACATAAATTCCTCAAGTGATTCAAGTGGGATTTTGGAAAGGAAGAAGCGGGTTTTGATCTTTGGCGTAGTTGACAAGTTTGTTCTCATCGTTCTTAGCTACACGGTGATACTAATGGTAAGCTCTAACTCCGAATTTCATTTTCGTGTTCATCATTCAAATTTGGGGCTTTTGATTGTATGATTCATAGGTGAAACCCATTTAGTTGTTAATTGGAGATTAACACCAATATTCGGGTTTATTGTTGTTAAAGGCAGGTTTTGGGTTGGTTAATGATTTAACCATGTTTAAGACTTGTAAATGGTGTACAATCACTAGCATTAGTGATTATTGGTGTTTTGGAGACTTTTAGGGTTTTCATGGTTGACTAACTTTGACTAGAGTCGAAATTAGGGCTTGTTGAGGATTATAACCCGAATGTCAATTCGATGAGGTTTGTAAACTTAAAATGGATTAAGTTGAAGTATAAAACCGAGTTAAACATGTTTTGGTGTCAAAACTTGTAAATGGTGAGATTTTGACCTTATGGGTCAAAATTAGGGTTTATGGGCGATTTTGAGAACTATAAGTGTTTAACACTTGTGTTCGGGTTTAATTGGCATATTAGGACCATTATCGCTTGTGTTAGTGATTATTAGGTAGTTTGGGCGCGGTTTGTCCTTGGAAGTGCATTTGGGTCGAAATTGCACTAAGTGTCGAATTGGGTGGTTTGTAGATCCAATCTAAGTGCGTTGTTGAATTTGTGATAATGGATTAGGTACTTTCCATTGACGAGTTGCGGATTACTTGGAAGCATTTCTTCAAGGCGACAAGGTGAGTGTTAATATCCTATGTGCATATGTATGTGTAGGATGGGTGCGGGTCGGGTGAAGTGGTTCTCCGTTATAGAGCTCACTTCACATATAGGTGGATTGATGGACTTGTGTATAGGTCCAATTGGCACGGTTATGCGTTTTGGTTGACCACCTTTGACGAGGTGCACACTTTGTGTGTACGTTATCACATGGGCGGGTGATGTGGATTATATAACCCTAATGGCGAAGGGTTAATATTGTGAGTGGAATAATTATACGTTCATGTTTATGGCGTATTTTTTGTGTGGATGTTATGGTAGCATCGAGTGTGAACCACGAGCCGGTAGAACTATAAAAATAGATGTGAACCACGAGCCGGTAGCATCGAGTGTGAACCACGAGCCGGTAGCACTATAAAAATAGATGTGAACCACGAGCCGGTAGCATCGAGTGTGAACCACGAGCCGGTAGCACTATAAAAATAGATGTGAAACACGAGCTGGTAGCATCGAGTGTGAACCACGAGCTGGTAGCACTATAAAACAAGGCGTGAACCACGAGCCGGTAGCGTCGAAGTGTGAACCACGAGCCGGTAGCACTATAAAATAGTATGACTCAAATACGTATGGTGTGAACCACGAGCCGGTAGCACCATAGCGTTATGGTTAACCATATTGTGTTTGTGATTGTTTAGCATGTTAAATATTGTATACGTATAATGTTGTATCATCGTGATGTAGCTAACTCTCCGGGTGTAGCTTATTGGCATTTGTTCACATTGTCGTTGGTGAACTTACTCATTGTTGATGTTATTAGCTTGTTGCTTAGTGATCGTACGGTATGATTAGATTAGCTTGCCTTTATACTTGGATGCTTCGGTATGCGGTATTTGTTTATTTATGTGGCGTGTCCATTTTATGCATATATATGTATGTAGTATATTCTCACTCACTAAGAGTTAGCTTACCCTCTCGTTGTTGACATTGTTATAGATTGCATGGACGCGGCGGCTTGGGTAAGTGCGGGGACTAGTGGACTTGCGTAGTTGCTTTAGAGGCATGCTTTTGGACTCGATTAGGATTTGGGTAGCGTAGTCCCAAATCACCATGCTCGGTTTTGTGTAAACGTAACTAGTCGGGTCATAATGATTATAACCGGTTTACGATTTAATTAATGAACCATTGTATTAGGGAGTTTAAATTATTAATGTATGTTTTAAGTTCGTTGAACTTACTTTGATAACAAATATGTTTTGGAAATTGTGTAATAGGACCTAAAGTATTATTTAACGCGTATTAAAAGGAAAAAACTTTATGGGCCGATTTTAATACGGGTTGGGTTGTTACAAGTGGTATCAGAGCATGGTCTAAGAGATTTAGGTGACTTGAGATAGGTGCCTAGACTTAGACTTTTGTGTGTGCTTAATTTGTTGCGGGACTTGTAGGATTACGGGTCGGAATAGGTTATAGTTAGTGCCTTGTTGTAGGTGGACTAACGTCGATATTGGTAATGCGGATATTATTAATATATTAATTGTGTTGTGATAATAATTCTCGCGTATGTGTATATCGCGTAGAATTTTGTTTGTGTTTGTTTATATCATCGAGCGAGGCGGTCGTTGTACTAACGAGTTGATACAGCGTGTGTGCGTAATAAGGACTTGCAAACCTTATTACGGGTGCAAATCGTGTCAAACAAGTGATGTACGACGAGTGTTTGGCAAGATGGACCGGTGTGGAGTGTGTGTTTTATACGTTCGTGATCTAATCGCTTTGCATTCCTTAGAATGGCGATGGGAAGTGGGATCAAGACGAACAATGCTGAGTTTAACACTAGAGTTGCGGCCGCTGTTGCGGAGCAAATGAGTACGTTTCGAGAAGAAATGGATAGGAAGTATTCCGAATTTCGGGGTAGTAGTGAAATGGAGCGTTGTCTTAAGAGCTTCATGAGGACTAAACCCCCGATGTATGACGGGAAACCAGATTCTTTGGTAAGCACAACTTGGATCTCGGATGTCGAAGGGTATTTTTGTACTATTGAATGCCCTCCTGAGAAGAAGACGAGACTCGCTACTAGTTTGTTGAAGGGTAGGGCAAAGGATTGGTTGGATGGTAAGATTGATCTTGTCGGTGGTAAACCTTCAAGTGAGAGAAGGGTTGTTTCGTATGGTGCTCTGAGTAAGAGTACTAAGGGTCCGAGTGTGAGCACGGGTGGTACGCGGACGGGTATATCGGATTCTAGTGCATCTAGATGTTACAATTGTGGCATGAGGGGTCACAAGTCTTGGGAATGTTCGGTACCAAAGGGTGATGGTATGGTGTGTTTCAATTGCCAAGAAGAAGGACATCGTAAGTCGGAATGTCCCAAGTTAGCGGGGACGGGGGACGACAAGGAGACGTTAAGGTATGTTTCGTTTTAATAAATATGTCCTTTGATTATTTATTAAGTGCCGTTGAATTTGAGTTTGTAAAATGCCTTGTGTTGTGCATATTATTGTTATGGGTAACGTTCCTAATGGAAGTACCCTATGGTGATGTTTTGATTAATGGGCGAAGGGCGTAAGACTTGGTGCAACCAAGCATTCCTTAGTATTAGGGAATGTTTCTACCAAGCCATGGAAATGGGTTTTGGTGTTCGGTTGTTAAGCGCGTGTTCGCTATAATGTGGAAGTTGATGAACCATGAGGTTCGTCGGGTGGATTGGAACCCGAAAAAGATCGAGTGTTTGATCTCAATGTATGTTGGTAAAGGAGTCTACGTGACGCGACATTAGGTGCCTCTTTTATAACTACTAGCGTGGTGTTCGACTCCGATTGTGTTGTGGTTACATTGTACTTAGGGTACCGGAGTGAAACCCTTAGGTACATGAGTGACTAGGTGGAAATTGACAAACTAGAGCAATTGGATGATTGTGAGGGTGTGGTTTGTGTAATCGTGGTACACTTTTTGTTCGAAGTGTTTAAGGATTGATTGAAATCATTCGTGTGCTCAAGGCTGGAGCAAGATATGGTGATGGGTCGTGTGAGCCCAATCGTTTGTAAAGTCTACCTTTGGTAGTATTGTACAGTTGTACGAGTTGTGGATATGGGACGTAGTTCCAAGTGGGGGAGTTACACTCCCGCACGAGGAAGTTTTAGTGTGAGATTTCGGATGATGCTTTTGGTAGATCCGGAAAATGTTGTCGAGACCTGGTTTTGATCGATTTGTGGTAGATTACAATTTCGGATAAATTGTACTTATGGTTTGGATTTGAATTATCACCGAGGTGGTAATGTGGTAAATCTCGTTGAGAGATAATGGACGTGTTTGGTGAGCAAGGTGAAATCCTTCGGTTAAGGGAGGTGTGTGCCGGATTCTCTTCTAGAGAATTATTGTTTTGTGCTTATGTTTGATATAGGTGGTTCTTGCTCGAGTGTGTGAATGGTTAGTGGTATCCGTTAGGATTCACTATGGCGTAGCAGAGCGCGATGTTACGCTACTCGTCGTTCGAGGCCAAAAGGGCGTTGATTGATGAAGAATGACTTTCGGAGTCCGCTGACTTCATCATGGTATTGGTGATTGATGAAGCATGACCTTTAGGGTCCGCTGACTTCATCATGGGAGTATGCGATTGGTGGAGCATGACCTTCGGGGTCCGCTGACTTCATCATGAGAGAGGTGTTATATCGGTGAAGCATGACTTTTGGGGTCCGCTGACTTCATTCGGTGTTGAGATTGGTGGAGCATGACCTTCGGGGTCCGCTGACTTCATCAAGGGAGTAGTGTTACGTCGTCATGGCATAACATTATCGGGAAATGCGAGTACCGGTGGGAAATGAGAGTACCATTCATGAGTTGTGTTGTGGGACGTGAATATCGGGTTGTTCGTATTTACAATATTTCGGGTTGTTTCGGCCATGTCGTGTTGTGATCTATTGGTTGTTTTATACACCAATGGTGGGGTCGTAAGGACTGTGTGGTGTGATCTATCGGTTGTTTTATACGCCGATGGTGGAGTCGTGAGGACCATGTTGTATGATTAGTGATGTGATAGCCGCGCTTCGCTCACGTGTTGTTACGGGTGTGACAATAGTCGATTTTGTACACCTTGGATTAACGTTACCATAGTCGTTTTGGGCGTTATCGGTCTTAACCGTTTGTTATGATGTTACGGTATTTGCGTATTGGTTGTATTGCGCACTACAAGGGATGTTTAGTGATGAGTATTATCCGTAAGGATTCGCTTAAATTCGGTCTTCTTCGGTTTGATGGTTGACCTTGTCTTGGTTTGTGGTTGTTACTAGCGATGTACTTGGTATGGTACGCTAGGAGTTGAAACCTCGGTACGAAATTTGTTGAGTTTATCCCAATGTGAGGGATTGAGTTAGTGCTAGTGCTCAAAATTGTGGAATTTGATAAATCGCGGGTGACGATTTAGTTGTTAAGGGTAACTCTTTGAGAAGAATTGTCTAAGGGATCGTTGTAGATTTCGGTTGTTGGGTGTATTGTACGTCTCAGAATGCGAGCAGGTGTGTAATTTTTCATCTGGTTAACCTTCGGGTTAGTGAAATTGTGGTAGAAGTTGGTTCGGAATACATGTTCAGGAACCATTGAGTGTGGGTCCGTTGGGTTCGTGACTAGGATCACGAGGACTTGATCAAAATTAAGTGGGGGAGAGTTGTAACACCCCGTTTTTCTCCGTACATGATATATAGGTGTATTGTGTGGGTACGACTAGAGTTTGAAGGATTTGAGACGTGTTCGGGTGTTAAAGTCTTGTAATCGGGAGAAGGGCTCAGGTCGAGCTTTGGGTCGCGGTGCGACAAACGAGGCCGCGGCGCGGCATTCTACTGAAACAAAGATCAGAAGTTAGGTTTAAAATGATCCCAGACTTAGTCAAATGTCGCGGCGCGACATTTAAGGCCGCGGCGCGGCATGCTGCACGAACTGGCACCAGATTCTTGTAATTTTAAATGAAGTTCAAGGGCATTTTGGTCTTTTCACGTTTGAGCCAGATTTGAGGCTTTAACCTCATCCACTCTTTCATTTTCCTAATTTCATTTTCCTTTTCTTTCCTAATTTCCTCTCAAAACATAAATTCCTCAAGTGATTCAAGTGGGATTTTGGAAAGGAAGAAGCGGGTTTTGATCTTTGGCGTAGTTGACAAGTTTTTTCTCCTCGTTCTTAGCTACAGGGTGATACTAGTGGTAAGCTCTAACTCCGAATTTCATTTTCGTGTTCATCATTCAAATTTGGGGCTTTTGATTGTATGATTCATAGGTAAAACCCATTTAGTTGTTAATTGGAGATTAACACCAATATCCGGGTTTATTGTTGTTAAAGGCGGGTTTTGGGTTGGTTAATGATTTAACTATGTTTAAGACTTGTAAATGGTGTACAATCACTAGCATTAGTGATTATTGGTGTTTTGGAGACTTTTAGGGTTTTCGTGGTTGACTAACTTTGACTAGAGTCGAAATTAGGGTTTGTTGAGGATTATAACCCGAATGTCGATTCGATGAGGTTTGTAAACTTAAAATGGATTAAGTCGAAGTATAAAACCGAGTTAAACATATTTTGGTGTCAAAACTTGTAAATGGTGAGATTTTGACCTTATGGGTCAAAATTAGGGTTTATGGGCGATTTTGAGAACGATAAGTGTTTAACACTTGTGTTCGGGTTTAATTGGCATATTAGGACCATTATTGCTTGTGTTTTGAAAGTGCATTTGGGTCGAAATTGCACTAAGTGTCGAATTGGGTGGTTTGTAGATCCAATCTAAGTGCGTTGTTGAATTTGTGATAATGGATTAGGTACTTTCCATTGACGAGTTGCGGATTACTTGGAAGCATTTCTTCAAGGCGACAAGGTGAGTGTTAATATCCTATGTGCATATGTATGTGTAGGATGGGTGCGGGTCGGGTGAAGTGGTTCTCCGTTATAGAGCTCACTTTACATATAGGTGGATTGATGGACTTGTGTATAGGTCCAATTGGCACGGTTATGCGTTTTGGTTGACCACCTTTGACGAGGTGCACACTTTATGTGTACGTTATCACATGGGCGGGTGATGTGGATTATATAACCCTAATGGCGAAGGGTTAATATTGTGAGTGGAATAATTATACGTTCATGTTTATGGCGTATTTTTTTGTGGATGTTATGGTAGCATCGAGTGTGAACCACGAGCCGGTAGCACTATAAAAATAGATGTGAACCATGAGCCGGTAGCATCGAGTGTGAACCACGAGCCGGTAGCACTATAAAAATAGATGTGAACCATGAGCCGGTAGCATCGAGTGTGAACCACGAGCCGGTAGCACTATAAAAATAGATGTGAAACACGAGCCGGTAGCATCGAGTGTGAACCACGAGCCAGTAGCACTATAAAACAAGGCGTGAACCACGAGCCGGTAGCGTCGAAGTGTGAACCACGAGCCGGTAGCACTATAAAAGAGTATGACTCAAATACGTATGGTGTGAACCACGAGCCGGTAGCACCATAGCGTTATGGTTAACCATATTGTGTTTGTGATTGTTTAGCATGTTAAATATTGTATACGTATAATGTTGTATCGTCGTGATGTAGCTAACCCTCCGGGTGTAGCTTATTGGCATTTGTTCACATTGTCGTTGGTGAACTTAGTCATTGTTGATGTTGTTAGCTTGTTGCTTAGTGATCGTACGGTATGCTTAGATTAGCTTGCCTTTATGCTTGGATGCTTCGGTATGCGGTATTTGTTTATTTATGTGGCGTGTCCATTTTATGCATATATATGTATGTAGTATATTCTCACTCACTATGCGTTAGCTTACCCTCTCGTTGTTGACATTTTTATAGATTGCATGGACGCGGCGGCTCGGGTAAGTGCGGGGACTAGTGGACTTGCGTAGTTGCTTTAGAGGCATGCTTTTGGACTCGATTAGGATTTGGGTAGCGTAGTCCCAAATCACCATGCTCGGTTTTGTGTAAACGTAACTAGTCTGGTCATAATGATTATAACCGGTTTATGATTTAATTAATGAACCATTGTATTAGGGAGTTTAAATTATTAATGTATGTTTTAAGTTCGTTGAACTTACTTTGGTAACAAATATGTTTTGAAAATTGTGTAATGGGACCTAAAGTATTATTTAACGCGTATTAAAAGGAAAAAATTTTATGGGCCGGTTTTAATACTGGTTGGGTTGTTACACGTTCACCAGTAGAAACCAATGATTACAATTACCAGATTTGGGAATATTTTTGTTCGACTCACAATGAATAATTTAAACCAACTTCCACATGTGTCCAATATGTAAAAATAAAATGCATGTATTCTCATCCCAAAAGATTTAAAATAGAAAAATGGGACTATAACTCACCTTAATAGCAAACGAAGTAACCACACATATAAGCGAACAGCAATCGAAGTAAAGTGATCAGGAATGATCACAACGCCGACCTATAAATAAAGCAGGTCGATATAAATAACTAACTTAGGTCAAGTCTTAGTATGATACCTGTTGTACATGTTGCAAGTAGTCATAGAACAATACTCAACATGCATCGGTTTGATCGGAACAGCGTACGGACACACTTTCTATTTTTAGAAAGTTTCTATTTTTAGCAGGTTTCCATTTTTGGAAAGTTTCTATTTTTGGAAAGTTTCTATTTTTGGAAAGTTTCTATTTTTGGAAAGTTTCCAAATTTAGAAAGTTTCTATTTTTAGAAAGTTTTGAGTTAGGAAAGTTTCCTTATTTAGAAAGTCAACAAAAGTCAACTAAAAGTCAAAGTCAACCGGAAGTCAACTCAAAAGTCAACCTTGGTCAAACATAGTCAACGTTAATTTTAAAAGTGTAAGTTGTAATAATAATGTAAGTTATAATGTTTATTAAAGTTAAATATGTCTAATTATGTCATAACATAAGTTTAATTAAATTAAAATGAATTATTAAAGTTAATATAAATTTAAATGATATAATTAATATAACATAAGTATTTAATTAATTAATTAAATATTAGTCATAATATAAGTATTATTAATTAATAATAAATTTTAAATCATATCATAAGTATTATTAATTAATAATGGATTATTAATCATATCATAAGTTTCTAATTATAATTATTAAATCATAAGTATTTAATAATTAAATTATAATTAAATAATAACTAAGCCTTATAATAATTAAATAATTAATTAATCTTTATTATAAGTCTTATAATAATAATCTTATAATATAATTTTTAATACTTATCATAAGTATTTTCCATTAATAATAAAAGTATTATTAATCATAAGTTTAATTAAAATGTTAATTAAATCATAAGTAATAATTAAATGATATAATAAATATATATCATAAGTCTTAAATTATAATAATTACTTTTTATATCATAAGTAATTAAATGATAATGAAATTCATTATTTATATCATAAGTTTAATAATTAATCACAAGTTTTAAATCAAAAGTTCATCGGGTCGTATCTTGAGCCCCGTGTGTCGGTCTTCGGCGAGCCTTACATGTATCTCCGCCTAATCAAATCACCCGACACTTTGGTACACACAAGAACACACCAAGAACAGCCCACAAGTCATGGTGATCAGCCAAGACATCACTTGAAACTTTAATTCAATCAAAATCGTGTTTTAGACGCAACGGGTGATTCGTGGCTCGGATTTAGATGACCCGAACATGAAAGTTCGTCCCATCATTGATCCTAACACACTAACACACCCTAAAGTCACCAAATATGGTCACAAAGTCGGACCAAACCTGGTTCATACCAATATCACATTTCAATCTTAACAAAATACCACTTTGATCATATCTAGGGCTCCGGGAATCGAAACGACATGAATCCGGAGTCTAAAATTAATGTCTTGATGAGAGGAACTCATCTAGATACTTTATTTTAACTTTTATAACAGTCACAATATCAGAAATACACGAAATAGCTGCTGTCCCAATTTTATCAAACCGAAAACATGTATAATCGAGCAATTCTACGCATACAATCATCAATACAATAACATGTAATCATCATACTATCAATATAACATCAAAATATAGAAAAATAAAGAAAAATTAAAAAAATCTAGGGTTATGGTTTATACCCTAATCAAGAATCGAATGGTATGAGTGTGTAGAGATCGAAGAGAGGAATCCGTTGATGATTAAAGCTTCTTG
This sequence comes from Rutidosis leptorrhynchoides, assembly GCF_046630445.1. NCBI lineage: Eukaryota > Viridiplantae > Streptophyta > Magnoliopsida > Asterales > Asteraceae > Rutidosis > Rutidosis leptorrhynchoides. The sequence goes on from NC_092337.1 coordinate 119,499,929, forward strand.
ATCCAATTAATATTTGATTGAAGGATGATGATGATGATGATGATGCTATTGGAGACGGCTAGGAGAGCAAGGAGAGGGGAAACACAAAAAAAAAAAATTAGAATGTGAAATGAGGAGTGAAAACTAGGTTTTGTTCCATAAAATCACTAGTTTGGAAAAATGGCACAAACACCCCCTCCCCATGGGGTGATGGCCGGCCCTAGCAAGAGGGTGGGCCCCTTTTATGGCCCAAAATTGATAAATGACTAATTGATTGTGGCCCGAACGCCCGATCGAAGCCCGGCCCGTAACGCGAAAACGCTACTACGCGATTGATTTTTCGGAGAGATAACAACTACGCGACGGATAAAATATATAAATACTATATATGATCATATGACATTAAAATATCATATTTAAATTAATTAGGACTTAAAAATCCCAAAAGCTCGACCGTTGGTTTGAAAACCGAAAAGATTCACCGGATAGAAATCCGCAACACGTAGAAACGTACAATTAAAGATATGAATACAAATATTCATATAACACATAATAATTAATATATTATTACAAAAATAATAATATAGGTCATAGAAATGACGTGGCATGAATAACAGTTAACGGTCATTAAATAATTAACGGTAAAAGATAACGGAAAAAGTAGGGTCGTTACACGGTAGGTGTCGATCCCAACTGTTTCCAAAATAAATAACACATGCTTGTAGCATGTCTTCAAGCATTTGTATCGTCCTTTCGCTCTGCCCATCAGTCTGTGGATGATAGGCAGTACTCATGTCTAGACGATTTCCTAATGCTTGCTGTAATGTCTGCCAAAACCTTGAAACAAATTTGCCATCCCTATCAGAGATAATAGAGATTGGTATTCCATGTCTGGAGACAACTTCTTTCAAGTATAATCGCACCAACTTCTCCATTTTGTCATCTTCTCTCATTGGCAGAAAATGTGCTGATTTGGTGAGACGATCGACTATTACCCAAATAGTATCATAACCACTTGCAGTCCTTGGAAATTTAGTAATGAAATCCATGGTAATGTTTTCCCATTTCCATTCTGGGATTTCAGGTTGCTGAAGTAGACCAGATAGTTTCTGATGTTCAGCTTTGACCTTAGAACACGTCAATCATTCTCCTACGTATTTAGCAATATCGTCTTTCATACCCGGCCCCCAAAAGTGTTTCTTTAGATCTTTGTACATCTTCCCCGCTCCGGGATGTATTGAATATCTGGTTTTATGTGCTTCCTTAAGTACCATTTCTCTCACATCTCCAAACTTTGGCACCCAAATTCTTTCAGCTCTATATCGGGTTCCATCTTCCTGAATATTAAGGTGTTTCTCCGATCCTTTGGGTATTTCATTCTTCAAATTCCCTTCTCTTACAACTCCCTGCTGCGCCTCCTTTATTTGAGTAGTAAGGTTAGTACGAATAATTATATTCATAGCTTTTACCCGCATAGGTTCTCTGTCCTTTCTACTCAAAGCGTCGGCTACCACATTCGCCTTCCCCGGATGGTAACGAATCTCAAAATCGTAATCATTCAATAACTCAATCCACCTACGCTGCCTAATGTTTAGTTGTTTCTGATTAAATATGTGTTGGAGACTTTTGTGATCGGTATATATAATACTTTTGACCCCATATAAGTAGTGCCTCAAAGTCTTTAATGCAAAAATAACCGCACCTAATTCCAAATCATGCATCGTATAATTCTGCTCGTGAATCTTCATTTGTCTAGAAGCATAAGCAATTACCTTTGTTCGTTGCATTAATACACAACCGAGGTCTTGCTTTGAGGCATCACAATATATCACAAAATCATCATTCCCTTCAGGCAATGACAATATAGGTACCGTAGTTAACTTTTTCTTCAACAATTGAAACACTTTCTCCTGCTCATCCTTCCATTCAAATTTCTTCCCTTTATGCGTTAATGCAGTCAAGGGTTTTGCTATTTTGGAAAAATCTTGGATGAATCTTCTGTAGTAACCAGCCAATCCTAAAAATTGACGTATATGCTTTGGAGTTTTCGGGGTTTCCCACTTTTCAACGGTTTTAATCTTTTCCGGATCCACCTGAATACCTTCTTTGTTCACTATGTGACCGAGGAATTGAACTTCTTCCAACCAAAATGCACACTTTGAAAATTTAGCGTACAGTTTTTCTTTCCTCAACAACTCTAGCACTTTTCTCAAATGTTCTTCGTGCTCTTGATCATTCTTTGAGTAAATAAGTATGTCATCGATGAAAACAATGACAAACTTGTCAAGGTATGGTCCACACACTCGGTTCATGAGGTTCATGAACACAGCTGATGCGTTAGTCAACCCAAATGGCATAACCATAAACTCGTAATGACAGTAACGTGTTCTGAAAGCAGTCTTCGAAATATCATCCTCCTTCACCCGCATTTGATGATACCCAGAACGTAAATCAATCTTCGAATAAACTGACGAGCCTTGTAGTTGATCAAATAAGTCGTCAATTCTCGGTAGTGGATAACGGTTCTTGATGGTAAGTTTGTTCAACTCTCGGTAGTCGATACACAACCTGAATGTACCATCCTTCTTTTTGACAAACAAAACAGGAGCTCCCCATGGTGATGTACTTGGTCGTATAAAACCACGCTCTAAAAGTTCTTGTAGTTGGCTTTGGAGTTCCTTCATTTCGCTGGGTGCGAGTCTGTATGGAGCACGAGTGATGTTAAAGCGAAGGGGTACAAAATAGTATTAAATTTTTACAAGAAAATACTATTAAATACGATATAATTTTACACAAGTTATTTATTTATTTATTTATAGAGTGGATATACCTAAACCTTGCTACAACACTTATAGGCAGTGTACCTAATCGTACAGTAGTGTAGTTTTTAGTAAGTCCGGTTCGTTCCACAGGGATCTTAGCCAAATTTAACGCTATATTTTTAAAACTATATTTGTAAATAAATATATATATATATAAATATAAGTAGTATTATTATTATAAAAGGGGGTTTTTACCGTTTAATGACCGGTTTGTCGATTTTAAAACTTTAGTCGCCGTTAAAACCTAATGTAAAATATTAAAAATAAATATAACTTAATTTTAAATGTAAAGTAAATAACGATAATGAAATTGAGATAAATAAAAATGACGATAAAAAAAATTGCGATAATTAAAAAGTACAATAATTAAAATGACAATAAATTAAAGTGCGATAATAAAAAGTGCAATTAAATATAAAATAAAGGAATTATGCTTATTTGAACTTCCATAATCATGATGTTCGACGTGTTGTTTTTAGTTTAGTACCATGGGTTAATTGTCCTTTGTCCTGTATTATTTGATATGTCCATACGGTTTTGTCCATATTAGTCCATCAGTCATAAATACAAAGTGCGAGAGTCTTGGTCAAATTATCCTTATACCCGAAGTCAAATATTCTAACTAATTGGGGATTCGAATTGTAACAAGGTCTTAATACTTTGTATAATGAATACACCAGGTTATCGACTGCGTGTAATCCAAGGTTTTATTACTTTGTTAACAATTACACCAATTACCCTTGAATGTAATCCACCCCTGTTTCAACTAGTCCATTAACTATTAATCCAGTTCTGTGTCCGGTAAAATGAACAATTATTGGTATTTATAGATATCCCGCCCACCGTACCCAGTCAAGCGTATGTGGTTATATATAAATACGTCAAATTATAAGTCTATATATTAAATTAACGAGGTATCATTTAGTTAATATAAAGCCTATTAATAGCCCATAGTCTAATTTCCACAAGTGTCGTTCTTTTATCCAAACCCCAATTATGGTACAAAGCCCAATTACTCCGTCTTAATATTTTAGCCCAACATCACGATTACTTCGGTGTTAAATAAGCATAATAATAACTTAGCTACGAGACATTAATTTAAAAAGGTTGAACATAACTTACAATGATTAATAATAGCGTAGCGTTACACGGACAGAATTTTGACTTACACACTTACAACATTCGCTAACATACCCTTATTATTAAAATTAAAATTAAAATTAAAATTATAATTATAATATATATATATATATATATATATATATATATATATATATATATATATATATATATATATATATATACACTACGTGAGAGTAAGAAGAGAAAAAGATGTGTAAAAATTCAGCTAAAACACGCGAACTTTATAGGACCTAAGCTGATACTGTTCACCATGCGACCGCATGGATTTTGCACTTCCAAGCCATGCGATCGCATGGCCTACTTTTTCAGCTCACATGCTTTTATTTTTTATTTGCCGGCGGTTTTAATAAATAAATATATTATATATATAATTTTAAGAATTATTTATATATTATATTATATTTATGTGCATAGTTGACTTGTAATTTTTAGTCCGTTGCGTCGAGCGTTGAGAGTTGACTCTTGTGATGACCCGAAAATTTTCGACCAAATTTAAACCTAACCTTTATATGTTTTCGACACGATAAGCAGAATTTGTAATGTTGAATCTCAAAAAGTTTGGAACTACATTCATGTAATTAATTACCCTTTGACCGTGTTCAACGATTCACGAACAATTATGTGTATATAGATATGTATATATAATATATAATATTAACTGAAAACATTAACAAAGTATTAGATATATGATACTTTACATGAACGTATTTGTTTCGATATATTTATCGACAGAATTAAGAGATAATATCAAATGATTGAATTATCAGATAAATTATGATATGATTACAGGCCAATGTTATGAGGTCTACTGTGATTTAAGAAATCTATTCTTTTTGACAATATTCGGAAAATGGTAAAGTGATCTATAAGTAAAAACGTGGAGTGTAAATAACTTAGATGTTGGATATCGATGTGACAACCCAGAAATTTCCAACCAAATTTAAACTTTAATCTTTATATGTTTCCGACACGATAAGCAATATTTGTTAAGTTAAATTTCAAGAATTTTAAACTATGTTCATACATTCATTCAACCTCGACCAAGTTCCAACGATTCACGAACCATTAAACGAATATGATTATATATATATATATATATATATATATATATATATATATATATATATATATATATATATATATATATATATATATATATATATATATATATATATATATATATATATATATATATATATATATATATATATATGTGTGTGTGTGTGTGTGTGTGTGTGTATATATATATTATAATTTGAAACGTAAACAGAATATTAGATTAAATACTTTATATGATTGTATCTGTTTCAAAATGTTTATCAATGGAATTAGAAGATAAGATCAAATGATTGAATTATCAGATATATTGAATTTTGATTACAAGTCTCTGTTGAAAGGTCCACGTTGATTTGAGAAATCTTTCCATTTTAACATTATTCGGAAAATGGTAAAGTGATTTATAAATAAGAACAAATTGTCAATCATTGAGAACTAGACAAAGGATAGTGGAAGATTGAATCTCATAAAGACTCGATTGATCTATTTAGTTTCAAACGTACAAAAACGTTTTCAGTTTAAAAAGAACTTTATTATTAAAACGTATATAACTTTTATAAATATATAGAACCACTTTTGATAACTCATTACTTAACTAGTATGATAAAGATAACGATATTTATATTTTATTTTATTAAATATATATAACGATTTAAATTAATATTATATATATTTATACGCGTATTATACGTACATAGTTTTATACTTTTACTATAATTAACTTTATCTTTACTTTATTTTTACTTTACTTTAACTTTAATAATTCACTTTAATAATTCATACTTTAATAATTTACTTTAATAATTCATACTTTAATAATTCACTTTAATAATTCATACTTTAATAATTCACTTTAATAATTTATACTTTAATAATTCACTTTAATAATTCACTTTAATAATTCAAAAATCTATTATAAATAGAATTCAATAGGTTTCATTATTTCATAGAAACTTGAAAATAATTTTCTCTAAACTCTCTCAATCGATTTACATATATATATTTACTCCGTATTATTTCAAGATATTATTAGTGTACATAAAATATTACGACGGTGTGCTGTCCGAGTGATTTCGAAATTGTTTTTCGAGTGGGATAGGATTAAGGAAATTATGGGTTATAGCTATGGAGGTGATTAAGTATGGTTCATGGGTATGCTCGTGAGGTCAATATAGTGTTTATCATTTCCGTTGAGTCTATGTACCTTTCCTGCAATATTGAATCTCAATATTGATATGTGAGTACTCATAATTTAACTTTTATATACTAATAGTGTATCCATGACTAGTGCTCGAGTATTTAGGATTATGCATGCTTGTACTTTTGATATTGCCCTTAGACAGGTTAGGTTGAATCTTGAATTAGTTACACTTGCGGTTGAGATAAGGTATAAGATATGCATGTCCTTGGAAAGCTAGCGAAAAATTAAGAACTTTTCCTTTAGATATCGAATGGTTTCGATGAATGGATTAGAAGTTATAATCAATTGAATTTTCGAAATTTTTATTAAAAATGATTATTATTATCGTCGTCTTTATCGTTGTTCTAGTTTTATCTTATTATTATCATTATCATTATCTTTATCAATAAAAGGGATTTATCATTAAAAATTGTTATTTTTTTTATTATTACTATCGTTATTATCGTTAAAGTTATAATAATAATTATTATTATTATTATTATTATTATTATTATTATTATTATTATTATTATTATTATTATTATTATTATTATTATTATTGGCATTATTATTATTATCATTATTAATATATATATATCATTATTTAAAAATGGTTATAGTTATTGTTATTATTATTATTACTATATTATCATTAAGATAATTATTAGTATTATCGTTAATAATGTTATAGTAACTATCATTATTAATATTAGTGTAATTAAAACAAATATTTGTAACATCTAATTATTTTGATTACTATTATTATCATTATTATGAACACGATATAAAAGACGATTAAAAGCTATTAAACGAAACGATTAGGAAATAATGGGTAAGAGTATCATGATGAAATTAAAATATTATAAGATATTGATTTAGATAAAATTATCGTTCTTATTATTTTTATCATTACTATTATTATTAAAAGTATCGTTAGTATTAAAACTATCATTTTAACAAAAATTATCATTTTAATATAAATGTCATTGTTACTATAAAATATCATTATTATTATTATTATTTTAAATAGAATTATTATTTTAAAGATAATATTAAAAATTATTGTAAATATTAAAGTTATCATAATTAGAATTATCGTATTATCATAATGTCATCTTAGTAATTATAAATATTGATATTTTTATAATAATAATTATTATTACAAAATAATACAACTTTTACTTACTAACATTATAGATATTATTTTATCAAATAAATATGTGATACAAACATATTTTACTACGTGTAATAACTTACTTTAATAATACCTATCATATTATCTTTATGATATTAAATGAACCTTATAAATTTTATTACTTAATATATATAAAAGTATATTTTATTATATAAATTTAATATAAAATTTTATTTATTAATAAATAAATTATATTATTTACTCTAATAAATCTTTTAAAAATATTTAAAAATATAAAACGACGATATTTAAACTATATATTAATCATGTATAGATTTTTGGAAATTAATTTGAGTCAAATTTACTTTTGTTGACTTTTGCATATTAGTCTCGAGCATTAGGATTGTGGTACACTATGACTTGACCTAATTTGTTAGAAAAATATTGACCAACACATAAATATATATAATTAATTTAGGTTCGTGAATCCGAGGCCAACCTTGCACTTGTTCAATGACGTTATATGTATTTTTACTACGAAATACAGTATGGTGAGTTTCATTTGCCTTTTTACCCTTTATATTTTTGGGACTGAGAATACATGCGCTTTTATAAATGTTTGACGAAATAGACACAAGTAATTGAAACTACATTCTATGGTTGAATTATCAAAATCGAATATGCCCCTTTTTATTAAAGTCTAGTAATCTAAGAATTAGGGAACAGACACCCTAATTGACTCGAATCCTAAAGATAGATCTATTGGGCCTAACAAACCCCATCCAAAGTACCGGATGCTTTAGTACTTTGAAATTTATATCATGTCCGAAGGAGGATCCCGGAATGATAGGGTATATTCTTATATGTATCTAGTTAATGTCGGTTACCAGTGTTCACCATATGAATGATTATTTTTGTCTCTGTGCATGGGACGTATATTTATGAGAACTGGAAATGAAATTCTTGTGGTCTATTAAAATAATGGAAATAAATGATTATGATAAACTAATGAACTCACCAACCTTTTGGTTGACACTTTAAAGCATGTTTATTCTCAGGTGTTAAAGAAATCTTCCGCTGTGCATTTGCTCATTTTAAAGATATTACTTGGAGTCTTTCATAGCATATTTCGAAGAACGTTGCATTCGAGTCATTGAGTTCATCAAAGATTATTATTAAATCAATTTATAGTTGGATAGTGGATATTATGAAATGGTATGCATGCCTGTCAATTTTCGATGTAAAGAAAGATTGTCTTTTAAAAACGAATGCAATGTTTGTAAAATGTATCATGTAGAGGTCAAATACCTCGCAATGTAATCAACTATTGTGAATCGTTTATAATGTATATGAACGGGTCCTTTCAATCGACAAGTTAAGTAACTCGACATTTTTCATTAAGATGATTTCATACGTTTATTAAACCTTTGGACTTTATCCCATGCTTCACCAACAGACTGTAATTTAAAAACATGAAACCTATTATGAATATATATAATTCTACTTTTCTAAAATGTTTTATAATATAACAATTTAAATTAATATTAAATATATTTATACGCGTATTATACGTACATAGTTTTATACTTTTACTATACTTTAACTTTACCTTTACTTTACTTTTACTTTACTTTAACTTTACTTTAACTTTAATAATTCACTTTAATAATTCACTTTAATAATTCATACTTTAATAATTCACTTTAATAATTCATACTTTAATAATTCACTTTAATAATTCATACATTAATAATTCACTTTAATAATTCAAAAATATATTATAAATAGAATTCAATAGGTTTTATTATTTCATAAAAACTTGAAAATATATTTCTCTAAACTCTCTCAATCGAATTACATATATATATTTACTTAGTATTATTTCAAGATATTATTAGTATACATAAAATACTACGACGGAGTTATATTCAGACGATTTCAAAATAAGTTTTCAAACGGGATAGAGCTAAGGAAATTATGGGTTATAGCTATGGAGGTTATGGGTATTGTTCGAGGGTATTGCTCGTGAGGTCAACCTAACGTTTATCATTTTCGTTGCGTCTACGTACTTTCCTGCAATATTGAATCACAATATTGATACGTGAGCATTCATATCTTATCTTTTATATATTAATAGTGTATCCCTGACTAGTGCTCGAGTATATATGATTATGCATATTTGTATGCTTAGTTTCGTCGTTAAATAGTTTATGATAAATCACGAATTTGATACATATGCTACTGAGATATGGTATATGATATGCATTGTAGCGACCCGACAAAATCGTCATTGACGGCGCCGTCTACTTAGGTCCCGTTATGTGGTCATAAGTCCTTAAGATGACGTTTGACCAAAAATATATCGCATTCATTTCAAATGTAAAGGACGTTTCAAGTTTACAAAAGTAGTTCAACGACTAGTTACATTACAATGTTTAACGTACAATTGAAACCTACGCGACACAATTTAAAAGCAAGTCAAGGGCTCCAAATATGCATGTATACTCGACATCCAAGCAAGTATCAAAAAGAGTGCGGAAGCATGTATCATATAGCATTCAGGGACCTGAGAAAACATAGAGAATCTGTCAACGAAAACGTTGGTGAAATCATAGGTTTAGTAAATGAGTATGTAAATAAAATAAGTTGAACCACAAGTTATAGTATAAGTCGATTTTCCGAATCGTTTAAATTCCATAACTATTGTTGTTTACCGAGCACCCAATTATCAAAGCTTAACCGTATCATTTACCTCAGCATAAAAGTGTTAGAACATACACCGTACCAGAATATATTTCATTCGCTTAACGGTAGCGAACCGTCCGAATGAGGGTTAGTCAAACCCGTATGGATCCACACAACATAGTCTAGCTTACACCATCTGATGTAATTAATGATAATTGAATTGAGGGTTTTCGTTCAAACTCGTCCGTATCTTTGTATTCGTATTCGTGTTCGATGTATAAAAGTATGAAAGGTATATATACATATGAAATGTATATAAGTATGTAACGTATATGTTTCTCAGCCCACGATTTAAAAATATAAAAGTTGTTGAAAAAGTGGGACTATGATCTCACCTCGAGTGCACGAGTATAAAAGTACTTCACAAAGTAAACGTGTGCATGAAAGTTGCTTAGCCTTGACCTAAACAAGTAAGTTGTATCAATTTACACGTTACGACACAAGGTCGGGTGAAATGTGTTCAATTAGTCCTATGGCTCGTTACGACTCGATTATATAGCATGTGAATCAAATTGTCAAGTTTCATGCAAGAATCAAATATAAAATAAGATTAGAGCGATTGCATAAGTGTTTTGTTAAGTTTGACTAAAAGTCAAACTTGGTCAAAGTCAACAAAAAAGTCAATGGGGTCGGGTCGGGTCCCGAACTATTTTCATGAGCTTAGAAATCATATATGAGCATGTTGTCCAAGTTTCATGTTGATCGGGGGTTTGTAGCATAGCAAACATTATTCAAAAATCGACAAAGTTGGACAGACCACTTTGGCGCGGGTATATGGCGCGCCGCGCCATTACCTGTGCAGAGAATTCTGGCAGTTTTCACACTCAAGCACGAATCCAACTTCAAATACCCATAAATCCTAAACCATAAACATCCAAAACAAGTATCTTATATCGTTGGAAAGGTATTTTGACAAGGAATACAACTAACTACTTTTCACCAAGCAAAAACATCAATTACAATAACCGAAAACTCATCAATTGATCAATAAAGGTTTATTTTCAAAGTTCAAGTTCATCAAATGCTTTTTAAGTTTCGGGAATCCAATTCACACATATGATATGCCGTTTTGAAGGTAATGAAATGTGCGTTACAACTAAACACTTACTAACAACATTTCATGGAATCCAAAGTATCAAAAGTTCATTTCAAGTTCATCAAACCCTAATCAAAATTCACAAACATCACAAATCATGTATTTGAAGTTTTCTTAATCAACCTACGCATCATAACGAAGCTAGTGATACTAGTAACACAATTAAAACATGAACTTTAACAATTTAACAACATTTAATCTTCCAAAATCAAAGATTAAGCACACCTATTTCATGTTCATTCTAGTTACTCCAAAAACAACAAATCGAGCAAACAAAACATATATTCATGCTAGACACGAGCCATAGACACTAACTAACACCATTTCAAGTATATAAAACGAATTTAGAGAAATCTAGTGTTTTAGAAATGTTACCCAAATGTGATGAAATTGGTACCAAAATGTAGAGGATGAAGAGAGGATCACGAATATGTAATTTGTTTTGATGTTGGCCTCCTAGATCGAATTTAGATGATGATTGAATGAATTGGGTGTTATGGTTGTTCTTGCAACTAGAGAGAAAAGAAGGAGAAAGGAGGTGGAAGGTGGACGGAAATGAATGGATGAGAATGGTGGGTTGACTAGTTGACTTAGTCAACTAGTTTGCCCACTTGACAACTTCGGTCCCTCAAATTTCAAAGCGGGTGCGTGAATTAACCGAACGAATATTTTAAAAACGCTAAAGTAACCGAGAGATGTTATAATTAAATAACAGAAATATTAAGAACCTTAGTTAACGAAAACTACGAATTTGAATAACGAAAGATATTATTTAAAAAAAAAGATAGTGTTAAAAATAAATTTTAACGGAAAAACGCGGGATGTTACATTACCTACACCTTAAAAGAAATTTCGTCCCGAAATTTAGTTGGAAGTAATAGTCGATATCTCTTACTCGAGACCTTACGTTGTCAATGCTATGAATAAGTGAAGATATGTCCTTGGGCATTCTCATGAACTTTGACATTCGGGATTTCACGTTGTATTAAGGCTTGATTTTACGATCCACAACTTCAACCGGTTTTCCCACGAAGGGGAGTTTGTCATCGATAGTAAGTTTATCTAGAATGGTAGCACGTTCCCGTTCCGCAGGAAACGTCTCTAAGTTTGTTACATGGAACGTAAGGTAAACGGAAACTTAATTGAGTCGGAAGTTCTAAACTGTAGGAAACGGTTCCAATACGCCCCAAGATTTCAAAAGGATCAATATTGCGGATATAAATTTCCTCGATTTCCCGAAACGGATTACACCTTTCCAAGGTGTGGTTTTCAATATTACACGGTTACTGACTTTAAATTTGAGAGATTTTCATCTAACATTGGTATAACTCCTTTGGCGACCACGGGCCGTCTTGAGCCCTTCTCGGACTTGAACTATCTCAAAGGTTATTTCTTGAATGATTTCGGATCTGATGATTTGCTTGTCACCTACTTCGGTCCAACAAATAGGAGAACAACATTTGTGGTTATATAAAGTTTCGAAAAGTGCGCGTTAACACGCGAGTGGTAACTACTGTTGTAAGAGGGATCAACTAAAGGCGATAATACAAGTTTGTGACATGTCTTTCCAAGATGTAAATTGTTCGTTTGCTTAGCTCGTCTGTTTGTGGAAGATACGCAGTACTCACGTCTAAACGTGTTCCGAAGGCTTCTTGTAAACAAGATGTGTAACGAGTATTTTCGATCCGAGATAATTGACAATGATACACCGTGTTGGAATATAATTTCTTAAGATATGCTTGGTCAAGTTAGTTAGGGTTTGAAAGCGTTTGTTGGAACAGGTTTCTTGTCGGCTACTGAAAAATGTTCGTAACGGCTAGTCACCCTCGTGGCGAATACTAGTAACACGTAAAGAGTCTCTCTCTCCATTGAGAAATTATATAAAAAGGTTTCCGTATACGGAAGTACGAGCGAAAAGATAGGAGTGAAATGAGAACTTAGAACAGGATGAGTTTACGTCTTGAGGTAGCCACATCGCGCATCTAGTGGTCAAATTTTGAGACGGGGTGGGAAACGAGATAGTACACGTAGTTGTATAGTTCGGAGTTGAGTAGTAATACTAGACGGTAACGGTGAGATAACAGAGTTATGTAATGTGGTACGTGATGACGAGAAGGTTGATTGAATCCATAATTAAGTACTCAAATTCTTCGTGTAAAATGATGAATTTTAGTTTACTTGATTTCGATTCGAGAGAGTATGCCTTTCCGGCGTTCAAGTAGAAATATTTCCATTTTTGGTTCCATCTTGTGCTATACGAATTTAGCTAGTAAAGTTGGTGTGAATAATCACGGTCAAGGTTCGGGAATGGAGAGGTTTAAATTTCTCTTAGTGAGTTAACGAGGTTAAAGATCGTACAACGCGAGAAGAAGTCGGAAATGAATCTTCGGTAATAACCAGCGAGATCTAAGATTTTACGAATACAAGTCAGAGTTGTGAGGGTTTCCCGATTACGTGTGGCTTCGATTGCGAGATTTATTGTAATACCCTGACCACTAACAACATGGTCTAGAAATTGGACTTTGTTTAACCAAAGTTCACACTTGGAGATTTTGGTATAGAGTTGCTCTTTCCTCAAGAGTTCAAGCGTAAGACAAAGATGTTGTTCGTTTTCTTCTTTGCTTGAATTGAATAGGTTAAAACATCACCTATGAATATGATGACGGATCTGTCTAGATAAGTTCGCATACGCGGTTCCGGAGGTCTATGAATACGGGCGGAGCCTTAGATAAACTGAACGGCACTAAAAGAAATTTATAACTATCGTAGCGAGTTCGGAAAGCGGTTTAGGAGACATCTTCTCCCTTAACCCTCAATTGATGATAACCAGAATGAAGGTCGATTTTAGAATATACGCGAGATCCGTGTAACGGTTCAAGAGGTTGTTGATACGGGGAAGAGGATATCGGTTCTTAAATGGAAATTATTTAGTTCACTAAAATCACATATATGTGGGGAAAACATTCCCTTCCTAACGTATAGGTTTTGGGCTCCCTAGTTCTATAGATGTCAAATCAAAGTTCAAATTACCTACCCAATAAGTTTGACGTACACTCTCCGATAAATTTGTCGGTATGCAATAGTTTTCCGTTGGTCACTTGAATGGCATAGGTAGTGTCTAGGGGATATGGTGGTGTGCAAAGAGTACGAGTCAAGGCATTGGTTATAAAACGTCTAACGGTACCCGAATTGAATAAACATGAAATATAAGGGTTGTTGAGAAGGAACGTACCCGTGACTAGTTGTCATCTCGGGCTTCCTCGGTGTTAATGTTGAAAGCTCGGCCACGTGTATTGGGGTTTGTCTTCTTCTCCAGGCACGCATTCTTAAAATGACCCGGTTGGCCACATTCGAAACAAACGCCCGTCCGGTGTGCATTGGGCGCCTTTTGGACGATGGGGGCGACACTCCTACAATCGTTGGCCGTATGACCACTTCCTTGGCACCGGTGGCAAGTTAACTTACCATATTCACCATAATGACGGTTGCGGCATTTGTTGCAAAATGGTTTGCTACATTCGCCATAATGATATTTGTGGCACTTGTTGCAAGATGGTAGACTTCCGGCATAGCCTTTCTTGTCGTTGGAGGTGAAAGGCTTCTTGGCGGGGTTGTTGTTGTAGTTGCTCAATTCGGGGGCTTCCCATTTTCTTTTGTTGCCACCCAACTTATCCTCGACTTTATATGCTGACACCTCAATTTTGTCCACCGTTTCGATCAATTGGCGGGCCATATTCAAAGCCTCTTGGTGATTAGCGGGTTTGGATGACATTACTCCTTGTTTGATGCTCTTAGGAAGACCATCCATGTAAAGCTCAACCCTTAGAGACTCGGTACTCACGAGATTTGGGCACATCAAGGCTAGCTCAGAAAATCGTTGATTATAGGCCTTTAGGTCATTCCCGACCGCTTTTAAAGTTCTTAGCTCGTGTTCAAGCTTGCGGGTCTCTTCGCGCGGGAAGTATTCGGTGATCATCTTTCCTCTTAAGTCGACCCAAGAGAGAGTGTGGGCTTCGCGGATACCCACCGATTGTACATACGTATTCCACCATGTGAGAGCGATACCGGCGAAGGTGTGAGTGGAAAATCTGACCTTGTCTTGGTCCCGACAACCGCTTATGCTAAAGATGGCTTCCGTTTGCTCAAACCATCGGGTGAGCACGACCGGTCCCCCGGTTCCATCAAAAGTGTGAGGTTTGCACCCCATGAAGTTCTTATAGGAGCACCCTTCGTTTGAATTACAGGCTCCATTGTTGTTGTTGTTGTGATTGTTGTTATTGTTATTGTTGTTGGAAGAGTGACCGGCCATGGCCGCATCCACGGCGGTGGCTATCATTCGTTGTAGAGCTTGTTCGGGAGTTTCGGGAGGAGCGCGTCGACGAGCCATTGTTCCTTCAAGACACAAGAATATCGTTGGTTAGTATTCTCAATAATACCAACCGTGATATGGAATAAGGATAAAGAGAAAATTTCCTTAACCCGCCTTAAATTCTTTATGTCATAATGTCGGAACGTCCATGTGAACCACCGTAATATAATCCCGGAAATTATATTACCCTGATTCACATGTGCATTTAACATTACTTCATAAAGTCAAGGTGGCGTGTCAATCAAATTTAACAACGTGGTATCAAGATCGAATAAGAGTTAGATATGATATGAGAGTTCGAGTATAATGCACAAATAGTCAAGTAGTTCCTACTTCAGTCTATATGCCGGTTGTAGTCTAGATTCACTAATGTACCCTATGACTCGGGGTCGACACCAATGAACTCTAAATCCCTACAACCAACGCTCTGATACCATCTGTAGCGACCCGACAAAATCGTCATTGACAGCGCCGTCTACTTAGGTCCCGTTACGTGGTCATAAGTCCTTAAGATGACGTTTGACCAAAAATATGTCGCATTCATTTCAAATGTAAAGGACGTTTCAAGTTTACAAAAGTAGTTCAACGGCTAGTTACATTACAATGTTTAACGTCCAATTGAAACCTATGCGACACAATTTAAAAGCAAGTCAAGGGCTCCAAATATGCATGTATACTCGACATCCAAGCAAGTATCAAAAAGAGTGCGGAAGCATGTATCATATAGCATTCAGGGACCTGAGAAAACATAGAGAATCTGTCAACAAAAACGTTGGTGAAATCATAGGTTTAGTAAATGAGTATGTAAATAAAATAAGTTGAACCACAAGTTATAGTATAAGTCGATTTTCCGAATCGTTTGAATTCCAGAAGTATTGTTGTTTACCGAGCACCCAATTATCAGAGCTTAACCGTATCATTTACCTCAGCATAAAAGTGTTAGAACATACACCGTACCAGAATATATTTCATTCGCTTAACGGTAGCGAACCGTCCGAATGAGGGTTAGTCAAACCCGTATGGATCCACACAACATAGTCTCGCTTACACTATCTGATGTAATTAATGATAATTGAATTGAGGGTTTTCGTTCAAACTCGTCCGTATCTTTGTATTCGTATTCGTGTTCGATGTATAAAAGTATGAAAGGTATATATACATATGAAATGTATATAAGTATGTAACGTATATGTTTCTCAGCCCACGATTTAAAAATATAAAAGTTATTGAAAAACTGGGACTATGATCTCACCTCGAGTGCACGAGTATAAAAGTACTTCACAAAGTAAACATGTGCATGAAAGTTGCTTAGCCTTGACCTAAACAAGTAAGTTGTATCAATTTACCGGTTACGACACAAGGTCGGGTGAAATGTGTTCAATTAGTCCTATGGCTCGTTACGACTCGATTATATAGCATGTGAATCAAATTATCAAGTTTCATGCAAGAATCAAATATAAAATAAGATTAGAGCGATTGCATAAGTGTTTTGTTAAGTTTGACTAAAAGTCAAACTTGGTCAAAGTCAACAAAAAAGTCAATGGGGTCGGGTCGGGTCCCGAACTATTTTCATGAGCTTAGAAATCATATATGAGCATGTTGTCCAAGTTTCATGTTGATCGGGGGTGTGTAGCATAGCAAACATTATTCAAAAATCGACAAATTTGGATAGACCACTTTGGCGCGCCGCGCGGGTATATGGCGCGCCGCGCCATTACCTGTGCAAAGAATTCTGGCAGTTTTCACACTCAAGCACGAATCCAACTTCAAATACCCATAAATCCTAAACCGTAAACATCCAAAACAAGTATCTTATATCGTTGGAAAGGTATTTTGACAAGGAATACAACTAACTACTTTTCAATAAGCAAAAACATCAATTACAATAACCGAAAACTCGTCAATTGATCAATAAAGGTTTATTTTCAAAGTTCAAGTTCATCAAATGCATTTTAAGTTTCGGGAATCCAATTCACACATATGATATGCCGTTTTGAAGGTAATGAAACGTGCGTTGCAACTAAACACTTACTAACAACATTTCATGGCATCCAAAGTATCAAAAGTTCATTTCAAGTTCATCAAACCCTAATCAAAATTCACAAACATCACAAATCATGTATTTGAAGTTTTCTTAATCAACCTACGCATCATAACGAAGCTAGTGATACTAGTAACACAATTAAAACATGAACTTTAACAATTTAACAACATTTAATCTTCCAAAATCAAAGATTAAGCACACCTATTTCAAGTTCATTCTAGTTACTCCAAAAACAACAAATCGAGCAAACAAAACATATATTCATGCTAGACACGAGCCATAGACACTAACTAACACCATTTCAAGTATATAAAACGAATTTAGAGTAATCTAGTGTTTTAGAAATGTTACCCAAATGTGATGAAATTGGTACCAAAATGTAGAGGATGAAGAGAGGATCACGAATATGTAATTTGTTTTGATGTTGGCCTCCTAGATCGAATTTAGATGATGATTGAATGAATTGGGTGTTATGGTTGTTCTTGCAACTAGAGAGAAAAGAAGGAGAAAGGAGGTGGAAGGTGGATGGAAATGAATGGATGAGAATGGTGGGTTGACTTGTTGACCTAGTCAACTAGTTTGCCCACTTGACAACTTCGGTCCCTCAAGTTTCAAAGCGGGTGCGTGAATTAACCGAACAAATATTTTAAAAACGCTAAAGTAACCGAGAGATGTTATAATTAAATAACAGAAATATTAAGAACGTTAGTTAACGAAAACTACGAATTTGAATAACGAAAGATATTATTTAAAAAAAAAGATAGTGTTAAAAATAAATTTTAACGGAAAAACGCGGGATGTTACATGCATGTCGTTGAAAAGCTAAAGAAAAATTAATAATTTTTCATTTAGAAATCGTGTGGGTTCGATGAACGGATTAAAAGATATGGTCAACTGAATTATTATTAATTTTAATATTATTATTAAAACGATTATTATAATTGTTATCAGTTGATGTTATTACTAAAATTATCTTTATTACTAAAAATTAATATTTTTATTGAAACTATCATTTTATTATTTTTATCATTATTATTATTATCATTATTATTATTATCAATATTATTTTATCAAATAAATATGCGTACAAAGATATTTTTACCACACGTAATATAATTACATTAATAATACATACCACTATATTTTTATGATATTAAGTGAATTTTATAAATTTTATTACTTGAGATATATAAAAGTATATTTTTATCATATATGAATTTAAATATAAATTTTTATTAATTAATAAATGACTTGTATTATTTAGTATAATAAGATCTGATAAATATATTTAAATATATAAAACGACTATATATAAGTTATATAATAAACATGTATAGATTTTGGAAGTCATTTTGGGTCAAGTTGACTTTTGTTGACTTTTGCATGTCGGTCTCGAGCATTAGGATTGTGATACACTACGACTTGACCTAAATTGTTAGATAGATATTGACCAATATATAAATATATATACTTAATATAGGTTCATGAATCCGGGGCAAACCCTGCACTTGTTCAGTGCCGTCATATACATATTTGCTACGAAATACAGTATTGTGAGTTTCATTACTCCCTTTTTATATATATTTTTGGGGTGAGAATACATGTACTGTTTTATAACTGTTTTACGAAATGGACACAAGTACTAAAAACATATTCTACGTTGAGTTGTACCACTTTGCATATTTTTCCCTAATAGCTTGGTAACTACCATTTACATGCGGTATTGTAAACGCGAATCCTGTTGATAGATCTATCGGGCCTGACAACCCCAACCGGACTGGACGACCAGTATTCAACGGTTGCACAGTACTTCGTTTCAGTGACTACACTTGGTACAGTGTAGTGAGATTTCATAATAAAGGGAATATGCGACGTTGATTAAATGTTAAGTATGGTTACCAAGTGCTCAACCACTTAGAATATTTTTATTAAAACGTTTATGTATATGAAATCTTGTGGTCTATTACTATTACGGAAATGATTGATTATGATAAACTAATGAACTCACCAACCTTTTGGTTGACACTTTAAGGATATTACTTGGAGTCATTCATGACATACTTTGAAAGACGTTGCATTCGAGTCGTTGAGTTCATCAAAATTAATATTAAGTCAATTATAGTTGGATGTAATATAAAATGGTATGCATGCCGTCAATTTTAGATATAAAGAAAGTTTGTCTTTTAAAAACGAATGCAATGTTTGTAAAACGTATCATATAGAGGTCAAATACCTCGGGATGTAATCAACTATTGTGAATCGTTTATAATGTATATGAACGGGTCCTTTCAACTCTGGTCCCGGTTCCGAATTTTCGAACGCCTTTTCGTACAATTTAATATCTTGTATTTTGCGTTTTGCGGCTCGTACTCTTGTAACTTTTAGACGTTTCACATCATTAATTTGAACCTCTTGGATTATACTTTGTACTTTTGAGCTTTTTGGTCCTTTGCGTCTTCAATTCGTCGAATCTGTCTTTTGTCTTTACCTTTTATTATTTAAACAAATATCACTTGTAAATAGAACAATTGCAACTAAAAGCTTGTCTTTCTTGAGGGATAATGCAATGAAATATATGTTCGTTTTTAGCATTATCAAATATTTCCACACTTGAGCGTTGCTTATCCTCAAGCAATATAGTCTTGAAATAAAAATACTAGAATCACTTCTTTATTCTTCACACTTTGTACATCAGTGATTTTTATACGGCGGTATGAACAATGGTAGTAACGATGTGGTTTACAGTCCCACATGACTATGAAAATTTAGATCCTTTAGGAAATTGGATCTTTATGAAAACATCTGATCTTTTGAAAATTCAATCTAGCTTTTACCCTAGATAAGTTTTCCGGAATAACCCTTCACGGTGTTTGTAAAATCTTTTTGTGGGTTTTGTGGGTTTTGTGGGTTTCAGATTTGAAAATTTTAGCTCAAAACTTGCGGTTTTGTACCACCCACTTTCTAACCTTGTATTGGGAAAGCAACACGTCCAATATACTTGCTCCGTATATTACCTTTCGGTAAACTACCGTCCAGTTATAAAAGAAAGCGTTGAACAAGCAACTGTTAAGGCAATGTCCCGTGACATGCTTTTAATTATGGTCTATAACGTGTCGGATGCAATTACTATCCTTTGTAGGAGCAATAGTAAAGATCACCCTATAGTGTTTCGGTCTGGCACAAGGTCCTGTCTTCGACCATGCTATGCAACCACCGTTCATACGGTTGACACCCGATTTAGTTTAGGTGACCTAATGAATTCCAGGTGAATTCCTAGGATTTTACGTTCAATGGTAATGAACGCATTAAAAATGGGTTTTCAGAAAACAAATCGGTTTGTAATTTTGATCAAAATATTTTCTCGTTCAAGCTCGAGTTTAGATATCATCGAATTTCATGAGTTTGAATTCTCAATCTTTAAAAGTCAATCTCAAGGATTGAGTAATATCAGTGTTAAAAGCTGGTTTTTGATCTTTTAAGGAGATTATCCTTTCTGGAGGTCTGATTCATTAGTCTTATCAAGCTAATTTGCACGGCGCCCTACCCATTTTACGAGATAGATCCTCTCATGGTTAGGATAAGTCTGACCACTTGGCGACCCTGTTTGATGCCGAGGTCCGTGGATTTCCAGATGATTTTTCTAGATTTTTCGTCAACCTACAGCTGGTCTGGACGACAACTTCCTGACCTAAATCAAGAAGCGCGTGTCTTTTTCGGAAGACTTTACTTCTTTTTAATGATGGAATTGATTCATCGTGTAGATCCATCTTTTCTTTCAAATATATTATAAGAAATTGGGTAAAACTGATAAAATTGTCCAAAACAAAAGTATCTTCAGTTATTTGTACAAAAATATGTGATATATGTTTTAAATAACTTGGTAAATTTTTTCCACACTTGGCTTTTATTTTTTATTTTTTTATTGTCCTCTGTTCCATTTTAAATGAATTCTAACATTTTGAGTTGTTTCTTAATTTATGTCCTTTCCGAGGTAACAATAATTTCGGTGTTAACACCTAGTTTTATCGTTCATAAATTTGTATAAACATGATTTTGAGTTCATTTAATTGAAAATTTTGAAAAATTTTACTAGAATTGAGTAGTCAGTATATAAGACTAGGGCCATTCTTTATTATCAGAGAGCACTAGATTCTAATACAACTACTGCGTTACTAGTATTTTTAATGGTAACCAAGTGTATAAGTCAAAAATTTTAAAGATCCGAAAGAATTTAACCCCTTCCCACACTTAAGATCTTGCAATGCCCTCATTTGCAAGAAATCCGTACAATTTAAATTATTGAGGGTGATTAGCGTAGAAAAATAATTAAAATTTACCAAAGTTTCCAAACATATTGTTTTAAAAGCAAAGATTTTTGTTTTTTTTTTAATGTTTTTGGCATACTTTAATTCAATAAGATTAAAAATAATGATAATAAAATTTCTCGTCCCTCCCTCGGGTAAAGCAATTTCGGTTCAACGACCTAGTTTTCAACTTACGACGAATTTTTAGAAATCACATTTTTAACTTAATGAAATAAAGTAAATTTTTTTTTTTTAAATTCACACCAAAATGCATAAAATTAAAAATTCATATTAAAAATTCACACCAAATTTATATTATATTTTTGTTTTTATACATACAAACTTATATTAAAAATATTAATTTTTCAAATATTTACAAACATAAATATATTGATTTTAAAAAGTTTATAATATTAATTTAATATTTATATATTAATTTTAAAAACATGGTAAAAATTAAAATTCAAAATCTTTTTGGTCTTTTATCCCACTTTAATCAATCAAATATTATCAAAAATATACGCCCCTCTTTTCGGTAAAGTAATTTCGGCTATATTACCTAGTTTTACTCCTGACGAATTTTTGAAATATTTTGGGTTGATTGATTAAAGATATTTATACCTTAAGAATAAACGGTAAATTTCGCAGTGATGTAATAAATTTTTTGTATGATATCAATAATTTCGGTTACGCATACCTAATTTTATTGAATACCAATTTAATACTTTATAGCGAACAATTCAGCGTTTATTATCAAAAGGTTAAAAGCAATAAAAATAAAAATAAAAACTGTACATACTTACCTATGAGAAATAATTCTCAGAGACCTGCTTTAGCCGACTCATAGGAGAGTCGTGTGACTTGGTTCTCCATAGCTACGTAAGCATAACCTTGATTCTTCAATATCTTTTCTTCTAAACATATGAACAGTCCTTCTCTGTATAGAGTAACAAATTCGGTATTTGAATATGTTTGATTATTTGAACATTTACCTCCGTGTGACCATTTTCCGCATTTATAACATCTATCAAGGTGTCGTGTTCTTCTTTTCGTTGCGGATTTTGATTTTTCTTTTCCAAAATGTATCTTATGATGATCTTTTCTGAGTTCTTTTCTTACTCCGTCCATTTTTTCTCTTATTAATGATACCAGTTCACTCGAAAGTGTGTCATTATTACGTTTAGTAATCATAGCATGTAGCATTAGACCATGGTTCAGATCAAAGGAATTCTTCATCGCGTAAAACCTAAAAAAATAAAAATTCAGAATGGGGGGAGGGGTCTAGTTCTTTAGGGTCTGCTAGGGAAAGACCATTCGGATTCCATTCTCGGAAACTACACGAAAACAGAATATCTAACTCTAACAGAAATATATATTACCCTAAAAAGATTCTATTCTCCCTACACTTAGTTAGCTGTGGTGTCGAAATTGTGATTAACTTCTTTTTCAATTGGACTATCAACAACTTGTATATCTCTAATTTTTGCTTCAAGCCAATTGTTGATTTCCTCTGTAACTTTCACAAATTCAATTAACATTGCGTTTTCTTTAGGCGACAAATTGGATACTAATCAGTTACATAACTTAAAGTTCTCCTTAATCCTAGCATCGTGAATCCGTTTATAAAGTTTCTTCGTTGAACTGTTAAAAACGAGTTCATCTAATTTCGTATCATCAACGGGGTTCTTTGTTATCGGATCATTATTAAGTGTTTCTTCATCTTCCCCACACTTATGTGTTTTTATTGGTTTAACAGTTTTGGTTGGTGGAGATCTAGACTTTCGGTTCACAAAGGTGACCGATTTATCACCATCCCTAAGTGTCATTCTACCTTCTCTTACATCAATGAATGCTTCGGTGGTTGCTAAAAATGGGCGACCTAAAATTAGAGGAATATCAAGGTTTTCCTCCATATTAATAACTATGAAGTTTGCAACAAAGGTCAAACTTCCCACGTTAACAAGTAAATTATTTGCTATTCTAACCGGGTGTTTAATGGTTAGGTCAAATGATTGAACACCTATTTTGGTTGGTTTTAATTTACCCATACCTAATCTTTTGTATAAGGAAAGAGGCATAATATTTGCACTTGCTCCTAAATCTGCGAGTCCATTATATATAGCACCATCATTAAGCAAGCAAGAAATGATAAATTCACCTGGGTCTCCTACTTTAGTAAGTCGAGTTGGTTTGTTAACCTTTTTCGGATGTTCTTTTCTTGGTTCTTTCACTTCTATTTGAACTTCTTTTTCTTCATTTCTTGGAATGAGAGGTTTGTATAGAAATTCTTCTTTATCACTCCAATTTGAATCCTCCCTATTTTTCATTTTTGATTTTTCATATGTTGTTGATAACATATTTATGTTTTCATTTTGAAGGTTTTCTTGGGTGGTTAAATTATGATTGACTTCATTGTCAACTTCCATCAGACCATGTATGTAATGTTTAACTCTGTGACCATTAACTTTAAATTCAATCTCATTTGAATTTATTAACTCTATTGTTCCATATGGGAAAACTCTTTTGACTATGAATGGTCCAGACCATCTTGATTTCAATTTTCCAGGAAATAGCTTGAATCGTGAATTGAAAAGAAGAACTCTGTCTCCTTCCTTAAATTCTTTTGAACTTCTGATTCTTTTATCATGCCATTTCTTCGTTCTTTCTTTATAGATTAACGAATTTTCATATGCTTCATGTCTTTATTCTTCTAATTCGTTTAATTGACTTAACCGTAGACGTCCGGCTTCATGTAAATCAAGATTACATGTCTTCAAAGCCCAAAATACTTTGTGTTCAATTTCTACTGGAAGATGACATACTTTTCCGTAAACGAGTTTAAAAGGTGTGTTTCCAATTGGAGTTTTGTACGCTGTTCTAAAAGCTCAGAGTGCATCCTCCAATTTCATGGACCATTCCTTCGGATTTGATCCTACGATTTTCTCTAGAATACGCTTTAAAGCTCGATTGGTATTTTCAACTTGTCCACTTGTTTGTGGATGATAAGCGGTTGTGATTTTATGAGTTACTCCATATCTTTTAAGAACTTTCTCAAGTTGATTATTACAAAAATGAGTACCCCGATCACTTATTAAAGCTTTCGGTGTTCCAAACCTTGTAAAAAGACGTTTTAAGAAGTTAACTACAACTCGTGCATCGGTAGTCAGGAGAGCTTGTGCTTCCGCCCATTTAGATACATAATCAATGGCAACGAGAATGTAGAGATTATTATGAAATTTTGGAAATGGACCCATAAAGTCAATAACCCAAATGTCAAATACTTCACATACTTGAATGACATTTTGTGGCATTTCATCACGTTGACTTATTTTTCCTGCCCTTTGACAAGTATCACAGGATTTGCAAAGAAGGTGTGCGTCTTTGAAAATTGTAGGCCAATAGAATCCAGCATCGTAAACTTTTCTTGCTGTGAGTTGAGGCCCATAATGCCCTCCTGTTGGTCCTGTGTGACAATGGTTTAAGATTTGACTGGATTCATCACCGAATACACAACGGCGTATTATTCCATCAGGACAACTTTTAAACAATTGTGGATCTTCCCAGAAATAGTGTTTTATATCACTAAAGAATTTCTTTCGTTTTTGATACGACAACCCTTTTTCAAGGTATCCGCATACTAAGTAGTTTGCATAGTCTGCAAACCATGAAATTTCACTATAATCTATCTTCAATAGATATTCATCAGGAAAGTTATCTTGTATGGCCGATTCATTTAGAACTTCTAATTCAGGATTTTCAAGACGAGAAAGATGATCAGCTGCGAGATTTTCTGCTCCCTTTTTATCTCGGATTTCAATATCGAACTCTTGTAAGAGTAAGATCCAACGGATTAATCTTGGTTTGGCATCTTGTTTCAAAAATAGGTATCTAAGAGCAGAATGGTCTGTATAGACCACCGTTTTAGCTAGAACGAGATATGAACGAAATTTGTCAAAAGCAAAGACAATAGCAAAGAGTTCTTTTTCAGTAGTTGTGTAGTTCGTTTGTGCTCCTTGTAACGTCTTACTAGCATAATAAATAGGTTGAAATCGTTTTTCAATCATTTGTCCTAAAAAAGCTCCCATTGCAAAATCACTTGCATCGCACATAAGTTCAAATGGTAGATTCCAATTTGGAGTTATCATGATCGGCGCATTAGTGAGTTTTTATTTAAGAATATTAAATGATTTGATGCATTCATCTGAAAAGATGAATGGAGCATCCTTTTCTAGGAGTTTATTCATAGGAGTGGCAATTTTAGAAAAATCTTTTATGAAACGTCGGTAAAAACCGGCATGCCCTAGAAAACTCCTAACTCCTCTAACATTGATGGAATGTGGAAGTTTAGCAATTACATCTACTTTAGCTCTATCCACTTCAATTCCTTCCTTTGAAATTTTATGACCAAGAACGATGCCTTCTTTAACCATGAAATGGCATTTCTCCCAATTAAGAACTAGATTTGATTGCTCGCATCTAATAAGCATTCGTTCAAGATTAACTAGACATGTTTCAAAAGTATCACCGAAGACTGAAAAGTCATCCATGAAAACTTCCATGCATTCTTCTATCATGTCGTGAAAAATCGCCATCATGCACCTTTGAAAGGTTGCAGGGGCGTTGCAAAGTCCAAATGGCAGGCGTTTGTAAGCAAAAGTACCATAAGGGCACATGAATGTGGTTTTCTCTTGATCCTCGGGTGCTATTGGAGTTTGAAAATATCCGGAAAAACCATCAAGAAAACAATAGTAACTATTTCCTGCTAATCTTTCCAATATTTGATCAATGAAAGGTAAGGGAAAGTGATCTTTTCTGGTGGCGTCATTTAATTTTCTATAATCAATACAAACACGCCATCCTGTTACAGTCCTAGTAGGAATAAACTCATTTTTCTCATTTGTGATGACAGTCATGCCACCCTTCTTAGGTACGCATTGAACTGGGCTTACCCATGGACTATCAGAGATTGGATAAATTAAACCTGCATCTATCAGTTTAATAATTTCTTTTTTAACAACATCTTGCATATTAGGATTTAGTCTTCGTTAGCGTTGCACATACGTTTTATGACCTTCTTCCATAAGTATTTTATGTGTGCAATACGAAGAACTTATTCTTTTAATATCATGAATCTTCCATGCAATAGCTGGTTTATGAGCTTTTAGCACAGAAATGAGTTGAGATTTTTCATTTTCAGTAAGAGAAGACGATATTATTATAGGTAATTCAGATTCACCATGTAAATAAGCATACTCTAAATGGTTTGGAAGTGGCTTTAACTCTAATGTTGGTGGTTCTTCTATCAATGATTTATATCGATATCTGTCTTCCTCTTTTAGCATTTGAATTTCTTCTTTTGTTGGTTCATATCCATTAGCCATAAGTGTAGCTAACATTTCAGTTTCATCAATTGGTTCAGTTCCTTCTCCTAAAGAACATTCTCATGTTCCTTGCAATTCTGGAAATTCTTCTAACAATTCTGCATGTGAATCTATAGTTTGAATACAATAACATGTATCATCTGCAGATTGCGGTTGTTGCATTACTCTATCAACAGAAAAGGTAACACTCTTGTCCTCTATACTTAGGGTCAGTTTCTTACCGAACACATCTATTATTGCTTTAGCCGTGTTTAAGAATGGTCTTCCTAATATGAGAGGAACTCGGAAATCTTCTTCCATATCCAGAATAACAAAATCTACTGGAAATACTAAAGTACCAACTTTAACTAGCATGTTCTCCATTATCCCTCTAGAATATTTTACTGATCGATTGGCTAGTTGTACACTTATTCGTGTTGGTTTCAATTCTCCAAGGTCTAGTTTAGCGTATAGTGAATACTGCATTAAATTTATACTAGCACCTAAATCTACCAATGCTTCTATTGAACTAAGACTACCCAAAAAATATGGAATTGTGAAACTTCCTGGATCAGATAATTTTTCTGGTATCTTATTCAACAGCACTGCAGAACAATTAGCATTCATAGTAACAGCCGAGAGTTCTTCCATTTTCTTTCTATTTGTGATTAGATCTTTCAAGAATTTAGCATATCTAGGCATTCCTGAAATCACATCAATGAAAGGAAGATTTACATTTATTTGTTTAAACATATCCAAGAATTTGGATTGCTCGGCTTCAAGTCTTTCTTTTCTCATTTTACTCGGGTAAGGAAGTGGTGGTTGGTATGGTTTAACATAAGGCTTAGCCTTAACTGTGTTATCTTCATTAACCTTTTCAACTACCGGTTCTGTTTCCTTATCTTGTTCAGGTTGTGGTTCCTGTGGAGTAGGAATAGCGTCATCAGAAATTACAGGCATTTCAGGTGGTTTAAGTGTAGTACCACTTCTTGTGGTAATGGCTTTAGCTGTTTCATTCCGGAGGTTAGCATTTGTATCACTAGGTAGACTTCCCGATTTTCTTTCACCTATCAACCTTGCTAGGTTACTTACTTCTTGTTCTAGATTTTGAATAGAAGCTTGTTGATTTCTAAATGCTTAAGCATTTTGTTCATTGGTTTGTTTCTGAGATGTGAAAAACTGCGTTTGAGATTCAACTAGCTTCGACATCATGTCTTCTAGATTTGGCTTTTTATCATCGGTTTGTGGTGGTTTGTTTTGAAAAATAGGTCTTTGCTGATTGTAAGTATTATTAGGTACTTGTTGATTGCTAGGACCTTGTTGGTTGTTGTATGGAACATTTCAGTTATAATTCTAGTTTTGATTGTAGATCGGTCTTGGCAGTTGATAATTATTTCCAGGCCTTTGGTTTAGATATGAAACATTCTCCCTTTGTTCCATTGTTGGTTCAATACTGAGACAATCTTTTGTCAAATGTGGTCCTCCACACTGCTCACAACTAATTCGTATTTAGTGAATATCTTTAGTCATCTTTTCCATTCGTCTCTCGACAGCATCTATCTTTACAGAAATGGAATCAAAGTCATGGCTAGAATCGGCTCTAGCTGTCTTAGATGATCTAACAATATCTTTTTCTTGATGCCACTCATGTGAGTGGGAAGCAGTGTTATCAATAATTTTGTAAGCGTCAGTTGCGGTTTTCTTCATAATGGAACCACCAGCTGCTATATCTATATCTTTTCTTGTAGTGATGTCGCATCCTTTGTAGAATATTTGTACTATTTGACAGGTGTCTAAACCATGTTGTGGACAACCTCTCAATAACTTTCCAAATCTTGTCCACGCCTCATATAGAGTTTCATTTGGCTTTTGTGTGAACGTAACAATTTCTCCTTGAAGTCTCACGGCTTTAGATGCCGGAAAGAATTGTTTAAGAAATTTTTCAACTAAAACATCCCATGTATCAATCGCCCCTTCAGGTAATCATTATAACCAATCTTTGGCTTCTCCCTTTAAAGTCCAGGGAAATAACATGAGATATATCTGTTCATCCTCAACTTCTCTTATTTTAAATAGTGTACAGATCCTATTAAAAGTATGAAGATGTTCATTTGGATCTTCCTTCGGCGCACCACTATATTGACATTGATTAGTTACCATGTGTAGGATTTGTCCTTTGATTTCATAATCTGGTGCATTAATGTCTGGTTGAGTAATTGTGTGACCTTGGCCAGTGCGTTTAGCTCTCATTCGGTCTTCCATACATAGAGGTTCTAGATTCTCCATGATTGAATTTATTAAATCTGAATCACTAGAGGATTCTGATTTAATGGGTTGTTCCTCTACAATCTCTGTTTGAATGATTGGTGGTTCCGGAGGAAAGATTAGTGGTTCAGGATCTCTGAATTGTCCCTGAATATCCTCCGGATTCTCAATTGTGAGGTCGGGTTCAAAAAATGGATTATCGGAAATTTGAATTGGAGTACTTGGTTGACTAGATGACGATTCTAAAGAAAAATCAACGGTGACAATATTGGCTAGATGTCTTGATCGAGTTACAGGTGGTGAACGTACGAAAGGTGGTGAACGTTTTGCTCGGTGCATTCACTGAATATCCTATTAGTTATAAAAGATAAAAATTATATAAGTTATCAAATTAATAGACTTTTCTAATTTTGCCCACGTTTCGAATAGCCAATAGATGTAGCAGGGAGCCAGAACCCTTTAAATCGGAAGCTCACAACTCAGCCACTAACAAATCCAACAATTACTACGAACCAGAAAATTTTGAATGTCTATCAATTTAACCACTTAAAATAAATTTTTGTTGAAATTTAAAGAAATTTTAGAGAAGAAATAGAAAATTCTATGTCCTAAAAACTAGAGTGGCGAGAAATAAGAAAGAAAAAGAGCGCGTCGGAAAAATGTCGAAAAATAAAAGGTCAAAATATAATAAAAAGAACGTAGTGTGTCGAAACTTAAAAGTCTAAAAACTAAGAATTAAAAGTTACGTCTAAAAATATTAAAGCTTAAAAGAAATACTATATCCAAAACGACAATAAATTAAAAAGTACTAAAATCTAAAAACGGCGTCGCAAAATTCTAAAGCACTTAAATCTTAGTCTAAAGAAAAAGCACTTAAGGGATTTTACGCCAAAGCCTAAAAATCTAGAAATAAAAATCACTATGGCAAAAACTATGACTTAAAACTAAATACGAACGAAAAAT
Source organism: Rutidosis leptorrhynchoides (assembly GCF_046630445.1). Classification (NCBI taxonomy): domain Eukaryota; kingdom Viridiplantae; phylum Streptophyta; class Magnoliopsida; order Asterales; family Asteraceae; genus Rutidosis; species Rutidosis leptorrhynchoides. The sequence continues at coordinate 119,530,390 of NC_092337.1, forward strand.
ACAAATATTACGCTAAAACAAATAAAAAGATACAAAATATAAAAATAAACTTAAAGTTATAAAAAGTACAATTTTTATAAAAATATTATTTTTATATTATTTATTTATAAAAGTATTAATTTTTATATATTAATAAAACTAATTAAACTTAAAAAAATACAAATTAAATACTAAAACTAAAACTAAATAATTAAATACACTAACCCTAATTAGGGTTTTTAATTAATTATAATTAATTTATACTCCGTAATTAATGCAGTAGGAAGTCAAACCTGGCGTGTCAGATCAATCCATGCGATCGCATGGTCTTTGCGTTATAAATCCATGCGGTCGCATGGAGTAGGGTTTCGGGCCAGAACTGGGCTGCTACAGTACCAGGCCGAGTGAATTTTATATATATATATTTTTTTCTGTTTCTAGATTATATAAAATATAAATATAACTTAGATAAAAATTTAATTTTAAAAACAAAAATAAAAATACTTTTTAACTTTATATATATTTAACAAACTATTAAAAATATATAATTTTTTTGTTTTTGTTTTTATATTTTTGTATTTTTAATATTTAAAACGTATTTTTACAAAAGCATATTTTTACAAAAGTAAACTAAGAAATTTTTTTTATATAGCAGTGCGCTTTCGGCGTTTTAGTGTCCCCGGCAGCGGCGCGAAAAATACTTGATGTTAAAGCGAATGGGTACAAAATAGTTTTAAATTTTTACAAGGAAATACTATTAAATACGATACAATTTTACACAAGTTATTTATTTATTTATAGAGTGGATATACCTAAACCTTGCTACAACACTTATAGGCAGTGTACCTAATCGTACAATAGTGTAGTTTTTAGTAAGTCCGGTTCGTTCCACAGGGATCTTAGCCAAGTTTAACGCTATATTTTTAAAAATATATTTGTAAATAAATATATATATAAATATAAGTAGTATTATTATTATAAAAGGGGGTTTTTACCGTTTAATGACCGGTTTGTCGATTTTAAAACTTTAGTCGCAGGTAAAACCTAATGTAAAATATTAAAAATAAATATAACTTAATTTTAAACGTAAAGTAAATAACGATAATGAAATTGCGATAAATAAAAATGACGATAAAAAAAATTGCGATAATTAAAAAGTACAATAATTAAAATGACAATAAATTAAAGTGCGATAATTAAAAGTGCAATTAAATATGAAATAAAGGAATTATGCTTATTTAAACTTCCATAATCATGATGTTCGACGTGTTGTTTTTAGTTTAGTACCATGGGTTAATTGTCCTTTGTCCTGGATTATTTGATATGTCCATACGGTTTTGTCCATATTAGTCCATCAGTCATAAATACAAAGTGCGAAAGTCTTCGTCAAATTATCCTTATACTCAAAGTCAAATATTCCAACTAATTGGGGAATCGAATTGTAACAAGGTCTTAATACTTTGTTTAATGAATACACCAGGTTATCGACTGCGTGTAATCCAAGGTTTTATTACTTTGTTAACAATTACACCAATTACCCTTGAATGTAATCCACCCCTGTTTCAACTAGTCCATTAACTATTAATCCAGTTCCGTGTCCAGTAAAATGAACAATTATTGGTATTTATAGATATCCCGCCCACCGTACCCAGTCAAGCGTTTGTGGTTATATATAAATACGTCAAATTATAAGTCTATATATTAAATTAATGAGGTATCATTTAGTTAATATAAAGCTCATTAATAGCCCATAGTCTAATTTCCACAAGTGTCGTTTTCTTTTATCCAAACCCCAATTATGGTACAAAGCCCAATTTCCCTGTCTTAATATTTTAGCCCAACATCACGATTACTTCGGCATTAAATAAGCATAATAATTGTTGGGATTCAATATATTAACAAGTTTCATATCCATATATGTAGATGTCAAAATCGATTTTAACATAGAGCGGAAGCAACTTTTAAAACAAATCAATACTAAGTTTAACCATTTTAAACTTGAATCCCAAAATATATCAAGTCTAGATAATATGCTTACAAAGTAAAAGAGCTAGTTATAGAGTTATACCTACTCCAAGTTAGGAGGTAAAATGAAGATGAAGATGATGAAGAATGAGCAAGCTTCTTACTTGAAACCTCAAGCTTGTATACCCACAAACCTTTGTATATCAACACCCTTCTTCTTGGTTAGGATTTAAGACACTAATATGCTATCAAACTTGGCTTGAAGACCCCTTTTTCTCCTCAATATTTTCGGCCAAAATAGGGTGGAAGAGAGGTTTTGGTTTTTCAAATTTGCAAGTTTAATGTGTGTGTGAGTAGTTGTGCAAGCATGCATTGTATGTAGAAGAGTGTATTTACAAGTAATAACAAAGCATGGGGTGGCTTGTCTTGGGATGACAAAACCGCCACCCCCATGCTCCCTCCCCCCTTTTTTTTTTGTATTTCTTTTATCCATATATTTGCATGTCCATTTAGTTGCTAGATGAAATATTACTTACACTCTTTTAATATATGTACATTACTTTAATATATAAGCCATTTATAATATGTAAATGTACATATATTACTTGCACTTGTATATAAATTATAAACCACTTATAACATATATATATATATATATATATATATATATATATATACATATATGTTACTAGCACATATATTTAATTTTATAACCTTTTATAAAATTATTACACACAAATAAGCTTAATCACATAATGAATTAAACTTATACTTATAATTATCCAAATAATTATTTCAAGCATATTATCCTTAGAAACCAATTTCTAAAGTCTAAGTGTCAAGTATTTATTTTAAAGATCCACTCTTGAAAATAAATACATAAAAGTGTTGACGGCTTGTTATTGGGTATGACCCGACTTGAATCATAACATATTGGCCACATTAATTAATTATATCTCTCGGGCATACGAAATACCTTCAATCTCCCACTTGCACGAGAAACATAAGGAATTAATGCAAGTGACGGATACCACCTAACGACCGTCCATCACCCCCAATGTGTTATGACTTAGTGCCATTCAATAACATCATCCCTTTCGAGTTCCCATCTCGAATATGATTAGGTGAATCTTTCAATATATCCTTTTGTCCTAGATGTCATGTTAAATCCAAGAGGTATAGAGTGATCACCCTCTTATAGATTTAACTTTATCAGGCCTTAGACATCTGACTCTCAACGAATAAGAGGGACAAATTCCATCTTGACTACATACGTCCTAGACACTACACTTCGTACCATACCTGAAGCCTCCCTTATGAGCTACCTTCTCAGAATAGCGAAGGAAAGAATTAAGGCACGATATTCGGTGAATATCTGAACCCAATATGTATCTCAGGTCAGAGGATACAATGATATTCTCCTTTACTCAAGATTACATGTGATCAACCACAAAGGCTCCATACAGTAAATCTTGAGAGCGGGTCTTCTAATATTTGTATCCCACAAATATCTATGAACCATGGTTGCAACCTTACCCCACATTCACCATTTGAATGTTTAACCAATCCAAGTTCATAATAGTCTAGACCTCACACTTGTTCCCACAAATGTGATCAACTACGGAATTTAGAATAATTATTTATTCATGGATAAAATATGCAAAATTGGAACATAACTCAAAATTAGATTAATACCATAATTATATTAATGAGTTTGAATTAATTCGTTCCGTTACAATACATAAAATAGATCATTTCCAATCACTAGAATATCGAAGCCCTAATGCACAAACATGCCCCTCATGTTTTGGCCCATGTAAAAGCTTCGTGAGTGGATCTGCAACATTATGATCTGTGTGAACTTTGTGAATACATATCTTTCCTTTTTCAACTTCATCCCTGATGTAGTTGAATCTCCGCTCAATGTGACGAGTCTTTTGATGAGCACGAGGTTCTTTGATTTGAGCAATCGCACCCTCGTTGTCACAAAAGATCTCAAGAGGGTCCTAAATGGAAGGGACCACTCCTAATTCGTCGATGAATTTCTTCATCCATGCAGCTTCCTGAGCTGCCAATGAGGCGGTAATGTACTCCGACTCTGTAGTGGATAACGCAACAACATCCTGTTTTGAACTCTTCCAAGAGACCGCACCACCATTTAACATGAAGACATAACCGGATTGTGATCGAGAATCATCTCGGTCAGTTTGGAAGCTCGCGTCCACGTAACCTTTTACAGCGAGTTCCTCCTCACCAGACCCATATATTAGAAATATATCCTTAGTCCTCCTAAGGTATTTCAATATACTTTTAACAGCAATCCAATGACTGTTTCCTGGGTTATTCTGGTATCTACTTATCAAGCTTAGAGCGCATGACACATCCGGTCTAGTACATATCATTGCATACATGATTGACCCAATAGCAGATGCGTATGGGACATTTTTCATCCTCTCTTGTTCATCTTTTGTGGTGGGATACTGAGATGAACTGAGAACGGTTCCTCTTTGAATAGGTACCAAACCTTTCTTAGAGTTTTCCATCTTGAACCTTTTCAAGACTTTATCAATGTATGTACTTTGACTTAAACCTATCAATTTCTTGGATCTATTCCTATAGATCCCTATCCCCAATATGTATTGTGCTTCTCCAAGATCCTTAATGGAGAAGCAACTCTTTAGCCAAGTTTTGACTTCTTGCATTGTGGTAATATCATTCCCAAATAATAATATATCATCCACATATAGCACAAGGAACATAATAGAGCTCCCACTAGCTTTCTTGTATACACAAGCTTCATCACCATTTTTAATGAAGCCAAATTTCTTTGCCTCCTCATTAAAATGATGATTCCACATTCTAGATGCTTGCTTCAATCCGTAGATTGATTTCTTTAACTTGCATACCCTTTTAGGATATTTCGGATCTATAAAACCTTCGGGCTGTACCATATAGACATCTTCCTCAAGATATCCATTTAGGAAAGCGGTTTTGACATCCATTTGCCATATTTCATAATCATAATGAGCAGCAATGGCAAATAATATCCTAATAGACTTCAGCATTGCCACAGGCGAGAAAGTTTCATCATAGTCAACCCCTTGAGTTTAAGTGAAACCTTTTGCTACAAGTCTAGCTTTGTATGTATCCAAGTTTCCATGTATGTCGGTTTTCTTCTTGAAAATCCATTTGCAATCAACTAGCTTAGAGCTAGGAGGTTGCACAACAAGTTCCCAAACTTGGTTTTCATACATGGATTGCATCTCGGCGTTCATGGCTTCCTGCCATTTGTCTTTATCAATCCTTGATAAAGCATCTTCATAGTTTGTTGGTTCATCCAAATCAACCGTATAGCAACCATCCACGAGAAAACCATATCTCTCAGGAGGATTACTAAACCTACTAGATCTTCGAACGTCTTGTGTACCTTGATCAACCACTTGATCATTTTCAACATCCTCATGTTGAGTAGTAGTGTCAACCATTTGTGTATCATCTATTTGATCTTGAACCTCTTCAAAATCTATCTTCCTTTCACTATTTCCTTCCATTAGGAACTTAGCTTCAAGGAATTCCGCCTTTCGAGCAACAAATACATTTTGCTCGGTCGGATCATAGAAATAGTATCCCATATCATCCTTGGGATATCCTATGAAGATACACTTTGTGGATCGAGCATGCAACTTATTAGCAACATGGCGCTTAGGATAAGCTTCACATCCCCATACTTTCAAGTATGATAGAGAAGGAGGTTTTCCAAACCACATCTCATGAGGAGTTCGTTCCACTTTCTTGGTTGGGACCATATTTAAAATACAGGCCGCGGAGCTTAGACAATAACCCCAAAATGATAGAGGTAACGTGCTTCTTGCCATCATAGATCGAACCATATCCATTAGGGTTCGGTTCCTCCTTTCGGAAACTCCATTAAGTTGGGGTGTTTCGGGTGGAGTAAGTTGTGAGATAATCCCACAACTCCTAAGATGATCTTGGAAAGCATCACTTAGGTATTCACCTCCTCTATCGGTATGAAGTACCTTAATTGTCTTATTGAGTTGATTTTACACTTCGTTTTGATATTCTTTGAATGCTTCAAACGTTTCGTCCTTGTGTCTTAATAAGTAGACATATCCGAAACGACTAAAGTCATCAATGAAAGTAACAAAGTATCTTTCACCATTCCTAGTCATTGGCTTAAAGGGTCCACATACATCCGAATGTATTAATCCCAATAAGTCTTTAGCCCTTTCATAGGTCCCTTTGAAAGGCGCTTTAGTCATTTTGCCTTGTAAACAAGATTCACATACATCAAACGAGTCCATTTCATTTGATTTCAAAAGTCCATTCTTTTGAAGTGTATGCATTCGGTTCTTGTTTATGTGACCAAGGCGACAATGCCATAAGTAGGAATCACTCAAATCCCTTTTGAGTTTCTTGGTGCTAGTATGGTATATTGAGCTACTAGATGATGCATCATCATGAACTAATTCATAAATTCCATTTGAAGGCGAAGCCTTGAAATAGAATACATTATCTAAATAAACATGGATATCATCATTAACAAAATTAAGATTAAAACCACATTGTTTCAAACGGGAAACGAAAATAATGTTTCGACATAAATCGGGTGCATACAAAACATCTTTCAAAATAAGTTCCAAATCACTTGGAAGCTTTAACACAAAGTCTCCTTGAGCCTTCACTTGCACTTTGGCTCCATTACCCATGTAGAGACTTGATGTTCCCGTTTGCTTGCTACTTCTTTTGAACCCCTGCAATGAATTGCAAATGTGAGTTCCACATTCAGTGTCTAATACCCATGTATTAGAAGAAGTAATACTAAGCTCTATATATACCATATATATATTACCTGAGGATTGCCCCGCATCCCTCTTTTCCTTCAACTCCTTAAGGTAGACCGGGCAGTTTCGTTTCCAGTGACCCATTTCACCGCAACCGAAACATGGGTCTTCCTTGGGGTTTGCTTGTCCGGCAACCTTTTGTTTCTTATTCTTGTTTTTGGTTGGGGTAACCATCTTCCCCTTTCCCTTGCCTTGATGGGCGGGTCCTTTCCTCTTAGCCACCTTAGGCTTAGAGGTGTTGTTACCTTTGGACCCACCATCATTGATCATTAGCACGGGTGAAGCCCTTTTACCCATGCTAGTTTCGGCCGTCCTTAACATGCCATGAAGCTCACCAATGGTCTTATCCATCCCATTCATATTGTAATTAATTACAAATTGGTCAAACCTCTTTGACAAGGAGTTTAGGATAAGATCGGTGGCTAGCTCATTGGATATGTTGAGATTGAGACGGTTAGTGCGATCAATGAGGCTTTTCATTTTGAGGACATAAGATGAGACGGATTGGGTGTCATCCATACGACATGCATGTAGCGCTCGAACCATTTCGAAGCGCTCGACACGTGCTTGTTGAAGGAACATCTCCTTCAATTGCGTAATCATGTCATATGCACTATGATGTTCGAAATCCTTTTGGAATTCGGGTATCATAGTCCCAAGCATTAGGCAAGCGACTTGCACCGAATCGGCGCAATACTTGTCATAATAAGCCATGCCCTCTAGATCTTCCTCATCCGGTTGGTTGGGAATAGGGTCCTCCAACACATATGCTTTATCCTCAAGTTTGAGGACAATCCTAAGATTACGGAACCAATCCATAAAGTTCGTATGGTTGAGTTTGTCTTTCTCGAGGAGAGACCTTAACGATAGGTTGTTTAGGTTAAGTGGTGCATTTTGCATGTTGTTGTTGTTATTGGCGGCCATCTACAAAATTCAACAAAGTTCTTTTAAGTATCGATTTTAAATTTAATAAACAATACCCTTTTATATTTAATTGTTTTATTAAATCTTAGAATCCAACGGTAAATCAAATTTCGGTTAGGTGACCTTTATCCCATCATTTGATTTAGCTAGGTAGTCATTTATGTGACAATTGCAATCCTTTTGCAACTTCTAAGTTATGGGATCATGCAATCCTTTTGCATGGAATATTTATCCCATCAACGCCTATTTGTTCCTCATGCTTCGGTGACCCTAAGTTCATGATTCCCAAATCAAGTCGTCCTACTTGTGCAAACATGTAAAATTAACATACAAGTGGTTAGGTGACCTTTATCCCACAAGCATGAGAATTTTACCTTAACCATATTAGTTAGTTCATAATGGTTAGGTGACCTTTATCCCATTATGAGTTCCCTACTATGTTCAAGTGTTCCCACAAAAGGATGGCGTTTAACTTGTTTACCTTGTTTTAGTTAAGTGATTTTAAGTTTTCATAAATTCTAGTTTAAGAAAACATTTGCCATACACCAACATGCATTTGGTGTATAGTATATTGTGAAAAACCAATTTTTATATCAATTGTAATAAAACCAATTTTATTAGATATAAACCATTTTATATGTAATTTCATCTAGTACCTAATAACCATTTATTAGTGTCTTTTGTTGTTTTAATTATAACCATTTATAATGTCATTTTGCAAGTTGTTACCATGTGATTTTTCTTGTATCAACCAAGCATACAAACACAATAATCATACAAACATGCAAAATAAGAAAGTCCACAATCAAGCCATGGTGGTGAACACTTGTTTAGCCAAAACAAGTGTTACCAAAAGGGTTAAAAAACAAAGTAGGGGGTTTACAAATCTCCCACTAGCTCTTGCATCCTTATGCTCCATCTTGTAATCTTCATACATCTTCTTGAATCTTCACTTCTTTTTACAAAAAAATATATAACCTAATACATTTTTTCTAGAAAAAGAAATTACAACCTAATCTATTTTACATACCAAAATAAAATAAATTACATCACCAAAATTACAAGATTATTACGAACCACATGAATGAATATTACAACCATCAAAACACAACCAAATCATGCACAAATCCAACCACAAGATCAAGGCTTGATTGTGAACCATAATAACAACAAAACTTGGCCAAACTTGAAGCTCCAAACCCATTTTGGAACCCCTAGAATTCGGCCAAAATTACCCCCATCCAGAACCACAAAATTTTTACATTCTAGTTTCATGCATGTTACTAGATTGTAAAGAAAATGTGTTTTCAAGGCAAATACAAGAAGCATATTTCTATGACCTTGGCTCTAGATACCATTGTTGGGATTCAATATATTAACAAGTTTCATATCCATATATGTAGATGTCAAAATCGATTTTAACATAGAGCGGAAGCAACTTTTAAAACAAATCAATACTAAGTTTAACCATTTTAAACTTGAATCCCAAAATATATCAAGTCTAGATAATATGCTTACAAAGTAAAAGAGCTAGTTATAGAGTTATACCTACTCCAAGTTAGGAGGTAAAATGAAGATGAAGATGATGAAGAATGAGCAAGCTTCTTACTTGAAACCTCAAGCTTGTATACCCACAAACCTTTGTATATCAACACCCTTCTTCTTGGTTAGGATTTAAGACACTAATATGCTATCAAACTTGGCTTGAAGAACCCCTTTTTCTCCTCAATATTTTCGGCCAAAATAGAGTGGAAGAGAGGTTTTGGTTTTTCAAATTTGCAAGTTTAATGTGTGTGTGAGTAGTTGTGCAAGCATGCATTGTATGTAGAAGAGTGTATTTACAAGTAATAACAAAGCATGGGGTGGCTTGTCTTGGGATGACAAAACCGCCACCCCCATGCTCCCTCCCCTTTTTTTTTTTTCTTTTATCCATATATTTGCATGTCCATTTAGTTGCTAGTTGAAATATTACTTACACTCTTTTAATATATGTACATTACTTTAATATATAAGCCATTTTTAATATGTAAATGTACATATATTACTTGCACTTGTATATAAATTATAAACCACTTATAACATATATATATATATATATATATATATATATATATATATATATATATATATATATATATATATATACATATATGTTACTAGCACATATATTTAATTTTATAACCTTTTATAAAATTATTACACACAAATAAGCTTAATCACATAATGAATTAAACTTATACTTATAATTATCCATATAATTATTTCAAGCATATTATCCTTAGAAACCAATTTCTAAAGTCTAAGTGTCAAGTATTTATTTTAAAGATCCACTCTTGAAAATAAATACATAAAAGTGTTGACGGCTTGTTATTGGGTATGACCCGACTTGGATCATAACATATTGGTCACATTAATTAATTATGTCTCTCGGGCATACGAAATACCTTCAATAATAACTTAGCTACGAGACATTAATTTAAAAAGGTTGAACATAACTTACAATGATTAATAATAGCGTAGCGTTACACTGACAGAATTTCGACTTACACACTTACAACATTCGCTAACATACCCTTATTATTAAAATTAAAATTAAAATTAAAATTAAAATTAAAATTAAAATTATAATATATATATATATATATATATATATATATATATATATATATATATATATACTACGTGAGAGTAAGAAGAGAAAAAGATGTGTAAAAATTCTGCCAAAACACGCGAACTTTATAGGACCTGAGCTGATACTGTTCACCATGCGACCGCATGGATTTTGCACTTCCAGGCCATGCTATCGCATGGCCTGCTTTTCCAGCTCACATGCTTTTGTTTTTTATTTGCCGATGGTTTTAATAAATAAATATAATATATATATATATAATTTTAAGAATTATTTATATATTATATTATATTTATGTGCATAGTTGACTTGTAATTTTTAGTCCGTTGCGTCGAGCGTTGAGAGTTGACTCTGGTCCCGGTTCCGGATTTTCGAACGCCTTTTCGTACAATTTAATATCTTGTATTTTGCATTTTACGGCTCGTACTCTTGTAACTTTTAGACGTTTCTCATCATTAATTTGAACCTCTTGGATTGTACTTTGTACTTTTGAGCTTTTTAGTCGTTTACGTCTTCAATTCGTCGAATCTGTCTTTTGTCTTCACCTTTTATTATTTAAACAAATATCACTTGTAAATAGAACAATTGCAACTAAAAGCTTGTCTTTCTTGAGGGATAATGCTATGAAATATATGTTCATTTTTAGCATTATCAACGAGCTATTGGTGCAGCTCCTGGTACAAGATCTATTTGAAATTCAACGGATCGGTGTGGAGGTAGTCCGGGTAATTCTTTCGGAAATACATCAGAAAATTCTTTTGCGACGGGAACATCATTGATGTTCTTTTCTTCGGTTTGTACTTTCTCGACATGTGCTAAAACAGCATAGAAACCTTTTCTTATTAGCTTTTGCGCCTTCAAATTACTAATAAGATTTAGCTTCGCGTTGCTCTTTTCTCCGTACACCATTAAGAGTTTTCCTTCTTCTCGTACAATGCGAATTGTATTTTTGTAACATACGATCTTTGCTCTCTCCTTTTTCAACCAGTCCATGCCCATTATCATATCAAAACTCCCTAACTCTACTAGTATCAAATCAATCTTAAACGTTTCGCTAACCAGTTTAATTTCTCGATTTCGACATATTTTATCTGCCGAAATTAATTTACCATTTGCTAATTCGAGTAAAAATTTATTATTCATAGGTGTCAATGGACCACTTAATTTAGCACAAAAATCTCTACTGCAATAGCTGGTTTATGAGCTTTTAGCACAGAAATGAGTTGAGATTTTTCATTTTCAGTAAGAGAAGACGATATTATTACAGGTAATTCAGATTCACCATGTAAATAAGCGTACTCCAAATGGTTTGGAAGTGACTTTAACTCTAATGTTGGTGGTTCTTCTATCGATAATTTATATCAATATCTGTCTTCCTCTTTTAGCATTTGAATTTCTTCTTTTGTTGGTTCATATCCATTAGCCATAAGTGTAGCTAACATTTCAGTTTCATCAATTGGTTCAGTTCCTTCTCCTAAAGAACATTCTCATGTTCCTTGCAATTCTGGAAATTCTTCTAACAATTCTGCATGTGAATCTATAGTTTGAATACAATAACATGTATCATCTGCAGATTGCGGTTGTTGCATTACTCTATCAACAGAAAAGGTAACACTCTCGTCCTCTATACTTAGGGTCAGTTTCTTACCGGACACATCTATTATTGCTTTAGCCGTGTTTAAGAATGGTCTTCCTAATATGAGAGAAACTCGAGAATCTTCTTCCATATCCAGAATAAAAAAATCTACTGGAAATACTAAAGTACCAACTTTAACTAGCATGTTCTCCATTATCCCTCTAGGATATTTTACTGATCGATCGGCTAGTTGTATACTTATTCGTGTTGGTTTCAATTCTCCAAGGTCTAGTTTAGCGTATAGTGAATACTGCATTAAATTTATACTAGCACCTAAATCTGCCAATGCTTCTATTGAACTAAGACTACCCAGAAAATATGGAATTGTGAAACTTTCTGGATCAGATAATTTTTCTGGTATCTTATTCAACAGCACTGCAGAACAATTAGCATTCATAGTAACAGCTGAGAGTTCTTCCATTTTCTTTCTATTTGTGATTAGATCTTTCAAGAATTTAGCATATCTAGGCATTCCTGAAATCACATCAATGAAAGGAAGATTTACATTTATTTGTTTAAACATATCCAAGAATTTGGATTGCTCGGATTCAAGTCTTTCATTTCTCATTTTACTCGGGTAAGGAAGTGGTGGTTGGTATGGTTTAACATAAGCTTAGCCTTAACTGTGTTATCTTCATTAACCTTTTCAACTACCGGTTCTGTTTCCTTATCTTGTTCAGGTTGTGGTTCCTGTGGAGTAGGAATATTTTCATCAGAAATTACAGGTATTTCAGGTGGTTTAAGTGTAGTACCACTTCTTGTGGTAATGGCTTTAGCTGTTTCATTCCGGGGGTTAGCATTTGTATCACTAGGTAGACTTCCTGATTTTCTTTCACCTATCAACCTTGCTAGGTTACTTACTTCTTGTTCTAGATTTTGAATAGAAGCTTGTTGATTTCTTAATGCTTAAGCATTTTGTTCATTGGTTTGTTTCTGAGATGTGAAAAACTGCGTTTGAGATTCAACTAGCTTCGACATCATGTCTTCTAAATTTGGCTTTTTATCATCGGTTTGTGGTGGTTTGTTTTGAAAAATAGGTCTTTGCTGATTGTAAGTATTATTAGGTACTTGTTGATTGCTAGGACCTTGTTGGTTGTTGTATGGAACATTTCAGTTATAATTCTGGTTTTGATTGTAGATCGGTCTTGGCGGTTGATAATTATTTCCAGGCCTTTGGTTTAGATATGAAACATTCTCTCTTTGTTCCATTGTTGGTTCAATACTGAGACAATCTTTTGTCAAATGTGGTCCTCCACACTGCTCACAACTAATTCGTATTGAGTGAATATCTTTGGTCATCTTTTCCATTCGTCTCTCGACAGCATCTATCTTTGCAGAAATGGAATCAAAGTCATGGCTAGAATCGGCTCTAGCTGCTTTAGATGATCTAACGATATCTTTTTCTTGATGCCACTCATGTGAGTGGGAAGCAGTGTTATCAATAATTTTGTAAGTGTCAGTTGCGGTTTTCTTCATAATGGAACCACCAGCAGCTATATCTATGTCTTTTCTTGTAGTGATGTCGCATCCTTGGTAGAATATTTGTACTATTTGACAGGTGTCTAAACCATGTTGCGGACATCCTCTCAATAACTTTCCAAATCTTGTCCACGCCTCATATAGAGTTTCATTTGGCTTTTGTGTGAACGTAACAATTTCTCCTTGAAGTCTCACGGCTTTAGATGCCGGAAAGAATTATTTAAGAAATTTTTCAACTAAAACGTCCCATGTATCAATCACCCCTTCAGGTAACGATTCTAACCAATCTTTGGCTTCTCCCTTTAAAGTCCAGAGAAATAACATGAGATATATCTGTTCATCCTCCACTTCTCTTATTTTAAATAGTGTACAGATCCTATTAAAAGTACGAAGATGTTCATTTGGATCTTCCTTCGGCGCACCACTAAATTGACATTGATTAGTTACCATGTGTAGGATTTGTCCTTTGATTTCATAATCTGGTGCATTAATGTCTGGTTGAGTAATTGTGTGACCTTGGCCAGTGCGTTTAGCTCTCATTCGGTCTTCCATACTTAGAGGTTCCAGATTCTCCATGATTGAATTTGTTGAATCTGAATCACTAGAGGATTCTGATTTAATGGGTTGTTCCTCTACAATCTCTGTTTGAATGATTGGTGGTTCCGGAGGAAAGATTAGTGGTTCAGGATCTCTGAATTGTCCCTGAATATCCTCCGGATTCTCAATTGTGAGGTCGGGTTCAAAAAATGGATTATCGGAAATTTAAATTGGAGTACTTGGTTGACTAGATGACGATTCTAAAGAAAAATCAACGGTGACAATATTTGTTAGATGTCTTGATCGAGTTACAGGTGGTGAACGTACGAAAGGTGGTGAACGTTTTGCTCGGTGCATTCACTGAATATCCTATTAGTTATAAAAGATAAAAATTATATAAGTTATCAAATTAATAGACTTTTCTAATTTTGCCCACGTTTCGAATAGCCAATAGATGTAGCAGGGAGCCAGAACCCTTTAAATCGGAAGCTCACAACTCAGCCACTAACAAATCCAACTATTACTACGAACTAGAAAATTTTGAATGTCTATCAATTTAACCACTTAAAATAATTTTTCTTTGAAATTTAATGAAATTTTAGAGAAGAAATAGAAAATTCTATGTCCTAAAAACTAGAGTGGCGAGAAATAAGAAAGAAAAAGAGCGCGTCGGAAAAACGTCGAAAAATAAAAGGTCGAAATATAATAAAAAGAACGTAGCGCGTCGAAACTTAAAAGTCTAAAAACTAAGAATTAAAAGTTGCGTCTAAAAATATTAAAGCTTAAAAGAAATACTATATCCAAAACAGCAATAAATTAAAAAGTACTAAAATCTAAAAACGGCGTCGCAAAATTCTAAAGCACTTAAATCTTAGTTTAAAGAAAAATCACTTAATGGATTTTACGGCAAAGCCTAAAAATCTAGAAATAAAAATCACTATGGCAAAAACTATGACTTAAAACTAAATACGAAGGAAAATACAAATATTAGCTAAAACAAATAAAAAGATACAAAATATAAAAATAAACTTAAAGTTGTAAAAAGTACAATTTTTATAAAAATATTATTTTTATATTATTTATTTATAAAAGTATTAATTTTTATATATTAATAAAACTAATTAAACTTAAAAAAATACAAATTAAATACTAAAACTAAAACTAAATAATTAAATACACTAACCCTAATTAGGGTTTTTAATTAATTATAATTAATTTATACTCCGTAATTAATGCAGTAGGAAGTCAAACCTGGCGTGTCAGATCAATCCATGCGATCGCATGGTCTTTGCGTTATAAATCCATGCGGTCGCATGGAGTAGGGTTTCGGGCCAGAACTGGGCTGCTACAGTACCAGGCCGAGTGAATTTTATATATATATATATTTTTTTCTGTTTCTAGATTATATAAAATATAAATATAACTTAGATAAAAATTTAATTTTAAAAACTAAAATAAAAATACTTTTTAACTTTATATATATTTAACAAACTATTAAAAATATATAATTTTTTTGTTTTTCTTTTTATATTTTTGTATTTTTAATATTTAAAACGTATTTTTACAAAAGCGTATTTTTACAAAAGTAAACTAAGAAATTTTTTTTATATAGCGGTGCGCTTTCGGCGTTTTAGTGTCCCCGGCAGCGGCGCGAAAAATACTTGATGTTAAAGCGAAGGGGTACAAAATAGTTTTAAATTTTTACAAGGAAATACTATTAAATACGATACAATTTTACACAAGTTATTTATTTATTTATAGAGTGGATATACCTAAACCTTGCTACAACACTTATAGGCAGTGTACCTAATCTTACAGTAGTGTAGTTTTTAGTAAGTCCGGTTCGTTCCACAGGGATCTTAGCCACGTTTAACGCTATATTTTTAAAACTATATTTGTAAATAAATATATATATAAATATAAGTAGTATTATTATTATAAAAGAGGGTTTTTACCGTTTAATGACCGGTTTGTCGATTTTAAAACTTTAGTCGCAGTTAAAACCTAATGTAAAATATTAAAAATAAATATAACTTAATTTTAAACGTAAAGTAAATAACGATAATGAAATTGCGATAAATAAAAATGACGATAAAAAAATTGCGATAATTAAAAAGTACAATAATTAAAATGACAATAAATTAAAGTGCAATAATTAAAAGTGCAATTAAATATGAAATAAAGGAATTATGCTTATTTAAACTTCCATAATCATGATGTTCGACGTGTTATTTTTAGTTTAGTACCATGGGTTAATTGTCCTTTGTCCTGGATTATTTGATATGTCCATACGGTTTTGTCCATATTAGTCCATCAGTCATAAATACAATGTGCGAGAGTCTTCGTCAAATTATCCTTATACCCGAAGTCAAATATTCCAACCAATTGGGGATTCGAATTGTAACAAGGTCTTAATACTTTGTTTAATGAATACACCAGGTTATCAACTGCGTGTAATCCAAGGTTTTATTACTTTGTTAACAATTACACCAATTACCCTTGAATGTAATCCACCCCTATTTCAACTAGTCCATTAACTATTAATCTAGTTCTGTGTCAGGTAAAATGAACAATTATTAGTATTTATAGATATCCCGCCCACCGTACCCAGTCAAGCATATGTGGTTATATATAAATACGTCAAATTATAAGTCTATATATTAAATTAACGAGGTATCATTTAGTTAATATAAAGCCCATTAATAGCCCATAGTCTAATTTCCACAAGTGTCGTTCTTTAATCCAAACCCCAATTATGGTACAAAGCCCAATTTCCCCGTCTTAGTATTTTAGCCCAACATCACGACTACTTCGGCATTAAATAAGCATAATAATAACTTAGCTACGAGACATTAATTTAAAAAGGTTGAACATAACTTACAATGATTAATAATAGCTTAGCGTTACACGGACAGAATTTCGACTTACACACTTACAACATTCGCTAACATACCCTTATTATTAAAA
Organism: Rutidosis leptorrhynchoides; assembly: GCF_046630445.1. Classification (NCBI taxonomy): domain Eukaryota; kingdom Viridiplantae; phylum Streptophyta; class Magnoliopsida; order Asterales; family Asteraceae; genus Rutidosis; species Rutidosis leptorrhynchoides. The sequence continues at coordinate 119,547,368 of NC_092337.1, forward strand.
TTAAAATTAAAATTAAAATTAAAATTAAAATTAAAATTAATATTAAAATTATAATATATATATATATATATATATATATATATATATATATATATATATATATATATATATATATATATATATATATATATATATATATATATATATATATATATATATATATATATATATATATACACACACTACGTGAGAGTAAGAAGAGAAAAAGATGTGTAAAAATTCGACCAAAACACGCGAACTTTATAGGACCTGAGCTGATACTATTCACCATACGACCACATGGATTTTGCACTTCCAGGCCATGCTATCGCATGGCCTACTTTTCCAGCTCACATGCTTTTGTTTTTTATTTGCCGACGGTTTTAATAAATAATTATAATATATATATAATTTTAAGAATTATTTATATATTATATTATATTTATGTGCATAGTTGACTTGTAATTTTTAGTCCGTTGCGTTGAGCGTTGAGAGTTGACTCTGGTCCCGGTTCCGGATTTTCGAACGCCTTTTCGTACAATTTAATATCTTGTATTTTACATTTTGCGGCTCGTACTATTGTAACTTTTAGACGTTTCTCATCATTAATTTGAACCTCTTGGATTGTACTTTGTACTTTTGAGCTTTTTGGTCGTTTGCGTCTTCAATTCGTCGAATCTGTCTTTTGTCTTCACCTTTTATTATTTAAACAAATATCACTTGTAAATAGAACAATTGCAACTAAATGCTTGTCTTTCTTGAGGGATAATGCTATGAAATATATGTTCGTTTTTAGCATTATCAACGAGCTATTGGTGCAGCTCCTGGTACAAGATCTATTTGAAATTCAACGGATCGGTGTAGAGGTAGTCCCGGTAATTCTTTCGGAAATACATCGGGAAATTCTTTTGCGACGGGAACATCATTGATGTTCTTTTCTTCGGTTTGTACTTTCTCTACATGTACTAAAACAGCATAGCAACCTTTTCTTATTAGCTTTTGCGCCTTTAAATTACTAATAAGATTTAGCTTCGCGTTGCTCTTTTCTCCGTACACCATTAAGAGTTTTCTTTCTTCTCGTACAATTGATAGTTAAGGCTAAGGGGTATAAAATACTATTAAATTTTAGAAGGAAATACTATTAAATACGATACAATTTTACACATGATATTTATTTATTTATAGAATGGATATACTTAAACCTTGCTACAACACTTATAGGCAGTGTACCTAATCGTAGAGTAGTATAGTTTTTAGTAAGTCCGGTTCGTTCCACAAGGAAAATCTTTTAATCAAAGCTTAACGCTATATTAGTTTAATTTTATAAAAATACAAATATATATATAAGTAATATTATTATTATAAAGGGGGGTTTTTTACCGTTTAATGACCGGTTTGTCGATTTTAAAACTTTAGTCGCAGTTAAAACAAAATGTAAAATATTAAATAAATAAAAGACTTAATTTAAAGCGTAGAGTAAATAACGATAATGAAATTGCAATAAATAAAAGTGCGATAAAATAAACTTGCGATTAAAAAGTACGATAATTAAAAGTGCAATTAAATACAATAACAATAAAAATGCGATAATTAGAAGTGCAATTAAATATAAAATAAAGGAAATTAAATATGAAATAAAAGAATTATGCTTATTTAAACTTCCGTAATCATGATGTTTGACGTGTTGATTTTAGTTTTATGCCCATGGGTTAATTGTCCTTTGTCCTGGATTATTTAATATGTCCGTCTGGTTTTTGTCCATAACAGTCCATCAGTCATAAATATAAAGTGCGAGTGTCCTCGTCAAATTATCCTTATACCCGAAGTTAAATATTCCAACTAATTGGGGACTTAAACTGTAACAAGATTTTAATACTTTGTTTAATAATTACACCAGGATGTCGACTGAGTGTAACCCAAGGTTTTAATACTTTGTTAACAATTATGCCAAGTGTCCTTGTACATAATTTCACCCCTGTTTTAATTATTCTAGTGGCTATTAATCCATTCCCGTGTCCGGTTAAATGAACGATTATTCGTACATATAAATACCCCGCCCATCGTGTCCGATCGAGTGTATATGGTAATTTATGGGTACGTCCAATTATAAATCTTTATATTAACATTAACAAACTATCATTTAGTTAAACAAATATAAAGCCCATTAATAGCCCATAGTCTAATTTCCACAAGTGTCGTTCTTTTGTCCAAACCCCAATTATGGTACAAAGCCCAATTACCCAATTTTAGTAATTAGCCCAACATCATGATTACTTCGTTTTAAATAAGCATAATAATAACTTAGCTACGAGACATTAATGTAAAAAGGTTGAACATGACTTACAATGATTAAAAATAGCGTAGCGTTACACGGACAGAATTTCGACTTACACCCTTACAACATTCGCTAACATACCCTTATTATTAGGATTTAAAATTAAAATTAAAATTAAAATATAAATTATATATATATATATATATATATATATATATATATATATATATATATATATATATATATATATATATATATATATATATATATATATATATATATATTTACGTATAGATAGATGGATGGATATATATTGATATATTTTTTTACGATCAGAATGTGCGAGCTTTATAGGCAGTTTCAACATTTGGGGCTCCGCGACTCGTGTAATTTTTGCACTGCAAACTCCGTCCGCGACTCGCGTGATTTTTGCACTGCAAACTCCGCAACTCGCGGAGTTTGCTTTTACAGCTCACACAAGTTTGGAGCCTTTCTTGCTGACGGTTTATAATATATTATATAATATATAAACAATTATAAGAATTATTTAAATATTATATTATATTTATGTGCATAGTTGACTTGTAATTTTTAGTCCGTTGCATCGAGCGTTGGGAGTTGACTCTGGTCCCGGTTCCGGATTTTCGAACGTCCTTGCGTACAATTTAATATCTCGTACTTTGCGTTTTGAATCTTGTACTCTTGTAATTTCGAGACGTTTCTTATCAATAATTGGAATCTCTTTGATTGTATTTTGTACTTTCGAGCTTTTTGGTCGTTTGCGTCTTCAATTCGTCGAATCTGTCTTTTGTCTTCACCTTTTAATATTTAAACGAATATCACTTGTAAATAGAACAATTGCAACTAAAAGCTTGTCTTTCTTGGGGAATAATGCTATGAAATATATGTTCGTTTTTAGCATTATCAAATATTCCCACACTTGAACGTTGCTTGTCCTCAAGCAATATAGTCTTGAAATACTAGAATCACTTCTTTATTCTTCACACTTTGTACATCAGTGATTTCTATACGGCGGTATAAACAATGGTAGTAACAATATGGTTTACAATCCCACATGACTATAAAAATTTAGATCCATTAACGAAATTGGATCTTTATGAAAACATTTGATCTTTTGAAAATTAAATCTAGTTTTTACCCTAGATAAGTTTTCCAGAATAACCCTTCACCGGTGTTTGCAAATTATTTTTGTGGGTTTGGTGGGTTTCAGATTTGAAAATTTTAGCTCAAAACTTGTGGTTTTGTGTCACCCACTTGCTAAACTTGTATTAGGAAAGCAACACATCCAGTATACTTGCTCCGTATATTACCTTTCGGTAAACTACCGTCCGATTATAAAGGAAAGCGTTGAACAAGCAACTGTTAAGGCAATGTCCCCTGACATGCTTTTAATTATGGTCTATAACGTGTCGGACGCAATTACTATCCTTTGTAGGAGCAATAGTAAAGCTCACCCTTTTAATTTGTCGGTCTGGTACAAGGTCCTGTCTTTAACCATGCTATGCAACCACCGTTCTTACGGTTGACACCCGATTTGGTTCAGGTGACCTAATGAATTCCAGGTGAATTCCTAGGATTTTACGTTCAATGGTAATGAACGCATTGAAAATAGGTTTTCAGAAAACAAATCGGTTTATAATTTGATCAAAATACTTTCTCGTTCAAGCTCGAGTTTAGATATCATTGAATTCCATGAGTTTAAATTCTCAATCTTTAAGGTCAATCTCTAGGATTGAGTAATATCAGGCTTAAAAACTGATTTTTAATCTTTAAGGAGATTATCCTTTCTGGGGATCTGATTCATTAGTCTTATCCAGCTAATTTACACGGTGCCCCCCATTTTACGAGATAAATCCTTCTCATGGTTAGGATAAATCTGACCACTTGGCGACCCTGTTTTATGCTGAGGTCCGTGGATTTCCCGCTGATTTTAGTGATGACTTTTCTAGATTTTTCGTCAACCTACAGCTGGTCTGGACGACAACTTCCTGACCTAAATCAAGAAGCGCGTTTCTTTTTCGAAAGACTTTACTTCCTTTTAATGATGGAATTGATTCATCGTGTAGATCCATCTCTTCTTTTCTTTCATCGGGTAAAATAGTTTAGTTTAGTCCAAAGCAAAAGTATTTTCAGTTATTTGTTACAGAAATATGTGACATATGTTTAAGATAACTTGGTAATTTTTCCCACACTTGGCTTTTATTTTCCTTTTTATTGTCCTCTATTCCATTTTAAATGAATTTTAACGTTTTGGTTTGTTTCTCAATTTATGTCCTTTCCGAGGTAACAATAATTTCGGTGTTAAAACCTAGTTTTATCATTCATAAATATGTATAAACATGATTTTGAGTTCATTTAATTGAAAATTTTGAAAAATTTTACTAGAATTGGGTAGTCAGTATATAAGACTAGGGCTGTTCTTTATCATCAGAGAGCACTAGATTCTAATACAACTACTACGTTACTAGTATTTTTAATGGTAACCAAGTGTTTAAGATAAAAATTTTAAAAATCCGAAAGAATTTAACCCCTTCCCACACTTAAGATCTTGCAATGCCCTCATTTGCAAGAAATCAGTAACAATTTAAATTATTGAGGGTGATTAGCGTAAAAATGATTAAATTTTACCAAAGTTTCCAAACATATTTGTGTTTGTGTTGAATGATAAATGGTGCACATCATTTGTTCATTCCGTCTTGTTGTTATATCACATTTATTTTGCATCTTGTCGTCAAAATTAGTTGCTTTTGCTGAATTTAATGCCAGTTTTTGAAAATGCGTTTTTTACCCTGTTGTGTACATAAGATAAACTGCAAACATATATACATATTTTTGAAGTTTGGTATATTACCCCACATTCAAACATTATTAAAATCTAATAATAAAAGTTAGAAAATTATAAAAACTATTACAATATTAACATAAGTATTAAATGTATCAACATTACAAATTATAAAATAAATAAAACTAAGTAGACTAGGGATGATACTGATACCAGTAGGGGTTCCATGCATAACCATATGTGTTATAAAATGCTTCGGCTGGGTTATACGTAGGATACGGTGGTTGAATCTCTATAGACCAGGGAGGGAATATGGGCGATGGAGTAGGAATATAGTTTCTACCTATATGTTGGCAATAAGCTATGATTTAGTTTTAATGAACTTGCCAATCTTCAAATGCTCTATGTCTAGCATTTTCATACTCTTGTGAAGCTATAAACCTTTGCATTTCTGCCATTTCATTTCCCCCTCCTACATTACCTTGCTGTTGGTTTCTCTCAACCTGTGGATGTCTACCATTATATCGTACTGCGTCATTATTTCGCCTCTTCAAAACTTTCGCACCATGGTATACATTTAAACCTACTGTATCTCGGGGTTCTAGTTCTTCGATTAGTAATCCCCCCCGACTTATATCCACACCGAGATATTCAGCAATCAAAGTAATAAATATACCACCTCCTATTATGCTATGCGGTCTCATCCCCCTAACCATTGCTGATAAATAATAACCCACACAATAAGGTATACGTACAGCGCTCTGTGGGTCTCGAATACACATGTGGTAAAACAAATCCTGTTCATTTACCTTTTCCTTGTTCTTACCTCGTTGTGTAATCGAATTGGCTAAAAACCTATGAATTACTCTTAATTCAGCTCTATCTATATCCAAATAAGAGTAATTTCCCCCTTTAAATCGGTGATGGCTAGTCATTTGACTCCATACACCATGCGTATCAAAATTTTTGTCTATCTTTCTACCATTTAGTATCAACCCTCTACAATCGGCAGATGCTAGCTCCTCAGGCGTATATATACGTAAAGCCTGAGCCATGTCTAGTAAAGACATGTGGCGCATCGAACCTCCTAACAAGAATCTAATAAAAGATCGATCGGTTAAACTAGCTCTCCGATCATTTAATTCTATACTACACAACAATTCTTCACACCATACTTTATATACAGGTCTACGCATGTTGAATAACCGTACCCAATCGTTAAAAGTAGAATTACCATACCTCTGTGTAAGTAATTCCCTAATTGGCCCGGCCAATTCTACAGCTTCTAATGGTCCCCATTCTATGACCCTAGGTACTTCAACAGCTTTAGAATGAAGAGTATGCAAACCCCTTTGGTATTTTGGATAATCTATCCAAAGTTTGTCAAATCTCAGGTTCGGGTGCAAATCTTCCAAGTGCATATCAGAAAATGTCATGACTGGATGAGGTATATCTTGTTTGTAGTAGTTATCCACCTCCTGTTGTTCCGTATTCTCAGTAGGAGCATTGCGAGCTTGGGATGAAGATTCACCCCTTTCAGTCTGCAAAACACATCAAACACAATTTTTGTGCATCCAAATATGCATTACTGTCAGCAAAATCATCAATCAAAATAATTACAATGACATGATCAATTTATATCAAACTTAAGCTCATTTTCATATTTTCATCAAATCTACACTTTTTCAAATAAGCATATACGAAAATGTTCGCCAAGTTCAAAAGCATTCAACTCAAATAACATGTCAAAATAATCATTACTAGCAATTAAACAAGTTTCAAATGGCATTATCTCTCAAAAATCAAGTTCATGAATTTTAGACTTGAAAAAGTCCACTTTAATTCTCAAAATCATGCTTAGGCTCAAAGTTTGGATCATTTAACTACCTAAACATGTTACACTACTTAATTTAGCAACAATTCATGACAAAAATCGGCCATAACCTGTTTATATCAAAAAGCCCCAAATTTGCTCAAGAACACAAACCCTAGATTACTCAAAATTTGAAGTTTAAGGCTTCTAATCATGTTAAATGGCATCAATCTAGGTTATACAAGCATAATACATAAGCAATTTAAGCATAATTACACTAAAAAGCATCAAAATCGAATTGGGGAAAAATTGCTCAAGAACACTAATTTTCGAATTAAATGGTGTTTAGGTGTACAAATTTACCTTTTTCTTGAGTAATTCCTTGATAGCATCCTTCTCAACATGATTTTAGTAAAAGATTTGATGATTGACGGTGAAAAATTGTGAATTTGGGAGGTCTTTTTCGTGTATTTTCGGGTTTTATTTCGCAGAATTTGGTGTGGTAGTGTGCAAATGAGCTGTTCTTTACGTTTTTATTTTTTCTGTATTTTGGTCCCTCCGCGAGTCGCGGTGTTTGACCCTTCAAACTCCGCGAGTCGCGGAGTTTGTATTTTTTTTTAAACATCTTATACTAATTAAAACAATTAAGTAATTAATTTTAAAATTTTGTTTCCCTTGTTATTTAGGACGAGATCGTTTCGGATCGATGTCCTAGTCCGTCCTTCGACAAAATTTTAAAATTTGTCTTTTTGTAGCGATTGTTTTAAAAGCTAAGATTTTTGGGTTTTTTTTTAATGTTTTTGGCATACTTTAATTCAATAAGATTAAAAATAATGACAATAAAAGTTCTTGTCCCTCCCTCGGGTAAAACAATTTTGGTTCAACGACCTAGTCTTCAACTTACGACGAATTTTAAAAATCATATTTTTAACTTAATGAGATAAAGTAAACTTTTGTTTTTAAATTCACACCAAATTAAATTAAAAATACATAAAATTCAAAATTAATATTAAAAATTCACACCAAACTTAAAATTTGAAATGCATAAAATTAAAAATTCTTATTTTAAAAATTAAAAATTCACACCAAACTTATATTATATTTTTCAAATATTGACAATTTTAAATATATTGTTTTTATAAAGTTTACAATATTAATTTAAGATTTATATATTAATTTTAAAAACACGGTAAAAATAAAATTAAAAATCTTTTTGGCTTTTATCCCACTTTAATCAATCAAATATTATCAAAAATATGCGCCCCTCTTTTCGGTAAAGTAATTTCGGTTCCAAGACCTAATTTAACTCATGACGAATTTTTGAAATATTTTGGGTTGATTGATTAAAGATATTTATACCTTAAGAATAAACGTTAAATTTCGCAGTGATGTAATAAATTTTTAAATGATATCAATAATTTCGGTAGCCAAACCTAATTTTATTCAATACCAATTTAATACTTTATAGCGAACAAATTAGCATTTATTATCAGAAGGTTAAAAATAAAAATAAAAACTGTACAGACTTACCTGTGAGATAGTATTCTTAGTTATATGATCTATCCCATTCATAAGATAGTCGGTTTAATTGGTTTTCCATGGCTACATAGGCGTAACCTCGAGCATTCAGTGTTTTTTTTCTAAACATATGAACGGTCCGTCTCTGCATAAAGTAACAAATTCGGTATTTGAATAGGTTTGATTATTTGAACATTTACCTCCATGTGACCATTTTCCGCATTTGTGACATCTTTCTAGGTGTCGTGCTCTTCTTTTCGCTGCGGATTTTGATTTTCCTTTACCAAATTGTAACTTATTATCTTCGCATCTGGATTCTTTTCTTACTCCGTCCAATCTTTCTCTGATTACTGATAATATTTCACTCGGAAGTGTGTCATTATTACGATTAGTGATCAAAGCGTGTAGCATTAGACCATGGTTTAGTTCACAGGCAGTCTTCATTTCCTAAAAAAAATAAAAATTCAGAATGGGGGGAGAAGACTAGTTCTTTAGGGTCTGCTAGGGAAAGACCATTCGGGTTCCATTTTCGAGAACTACACGAAAACAGACAATCTAACTCTAACAGAAATACATATTATCCTTTAAAGACTTGATTCTCCCCACACTTAGTTAGCTGTGGTATCAAAATTGTGATTAACTTCATTGTCGAATTCCATCGGACTATCTATGTAGTGTTTAACTCTGTGACCATTAACTTTAAATTCAATCCCATTTGAATTTATTAATTCTATCATTCCGTATGGGAAAACTCTTTTGACTATGAATGGTCCAGACCATCTTGATTTCAATTTTTCAGGAAATAGCTTGAATCGTGAATTGAAAAGAAGAACTCTGTCTCCTTCTTTAAATTCTTTTAAACTTCTGATTCTTTTATCATGCCATTTCTTCGTTCTTTCTTTATAGATGAACGAATTTTCGTATGCTTCGTGTCTTAATTCTTCTAATTCATTTAGTTGACTTAATCGTAGACGTCCAGCTTCATGTATATCAAGATTACATGTCTTCAAAGCCCAAAATGCTTTGTGTTCAATTTCTACTGGAAGATGACATGCTTTTCCATAAACAAGTCTAAAAGGTGTGGTTCCAATTGGAGTTTTGTAGGCTGTTCTAAAAGCCCAGAGTGCATCCTCCAATTTAATGGACCATTCCTTCGGATTTGATCCTACGGTTTTCTCTAGAATACGTTTTAAAGCTCGGTTGGTATTTTCAACTTGTCCACTTGTTTGTGGATGATATGCGGTGGACATTTTATGAGTTACTCCATATCTTTTAAGAACTTTCTCAAGTTGATTATTACAGAAATGAGTACCCCGATCACTTATTAAAGCTTTCGGCGTTCCAAACCTTGCAAAAAGATGTTTTAAAAAGTCGACTACAACTCGTGCATCATTAGTTGGGAGAGCTTGTGCTTCCGCCCATTTAGATACATAATCAATGGCTACGAGAATATAGAGATTATTATGAGATTTTGGAAATTGACCCATAAAGTCAATACCCCAAATGTCAAATACTTCACATACTTGTATGACATTTTGTGGCATTTCATCACGTTGACTTATTTTTTCGGCCCTTTGACATGCATCACAGGATTTGCAAAGAAGGTGTGCGTCTTTGTAAATTGTAGGCCAATAGAATCCAGCTTCATAAACTTTTCTTGCTGTTAGTTGAGGCCCATAATGCCCTCCTGTTGGTCCTGTGTGACAATGGTTTAAAATTTTACTAGCTTCATTTCCAAATACACATCGGCGTATTATTCCATCGGGACAACTTTTAAACAGATGTGGATCTTCCCAAAAATAGTGTTTTATATCACTGAAGAATTTCTTTCGTTTTTGGTACGATAATCATTTTTCAAGGAATCCACATACTAAGTAGTTTGCATAGTCTGCAAACCATGGAATTTCATTATAATCTATCTTCAATAGATATTCATCAGGAAAGTTGTCTTATATGGCCGATTCATTTAGAACTTCTAATTCGGGATTTTCAAGACGAGAAAGATGATCAGGGGCGAGATTTTCTGCTCCTCTTTTATCTCGGATTTCAATATCAAACTCTTGTAAGAGTAAGATCCAACGGATTAATCTTGGTTTGACATCTTGTTTTGAAAATAGGTATCTAAGAGCAGAATGGTCGGTATAGACCACCGTTTTTGCTAGAACGAGATATGATCGAAATTTGTCAAAAGCAAAGACAATAGCAAGGAGTTCTTTTTCAGTAGTTGTGTAATTTGTTTGTGCTCCTTGTAACGTCTTACTAGCATAATATATAGGTTGAAATCTTTTTTCAATCCTTTGTCCTAAAACGGCTCCCATTGCAAAATCACTTGCATTGCACATTAGTTCAAATGGTAGATTCCAATTTGGTGTTATCATGATCGGTGCATTAGTAAGTTTCTCTTTAAGAATATTAAATGATTTGATACATTCATCTGAAAAGATGAATGGAGCATCCTTTTCTAGGAGTTTATTCATAGGAGTGGTAATTTTAGAAAAATCTTTTATGAAACGTCGGTAAAAACTGGCATGCCCTAGAAAACTCCTAACTCCTCTAACATTGGTGGGATGTGGAAGTTTAGCAATTACATCTACTTTAGCTCTATCCACTTCAATTCCTTCCTTTGAGATTTTATGTCCAAGAACGATGCCTTCTTTAACCATGAAATGGCATTTCTCCCAATTAAGTACTAGATTTGATTGTTCGCATCTAATAAGCATTCGTTCCAGATTAACTAGACATGATTCAAATTTATCACCGAAGACTGAAAAGTCATCCATGAAAACTTCCATGCATTCTTCTATCATGTCGTGAAAAATCGCCATCATGCATCTTTGAAAGGTTGCAGGGGCGTTGCAAAGTCCAAATGGCATGCGTTTGTAAGCAAAAGTACCATAAGGGCACGTGAATGTGGTTTTCTCTTGATCTTCGGGTGCTATTGGAATTTGAAAATATCCGGAAAATCCATCAAGAAAACAATAGTAACTATTTCCGGCTAATCTTTCCAACATTTGATCAATAAAAGGTAAGGGAAAGTGATCTTTTCTGGTGGCGTCATTTAATTTTCTATAATCAATACACACACGCCATCCTGTTACAGTCCTAGTAGGAATAAGCTCATTTTTCTCATTTGTAATGACAGTCATGCCACCCTTCTTAGGCACGCATTGAACTGGACTTACCCATGGACTATCAGAAATTGGATATATTAAACCTGCATCTAGTAGTTTAATAATTTCTTTCTTAACTACATCTTGCATATTCGGATTTAGTCTTCGTTGGCGTTGCACATACGTTTTATGACCTTCTTCCATAAGGATTTTATGTGTGCAATACGAAGGACTTATTCCTTTTATATCATGAATCTTCCATGCAATGGCGGTTTATGAGCTTTCAACACAGAAATGAGTTGAGATTTCTCATTTTCAGTAAGAGAAGACGATATTATTACATGCAATTCAGATTTACCATGTAAATAAGCGTATTCCAAATGGTTTGGAAGTGGCTTTAACTATAATTTCGGTGGTTCTTCTATCGATGATTTATATCGATATCTGTCTTCTTCTTTTAGCATTTGAATTTCTTCTGTTGTTGGTTCATATCCATTAGCTATAAGTGTAGCTAATATTTCAGCTTCATTAATTGGTTCATTACCTTCTCCTAAAGAACATTCTGCTGTTCCTTGTAATTCTGGAAATTCTTCTAACAATTCTGCATGTGAGTCTATAGTTTGAATATAATAACATGTATCATCCGCAGATTGCGGTTGTTGCATTGCTCTATCAATTGAAAAGGTAACACTCTCGTCCTCTATACTTAGGGTCAATTTCTTACCGAACACGTCTATCATTGCTTTAGCCGTGTTTAAGAATGGTCTTCCTAATATGAGAGGAACTTGAGAATCTTCTTCCATGTCCAGAACAACAAAATCTACTGGAAATACTAAAGTACCAACTTTAACTAGCATATTCTCCATTATCCCTCTAGGATATTTTATTGATCGATCGGCTAGTTGTATGCTTATTCTTGTTGGTTTCAATTCTCCAAGGTCTAGTTTAGCGTATAGTGAATACGGCATTAGATTTATACTAGCACCTAAGTCTGCCAATGCTTCTATTGAACTAAGACTACCCAGAAAACATGGAATTGTGAAACTTCCTGGATCAGATAATTTTTCTGGTATCTTATTCAACAGCACTGCTGAACAATTAGCATTCATAGTAACGGCCGAGAGTTCTTCCATTTTCTTTCTATTCGTGATCAGATCTTTCAAGAATTTAGCATATCTAGGCATTCCTGAAATTACATCAATGAAAGGAAGATTTACATTTATCTGTTTAAACATATCCAAGAATTTGGATTGCTCGGCTTCAAGTTTCTCTTTCTTCATTTTACTCGGGTAAGGAAGTGGTGGTTGGTATGGTTTAACATAAGGTTTATCCTTAGCTGTGTTATCTTCATTAACCTTCTCAACTACCGGTTCTGTTTCCTTATCTTGTTCAGGTTGTGGTTCTTGTGGAGTAGGAATAGCTTCATCAGAAGTTACAGGTATTTCAGGTGGTTTAAGTGTTGTACCACTTCTTGTGGTAATGGCTTTAGCTGTTTCATTCCGGGGGTTAGCATTTGTATCACTAGGTAAACTTCCCGGTTTTCTTTCACCTATTAACCTTGCTAGGTTACTTACTTCTTGTTCCAGATTTTGAATAGAAGCTTGTTGATTTCTAAATGCTTGAGCATTTTGTTCATTAGTTTTTTTTTTAGATGTGAAAAACTGCGTTTGAGTTTCAACTAGCTTCGTCATCATATCTTCTAAATTCGGCTTTTTATCATCGGTTTGTTGTGGTGGTTTGTTTTGAAAATAAGGTCTTTGCTGATTGTAAGTATTGTTGGATACTTGTTGATTGCTAGGACCTTGTTGGTTGTTGTATGGAATATTTCTGTTATAATTCTGGTTTTTATTGTAGATCGGTCTTGGCGGTTGATAATTATTTTGATAATTATTTCCAGGCCTTTGGTTTATGTAAGAAATATTCTCTCTTTGTTCCATTGTTAATTCAATACTGAGACAATCTTTTGTCAAATGTGGTCCTCCACACTACTCACAACTAATTCGTATTGAGTGTATATCTTTGGTCATCTTTTCCATTCCTCTCTCGACAGCATCTATCTTTGCGGAAATGAAATTTAAGTAATGGCTAGAATCGGCTCTAGCTGCTTTAGATGATCTAACGATATCTTTTTCTTGGTGCCACTCATGTGAGTGGGAAGCAGTGTTATCAATAATTTTATAAGCATCAGTTTCAGTTTTCTTCATAATGGAACCACCAGCTGCTATATCGATGTCTTTTCTTGTAGTGATGTCGCATCTTTGGTAGAATATTTGTACTATTTGACAGGTGTCTAAACCATGTTGCGGACATCCTCTTAATAACTTTCCAAATCTTGTCCACGCCTCATATAGAGTTTCATTTGGCTTCTGTGTGAACGTAACAATTTCTCCTTGAAGTCTTACGGCTTTATATGCCGGAAAGAATTGTTTAAGAAATTTTTCAACTAAAACGTCCCATGTATCAATCGCCCCTTCAGGTAACGATTCCAACCAATCTTTGGCTTCTCCCTTTAAAGTCCAGGGAAATAACATGAGATATATCTGTTCATCCTCCACTTCTCTTATTTTAAATAGTGTGCAGATCCTATTAAAGGTACGAAGATGTTCATTTGGATCTTCCTTCGGCGCACCACTAAATTGGCATTGATTAGTCACCATGTGTAGAATTTGTCCTTTGATTTCATAATCTAGCGCATTAATGTCTGGATGAGTAATTGCGTGACCTTGGCCAGTGCGTTTAGCTCTCATTCGGTCTTCCATACTTAAAGGTTCCAGATTCTCCATAATTGAATTTGTTGAATCGGAATCACTAGAGGATTCTGATTTAATGGTTCGTTCCTCAACAATCTCTGTTTGAATGATTGGTGGTTCCGGAGGAAAGTTTAGTGGTTCAGGATCTATGAATCGTCCCTGAATATTCTCCGGATTCTCAATTGTGAGGTCGGGTTCAAAAAATGGATTATCGGAAATTTGAACTGGAGTACTTGGTTGACTGGATGATGATTCTAAAGAAAAATCAACGGCGGTAATATTTGCTAAATGTCTTGATCTAGTTACAGGTGGTGAACGTACAAAAGGTGGTGAACGTCTTGCTCGGTGCATTCACTGAATATCCTATTAGTTTTTAAAAAGAAAGAAAAATTATATAAGTTATTCAATTAATAGACTTTTTTGATTTTGCCCACGTTTCGAATAGCCAAAAGATGCAGCAGAGGGGCAGGATTCGTTTGGTCTCAATATAATTGAGGACTGTTTGGCTCCAATAACCCGGTCCACGTACAAATCTAACTATTACTACGAACCAGAAAATTTTGATGTCTATCAATTTAACCACTTAAAATAAATTTTCGTAATTTTAAGAAATTTAGATAAGAAGTAGAATAAAAATCTATGTCCTAAAACTAGAATAGCGAGAAATAAGAAAGAAAAAGAGTGCGTCGGAAAAAGGTCGAAAAATAAAAATAAGAAAGAAAAAAAATGACTTATAGAACTTAAAAACACTTGACTAACCCAACCTTATTACTATCACTAACTTAAAATTATAATCGCAAATTGAGATTACTAATTGGAATGATAATTGATACATAGGTAAAAGGCGTCTAAAAATATTAAAGCTTACAAGTAAAACTATATCCCAAATGAAAATATCTTAAAAAGAGGTACTAAAACTTAAAAAGGCGTCACAAAATTCTAAGCACCTAAATCTTAGTCTAAAGAAAAAGCACTTAAGGAATTTTACGGCAAAGCCTAAAAATCTAGAAGTAAAAAAAAATAATTATGGCAAAAACTATATCTTAAAACTAAATACGAGCGAAAAATACAAATATTACGCTAAAATAATTAAAAAGGGACAAAATATAAAAATATACAAAAAGTTGTAAAAAGTACAATTTTTATAAAAATATTATTTTTATATTATTTATTTTATTAAACTATTAATTTTATATTTTAATTAAACTAATTTAACTAAAATACAATTTAATTTAAAAACTTAAAACTAATTATAATAATAAATAAGTAATTAGGGTTAATAATAATAAATAAATAATAATTACCTCGTATTTAATGCTGATTAGGGTTTCTGTCATGTGTGTCAGGGAGGCTCCGCGAGTTGCGGTATTCGAAGCTGCAAACTCCGCGAGTCGCGGGGTTCCAAAATTCAACTCTGGTACAGGATTTAATTCGACGTTTTTTTTTTGTTTTATATTTTCTGTTTAAATAAAAATATTTATATAATAAAAACTTATATTTAAAAACTAAAATAAAAATAGAACTACTTTATAATTTTAAAAATATCTTAAAAATAGATTTATATATATATTATTTTTTTTTTGGTGTTTTTTTTATGTTTTAAATAAAAATATTTAAATAAAACTTATATTTTTATAAAATAAAAATAAAGAAACTTTATAAAACTTAAATATTTAACAAAATCTTAAAAAAATATATAAAATTTTGTTTTCTTTTTATATTTTCGAATAATTAAAAACGTATTTTTACAAAAGTGAATTTTAATAAAAGTAAACTAAAAATAAAAATCTTTTTTTTTCTTTTTTTTTAAAAAAAATTTAGCGTTACGCTTCCGGCTTTTAAGCTAGATTGTTCCCCGGCAGCGGCGCCAAAAATACTTGATAGTTAAAGCTAAGGGGTATAAAATACTATTAAATTTTAGAAGGAAATACTATTAAATACGATACAATTTTACACAAGATATTTATTTATTTATAGAATGGATATACTTAAACCTTGCTACAACACTTATAGGCAGTGTACCTAATCGTAGAGTAGTATAGTTTTTAGTAAGTCCGGTTCGTTCCACAGGGAAAATCTTTTAATCAAAACTTAACGCTATATTAGTTTAATTTTATAAAAATACAAATATATATATAAGTAATATTATTATTATAAAGGGGGGTTTTTTACCATTTAATGACCGGTTTGTCGATTTTAAAACTTTAGTCGCAGTTAAAACAAAATGTAAAATATTAAATAAATAAAAGACTTAATTTAAAGCGTAAAGTAAATAACGATAATGAAATTGTGATAAATAAAAGTGCGATAAAATAAACTTGCGATTAAAAAGTACGATAATTAAAAGTGCAATTAAATACAATAACAATAAAAATGCGATAATTAGAAGTGCAATTAAATATAAAATAAAGGAAATTAAATATGAAATAAAAGAATTATGCTTATTTAAACTTCCGTAATCATGATGTTTGACGTGTTGATTTTAGTTTTATGCCCATGGGTTAATTGTCCTTTGTCCTGGATTATTTAATATGTCTGTCTGGTTTTTGTCCATAACAGTCCATCAGTCATAAATATAAAGTGCGAGTGTCCTCGTCAAATTATCCTTATACCCGAAGTTAAATATTCCAACTAATTGGGGACTTAAACTGTAACAAGATTTTAATACTTTGTTTAATAATTACACCAGGATGTCGACTGAGTGTAACCCAAGGTTTTAATACTTTGTTAACAATTATGCCAAGTGTCCTTGTACATAATTTCACCCCCGTTTTAATTATTCTAGTGGCTATTAATCCATTCCCGTGTCCAGTTAAATGAACGATTATTCGTACATATAAATACCACGCCCATCGTGTCCGATCGAGTGTATATGGTAATTTATGGGTACGTCTAATTATAAATCTTTATATTAATATTAACAAACTATCATTTAGTTAAACAAATATAAAGCCCATTAATAGCCCATAGTCTAATTTCCACAAGTGTCGTTCTTTTGTCCAAACCCCAATTATGGTACAAAGCCCAATTATCCAATTTTAGTAATTAGCCCAACATCATGATTACTTCGTTTTAAATAAGCATAATAATAACTTAGCTACGAGACATTAATGTAAAAAGGTTGAACATGACTTACAATGATTAAAAATAGCGTAGCGTTACACGGACAGAATTTCGACTTACACCCTTACAACATTCGCTAACATACCCTTATTATTAGGATTTAAAATTAAAATTAAAATTAAAATATAAATTATATATATATATTTACGTATAGATAGATGGATGGATATATATTGATATATTTTTTTACGATAAGAATGTGCGAGCTTTATAGGCAGTTTCAACATTTGGGGCTCCGCGACTCGCGTAATTTTTGCACTGCAAACTCCGTCCGCGACTCGCGTAATTTTTGCACTGCAAACTCCGCAACTCGTGGAGTTTGCTTTTACAGCTCACACAAGTTTGGAGCCTTTCTTGCCGACGGTTTATAATATATTATATAATATATAAATAATTATAAGAATTATTTAAATATTATATTATATTTATGTGCATAGTTGACTTGTAATTTTTAGTCCGTTGCGTCGAGCGTTGAGAGTTGACTCTGGTCCCGGTTCCGGATTTTCGAACGTCCTTGCGTACAATTTAATATCTCGTGCTTTGCGTTTTGAATCTTGTACTCTTGTAATTTCGAGACGTTTCTTATCAATAATTGGAACCTCTTTGATTGTATTTTGTACTTTCGAGCTTTTTGGTCGTTTGCGTCTTCAATTCGTCGAATCTGTCTTTTGTCTTCACCTTTTAATATTTAAACGAATATCACTTGTAAATAGAACAATTGCAACTAAAAGCTTGTCTTTCTTGGGGAATAATGCTATAAAATATATGTTCGTTTTTAGCATTATCAACAATGTGAATTTCATTTTTGTAACATACGATCTCTGCACTCTCCTTTTTCAACTAGTCCATGCCAATTATCATATCAAAACTCCCTAACTCTACTAGTATCAAATCAATCTTAAACGTTTCGCTAACCAGTTTAATTTCTCGATTTCGACATATTTTATCTGCCGAAATTAATTTACCGTTTGCTAATTCGAGTAAAAATTTATTATTCATAGGTGTCAATGGACCACTTAATTTAGCACAAAAATCTCTACTCATATAGCTTCTATCCGCACCCGAATCAAATAAAACATAAGCATGTTTTTCATCAATAAGAAACGTACCCGTAACAAGCTCCGGGTCTTCTTGCGCTTCTGCCGTATTAATATTGAAAACTCTTCCGTGGCCGTGTCCATTAGTATTCCCCTGATTTGGGCATTCGTTTCTGATATGACCCGGCTTCCCACATCCATAACAAATAATGGCGGTATTATTTGTTCCGACATTATTAGTTCCTTTATTCTTGTTAGCCATTGGTCCGTAAACTTCACACTACGTCATACCATGACCCTTTCTATTACACTTAGTACACAATATTGCACAAAGCCCAGTCGGATGGTATCCTTCACACCTCTGGCATGGTTTCTGCCTCTGGTTGTTATTGTTGGGATTGTTGTTGTTGCGGTTGTTGTTATTGTTGGAACGGTTATTGTAGTTGTTGTAGTTGTTGTTGGGATTGTTATTGTTGTTGCGGTTAAAGTTGCAGTTGTGGTGGTAGTTATTGCATTTGTAATTGCGATTATTGTTGTTGTTGTATTGGTGACTCTTGTCACTGTTTTCTTCCCACTTCCTCTTAACTTGTTTCGTGTTGGCTTCTTCGGTCGTTTGCTCTTTAATTCTTCCCTCAATCTGATTTATGAGTTTGTGAGCCATTCGACTTGCCTTTTGTATGGAGGCGGGATCGTGTAAACTCACATCTTCTTGAATCCTTTCTGGTAACCCTTTTACAAATGCGTCGATTTTCTCTTCTTCATCTTCGAACGCTCCAGGACACAATAGGCACAACTCTGTGAATCGTCGTTCATACGTGGTAATATCAAACCCTTGTGTTCGTAACCCTTTAAGCTCTACCTTGAGCTTATTGACCTCGTTTCTGGGACGGTACTGCTCGTTCATTAAGTGTTTGAATGCTGACCACGGTAGTGCGTAAGCAGCATTTTGTCCCACCTGTTCTAGATAAGTGTTCCACCATGTTAACGTAGTACCCGTGAAGGTATGTGAAATGCCCCGTTCATATACAATATAAATGATTCACAATAGTTGATTACATTGCGAGGTAATTAACCTCTATATGATACATTTTACAAACATTGCATTCGTTTTTAAAAGACAAACTTTCTTTACATCGAAAGTTGACGGCAAGCATACTATTTCATAATACCTCCAACTATAATTGACTTAATAATAATCTTGATGAACTCGACGACTCGAATGCAACGTCTTTTGAAATATGTCATGAATGACTCCAAGTAATATCTCTAATATGAGCAAATGCACAGCGGAAGATTTCTTTTATACCTAAGAATAAACATGCTTTCAAGTGTCAACCAAAAGGTTGGTGAGTTCATAGGTTTATCATAAAACAATAAAATTCATCATTTTGATAGACCACAAGATTTAAATCCTGCATGGTACAAATGGTCCCGAATCCTATACCCACCTGTAATGTACATGCGATATCTTTTAAATACAGTACACCTTTCTCGTGTACGAAATCATCTTTCATAAACTTAGTAACCGTACACATATCTTGTGCACAAAAATAACATACACATAACCTGTGTATAAAATCATTCTCTCGATACATAACATTCGCTTTTCATTGCTTTCATAGCTTGGCTTGGTAACCAACCTTAACATATAATGCGCATAATAATATCCCCAAAACAGAACATCTCGTCTGTATAATAATCATATAAACTTCGAAGTACTAAACACCACGCCCACTAGCCCTTCCGTCTAGTGAACATTCTGGGTGGGGGTGTTAAACCCGGTAGCTACCTTTAGGATTTGCGTCAATTAGGCGTGCACTAATTATCAAAATTAGTGATGTTCCCTAATTCTTAGGTTACCAAACAATAATAATCAGGGGAAAAATATTCATATCAATTGTGGCAATTATCACGTTCACATAATTCAATGGTGGCAATTATTACGTCCACATAATTCATTCGAGGAATGTTTTGCTTGTGTTTATCTCGTCAAATATTTATAAAAGCATTTCATCTATTCGCAGTTCAAAATGTATTTCAAAAGCATTTAATAAAGCAGTTGTAAAAGTAGCGCATGTATTCTCAGTCCCAAAAATGTAAAGAGTAGAAGGGAATCAAATTAACTCACAATCCAATATTTTGTAGTAAAAATATTCATACGATGAAACTGAACAATGCGGGGTTGGCCTTGGATTCATGAACCTATATCATTTGTATATATATTAATATATATATATATATATATATATATATATATATATATATATATATATATATATATATATATATATATATATATATATATATATATATATATATATATATATATATATATATATATATATATCATTCGTTGTTAAAATAGTAATTATAATAATAATAACATAATATTAGTAGTGATTAAAATAATAATAATAATAATAATAATAATAATAATACTAATATTAATAATAATGATAATGATATTAACGATTCTATTAATAATAATATTAATATTAATGTTAGTTTAATAATAAATCTTATAATGATGTTAATAACAGTAATTTTAAATAAAATAAAAAGTTTATTAATAATGATAATGAAAATAATAATTCTTATAATAATATATAATACTTAATAATAATAGTTATTATAGTAATTTCGTTACTAGTGATAATCTTAACAACAATACTTATGTTAATCATAATCCTAATCTTCATGTTTAGTTTACAAACTAATAATTAAAGTTTCTGTAACATCAATTCGTAATCATAATCGCAATAATAGTAGTAATACTTATAGTAATAACAATGATAAATATGATATTAATAATTATAATTATAATTATATTTATAATACTAATATTTATAAAATGATACAAATTTTAATATTATTACAGATAATAATAATAATAATCCTAATATGTTAATAATAGTCATACTAGTAATAACCATAATAATAATACTTTTAATTATTCTAATAAACATATAAATGATATTAGTAATAATAACAATTTAACAACATCAATAATTAATAATAATAATAATAATAATAATAATAATAATAATAATAATAATAATAATAATAATAATAATAACAATAATAATAATAATAAAAATAAAATTCACTACCTCTCAAAATAGGCTGAAAAATAAAAAGATGCCACTAGCGGGACTCGAACCCGAGACCTCTCAATAACCCATCAAGCACTCTGACCACTAAACCAAATTTGTTTTTCTGACTTTATAACCCACCTGTATTTATTTAACCAGTATTTATTTCGTTCTATACCCATCTTCTTCTCCAATTTACTAGTGACCAGATAGCTAATGGAAACCAACATGACGAGTTTGTAATTAAATTAGGACTTAATATCCAAAATAATAACACTTATTTATGATTAATTGGTTTGAGAAAAGAAAAAAAATTAAAAAAATAACAAGAACTGCCTGCGGCAGTCGCTGCTTAAAAGAAAAAAAAAATTTGGTTTTCGATTTTAAAAGCGTTTTAGCTAATACTTGTAATATAAATTGTGTTTCAAATACATCATAGAAACTTTCTCAATCATTAATCGATCCAAAGACTTCAAAACGAATTCGAATTTGGCTCAAGAACATTTGTTGACTTTTTGAATCATAAACTTTGACTCGAAAATTGAGATTCGATAGAAAGAATTGGAGTTTAGGATTTTGCAGTTAGATTAAGTAAACGATTCCTAACGAGACTGCATTTACTCATTTTGACTTTTCATTCGAAATCGAGATATTGCTAACTTGACTCAAGAACAGAGATGAATGAACTGGGTTTCTTTTTATTTTCTGCTTTTAATTCGAATTTTTAGTAAGTGATGTAATTGATAATAATGGAGAGAAACCGACTGGTTTTATTACTAATGACAGAATGATTATTCGATGTATATTGAGTGAGGGTCGACATGTAACAGAGAGGACAGACAGAATTCTTCAAAACAAGCAGAAGAAAATAAAAAAATATAAATCAGATTGTGATGGCTATGGATTCGTACCATTTCAATTGATAATGATAGCTAACAACTCAGACAACAACAAAAATTGATAACAGTTAATACCCTTTATATTTGATACAGATAGAAAAATCGAATGACTGGTTATCCATATTGTGAGATGATTTCTTGTTTTATGCAGAGAATAGCTCAACACTAATTCACGAGAAAAATAGAAAAAAATAATAGATATGATATCTGATTCGCGATCTTTATATAATTACACAAATATATCTGTATTTATATGTTATACTTAATATATAAGTAATTACTAAATATCTTAATAATAATAATACTTGTTAATATTAATAATAATAATAAATAATAATAATACTAAAAATGATAATGTTAATAAATTTAATAATCATAATAATAATCATAATAAAAATGATATCACTAATATTATAACTAATACTAGTAATAACACTTCTTATAATAATATTAGAAATGATATTACTAATGATAATCTAAATAATTTGTTTTACTTTTATAATATTGATTCTTAATGGTAATGATAATAAAGATGTATAATAATAATACTAATATTAATCATAAAATCTAAAATTATAATTTTACTACTAGTTATAATAATATTAACCATGGTAACAATAATATTACTAATAACAATACTATAACAAATCAAATGTATCAAATTGCATATTTTAATTTTTAATAATGTCAATAGTACTGATATTATTATTAATAATAATAATAAAAATAAGATAATGTAATAACTATAATTAAACTTGTAATTACATTTAATATATTAATTTTACAATTTACTACTTATGTAATGTTTACTAGTTATACAGTATATAATTGAATTATTACATATAATAATACTTATACATAGAATTTCTATATATTTATGTGTATAGATTTATTACTACATACATATTATATTAATTATGTATATATATATATATATATATATATATATATATATATATATATATATATATATATATATATATATATATATATATATATATATATGTGTGTGTGTGTATATTTTTGTATTTTTGTATTTTTGTAACATCTTAATGATTTTGTATATTACTCTACATATTTAATTCAAATGATTAAGTGGTATTATATTAATTCAACTTAATATATACACTTATATTTATTTTATATATATATGGTTTTATTTACTTATTTATTTACTCACAATTGTTCGTGAATCGTCGGGAATAGTCAAAGGTCAATTGTATACAGGAACACAGTTCAAAACTTTTTGAGACTATAACATTACAGACTTTGCTTATCGTGTCGGAATTCTATAAAGATTAAGTTTGAATTTGATCTGAAATTTCTGGGTCATCACAGTACCTACCCGTTAAAGAAATTTCGTCCCGAAATTTGAGTGTGGTCGTCATGGCTAATAATACGAATGTTTTCCTGACGAATATGATCTGGTAAATAGAGTTTTATTATTGTTGAGTAATATGGATAAGATAATTCGATTACTCTAAGAGTACGAGTGAAGTTATCATAAAAGAGTGAAATGAGTAAATGTAGATTCGTCATATCTCTTGGCGTAGATAGGATTGATTTTTGGAGTTCAAGGGATTTAGAGAATCTTCGTAGTAAGATTTGATTCTTCGAAAATTAAGGAAATTAGGATCCTTTTTAATTAAATGCGATGATCTGTTTCGATTGCTCTGTCTGATTTTTTTTTTCACTATAAATCCACCCTATTTGTTTCCTTTATATTTTGGAGTCCCATACTTTTGTTTTCTCTTCCCGACTCTAAGTCAAACGAATAATGTCCAGAATTTATAGGTATGAAGTTTCGAATGAACATGACTAATGTTCTAAGAGAGAGATTGTAATAGCACGATCTTGATCGGTTAAATTACTAGAATTCAAGAGAAAAGATAGAACTATCAAGAAATTATGTTCTTGATATGTTTATTTATTAGATGAAATGTAAGAGTCGTGTAACATAGCACATGATGACGTTATGATCTGTGAATCATCACGTTCTATTTAGAAACTCAGCATGACTTACTGTAATATAATCACGTTGATCAAGTGTCATTATATTATACTAACTCATGCTTCAGCTCCCAACACTACTTCAAAAACATTCATAGTTTAAACTCGAGAGTTTACAGAATATAGAAACTAACAGTTTCTTATATGATGTAATACTGATAGCGCGAAGAGATAAATGATTTCAGGTAAGAATAGTTATGAAAATATCTTCAGAAATATCGAGGATATTTATAATGGAGATACGATGATATCTTAGAATTTTTAATATTGATGGATGATGTTGAAGATTTGTCCGCAAAAGTATATAAGCAGGAGTAAGGTATACATCAATGATTTCAGCAGATACTGAATCATTTGGATTCTTTGAAGGCAAGTTTAGTCTTTGTGATTTGTCCACAACCTCCTTCATGGTTTGCTTAATCCATTTTCCAGATTCAACTTTTCTGAGCTTTACAAACATACTTATTCTTTATCTTTATACCTTCGACTGTTAAGGTCGTGTACAGTTTTTGCTGCTGTATTCAGCTTTTTCCGAATTTGAAGTATTGATTTGTAGTCTGGGTGCTTTTCAGAATTTCAGAATGGAAGATCATAATTCTAAGAGATAAGGATTATATGTATACTTATAACTGTTGATGTAGACATGCCACGAGATTTCAAAATACTGATTGTAAACTCCCGGTAATTGGTATAGTAATTCTTGTTATAAGATGAAAACGATTAAATGATAGGGTTTCACTGAATGTAATGATTTTTCGGAAAGTCCAAGATCAATGAAGTTGCTGGTAAGTTTACTGCTAATGTGGTGGAATATAAACGGTTCTCCGGTAACGATGATGAAAGGGTAATTGTTATAATAAGGCTTGTTCGAATGAACAATTAAAGTTGATTTGCTGGAGCTGTGACAAAACTTACTACCTTGAAAAGGGATTGTAAAGTTATTTTCGTTAATAACAACGCCAAGGAGCTAGCATAGATACGTGTTAACGTTTACTTAGATTTCGAGAGTTTTCAGGTGCAATACTATATGCATCAATCTTTTCTTCCGTAGATGAAGTGCGGTTGGTTCATCCTCTCGATTGAGGTGTTTTCAAAAATCATGAAAGGTTTGAACGCAGATTGTAACCGTCAAGATACAAATGAGGTTTAAGATGAAATCAAGTGGCAAACTTGAAGAATTATTTAGTTTAATATGTTATAATCAATATTTTAATTTATTTTAATTGTCCAATGTTGGTAGTCCTCAGTTGATAGTCCACAGTTAGCAATATATAATATTCGAATTAATTAATACGTGTCGTGACCCGTGTACATGTCTCAGACTCGATCACAACTCAAAGTATATATATTATTGTAGAATCAACCTCAACCCTGTATAGCTAACTCCAGCATTACTGCATATAGAGTGTCTATGGTTATTCAAAATAATATATATAAATGCGTCGATATGATATGTCAAAACCTTGTATACGTGTCCCGATACTTAAATGCGTAAATAACAGTATTTAAATGACGATAAATAAAGTTGCGAGAATTAAAATTGCGATAAATAAAATGTAATCAATTAGCTAGGAACAGTTAGCGTGGATTCTTACAAAATTTCTCATAGTTAATTTGTTTGTTTCTAAAGAATTTTATTTTGTCCAATGTTTTCTTCATTATGCCACTTGTTGGATTCTGATAGGTAAAAATCCAAATATGAAATTGATTGAAAATGGTTACTCTGTGTTGACGGATACGTATATCTGTGGATGTAAGTAAGATAGTAAATGATTGTTGAATCAAATTGGAAGAATGTACAGTGTAACTTATTAATGTGAAATCTAAATATTTCTCGGGTATTACCTACCCGTTAAAATATTTTCACCATTAACCGTTTGTACGAAAGAATTTTTAATTACAATCTTTATGAAAACATATATACATATATATTTTCTTTAGATGTAATCATGGATTTAATGAGTTAATATGATATTAAACTCATTTGGTTTACGGTTAGAACTAGAGTACATAATCTCTAAAACATTAGAGGTTACATAACCATCATGTCGAACGAAGATAAATGATGTAGAACGTCATGTAGAACGATGATTATACTCGAGGTACAGACTATGAGTTTGAGGCGTGTAGTTTGAGGTTTGTGATACGGATGTTGTTGTTGGTGGTACTGTTGTTGATGTTAGTGATACTGTTGGTTCCGGTGATGTTGTTGAAGCTGGTACGTTTTGCACCATATTTTCTAAATTGATTACTCGAGTGTGTAGCTCGTTGACTTCTTCCATTATTCCGGGATGATTATCGGTCGGAACGAGCAGATGAATAAGGTTTAGAATTGTGGATAGAATATAGTCGTTGTGAGATATCCTGGCAATGAGGGTGAATATGATGTTTCGGACATGTTCGCCGGTAAGTGCTTCAGGTTCTTCGCCAAGAGGTGAATGTGGTGGATGGAAATGATCACCTTCTTCTTGTCTCCAATGATCAAGTAGACTACAAACCCATCCCCAATTCATCCAAAACTGGAGATGAATAATTGGTTGATCCAATGACCCGTCCTAATCATCTGGACGAATACATTACATTTGGTTACATCGCGAGGTACTTGACCTCTATATGATACATTTTACAAACATTGCTTTCGTTTTTAAAAGACAAACTTTCATTACATCGAAAGTTGATGGCATGCATACCATTTCATAATATATCCAACTATAATTGACTTAATAATAATCTTGATGAACTCAACGACTCGAATGCAACGTCTTTTGAAATATGTCATGAATGACTCCAAGTAATATCTCTAAAATGAGCAAATGCACAGCGGAAGATTTCTCTCATACTTGAGAATAAACATGCTTTCAAGTGTCAACCAAAAGGTTGGTGAGTTCATTAGTTTATCGTAATCAATCATTTCCGTAATTTTAATAGACCACAAGATTCTCATTTTTCATAAATATCATTACACTCGCAAGTGTATAAAATCTATTCGTATGATGAACACCTGGTAACCGACATTAACATAATGCATATAGAATACTCCCCGCATACTCGTAAGTATGCCATAAATATTGGCAATCGCAATCACCATTTAAATCGAAGTACTAAAGCATTCCAAATTCCAGAATGGGGTTTGTTAGGCCCATAGATCTATCTTTAGGATTCGCGTCAATTAGGGGTCATTTCCCTAATTCTTAGGTTACCAGACTTGAAGGGGCAATATTCGGTATAGTAATCCAACCATACAATGTAGTTTCAAGTACTTGTGTCTATTTCGTCAAACATTTATAAAAGCAGTGCATGTATTCTCAGCCCAAAAATATATATTGCAAAAGCATTTAAAAAGGGAGCAAATGAAAAACTCACAATATAATATTTTGTAGTAAAAATATTCATACGACGATACTGAACAATGCAGGGTTGTCCTCGGATTCACGAACCTATATCAATTATATATATTAACACATATAATTGTAATCGAATAAATTCACATATAATTATTAGAGATATAAATTATATGTCTTTTATATATATATATATATATATATATATATATATATATATATATATATATATATATATATATATATATATATATATATATATATTTTATTATAATACTTTATTAAATTATAACTTAATGTTATGTATCTATAATGTATTGAAATTAATATTTATATTTATATATGTGTTTATATTATTACTTATAATATATTAAAATATATTTATACGCTATATGTAATTTAGTTATCATTATAATTAATAACATTTCATATAAAAATATAGTATGTAATATACATTTTATATATGAATATCTTTTGTTTGCAAGAGTAACAATTATAATACTACTAAAATAAGGATCATAATATTGATAATTAGATTTAATAATGATATTGATAATAATAATTTTTGATAACAATACTAGTCATTTTATTTGTAGTAATAATAATAATGATAATAATATATTAAAAATAATGATACTTATAATAATGATAATACTAGTAGTAAAAATGATGACAATGATGATGATAATAATAATAATAATAATAATAATAATAATAATAATAATAATAATAAGAGATTACTACCTCAAAGTAAAGGCCTTTTAAAAAGAATAATGCCTCTCCCCAGTCTCGAACCCATGACCTCCCGTTTTCCCAACACACCTCCAACCATTCAACCATTTAGGTATTTCAGCAATTTTACGTATCGAATAATATTTAACTCGTCCCTAGCACAAAAATCTGGCCCAAGCTTGATTCGGCCCAATAGGGAAACAGAAACCCAACAGAAATATTAACTCTACGGCCCAACAGACAAATCTAAACCAAGCACGGCCCAATTATTAAAATGAGGATCGTGGTTTTATTAATAAAAAATCGGTAGCAGCTCAAATAAATAAAATAAAGGGTTTCGTTCATCCTTTTCTTCATCATCACCGTAACCTCTATCATCTTTACTCGACGTTTTTCATCATCAATATCCATCATCGTCATTTAACATTATACATCATACATGTTAATCATCACCGTGAAATCACCAACAAAATTTATAATCATCTCCGTTTATATAAAAAGAAAAATATCATCACTAACATCTACCGTACTTGTGTACATCAACAATCATCCATCTTCATCTCACATCATCAATCACCATGCTATTATCATCATCGTTTATCACTTAATCCGTTTTCATAGTCATCCTTATTTAACATCACTATAACCATAATCATCCGAATCAAAATCCTAATCTATGTATCATCATCTAATATTTTGAAACAAGCGTGAGGGATAGGTTTCGGTGGTTGTAGTTTTTTGATGGTTATTGGAACAGATAAAAAAAATGCACACTGTCACCACACCAGACGTGTAGCAACAGTCGACAAGAATAACAGAGATTAAAGATGTTCGTTGATTATAAAAATGGAGGTGGTTTTCATATAGACTGAATAGAAAACAGATAACAATAGCAATAGCAGATAGCTAACGAACTGAGGTAGGAGAAAAATTGAATAACAGTTGCAATATGGTTCCGGTTGTTTAACAGAAAAATATAATAAGGAAAGGAAGCAGAAATTATACGCTGCAGTTGATTAATAGTTGGCCCAACATTAAATCAATCCAACAACACTTCTTAAGCCCAATTTAAAACGGTTTAAATAATTCAGTTGAAGTAGTCGAATAAAAAAATTGAAGTGGAAGGTTGTTCCTACGTGGAGCTGAGAGTGGGTGATACAACCGAAAGTTTTTTTTATCTTATATACTCCACTCATTCATTTGTTCCTTTTTCCTTTATAGCAATTATTCAAATTGTCTTTTTGAGTTAATTGGGTCTCTCCAACAGGCTATAGAAACAGCAAAAGGAAGAAAGACATGGTGATTATAAGCGGTCAACAGTGGATGTAGGTGGTGATACTAGGTGATGTTTGTAACCAAAAATATAATGAGAGAGAGAGAGTATAGAGAGAGAAGGAAAAAGATTAAGAGGTGGTGAAGACGGTTTGAAACATAAACAGAATTTGCAGGTGGGTTCAAACGGGAAACATGAAATATTAATCGAGATAAGGGTGGTGGTTCGATGGACTTTAAACGAAAACAACAATAAAATTTAAAGAGGGTGATGATACCACGGTGGTGGTGATAGCAGGAGGGTGGCCGATGAAAAAAAATGGTGATGGAAAGTGATGGTCGTTTATGGTAATCTTAGTATGGTGTTGTTGATAAAAAGAAAACAGGAATAGGGACACAAGGTGGTTGTGGTTCGATGGGTTAGGTTTCGATGGAGGTGGCAATGGTTGAGGGTGATGGTGGCAGCGGTGATGATTGGTGTTTAATGATATTCGACTAATTAGAAAACAGAAGATAATAGGCGTAGCAACACTCGTGTTGGTGTGGTGTTCAAAAGAAAATAATGAAGAAGTGGCGGTTAATGGTCATGGTAGTGATATGGTGAAGGTGGGTTGTGGCTTCATTTGCCAAGAAGAAACAAAGAAAGAAAGAAAATGGATTTGTGTTATATGTATATGTATGTTATGAATCTAGCTATATGCATATATATATATATATATATATATATATATATATATATATATATATATATATATATATATATATATATATATATATATATATATATATATATATATATATATATATATATATATATATATATATATATAAATTAGAGAATAGTAATACTGCTAATTATATCACAAATGGTTCACGGGAAAGTATGCACAACACATTATTTTCCTAATATTTGTATGTTAGTTACCGACAGTTTTCACGGACTATGTATCGTGCGAAACCAGTGGCGGATAAAAGTGTTCAGAAAAATTCCATATTTTTAAATTAACTATATTTATTTATTTTGGTCATTATGGTATAAAATTCGATCATTAATTTATTAACTAAAAATTACATCAACTGTCCCTCTCATTTATGGGTGAAATATAAAACGTGTTAAAACTTAACAAATAGTTCCTAAATACATTTTTAATAAGCCTAAAATTTATAGAACTCATTTTCGTATCACCGTTTATTACATAAGTTTGAATTTAACTTGTTTAATATCAATCGAGACATCAAACGAGTATTACAATCATTTAATATTTATTTTTAATATACTTTATTTATATATAGAGATATATTTTAAATAATAATTATTATAATATCCTATTTTTATTTTATTAATTTTTAATAACAACAACATATAATACTTCAAATTATATTTCAAATTATTATTTATATATACATACACATATCTATTTACAATTAATTGTTCGTGAATCGTCGAGAGTAATCAAAGGTCAAATGATTTCATAAAATTGTTCAAAAATTTTGAGATTCAACCTAACAGACTATGCTTATCGTGTCGGTAATATATAAAGATTAAGTTTAAATTTGGTTAGAAATTTTCGAGTCGTCACAGGTTCCATCGAATTCCAAAGGTTTACAGGCAGTGAATTCTTTGTAGGAGCATCCTACATGAGTTCTCGTGGCGTTAGTTCCATTGCTGGATTCAGAGTTATTTTTATTTTGCATCGCAGCCTGTACTGCGGCTATGTTTGCTGCAAGGAAAGTATGGAAGTCTTCCTCGCTCATGTTCAAATTCTGACGAGTCGTCGGTGCCATTTCCTTCAAAAATAGCCCAAAAGAATTAAGTTAATCATATAGAATATTAAGAGTAGACAATAGTATTTCGTAGCATAATATGAACTCATTTATAAAAACTTTTTCTTCATATTAGCGTTTTATAGTTTTAATTCGGGTAGTACCTACCAATTAAGTTCATACTTAGTAGCTAATATATCATTCAACTACTACAATTCTATATGAAAAATTGATTATAATAATATTTCGCGTTCAAACCTTTATACAATATTTTACAAACTTACAATACCGCTATAATACATATAGCATGAAATATAGCACACAATAACTTTGATACAAAACAGTTGTGACAACAATCCTAGTTAATACGCAAGTCGTTCAGCAAAGGCAATAAAAACACGTAATTCATAAGTCCCGAAACAAGTCATGCATTCTGGTTTTACTAAGACTACTTCCCATCCTTGGTCTTGTAAAACATAACCGTTGTGGCCGTTGACAAGACAACATGTTTTAACGTCGTCAAAGGGACGAGGGTTTCGTAATCCCCAACAGCCCCGTAATAATCTAAAAACCTTATTTGTCACCCCAACTACTGAATCCGTCACTTGTGGGAAGGTTTTATTTAAAAGTTGTAATCCGATGTTCTTTTTCTCACTTTGGTGAGAAGCGAACATCACTAACCCGTAAGCATAACATGCTTCTTTATATTGCATGTTAGAAGCTCTTTCTAACTCACGAAGTCCTACGTTGGGATATGTTGAGTCAAAATATGTTTTTAACCCGTAGCGTAAAATTGAATTTGGGTTCCCCACATTTAACACTTTAAAGAAAACACGGCGTAACTTACGGTGTCCCCAATGTGATATACCCCATCTTTCAAATGAAAGCCTTTTATAAACTAAGGCATGCCTGGAACGTTCTTTAAATGTTCTACAAACTAATTTTGCCATAAATAATTGTGTCGACGAATTCTGACCAACTTTAGACAAGATTTCATCAATCATGTCCCCGGGTAGGTCTTCTAAAATTTTTGGTTGTCTATTCTTAACGTCCATTGTGTTTTTATACTGTAAAACAGACGAGAATTAGATTCGTAAAAGATAATTATCAAATAATACAAGCAATTTTCACATACAACAAGAAAAGTACAAACACACTTATTTTACATATTTTACACCTCATGATTACAACTCTTTATTCTGACTCACTAGTTTCTTCCTCTTCGGACCTGTTTCGTTTTGCTAATTTTCTAGGGATATATGATGTTCCTCAAATACGAGCCGTTGTTTTCACAAATGATTTAGAAAAACCTGGTGACTTAGAGGTTCCCGGGTTATTGTTACAACTTAAGAAATACGGGTGTTGACGATACATATAAAGTTCATCGGGGTTGGAATCAGGTTTCTCTATTTTGATGCCCTTTCCCTTATTATTTTCTTTTACTTTTTCAAATTGGGTCGAGGTAATTTCTATAACATCATCGGAATCCTCATCGGGATCCGATTCATCGGAAAATTGGTAATCTTCCCAATATTTTGCTTCCTCGGTGGAAACACCATTGACCATTATTAATTTTGGTCCATTCGTTGAGGGTTTTCTTTTACTTATATGTTTTTCTGTGGTTCCTAATATTTCCTCCTCCGGAACCTCTTCTTCTTCCGGTTCCTCTTCTTCCGGTTCCTCTTCTTCTGGTTCCTCTTCGAGAATTTGTGAATCTTCCGAATATATATTCAACTCTTCATTATTATTAGGTGAGTCGATGGGATTTGTACTAGAGGTAGACATCTATCACACAATATCAAACACGTTAAGAGATTAATATATCACATAATATTTACATGTTAACAATTTGTAGTTTCCAACAAAATGTGTTAAGTAATCGTTTTTAAAGAAAACACGGTCGAAGTCTAGACTCACTAATGCATCCTAACAAACTCGATAAGACACACTAATGCAAATTTTCTGGTTCTCTAAGACCAACGCTCGGAAACCAACTGAAATGTCCCGTTCATATTGATTATAAACGTTCCATATTAATTGATTTCGTCGCGAGGTTTTGACCTCTATATGAGACGTTTTTCAAAGACTGCATTCATTTTTAAAACAACCATAACCTTTATTTTATCGATAAAGGTTTTAAAATTTTTTTTACGTAGATTATCAAATAATGATAATCTAAAATATACCGTTTACACACGACCATTACATAATGGTTTATAATAAAAATATACTACATCGAAATAAGTTTTTTGAATGCAGTTTTTACACAATATCATACAATCATGGACTCCAAATCTTGTCTTTATTTTAGTATGCAACAGCGGAAGCTCTTAATAATCACCTGAGAATAAACATGCTTAAACGTCAACAAAAAATGTTGGTGAGTTATAGGTTTAACCTATATATTATCAAATTAATATAATAGACCACAAGATTTCATTTATTCAATAATCTTACACTCGCAAGTGTATAAAAATCATTCTATGATGAACACCTGGTAATCGACATTAACATAATGCATATAGAATATTCCCCGCATACTCACAAGTATGTCATTAATTGGCAATCGCATTCACCATATAAATCAAAGTATTAAAGCATTCCAAATTCTAGAATGGGGTTTGTTAGGCCCATAGATCTATCTTTATGATTCACGTCAATTAGGGGTCATTTCCCTAATTCTTAGGCTGCCAGACTTGAAGGGGCAATATTCGGTTTAATAATCCAACCATAGAATGTAGTTTCGCATACTTGTGTCTATTTTGTAAAACATTTATAAAGCTGCATGTATTCTCATCCCAAAAATATTAGATTTTAAAAGTGGGACTATAACTCACTTTCACAGATTTTTCCTTCGTTGGAATTAAGACTTGGCCACTGGTCGATTCACGAACCTATAACAAATATGTACATATATATCAAAGTATGATTTAAATATATTCACAACATTTTTATTACGTTTTTATGATTTAAGTTTGTTAAGTTAGCAGTCCTCGTTAGTAACCTACAACTAGTTGTCCACAGTTAGATGTACTGAAATAAATCAATATATATTATCTCGAATCAATCCACGACCCAGTGTATACAAGTCTCAGGCTAGATCACAACTCAAAGTATATATATTATTTTGGAATCAACCTCAACCCTGTATAGCTAACTCAAACATTACTGCATATAGAGTGTCTATAGTTGTTCCGAAATATATATATAGATGGGTCTATATGATATGTCAAAACATTGTATACGTGTCTATCGTATCCCAAGATTACATAATATGTATAATACAATATAAATTAGTTAGGATATGTTTAGTCTAGATTTGATACAAAATTTTCGTAGCTAAAACTAGCAAATTTATCCAATTTTGTTTTACCCGTCATTTCTTCGTTTCAAATCCGTTTTCAGTGATTCAAGTTGCTATGGTTTCATAATGAACTGAAATTTATGAAACTAAACAGAAAAATTAAAAGTTTATATTCAGAAATACAGGTTACAAGTCATTTTTTAAAGAGGTAGTCATTTCTGTCGAAAGAACGACATCTTGATGACCATTTTGAAAAACATACTTCCACTTTGAGTTTAACCATGATTTTTGGATATAGTTTCATGTTCATAAGAAAAATCATTTTTTCAGAAGAACAACTTTTAAATCAAAGTTTATCATAGTCTTTAATTTTCAAACCCAAAACAGCCCGCGGTGTTACTACAACGGCGTATGTCCAGTTTTACGGTGTTTTTTGTGTTTTCAGGTTTTAAATCATTAAGTTAGAATATCATATAGATATAGAACATGTATTTAGTTGATTTTAAAAGTCTAGTTAGAAGGATTAACTTTATTTGCGAACAAGTTTAGAATTAACTAATTCTAGTGATTACATGTTCAAATCTTCGAATAAGATAGTTTTATATATATGAATCAAATGATGTTATGAACATAATTACTACCTCAAGTTTAGTAGGTAAACCTACTGGAAGTGACTAAAATTGATCTAGCTTTAAAGGATTCTTGGATGGCTTGAAAGTTCTTGAAGTAGAATTATGACACGAAACAAGTTCAAGTAAGATTATCACTCGAAATAAGATTGTTATAGTTACAAAAATTGAACCAAAGTTTGAATATGAGTATTACCTTGAATTAGAAAGATATCTTACTGTAAATAAGAAAGATTTCTTGAGATTGGATGATCACTTGAAATGGATTAGAAAGTAGGGGTGTTCATCGGTTCGGTTTTCGGTTTGTTTGGTTTATTCGGTTCGGTGTATTCGGTTTTGAAATTTTTATAGGCAAAACCGAAAACCGAACCGAAAACCGAATTCAAAGTTAAAACCGAACCAAACCGAAAACCGAATTCAAATTCGGATTCGGTTCGGTTTTCGGTTAAAACCGAATATTATGAAAAAACTGAGAACGTTGGTAGTTTAATTGTGGCGTTACTGATGTCTTAGTTATTTATATTCTAAAACAATGACTTATTATTAAATTATCAAGAATTAGATGATTTATTAATATTTATAGCTTAATTATGACGTTTACTGCTTCTGTTATTGAGAAGAAGAACATAATAATTTAAGTAACATAATTATAATGTGAGCTACCAAATCTTCATATAGGTGAGAATATATTTTATTGATTGGATCTCAAATTATAATGACACTAAAATATAAATATACAAATTAAATATATAAAAATTTTGAATTCGGTTTTGAAATCGGTTTTCGGTTAAACCGAATTCAGAATTTTAAAAACCGAAAACCGAACCGAAAACCGAATTCAAATTCGGTTTCGGTTTGACGCGATCCGAAAACCGTTTATCAAATTCGGTTTGGTTTTTTTCCGGTTTGGTTTCGGTTTGTTCTCGGGTTCTACGATTTCAAACCAAATACTGACCACCCCTATTAGAAAGCTTGGAAGTAGACTTGTAAACTTGAGAGTATTCTTGATTTTATGAAACCAGAACTTATAGAATTTATGAAGATAGAACTTGAGAGAGATCAATTAGATGAAGAAAACTGAAGAATGAAAGTGTTTGTAGGTGTTTTTGGTCGTTGGTATATGGATTAGATATAAAGGATGTGTAAGTTTGTTTTCATGTAAATAATTCATGAATGATTTATAATATTTTTTGTAAATTTGTGAGATATTCCCAAATGATGGTTCTCACATGTTTAATGACTCACATGGGCTGCTAAGGAGCTGATCATTGAAGTGTATATACCAATAGTATATACATCTAGAAGCTGTGTATTGTACGAGTACGAATACGGGTGCATACGAGTAGAATTGTTGATGAAAATGAATGAGGATGTAATTGTAAGCAGTTTTGTTAAGTAGAAGTACTTTGATATGTGTCTTGAAGTCTTTCAAAAGTGTACAAATACATCTTAATACACTACATGTATATACATTTTAACCGAGTCGTTAAGTCATCGTTAGTCGTTACATGTAAGTGTTGTTTTGAAACCTTTAAGTTAACGATCTCATTTAATGTTGTTAACCCATTGTTTATTATATCTAATGAGATGTTAAATTATTACATTATAATGATATTATGATGTTTGAATATATCTTAATATGATATATATATACATTAAAATGTCGTTACAACGATAATCGTAACATATATGTCTCGTTTCGAAATCCTTAAGTTAGTAGTCTTGTTTTTATATAAGTAGTTCATTGTTAACACACTTAATGATATACTTAATTATCACTTTATCATGTTAAACATAGTGTATCTATATCTTAATATTACTCATATGTATTTAGTAAGACGTTGTTATAACGATAATCGTTATATATATCGTTTCGAGTTTCTTTATTCAATAATCTCATTTTTATGTATATCACTCATTGTTAATACACTTAGTAAGATACTTACTTATTATAATCTCATGTTAACCATGTATATCCATATATATATATATATATATATATATATATATATATATATATATATATATATATATATATATATATATATACATACATATATCATGTAGTTTTTACAAGTTTCTAACGTTCGTGAATCGCCGGTCAATTTGGGTGGTCAATTGTCTACATGAAACTCATTTCAATTAATCAAGTCTTAACAAGTTTGATTGCTTAACATGTTGAAAATATTTAATCAAGCAAATATAGTTTTCATTTAGTATATAAAATCATGGAAAAGTTCGGGTCACTATAGTTTGATCGTTTGTTGATAGAGTCATCGTTCTCAAAGGGTGGAATTTAAGTTGAAGTGTATTTTTTTTCGAGGAATGAAAATAGGAGTATATGTTAATTAAGTAATTAAATCAGATATTATTTAAGAAATTTTTTAATTTTATAAATGGAGTAATGAAAATCCTAAATAAATGCAATAAATGCAATTATTTTTTAATCGTCCGTAAATGATGCAAATCATTCCGATGAAATGGATATTTTCAAATTTTAAAAAGAAACACGTCTAATGTGGAATTAAATGGAAATGTTGTAATTGTTAGTTAATTTATGGGTGATGATGTAAGTGTAAATTTTTGCGAAATTTATATTATGTAATAATGTTTTAACGATTTGATCCAAGGGCTTTAATGGTGTGATTATGTTGAATGGATGGCTAAGATTTAATATTTGAAAAAAAAATTACCTATTTAAGCTCCTGCTTTAATAAGAAGAGGGAGAGGGAAGGTTATTATGTTTGATTAATTTTGTTCTTTTGTAGATCTATAGTTGTGATTGTTTATATGCTTTAATTCAATTATATGGAATATTGACTAGTTATTGTGAGATAATTAGTGATTAATAACTTATATTTCAACACTTAGTGATTTTAACATCTACATGTGAGTGTAGGTGGTAACTGAATGGTATGTGACAACACAATAGTGTAGACTATTTTGAGTGATCTTCATATGCTAGGTTTTACGTGAGTTTGACTAATAAAGTGTCTTTTTAATCAAGCATGGAAAAAATTGGAACTATAAATAACGTTAATGTGAGTTACTGAATTCATTAGGTCTTAGTTTATTGATTTTGTGAGATTGAAATACACTATTTATAACATTAATAATAGCTTTAATTATAAAAGAACAATCTTTGTCATTTGTTAAGCATTAAACTGAACATTGTTCCTTTCATCTGGTTATTCATTTAGTTTAATTTCATTTAAATTTAGTTTTATTTAATTTTAAATCAAAACTCCACGTTTACTTAGGATAATTATTAGGCTTTAAAGTCTTAAATAACTGCTTTTTGTGGAACGAATAGGTCTTTTTTGCTTATTAATTACTATACGATTGGACATAATTGCCTGACTTGTGTGATAATTTTT
Source organism: Rutidosis leptorrhynchoides (assembly GCF_046630445.1). NCBI lineage: Eukaryota > Viridiplantae > Streptophyta > Magnoliopsida > Asterales > Asteraceae > Rutidosis > Rutidosis leptorrhynchoides. The sequence goes on from NC_092337.1 coordinate 119,586,196, forward strand.
TAATTATTTTGCTAGTTAATTTTTATAAGTGGATTTCACACATCAATTCTTTCAAGAGGAAAGTCAGACCACTCGCCTATTTTGTTGTGTAATGAGAGGATTAATTTTGGTTTGACCCCTTTCAAACTTTTTCACTCGTGGTTTAAGAGAAACGGTTTTGATGGTGTAGTTTGTGCAGCGTTTGAAGAAATAGATAATATGGGCATGACGTTAATATTGTGACCAAATTAAAAGCTATTAAAAATAGGCTAAAAGATTGGGTTTTGGCAAACATAATACGATTGGACATAATTGCCTGACTTGTGTGATAATTTTTTAATTATTTTGCTAGTTAATTTTTATAAGTGGATTTCACACATCAATTCTTTCAAGAGGAAAGTCAGACCACTCGCCTATTTTGTTGTGTAATGAGAGGATTAATTTTGGTTTGACCCCTTTCAAACTTTTTCACTCGTGGTTTAAGAGAAACGGTTTTGATGGTGTAGTTTGTGCAGCGTTTGAAGAAATAGATAATATGGGCATGACGTTAATATTGTGACCAAATTAAAAGCTATTAAAAATAGGCTAAAAGATTGGGTTTTGGCAAACAAGAATGTTAATTTAAATCGCAAGCAGGTAATAATGTTAATGTTGTTGGTGTTAAATGAAAAGATCGACCAAGGTATTGCCACACAAGAAGAGTTAGCTGAACATGTAAACATTTCGAGTGAAGCAGACCAACTTGATCGATTGATGCCTTAGACTTATTTTGAATTAATCTCAACATGTTACAATTTGAATTTTTTTTAAGTGAAGAATTATAACATACCATTATTTACATGAGAGATTGTCACTTAAATAAAAGTGACATCATCATTTTACACATTTATAAAATACTATAAACTATAGATAGATGAGTATTTAAAAAAAAAAACTTAAAAATATGGTGAAAGTAAAATGAATGCTCGAAATATAATCTCCTTTATTAAAAACATAAGCTTAATCAAGCTTACTTTCATAAGTTTCATGTCAAACACACCCGAAATATCGAAGTACATTATGGATATCCTTACGTATTGGTTTACAAGCCAAAAAAATTAACTATGTTATAGAAACTCAAGTGATGAAGGTTAACAAATTGTATAACTAAAAGAGTAACAAAATTTTCATATCTACTAATACTTACCAAAATTATAGTCGTATTCAATATTGAAGGGTGCGTTTTAGTCAACGGAAGATTGAGTCAAATGTGCAATAGTTTAGGGGTTAAAGGTGTAAGTCTTCAGAGGTAAAAGTTGTAAGTCTTCGGGGTAAAAGTTGTAATTTGATGGGCCCAAAATGTAACTTTTCAATTTATTATAATAACAACAAAAAAAATTTCTGAACATCAGCTTGGGATCACCCGCGAGGGACTAAACCACCAACGCGTTTATCTCCCGTAGTTGCATAACCCGCCTCCAACTACTACCCTGAAGTAAACCCAGACCAATCGGTAAAACCCCCACTCCCCGCCGGCGACCTGAATGGAACTTCAGGTCAGGGATAACCTTGAGTGCAATGTTGCAGCCCAGCGGAGTCGAACTCCTGACCTCTCGCTAAGAGAGGCAGTCCACTACCAGTTGAGCTACAACTCAATGTTTATAATAACAACTAAATAAAACCCACTCAATTTTTTGACGGGATTAATCTTTTTTTCGTCGCGAGTTAGGTTTCTATGTCATTGTCGTTCAACTCGTAAGAATATTACGAACAAAATGCAACTAATTATATTTGAAATGGAGCTTTTTTAAGGGAAACTTTGTGGATAAATTATATATATAATTATATCAAATGGATGGTTAGAGCAATTGGTAGGTTCACGAGTTTTTAAAAGAAAGACCTGAGTTCGACTCCTCCTACCTCTTTTTTTTCTTTTCGTTCGCAATTTATTTTCTCAATTTTCGTTGAACATTAGTTTTATAAAAAAAGCTAAAATGTTGGAAGAGTTAAAGCAAACATTATAATGTATCACGGTGTCAGTATCAGTGTCAGTAGTTGATTTTGATGGAAATAAAGAAGATAAAGATTCACAAAAAAAAAACGTTACTTTCAGAATTTTCGTTTTTGTTAAATATCATGTTTTTAAAATTGTATGTATGTATAAGGCAGTAAACATACAAAGACATTTTGTATATAAATATCGTCTGAAACTACAAACAAATATCAAACAATGTATATTTAAATGCAACCGCCGCAACGCACAGTCAAACTCTTTCTACTTGTATTACTATGGAAGAGCTAACTTTTTGAGTAAAGGGTACACACTTGGAAATTCGGACTAATTCAATTTTTTGAGAATTCTGATTTTAGAGGGGCCATATTGGAAATTGTAAAATAATATGGAGTAATATAAGTTACGTAAGTAACCATTTATCGTACATAGGTCACAATAGCTACAGATCAAAATGTAAGAGGGTTGCCATGATCCATGCACCTCGATCAATCGCTAGCTTAACACTCGTAGAGTCGTAGTGAAGTCTTTTAGTTGTGAACGGAATGACCAACACCAGGACTATGACCAGGTGATGTTGGTCGAAAAGCGTCAATGCAAAAAGTTGGTGGCACTTGACCGGGCGTTGTGGTGCCATTGTCTTCATTGATCGCCTGTTTTTCCGTACATTTTTCCGTACACTTGAATTTTTCACTTAGCTTTCTTGCTTCATTCATATGAAATATTTCAACTGTCACGAGTAACATAATGAAAAACCAACAAATAATAAAGTTTTTACCCAATGTTGCCATTCCAAATTAGAAAATTAAAAAGGTTTTAGAGAATAGTTTTTTTAGTTTTTTAAAGCAAGAGATAAAATGAAGAGAGTATTGATTAGATATTTACTAAGACTCTTGGTGATATATATAGAAAGTAGGGGATTTTTGCAAGTTATTTGTTGATAAAGACGTTAGTATTTATAGAGTTGATGGACGTGTAAAATTATGGCAAACGGAGTAAATGGGTAGCATGCTAGGGTCCAAAAACATCATAGAAATAAGGAAAGGAAGTACATTAGGGTAGGCTGGGTGGTGTACAATAGCATATGTCCCAAATCTTAATAATCATTGATATATCAAGGACATCTTCATTTTTTACAAAAAAGATATGTACCACCCTAACGCATCAATAATCATCGTGTTATTTGCCAACTAAATCACTAAGCACATAGTATACCCCTTTATCACTATGATGTTGAGCTAAAGTGGCCTTAACAAATGATATTAGAACTACGGTTGTAGTATGGCACAAATCCTCTCAGTTTGACCTCAGCGAATGATGTTTTGATCCCCTGTACTGAAAGTTTCCCTGATGATTTTACCTAGTCAGGTTGAGAGCCGAATTTGTGCCTATACCGAATATGTTTGGATCATGACGAGGGGAGGCCCAAATAAAGACTTGCATTTGAAGGGAGGTTTGTTTGTTCAAACCCATGTTTGACACCGGATACTCACTACCCCCTTTATCACCGAATTGATTTGGGAGTACTAAGAAACTCAGTGAAGCGGTCATAACACATTCGCTAGTAATACATATTTCTTTACGAGCAAGGTGATAAATTTGGTTGAGTCAAGTTGACGGTTCTAAAGTACTCAACTCGAGCGACATGATTAAATAATGAATGATTAAATAATAGGTTGGAGGATAGAAAGTACCCAACCAAGATATGATTATTAATATCAATTGGTGGCCTAATTCTACGTCAAACGATTTGGATAACCCTTCGATTCGTGGTTTGATCCATCAACTCAATAAATTAAGCGAGATGGCCAGTTTCTCGTCAAACGGGTCAAATTTGCAAGGATACCTTTAGATTGCCGTGTTGACCCGTTAAGTCGAACTTTTACGTACCCTAGCCAAACATATGTGAGTTGGCAGCTTTTTAAGATAACATCAGCTCGCTTGAAATTGGTCTACTTCCACGAATTACTTTTGGTATGGGGTAACTCGAACCTTGACACAGGTTTAACTCGTAAAGTTAAATGGGTTGATGGTTATTAGGTTTGTGGATTGACTATTTGATATAAATTTATCATTTAGTAAAATTATGTGGTTGGTGTATGTGGTTTGTGTCATATTGTATAAGTGACCCTAAGCTTTTTTTTAATTTAGTTGGTCACGGTGGTTTGCACGAGTTACCCAGTTTCTCCCCGACGCTGATATTCTTTAACCACACTTATTTTTATAACATTGTCACGTGACAACATTTTTCACAACACCCCGTACGATACAATATCATTATATGATATGTAATGATATTCATTATCTCTTTTGGCGGGGGACTAACGATGTCACTAATAATAATTAAAGTGAAGCATCGTACATAAGTACATTGTATATAGAAGATCAATCACCATCATTCATTACATTTCTCATTGCCGACTCTTAAGTACCCCGATCGAATACATATATACATGATCATTTAGGAAAACAAAAAATATGTATATAATAGAAAAAAGGGAGGAACCACAATTTATATAGGATCAAGGCCCTATATAATATCCAATAATTTGCAATTGAAGGTTCATTTTTCTCAGTTGTGGTCGACAGAATGAGAAAAATACACACAAGGAGCAGCAACATCATCTGGAGGTTGATTCATACAAACGCATGCAAATATTACTAGACATTTCACTGTCTCAATTTATTAACCAACATCATTGCTGTTTCCTCAAAAACTTCTTTCTTTTGAATTCGTATCTTACGTACTTATTACTATTATTTACACAAACACAGCTAATATATATGTATCGATCTAGACATATAAGCATGCATGTACAATTTGTCCTGCAAACATATCTTGACACGATAAGATCAAGTAAGCCCTACCAGCCTGACATCAAAAAGTGCAACGTATATGTGATACATAATTGAATCATCCTTTAGTACTTTATAATGATTAAATTGTGTTTTTTTAAAAAGAAATTAATAACATTAAAACAGATCCGAAAATAAACAAGTTCAACGATATAAAATAATCCAAAACGAGCCTTAGTTAACAAAACAGAGCTAAACAAATAGTGTCGTTGGTGATTTTAGTGTCATTTAACGTTAATTTTATTTAATTGAGATTTACTTGAATGCAAGAGTTAACTAGTTATACTTAACAACGAGTTTGAAGAGTGTGGAGTACACGTCCGTAAGAGTTAGCTAGCAACTGTCGTGCAAATTGCGAGGGTCAAGGGAGCCGCACCCCTTTGCAGGGTCCATGGGGCATCTCCCCTGGCGGGGTCCAAGGGACAATATTCGTTTTAATGAAAAAGTGTCTTCCAACCGATTTTTCCTCCTAAAAATGAAGAGTTATGACTCTTCATGATAATTGCTAAAACTAATTTCTTATTCGGTTATTCCAACAGGTTTGCGTTCATTCAAACAAACAGAAATATACATATTCTCTCATACGTGATTTTATTTCTTTTTGCCTGAAAATAAAATCGTTCTTGTGTTATTCGAATTAGGATTTCGTGTAAACCCGAGACTTGTGAGGGGCGAAATACTTAATTAGGAAAGTGTTTTACGATTCAGGAATCAATCCAGATTATCTGTTTCATACCCATTTTCTTACAAACAGCCTCACCATCTGGGTGAGTATACGTTTAAACTAAGAAACAAAGTAAGACTAAAGCTATAACAAATGGAAATTAAAGTACCGGCTAGACTAAATAATTACAACAACGAACAAACAAAACAACGACGATGAGCGAGGAACGCCGTCCACCACCGCAACAAATATAAACCGACACTTCGAACGCCGCAAAGCTTCACACACCACACCAAAATAGAACCCAACCGCAATAAAGCGACCCACCACCAGCACCTAGATAAGATCTCCAACTAGGATATTGTCGCTTGGTCCAAATCCCGAGGAGGGAAACGAAAAAGAAGGGTCCCAACCAGACATCCCACGAGAGCAGACATCCCGACCCAAGTCAAACAAAACACCAATGTCCTCCTCCCGACCCCAAACTGTGGGGAACCACTATTAACATGATGTGGTCCACGATAGTGAAATGTCCCGTTCATATTTATTATAAACGTTCCATATTAATTGATTTCTTTGCGAGGTTTTGACCTCTATATGAGACGTTTTTCAAAGACTGCATTCGTTTTTAAAACAAACCATAACCTTTATTTTATCGACAAGGTTAAAAGGACACCACATAGATTATCAGAAATGATAATCTAAAAAATATCACACTTACACACTACCAATACATATTGGTTTACAATATTAATATGTTACAACAAAGTAAATTTCGAATGCAGTTTTAAACAATATTATACAAGCATGCTGACTCCAAATCTTGTCCATATATTAGCATGCAACAGCGGAAGCTCTTAATAATCACCTGAGAATAAACATGCTTTAAACGTCAACAAAAATGTTGGTGAGTTATAGGTTTAACCCATATATTTATCAAATCGTAATAATAGACCACAAGATTTCATATTTCAATATACATCTTATACATAGAGATAAAAATCATTCATATGGTGAACACCTGGTAACCGACATTAACAAGATGCATATAAGAATATCCCCATCATTTCGGGACATCCATCGGACATGATATAAAACTCGAAGTACTAAAGCATCCGGTACTTTGGATGGAGTTCGTTAGGCCCAATAGATCTATCTTTAGGATTCGCGTCAATTAGGCGTGCACTAATTCTCAAAATTAGTGATGTTCCCTAATTCTTAGGCTACCAAGCAAAAAGGGACATATTCGGCTTCGATCATTCAACCATAGAAAGTAGTTTCATGTACTTGTGTCTATTTTGTAAAACATTTATAAAGCTGCATGTATTCTCATCCCAAAAATATAAGATTTTAAAAGTGGGACTATAACTCACTTTCACAGATTTTTACTTCGTCGGGAAGTAAGACTTGACCACTGGTCGATTCACGAACCTATAACAAATATGTACATATATATCAAAGTATGTTCAAAATATATTTACAACATTTTTAATACGTTTTAATGTTTTAAATATTTTCAGTCAGCTGTCCTCGTTAGTAACCTACAACTAGTTGTCCATAGTTAGATGTACAGAAATAAATTGATATATATTATCTTGACCCAATCTACGACCCAGTGTATACACGTCTCAGGCTAGATCACAACTCAAAGTATATATATTTTTGGAATCAATCTCAACCCTGTATAGCTAACTCCAACATTACTGCATATAGAGTGTCTATGGTTGTTCCAAATAATATATATATATGGGTCAATATGATATGTCAAAACATTTGCATACGTGTCTATGCTATCCCAAGATTACATTCTGAAATGTCCCGCTCTTATTGATTAAAAACGTTCCATATTAATTGATTTCGTTGCGAGGTTTTGACCTCTATATGAGACGTTTTTCAAAGACCGCATTCATTTTAAAACAAACCATAACCTTTATTTCATTAATAAAGGTTTAAAAAGCTTTACGTAGATTATCAAATAATGATAATCTAAAATATCCTGTTTACACACGACCATTACATAATGGTTTACAATACAAATATGTTACAACAAAATAAGTTTCTTGAATGCAGTTTTTACTCAATTAGGGTGTCTGTTCCCTAATTCTTAGATTACCAGACTTAATAAAAAGGGGCATATTCGATTTCGATAATTCAACCATAGAATGTAGTTTCACGTACTTGTGTCTATTTTGTAAATCATTTATAAAACCTGCATGTATGCTCATCCCAAAAATATTAGATTTTAAAAGTGGGACTATAACTCACTTTCACAGATTTTTACTTCGTCGGGAAGTAAGACTTGGCCACTGGTTGATTCACGAACCTATAACAATATATACATATGTATCAAAGTATGTTCAAAATATATTTACAACACTTTTAATATATTTTGATGTTTTAAGTTTATTAAGTCAGCTGTCCTCGTTAGTAACCTACAACTAGTTGTCCACAGTTAGATGTACAGAAATAAATCGATAAATATTATCTTGAATCAATCCACGACCCAGTGTATACGTATCTCAGTATTGATCACAACTCAAACTATATATATTTTGGAATCAACCTCAACCTGTATAGCTAACTCCAACATTCACATATAGAGTGTCTATGGTTGTTCCGAAATATATATAGATGTGTCGACATGATAGGTCGAGACATTGTATACGTGTCTATGGTATCTCAAGATTACATAATATACAATACAAGTTGATAAAGTTATGGTTGGAATAGATTTGTTACCAATTTTCACGTAGCTAAAATGAGAAAAATTATCCAATCTTGTTTTACCCATAACTTCTTCATTTTAAATCCGTTTTGAGTGAATCAAATTGCTATGGTTTCATATTGAACTCTATTTTATGAATCTAAATAGAAAAAGTATAGGTTTATAGTCGGAAAAATAAGTTACAAGTCGTTTTTGTAAAGGTAGTCATTTCAGTCGACAGAACGACGTCTAGATGACCATTTTAGAAAACATACTTCCACTTTGAGTTTAACCATAATTTTTGGATATAGTTTCATGTTCATAATAAAAATCATTTTCTCAGAATAACAACTTTTAAATCAAAGTTTATCATAGTTTTTAATTAACTAACCCAAAACAGTCCGCGGTGTTACTACGACGGCGTAAATCCGGTTTTACGGTGTTTTTCGTGTTTCCAGGTTTTAAATCATTAAGTTAGCATATCATATAGATATAGAACATGTGTTTAGTTGATTTTAAAAGTCAAGTTAGAAGGATTAACTTTTATTTGCGAACAAGTTTAGAATTAACTAAACTATGTTCTAGTGATTACAAGTTTAAACCTTCGAATAAGATAGCTTTATATGTATGAATCGAATGATGTTATGAACATCATTACTACCTTAAGTTCCTTGGATAAACCTACTGAAAAAGAGAAAAATGGATCTAGCTTCAACGGATCCTTGGATGGCTCGAAGTTCTTGAAGCAGAATCATGACACGAAGACAAGTTCAAGTAAGATCATCACTTGAAATAAGATTGTTATAGTTATAGAAATTGAACCAAAGTTTGAATATGATTATTACCTTGTATTAGAATAATAACCTACTGTAAGAAACAAAGATTTCTTGAGGTTGGATGATGTCATAACCCGTCCTTAACCATAAGAACGAGTTAGATAACGTATGATTTCATTGCGAGGTATTGACCTCTATATGCGACATTTTTAAAAGAACAACTGCATTTATTTTACATTACAAACCATAACTCTTATTTTAATACAAGCTTTAGACAATAAAAAGATGATTATCGTTTAGCGATAATCTTAGACTTACAAACTTTACATGTGATGATAACAATACGATTTCTAGCATATTTTACATTACAATTCCTCGGATATGCAGTTTTATTTTTGACACAAATATGCATACTCAAGATCTTGCTTAAATTCAACATGTTGCAGCGGAAGCTTCTAATTATCACCTGAGAATAGACATGTTTAAAACGTCAACATAAAGTTGGTGAGATATAGGTTTAATTCCGGCAGCAATATATATGTATAGACCAGAAGATTTCATATATAAACGTTTTAATAAAAATATTCTAAGTGGTTGAGCACTTGGTAACCATACTTAACATTTAATCACGTCGCATACTCCCTTTATTATGAAATCTTACTACACCGTACCAAGTGTAGTCACAAAACGAAGTACTGTGCAACCGTTGAATACTGGTCGTCCAGTCCGGTTGGGGTTGTCAGGCCCGATAGATCTATCAACAGGATTCGCGTTTACAATACCGCTGTAAATAACAGTTACCAAGCTACAGGGAAGTATGCCAGTGGTACAACTCAACGTAGAATATATTTTTCAGTTACTTGTGTCCATAACGTAAAACATAAAATACATGTATTCTCATCCCGAAATACTTAGAGTTTAAAAGTGGGACTATATACTCACTTTCGTCTTGAAGATATATATTTTGACTTGGTCTCCGATTGATATCACGAACCTATCCATATATAATTTATCAATATATTTTCATTTTAAACAAACGTCACATATATATACTTATAATACTTTTAATACTTTTAATAATTCCTTAGTCCGTAGTTAGCAGTCCGATGTTAGTAATTCAATTTTAAATGGTTCATTTTTAGGTGTTTAATAAACCCCCAACGAAATAAATAAAACCCCCATCGTATATGTATTGGTCGAGATTAATCTTGACCCACGGTACCGGTGTTGTCAAATGACGTGTTGCGTACATAAAGTACCGGTGTTGTCAAATGACGTGTTGCGTACAATCATGGGAATCTTATGATTAATCTTCTCGTATTGTTTACGGGTGATCCTGAACCATATAAAATTAAATTATGAGTACACATATATGAAATATCATGTTATTTTAAAAATATGTGATTTATTTAATTTTCTCCAATTATTTTCGTAGCTAAACTAGTCTTAGATATCCGATCTCGTTTTGGTCATAGTTTCTTCGTTACAACTCCGTTTTCGTTGGTTCAACTTGCCACTTCCTTGGATCGAGTCCCTCTTTAAGAATATGAACTGTAAGTACCTTAGTTTGTATTCGAAATCAAAGGTCATAGGTCAAACTTTAGTGAAACTTATGAAGTTAATCATTTTTGTTACAAAAATATCATTTAATGACCATTTTTCTAAAAATACTTATACTTTGAATTAAATCATGAAATTTTTATGTGTTAACATATTCATAAGAAATATCATTTTTCCAGAATATAAACCTCCAATTCAAAGTTCAAGATGGTTTTTAATTATCCAACCCAAAACAGCCCCCCGGTTACACTCCGACGTCGTAAATTCAGTTTTTAAGGTGTTCTTTGAAAACCAAGTTATACCTTGTTAAATTAGCATATATTTATGTTATATTACAGGTCTTGAAGTATTTTAAAAGTTAAGTTAGAAGGATCTATTTAGTTTGCAAACAAGTTTGAAAACATTCAAACTATGTTCTTGTTGTTAAAATTTTATACCACAAAATAAGATAGCTATATATATATGAATCGAATAAGGTTATGAACAAAGTTACTACCTCAAGTTACTTGGACAAGATTGCTGTAAAAGAGGAGTAATAACCTAGAACCAAAAGGGTGATGGAATTGGATGAAAGATTGGAAGTAAGTTTGTGTTCTTGGAAAGGATTCTTGAAGTGTTTTTGTAAGGGTTTTCTTATGGTGATTAAGTAAGGTTTTTATGGCTAGATCTTCTTGGTAACTTGCTGGATTGTTATGGAGTTTAAGGTTCTTGAAAGAGTGTGTGTTTTTAGCTAGAAATTGGAAGTTAAAATGAATCAAAATGATGATCCATGAGTCTCCTTAAAAACGTGATATTGGGGGGCAAGGACAAAATTTTTAAGCTTGTAATCTTGTGTATTTGTCAAACAATCATACAAAAGCAATTACCTTATACCTAGGGTAGTAACAAGGGCTGGTTAGGTGGTGATTTGATGTGTATATACCAATAGTAAATACGTATAGGAGCTAGGTATGATACGAGTATATATACTCTAGATATACGTATAGAAATTTTGTGAAAAATGGAATGAGGATTCAAATATAGCTATCTTTTGTGAATACACTTATATTGTTTTATGTATTTAAGTCCTTAAAAAGTGATTAAATACATTACTTATACGATATATGTATAAACATTATGGATCATAAGTATTTATGTCAAATAACGTTACGTATGGTTATCGTTTTGAAAACTTAAGTTAGTAGTTTCAAAATACACTTATAACTTATTGTTATTAATACAAAATGAGATATTAAAACATCCTTAGATCATGTTAAATATGTATATATACATATATATATACACAAACGTATAATTATCATATATTGTATAGTTCGTGATATCATTGGTCAAACTAGACGGTCAAACGTTGTGTAAAACTCATTTCAAAAACATAAGTCTCAACAATTTGGATTGCTTATCATGTTGGTAAGGTTTAATTTATATAAATATTAATCTTATAAGTATAAATTGATCGAAAAAGTGCGGGTCATTACAGTACCTACCCGTTAAATAAATTTCGTCCCGAAATTTTAAAATTGTACCTATTTTGCGTCATCGAGAAACAAGTGTGGATACTTTTGTTTCATCTGATCCTCTCGTTCCCAAGTAAACTCAGGACCTCTTCGAGCATTCCAACGAACCTTAACGATCGGTATGTTGCTCTGCTTGAGCTGTTTAACTTCACGGTCCATGATTTCGATTGGTTCTTCGACGAATTGTAGTTTCTCGTCGACATGGATTTCTTCAAGAGGAATGGTGAGATCTTCCTTTGCAAGACACTTCTTAAGGTTTGAGACGTGAAAGGTATTATGTACTATGGCGAGTTGTTGCGGTAACTCGAGTCGATAAGCTACCGGTCCAATGCGTTCGATGATCTTGAACGGGCCTACGTACCTTGGGTTCAATTTACCCCTTTTACCGAAACGTATTACACCTTTCCATGGTGACACTTTTAACATAACCATGTCCCCAATCTGAAACTCTAATGGTTTCCTTCGGACATCGGCGTAGCTCTTTTGGCGACTACAGGCTGTTTTCAATCTCTCCTTGATTTGTACTATCTTCTCAGTAGTTTCATGGATGATCTCGGGTCCAGTTAATTGTCGATCTCCTACTTCGTTCCAACAGATAGGGGATCTACACTTCCTTCCATACAGTGCTTCGAATGGTGCAGCTTTAATGCTCGCATGATAACTATTATTATACGAGAATTCTGCTAATGGTAAATATTTATCCCATCCGTTTCCAAAATCGATCACACATGCCCTAAGCATGTCTTCAAGAGTCCGAATTGTTCTTTCACTCTGCCCGTTAGTTTGCGGATGATATGCGGTGCTCATATCCAAACGAGTTCCTAGTGCCTCCTGTAGTGATTGCCAGAACTTTGAAGTAAATCTACTATCACGATCAGATATAATGGAAATAGGTATTCCATGCCTTGAAACTATTTCCTTTATATATAATCGTAATAATTTCTCCATTCTATCTGTTTCCTTTATAGGCAAGAAATGTGCAGATTTGGTAAGACGATCAACAATTACCCAAATGGTGTCGTATCCCCAGGCAGTTTTTGGTAACTTCGTGATGAAATCCATGGTAATACCGTCCCATTTCCATTCTGGAATTTCTGGTTGTTGAAGTAACCCTGACGGCTTCTGGTGTACTGCTTTGACTTTGGAACAAGTTAAACACTCCCCAACATATGTTGCAACGTCTGTCTTTAAATTAGGCCACCAATAATGTGTCTTAAGATCTTGGTACATCTTTCCAACTCCAGGATGTATCGAATATCTTGTCTTATGTGCCTCGTTCAATATCAACTTCCTTAATCCACCCAACTTCGGTACCCAAATACGATTTGCAAAATATCGAATTCCATCTTCCCGCATAACGAGTTGCTTCTCATACTTCTTCATTATTTCATTTCCTATATTTTCTTTAGTAAGTGCTTCTCGTTGAACTTCTTTGATTTGTGAGTTGAGATTCATGCGAATTTTTATGTTCATCGCTCGTACTCGAATTGGTTCTCGTTCCTTTCTGCTTAGAGCGTCGGCCACCACGTTCGCTTTCCCGGGATGATAACGAATTTCACAATCATAGTCATTTATTAACTCAACCCACCTACGTTGCCTCATGTTCAGCTGTTTTTGATCGAAAATATGTTGAAGGCTTTTATGATCAGTAAATACAGTGCATTTAACCCCATACAAGTAGTGTCTCCATATCTTCAATGCAAACACGACTGCTCCCAGTTCTAGATCATGCGTCGTATAATTTCGCTCGTGAATCTTCAATTGTCGGGATGCGTATGCAATAACTTTCTTCCGTTGCATAAGAACGCAACCAAAACCTTGTCGCGAAGCGTCACAATATATTTCAAAATCATCGTTCCCTTCTGGTAACGATAAAATAGGCGCCGTAGTTAACTTCTTCTTTAGTAATTGAAATGCACTCTCCTGCTCAGATGTCCATTCATATTTCTTCCCTTTTTGCGTTAACGCTGTCAACGGCTTAGATATTCGGGAAAAATCTTGAATAAACCTTCTATAATAACCGGCTAAACCCAAAAATTGGCGTATCTGCGTTGGTGTCTTAGGAGTCTCCCATTTTTCGATGGCTTCAATTTTTGCTGGATCAACCTGAATTCCTTTGCTACTAACAACGTGGCCAAGAAATTGCACTTCTTTCAACCAAAAAGCACACTTAGAAAATTTAGCATATAGCTGTTCTTTTCTCAACAACTCTAATATCAACCTTAAATGCTGCTCATGCTCTTGCTCACTCTTGGAATAGATAAGAATGTCATCAATGAAAACAATAACAAACTTATCTAAATATGGACTACAAACTCGATTCATGAGGTCCATGAATACAGCTGGCGCATTCGTCAATCCAAACGGCATGACCAAAAATTCGTAATGACCGTAACGTGTCCGAAAAGCAGTTTTCGGTATATCTTCTTCTTTGACACGTAATTGATGATAGCCCGATCTTAGGTCAATTTTCGAATACACACATGATCCTTGGAGTTGATCAAATAAGTCGTCAATTCTCGGTAGTGGATACCGATTCTTGATAGTTAACTTATTTAATTCACGATAATCTATACACATCCTAAAAGATCCATCTTTCTTCTTAACAAACAAAATTGGAGCTCCCCACGGTGAAGTGCTTGGTCGTATGAATCCACGGTCCAGTAATTCTTTTAACTGACTTTGAAGTTCTTTTAACTCGGACGGTGCAAGTCTATATGGAGCACGAGCCACTGGTGCAGCTCCTGGTACTAAATCTATTTGAAATTCTACAGATCTAAATGGAGGTAATCCCGGCAACTCTTCCGGAAAAACTTCAGGAAAATCTCTTGCCACAGGCACGTCGTTGATGCACTTCTCTTTTTCTTTCTTTTCGACTTTATTAACATGTGCTAGAATAGCATAACATCCCTTTTCTAAACACTTCTTGGCTTTCAAACAGCTAATGAGTTTTAGCTTTGAGTTACCCTTCTCTCCGTAAATCATCACCGGCATTTTATCCTTACAAGGAATGCGAATTGCCTTCTTGGCACACACAACTTCAGCTCCTACTTTGGACATCCAGTCCATGCCGACTATTACATCAAAACTTCCTAATTCTACGGGTATCAAGTCAATTTTAAACGTTTCTCCGGCTAAATTTATTTTACAATCACGACAAATTTTATCGGCTTTAATTAGTTTACCATTAGCTAACTCAATCATGTACTTAGCATCTAGAGGTAATGATGAACAATTCAATTTAGCGTGAAAGTCTCTACACACGTAACTTCTATCAGCACCAGTATCAAATATAATAGATGCGGATAAGTTATTAATGGTAAACGTACCCGTAACAAGCTCCGGGTCTTCACACGCCTCTCTAGCATTAATAACAAATGCTCTCCCTCGTGCAGGTCCGATATTCTTCTCTGGATTCGGACACTGGCTCTTATAATGACCCTGTTTTCCACACCCATAACAAGTAATGGTAGCCAAAGCAGTTCTATTTGCATTGGTGGCAGGAGTCTTGGTACCATTTGCATTTGTAACGAGAGCCCTACAATCTTCAGCAAGATGACCCTTTCGATTACATTTGTTGCATACCACATTACAGTAACCAGAGTGATGTTTGTGGCATCGGTTGCATAAAGGATTTTGTCCTTTGTAACCAAAGCCTGAACCACTACCCGCACCTTGCGTGGTTTCTTGTTTCTTAAAAGATTGTTGTTGATTACCTCGATCATAACTTCCATTCCACTTTCTTTTGTTACCTGATACCTTCACATCAGTATTGGATGCTTTCTTATCCAAGATGACCTGATCCATTAGTTCGTTTGCCATGGTTATAGCTTCATGAATTGTCTTAGGTTTCGATGCTGTAACATTTGCCTTGACCTTTTTGGGCAAACCATCTTTGTACATTTCAATCTTCCGTTCTTCGGTTGGAACCAATTCAGGACATAGCAAAACTAATTCCATGAATCGCTGATTGTAGTTGGTGATTTCAGTACCAACAACCTTCAGGCTTAGTAATTCATCTTCCAACTTCCTAACCTCGTTCCTTGGACAATACTCGTTGATTAACATTGTTTTGAATTCTTCCCAAGGAGTATCATAAGCTACATCTCCTCCTACAGCCTTCACATAATTTTTCCACCACGTGAGTGAACTATCTTGTAAAGTGCACGATGCATACTTGGTCATGTCCTTTTCAACACAACCACTTATTTTAAACATAGTCTCCATCTTTTCTATCCACCGGGTTAAACCGATCGGTCCTTCCGTTCCACTGAATGATGAGGGCTTGCAAGCTTGAAAAGTTTTGTAGGTACATCCTACATGAGGATTTGGGTTAACTGCAGCAGCTCTTGCAACCTCGACCCATAACATTCTGTCGTTCACTCGCTGATTGATGAGTTCCTGGATTTCTTTTTCCGTCATTCGGTTCAATCGCGCCATAATCTTCAATAAGAAAAAAAATAATTATTCACATGGAATATTATAGATGTAGTATGTATTTACAGTACATCGTAGCTTATTAATAATATGAACCAGTTATTATTATAAAAGCCTTTTCTTCTTATTAGCATTTTATAATTATATCTAAGGTAGTACCTACCCGTTAAAGTTCATACTTAATAGCTTAGTACGAAAATCAATTACTACCACCCAAATAATACTTAACCATGGAAAATTATTGCATTTCACACTTCACTATTTTACATATGCTTATCTTACATCAAACATTAAGCAAACCATACTAATAATATTATACAAAACATTATATGATCCCATGGTTTAATACGGCAGCGCATCGTTTGGTCTATTTTCTAGGACGTTTAGGTTCAAAGAATCGCTTAACGCTTATCCTGGCTGTCTGCCTATATTTTGGCTGTGGGACTGAAGAACTGGATGCCGGGATAGAACGAATAGGAATAGCGGGAATAGGGGTGGTAGTGTCTAGTGGAGTTGGTGCCACATCATCCTTACTAAACTCGGGATTTGAATTTTCTAATTCATTAGCCTTTCGTTTCTTTCCTAGTTCGAACTTGTCTTTTGTAATTTCCTGTATTTCTTCCTCGGGTTCACTTTCCTCCTCGGGTTCACTTTCCTCCTCGGGTTCACTTTCCTCCTCGGGTTCACTTTCCGGGTTCTCTATAGTCGGTTCATCCGGAATTTGTGAGTCTTCCCCAAAGATATTATTTTCGTCATCGGATAGGTTAATGACTGGAACACCATCTGAAGATTCTGGTTCGGAGTCGCTGAATGTGATAACAAGTTTTGAGCCCGACATCTATCACACAACAACTAACCCATTAGTACTACATAATATTTACATATAAATTTTAACCAACAATGATAAGCAATGGTTTTTAAATCAGACCCGGTCAAAGTCCAGACTTACTAATGTATCCTAACGACTTATCAGTTAGACACACTAATGCAAACCTGGTTCGCTAAGACCACCGCTCTGATACCACATGTCATAACCCGTCCTTAACCATAAGAACGAGTTAGATAACGTATGATTTCATTGCGAGGTATTGACCTCTATATGCGACATTTTTAAAAGAACAACTGCATTTATTTTACATTACAAACCATAACTATTATTTTAATACAAGCTTTAGACAATAAAAAGATGATTATCGTTTAGCGATAATCTTAGACTTACAAACTTTACATGTGATGATAACAATACGATTTCTAGCATATTTTACATTACAATTCCTCGGATATGCAGTTTTATTTTTGACACAAATATGCATACTCAAGATCTTGCTTAAATTCAACATGTTGCAGCGGAAGCTTCTAATTATCACCTGAGAATAGACATGTTTAAAACGTCAACATAAAGTTGGTGAGATATAGGTTTAATGCCGGCAGCAATATATATATATATAGACCACAAGATTTCATATATAAACGTTTTAATAAAAATATTCTAAGTGGTTGAGCACTTGGTAACCATACTTAACATTTAATCACGTCGCATACTCCCTTTATTATGAAATCTTACTACACCGTACCAAGTGTAGTCACAAAACGAAGTACTGTGCAACCGTTGAATACTGGTCGTCCAGTCCGGTTGGGGTTGTCAGGCCCGATAGATCTATCAACAGGATTCGCGTTTACAATACCGCTGTAAATAACAGTTACCAAGCTACAGGGAAGTATGCCAGTGGTACAACTCAACGTAGAATATATTTTTCAGTTACTTGTGTCCATAACGTAAAACATAAAATACATGTATTCTCATCCCGAAATACTTAGAGTTTAAAAGTGGGACTATATACTCACTTTCGTCTTGAAGATATATATTTTGACTTGGTCTCCGATTGATATCACGAACCTATCCATATATAATTTATCAATATATTTTCATTTTAAACAAACGTCACATATATATACTTATAATACTTTTAATACTTTTAATAATTCCTTAGTCCGTAGTTAGCAGTCCGATGTTAGTAATTCAATTTTAAATGGTTCATTTTTAGGTGTTTAATAAACCCCCAACGAAATAAATAAAACCCCCATCGTATATGTATTGGTCGAGATTAATCTTGACCCACGGTACCGGTGTTGTCAAACGACGTGTTGCGTACATAAAGTACCGGTGTTGTCAAATGACGTGTTGCGTACAATCATGGGAATCTTATGATTAATCTTCTCGTATTGTTTACGGGTGATCCTGAACCATATAAAATTAAATTATGAGTACACATATATGAAATATCATGTTATTTTAAAAATATGTGATTTATTTAATTTTCTCCAATTATTTTCGTAGCTAAACTAGTCTTAGATATCCGATCTCGTTTTGGTCATAGTTTCTTCGTTACAACTCCGTTTTCGTTGGTTCAACTTGCCACTTCCTTGGATCGAGTCCCTCTTTAAGAATATGAACTGTAAGTACCTTAGTTTTTATTCGAAATCACAGGTCATAGGTCAAACTTTAGTGAAACTTATGAAGTTAATCATTTTTGTTACAAAAATATCATTTAATGACCATTTTTCTAAAAATACTTATACTTTGAATTAAATCATGAAATTTTTATGTGTTAACATATTCATAAGAAATATCATTTTTCCAGAATATAAACCTCCAATTCAAAGTTCAAGATGGTTTTTAATTATCCAACCCAAAACAGCCCCCCGGTTACACTCCGACGTCGTAAATTCAGTTTTTAAGGTGTTCTTTGAAAACCAAGTTATACCTTGTTAAATTAGCATATATTTATGTTATATTACAGGTCTTGAAGTATTTTAAAAGTTAAGTTAGAAGGATCTATTTAGTTTGCAAACAAGTTTGAAAACATTCAAACTATGTTCTTGTTGTTAAAATTTTATACCACAAAATAAGATAGCTATATATATATGAATCGAATAAGGTTATGAACAAAGTTACTACCTCAAGTTACTTGGACAAGATTGCTGTAAAAGAGGAGTAAGAACCTAGAACCAAAAGGGTGATGGAATTGGATGAAAGATTGGAAGTAAGTTTGTGTTCTTGGAAAGGATTCTTGAAGTGTTTTTGTAAGGGTTTTCTTATGGTGATTAAGTAAGGTTTTTATGGCTAGATCTTCTTGGTAACTTGCTGGATTGTTATGGAGTTTAAGGTTCTTGAAAGAGTGTGTGTTTTTAGCTAGAAATTGGAAGTTAAAATGAATCAAAATGATGATCCATGAGTCTCCTTAAAAACGTGATATGGGGGGGCAAGGACAAAATTTTTAAGCTTGTAATCTTGTGTATTTGTCAAACAATCATACAAAAGCAATTACCTTATACCTAGGGTAGTAACAAGGGCTGGTTAGGTGGTGATTTGATGTGTATATACCAATAGTAAATACGTATAGGAGCTAGGTATGATACGAGTATATATACTCTAGATATACGTATAGAAATTTTGTGAAAAATGGAATGAGGATTCAAATATAGCTATCTTTTGTGAATACACTTATATTGTTTTATGTATTTAAGTCCTTAAAAAGTGATTAAATACATTACTTATACGATATATGTATAAACATTATGGATCATAAGTATTTATGTCAAATAACGTTACGTATGGTTATCGTTTTGAAAACTTAAGTTAGTAGTTTCAAAATACACTTATAACTTATTGTTATTAATACAAAATGAGATATTAAAACATCCTTAGATCATGTTAAATATGTATATATACATATATATACACAAACTTATAATTATCATATATTGTATAGTTCGTGATATCATTGGTCAAACTAGACGGTCAAACGTTGTGTAAAACTCATTTCAAAAACATAAGTCTCAACAATTTGGATTGCTTATCAAGTTGGTAAGGTTTAATTTATGTAAATATTAATCTTATAAGTATAAATTGATCAAAAAAGTGCGGGTCATTACAGATGATCACCTTACAAGATTGGAATTGAGCTAGCAAACTTGAAAGTATTCTTGATTTTATGTAACTAGAACTTGTAGAATTTATGAAGAACACTTAGAACTTGAAGATAGAACTTGAGAGAGATCAATTAGATGAAGAAAATTGAAGAATGAAAGTATTTGTAGGTGTTTTTGGTCGTTGGTGTATGGATTAGATATAAAGGATATGTAATTTTGTTTTCATGTAAATAAGTCATGAATGATTACTCATATTTTTGTAATTTTATGAGATATTTCATGCTAGTTGCCAAATGATGGTTCCCACATGTGTTAGGTGACTCACATGGGCTGCTAAGAGCTGATCATTGGAGTGTATATACCAATAATACATACATCTAAAAGCTGTGTATTGTACGAGTACGAATACGGGTGCATACGATTAGAATTGTTGATGAAACTGAACGAGGATGTAATTGTAAGCATTTTTGTTAAGTAGAAGTATTTTGATAAGTGTATTGAAGTCTTTCAAAGGTGTATAAATACATATTAAAACACTACATGTATATACATTTTAACTGTGTCGTTAAGTCATCGTTAGTCGTTACATGTAAGTGTTGTTTTGAAACCTTTAGGTTAACGATCTTGTTAAATGTTATTAACCCAATGTTTATAATATCAAATGAGATTTTAAATTATTATATTATCATGATATTATCATGTATGAATATCTCTTAATATGATATATATACATTAAATGTCTTTACAACGATAATCGTTACATATATGTCTCGTTTAAAAATCATTAAGTTAGTAGTCTTGTTTTTACATATGTAGTTCATTGTTAATATACTTAATGATATGTTTACTTATCCTAGTATCATGTTAACTATATATATATCCATATATATGTCATCATATAGTTTTTACAAGTTTTAACGTTCGTGAATCACCGGTCAACTTGGGTGGTCAATTGTCTATATGAAACATATTTTAATTAATCAAGTCTTAACAAGTTTGATTGCTTAACATGTTGGAAACATTTAATCATGTAAATATCAATCTCAATTAATATATATAAACATGGAAAAGTTCGGGTCACTACACATAATATATTAGAATATATATATTATACAATATAAGTTAGCTAGGATATGATTAATATAGATTTGTTACCAATTTTCACGCAACTACAACAAGTAAAAATATCCAATCTTGTTTTACCCATAACTTCTTCGTTTTAAATCCGTTTTGAGTGATTCAAGTTGCTATGGTTTCATATTGAACTTAAGTTTATGAATCTAAATAGAAAAGTATAAGTTTATTGTCAGAAATACAGATTACAAGTCGTTTTTGTAAAGGTAGTCATTTCAGTCGAAAGAACGACGTCTAGATGACCATTTTGGAAAACATACTTCCACTTTGAGTTTAACCATGATTTTTGGATATAGTTTCACGTTCATAATAAAAATCATTTTCTCAGAAGAACAACTTTTAAATCAAAGTTTATCATAGTTTTTAATTAACTAACCCAAAACAGCCCGCGGTGTTACTACGACAGCGTATATCCGGTTTTACGGTGTTTTTCGTGTTTTCAGGTTTTAAATCATTAAGTTAGCATATCATATAGATATATAACATGTGTCTAGTTGATTTTAAAAGTCAAGTTAGAAGGATTAACTTTTGTTTGCGAACAAGTTTAGAATTAACTAAACTATGTTCTAGTGATTACAAGTTTAAACCTTCGAATAAGGTAGTTTTATACATATGAAACAAATGATGTTATGAACATCATTACTACCTTAATTTTAGTAGGTAATCCTACTAAAAATGAGAAAAATAGATCTAGCTTCAAAGGATCCTTGGATGGCTTGAAAGTTCTTGAAGCAGAATCATCACACGAAAAAAATTCAAGTAAGATTTTCACTCGAAATAAGATTGTTATAGTTATAGAAATTGAATCAAAGTTTGAATATGAGTATTACCTTGTATTATAAAGATATCTTACTGTAAATAAGAAAGATTTCTTGAGGTTGGATGATCACTTTACAAGATTGGAAGTAAGCTAGCAAACTTGGAAGTATTCTTGATTTTATGAAACTAGAACTTATAGAATTTATGAAGAACACTTATAAATTGAAGATATAACTTGAGAGAGAACAATTAGATGAATAAAATTGAAGAATGAAAGTGTTTGTAGGTGTTTTTGGTCGTTGGTATATGGATTAGATATAAAGGATGTGTAATTTTGTTTACTTGTAAATAAGTCATGAATGATTACTAATATTTTTGTAATTTTATGAGATATTTCATGCTAGTTGCCAAATGATGGTTCCCACATGTGTTAGGTGACTCACATAGGCTGCTAAAAGCTGATTATTGGAGTGTATATACCAATAGTACATACATATAGAAGCTGGGTATTGTACGAGTACGAATACGGGTGTATACGAGTAAAATTGTTGATGAAAATGAATGAGGATGTAATTGTAAGCATTTTTGTTAAGTAGAAGTACTTTGATAAGTGTCTTGAAGTCTTTCAAAAGTGTAAGAATACATATTAAAACACTACATGTATATACATTTTAACTGAGTCATTAAGTCATCGTTAGTCGTTACATGTAAGTGTTGTTTTGAAACCTTTAAGTTAACGATCTTGTTAAATGTTGTTAACCCATTGTTTATTATATCAAATGAGATGTTAAATTATTATATTATCATAATAATATGATGTATTAATATATCTTAATATGATATATATACAGTTAAATATTGTTACAACGATAATCGTTACATATATGTCTCGTTTCAAAATTCTTAAGTTAGTAGTCTTGTTTTTACATATGTAGTTCATTGTTAATATACTTAATGATATGTTTACTTATCATAATATCATGTTAAGTATATATAAATATCCATATATATATCATCATATAGTTTTTACAAGTTTTAACGTTCGTGAATCACCGGTCAACTTGGGTGGTCAATTGTTTATGTGAAACCTATTTCAATTAATCAAGTCTTAACAAGTTTGATTGCTTAACATGTTGGAAACACTTAATCATGTAAATAACAATTTCATTTAATATATATAAACATGGAAAAGTTCGGGTCACTACAGATAGTGCCACCACAAACACCCGAAAAAAAAACACCAAAGGGGTGGTGAAC
This sequence comes from Rutidosis leptorrhynchoides, assembly GCF_046630445.1. NCBI lineage: Eukaryota > Viridiplantae > Streptophyta > Magnoliopsida > Asterales > Asteraceae > Rutidosis > Rutidosis leptorrhynchoides. The sequence continues at coordinate 119,609,759 of NC_092337.1, forward strand.
CACCATATTAACCTGAAAAGAGCTAAGGAAAGAAGGTTGGGGAGGGAGACCACCGACATAAAACAACCACTGGAGCCACCACCAACAGGGTAGACAACGATCATCTGTCATCGTCCCTGAAGCTCAGCTGATTTAGTTCAGGCGGGGGGATACATATCGTAACCAGAGATATATATATCATGGCTATCATAGGCAAGACTACCATGAGAACAGTGGTGGGTAAGGCTATGGCAGTCAGATCCACCCTACAGCCACCGAAAAAGATGGAAATCAATTTGGTCGGAACAAATAAATGGATACCAAAGATTATGAAACTCAACAATAGAATAAAGAGTCCAGCTACCCATAACCACTCCCACCACGAGTACGATTGTGGAGAGTGGCTTTGTTCGCCAAAAACACCAAAAAACACCAAAACCAGTAAGAAGATGGTAGTCGGTCGAAAAATCTTTCACCAACCGGAAGAAGAAAAACATTCACCTTTTTTCCTGCTGGTTGTTAGTCTCGGATGTAATGTTTAAATGTAATTTTTTCATACTTTATTCTTGATTACCGATTTATAAAGAAGGTTATGAAAAGGTAGTTAACAACCATAAAAACTTTTCTGCCTAATAAATAATTCCGATCACCTTCTACTTTTAACTTTCGATCACATTTGACTTTTACTATTCTTTCATCGATGTGAGTTTCAATTCATGGATCAAAGGGAGTGCGAGGGTTTACCCCTTAAGTCGATTAAGGAAGGTCTCTCATGCATTGGTTCGAGTGGTAATGGAGTTCTTTCATTTTTTTTAAACTTTTCGGATAATTAGTCTCGAGGTGATTGTTGGAGAACATTAAGTCAATATGGGTTTGTTAAAGATCTGTACATAGTTAGAAAGAGATTATCAAGCGGTCAATGATTTAGTTTGTTGAGATTTGAAAAGGTTAATGATGTTGAAAGCTCCGAAAAACAGTTAAACTGCATTCAAATAAATGGGAGGGTGATTCGTGTTTACAAAAAAATGGAGAGGAAGGAGATGGTCGATGGTTCTCATGGTTTTAACGTAGGTAAGAACTCTTTAAAAGATGAATGCAATGCTAAGTTTTCGGGCTCATAAGTAAACTCTGTCCCACCTAGAAGTGAGAAGACAGAAGGTAAATCCTTCGTCGATGTTGTCACATGGTTTGAAAGTAAATCATCCACTTCCGAGATCCATCATTCAGACTGGAATAACAAGTCGTATCAGTCTAGGGAGGTTACAGAGAACTCTAATTCCATTGAAGTTAAGGTTGAAGATAAGGTGTTCGTGTGTAATCTATACGAGTCGGTGAGAAATCATAGTTTTTGGTTACAATAAAGATCAGTTAGCTTGGGCATTGATTAAAGTCGATGAATTGCATATGAATGCTCATGTTGGTTATAACAAAACTTTGTATGTGAATTCTAGCAGTTTAGATAAACATATTTGTTGCATCATCTATTAATGATGAGAAAATTTCATAAGTTAGTAATAGGCATATTAGTTTTATGGATGTTGGGTTACGTGATGGGAATACTCCAGCGACCGGATTTTAGGAGTCTGGTAACTCCAAGGTTGTCTTGAATCAAGAGATAATCAAGAATAAAAGTTTTGATTGATCTTCGATGAATGCCTTACCGGAAATGGTTTTCAGCGCCGATGTTAATGAAATCAAAGGTCAACAGTTGCAGAATTCTATGTTTTTCGAGGAGTCGTCGAGTGGTGGTTGGTGTACTCTCAATAAAGAAACTGAAAATGACAAAGAGGCACATGATTTTGAGTCTTGCGAGGTGTCCTCTAATAGTTCTTATGGTGCTTTAAATAAAGAAATTGATACTTCCAAGAAAGCGCCCTTTTCAAATAATTTTGAAAGTGTTTTCAGTTATGAAGGTGGGCCAAATCCTAATTTTGAAGGGCTTTCCAATCGTGGGCCAAATTCTAATGGATCAAACTCTACTAATTCGATTCACTTGGGCAATGGGCCTGGTGTTGATATTTCTCTTGGGTGTAATTTGGATGATATAAGCCATGAGCGTGAGGGTTCAAATAATTCTAGTTTAGCAATTAGCGCGACGTCTCGATTTCAAATTTGTAAGGATGTGAGCACTCTGCAAAAAACCACTTTGTACTTTGTAACGAGTAAAATTACAATAAATATCCAAATGCTTTGTTCTCTCACGAATGCATGGATTAGCAGCAATCTGTTGTGCAGCTTTATTATCACGGAATAGTGTAATTGGTACTTTAACTTCAATGTGAATATCCTTTAACAGTAGCTAACCAATCTAATTCACAAGTGGTTGTATCCATACTCCTGTATTATGCTTATGTTGAAGACCTTGAAACAATAACATATTTCTTTATTTTTCAAGATACTAATGAATTCCCCAAAGATACACAATAAACAGTCAGTGATTTTCTAGTCATTATGCAAGATTCCCAGTCAACATCAGTAAAACCAGTCACCTTTAAATTTGGTTGTTTTGGGTAGAATATAACTTTTGAGATTGATTATTTTAGATATCTCAACAAATACATAGCCGCTTGCATATTAATGATACGCATAATGATCCGTCTCAAAATAGGCAAGCATCTCGGCAAAAACTATGCCCGGCACTACGCGTCCCGGATTGCCAACTCCTTTTCTCATCATCCGTCTGACGTCTTCCCGGATATTCCATCATGACGGACAAATGGCAAAGCTAAGAACCTGGATGACATACACGCAACCGGTATCATACAGCCGGTCATGACAATCATAATCAAGCGTCGTGAAACCAGTCATCATAATCACAACCGTGAAGAAACACTTCAAGTGTTCGGCGAAGACCCACCCGGCTAGACTGAGAGCACCGTGATGCCTTAACCGGAATCAACCTGCCGTTAGTACCATCACGACATTCCAACCCGACAAGAAGATATTCTCCCGGGATAAGCACTCTGTCCCGGAGAAAGTGCACTATCCTGGAGAAAGTGCACTACCCCAGAAAAGACGCTCTGTCCCTGAATGATCACCTGATAACGGAACGAGCATGCAAGCAAGTTGCATGCCACGTCAGCCTGCAAATCTAGGGAAGTTCGTTAGGATCTGCTATTCCCCACGAAAGGGACAGGTGCCACGTCACCCCTCGGGATTGACCAAGTTTGTTACAACCATGAAAGGGACACGTGCCACGTCATCATTCCCTCCATAACATCTATAAATACACAAGTGAAATCCTTCATTTGGGGAACACTGGATGCATAAACGTTACTCTGCCAAAATCAATGGCGACAACGTCACTCCAGTCGTTAATTTAATTCTGATCGGTGCTCCGATCACCATCTGAGTTAATCCACACTAAGATATTAACTTATTCGATTCCGATCGAATAAGGTTAATCCAATTGGTTGTTTTACTCCCTTGGAATCCAGATTTCAAATCGGGGTTTGCACAATTATTGGAGTTAAAACAATCAACCTACTCTTTTTCCCAAATTAAGTACTCAAACCCAAAATCTAATCACACTTAACGATTTTGGTTTGATCAAATGGCGCCACCTAAAGGTACGAACAACACACTGAAACCAAGTAGCGAAACGGCAAGCAAGAAAGGTACGAACGACGATGTTCAGCCACCTTTGAACAAGGGAAGCTCACCACCGGTGGAACCACCTCAACCTCAAAAGCAGTCAATCGCTCACATTCACTCCGGCGACGCGTCGGGAGACGAGATGAATGTCTCGGACAATGATGAGGATACACATGAGGGATCACCGCTCGGTGGAGATAGAATGAAACTCGGCACGCTTGGTCTCAAAACTGGTGGATCAAGTTGCATCAGATCGTCCCAAAACGACACCGACATGATCACCAAAATGATCTCAGCTGACGTCGAGAAACAAGTAATCGAGAAGCTAAAATCCATGCTGAGTGACAACAGTCTAGCAGAGAAGCAACAATCACAATCTCTAGACGTTCTGAAGACCAGCTCATTGCTAAATATCGGCGCAGGAAGTGAAGGCGTCACCAAAGCTGGCGCAAATGTATGGCTGACTGAGCTTCTCGTGCAGGCTGCACCGCCGGCGTACAAGCACTCTTTGTCACAACCCGCCATCCAGGGAACTACACTTGAGAATCTGTTCGCCCTAATCACCGGTAACAAAGCAAAGCGTTCGGTTGAGATGTCGGCAACTAGCCAAAAGCTCTGCGAACGGATCGCCGGATGTACACTCCCTGCAAAGATCGTCATACCGGTCACTTTGGGGGTGTATAACGGCACCACGGACCCGAATGATTTCCTGCAAATCTTCGAGGGCGCCATGAAAACTCAGCACTGGACTGATGAGGTAGCGTGTCATCTTTTTTCGACGGTGCTACAGTCGGCTGCCAGGGAGTGGTTCGCAAAGTTACCACCCAATGGTATCACTTGCTTCGCGGACTTGCGAGAAAAGTTCCTCATGCAATATCGGAACCTCCGCCGACACACGTATACGCACTTGTATGCTCATGAAATCCCAATGTATCGGGGAGAGAAGATCGAAAGCTTCATCACAAGGTACATGCTGGAATGTCAGAAAATCCCAGGATTCCCGAAAACACAACAGATTTCCGGATTTATCACATGCCTGGACAAAGACGCACACCCGTCACTTGTCTCGGAACTCCGTTGGAACATCTCGGGTACATTTGCAGATGCCGTAACGGTAGCTAGGCAATACCAACACTCGGGAAGGGAGAGACAGGCCGGGTATCATCGAGAAGAGAGAAAAAGAGAAGAAGCGACAGCAGGCACCGCCACGACAGTAGTAGGCACAGCGAAATCCACAACAAACATCACAACAGTCACGGCAAAAGTCATGACAGCCATCGGCATGATAAAAGCAGCCGGAAGTCGTACGATAAAGGGTCTCTAATCGACAGCCTCTCCAAAACTCCAAGGGAGATACTGTTAACAGAGCCCGTGAAGGCAAAGTTTACTCCGCCGGCACCGCTGGAAAAACATGACGGTCAAAAGTCAGATAAGTATTGCGAGTTCCATGAAGACAATGGCCATGACACCGATGAGTGTAAGGCGCTGATACATGAAATCATCGCAAAGATTAAAGAAGGTGAACAAAACCACTTGCTGTCGGGAAGGAAATTTAAAAAGGCGTACCCCAACAAAACATTCAGTTGGCAGAAGGAAGACAGGAAGAAGCGAGAGAAAGCGAAAGATAAAGTTGTTATCAACATGATCAATGTTCAGAAGGACGAGTTTGCTCCACAGAATTCCTGGAAAGACGCTACAATCACTTTCCCGGGAATACCAACATGGTACTCGTGGAATGAACCGGTAGTCATTACCGGACTGATAGATGGATTCCCAGTAAACGAATGTACACCGATACGAAAAGCGAAGTCGAAGTGTTATACGCTCATTGCCTCTCCCATCTCCCAAAGTGTGTCGGGAGGAAGATGAGACAATCTAATGCCATCATCTCTGGATTCTCTGGTCACGCTGAAGAAACAATTGGAAGGCTCAAGGCAACGGTCACGGTGGGCACTCGAATCGACTTCTATGTCGTCAAATCTGTGACCGCAACGAACGTAATATTAGGAAGGCATTTTTTCAAAAAGTTCGGCGCCATAGCGTCCACTGCTCACGGTATACTCAAGCTTCTAACCCGACAAGGCGTGGTAATGGTTCAATCCACCCGACACCCTTTTCTCGGTAACGAAGCCATTCAATACAGTCAAGATGATGAGTCATGGAGAACACCCCATGTCATGGAGGAAGAGCGTTTTTTCTGTTCATAAAAGACTGGCCTTTTTCTTCTCGACGGCACATCCCGGTAACAGAAGTTCAGACATGCTTCATAAGGCAGATAAGGCAATTGCCGGCCAACGTCGCCGGTCAGAGTGGGAGAAATCATTTAGTGGCATGCGCGGAACGGCTAAACCCCATAGTCCGACACTCAAATGTTTGAGGACCGAAAGTCGTGAAAGTTCCAACCGAGATAAGATAGCGGTTGAGAAAAATGAAAGTGGCTAAATGAAGTAACTGAGGTTTCGATAGATGTCGTGATTGAATTTGATCACCTCAATTCACGATTATCTTGATTTTTCTTTTTCTTGTAATAAAAGAACTGATGTATGTTTTTTCCTTTTCAAGGAATTAATAAAAAGCTTTTTACCATTTGCAATAACTTTGTTATTATGTTATTCACAACAATGTCTAAACGACTATAAGCGGCTAGTGGCAAAATGGATTCCAACATCCACATAAGTCCCATGCACGTTTTGTACCCCCTTAAGAGGTGACTGCCTAGCCCTCGTCGGTACAAGTTTATACTGATAAACGGCCAATGAGTAGATGGCATAAACACGCGTGACTGCATGGTGTACACGCCAAAACTAACACAAATGTATTTCTAGGCATACATACGAAGATATGAACTAGTTCAACTCAAGAAAAATTTACACAAAATGCATGAAATTAACATTTAATTAACAACTGTACGTGGTTCGTTACAAATCTCGACAGAAGTACACAACTACCACAACTTACAAAAACGAACATCCGAAATACATATCCCAGATGTAAGGCAATCACCCAGTAAAACTACGAACTTATGTCCTGACAACAGGTCGTCTGACGTACGGATTCCGTTTAGTAAACTGGGTACTCACTGCTGCCCTTGCCATAAGCACTTCCTAGAGGGTATTCGATTTAACCCTACAGGCTGTCCCTGGCCTGAAAGCAAGGTCAGATTTAAGATAATTCCTCCATAAAAGCGAAAACGTGTCGGACGCACCGGCAGTAACAGAAGCAAAACCAATGATCCAGTCACGGGCGACGGGACAGCACACCTTTTCAAGGTAAACGAAAACTGAGGCCCCGGCGGAACAATCCGCCCTTTATGGTTAAAAACCGACCACGCAAATGTTACAAGTCGCAAGAGCTTAGACCTAACCAGCTCGCGCCTCGTCAACAAATTGGGCAGAAACCGATCTCAACGTATCCGAGAAGAACCCCTACGGGTGGATATCTATGTGAACGACATAACATCAAACTTGGAAAACAACTGAACAAACTAACTCCCCCCAGCACAGTCAGGTTTTCCCTAGGCTAAATCTTCAGTTAAACATACAAAGGTCACCCGGTACCATAAAAACCGTTAGCGAATCACAAAGGGTTTTTTGTCCATTTCGCGCAAATAAACAAAAGCAAAAAGTTAAAGGGGATTCACAGGTAACTCCCCAATTGCAGTTGTAAAAGATCCCTTCAAGATGGAATACCCAGCTGTAAAGACAGAAATATAAAAATGTATATGTCACCAATATACCGTATAAACGTTTACATCAAGACGGAAGACAAACACAATTTATTTCATTGCTGAACATGAGGTTACACGTGCAAAAGTTGAAAACCCTAACAACCTATGGCTTTCAGCACGAAGATATCAAGTCTCATACAAATAAAAAGAAACTCTAGCATGTGGTCTGTCCAAGATCTCCCTGAAAAAGAAGAAAAGTGGGCACAGATGTTGAAAATAATCAAAAGCTCCCTAATGAGCAATCACCAAACATGGCCCGGCTGGTATTGGGAAGATCGCAGGACAGGCGAGCGTCCGACGGCCCTATAGTTCAACATTCGAGTCTCAAAATCAACCGGAAGCACAAGAAACAACTTTCGTTCGCAAGGGATGTGCATAGCACATCGTTATCCGAGCGCAAACGAATCGTGTTCCTCGAGCCTGGAAGATCGAACAACCCAGAGACCAGTCGAATGACATAAGATGCATCGAACGACCACCGGCGTCAGGTTGTTTCCAATCTATCCGCAGTTAAAAGCGGAACACGTTCGGAAAAATCCAAAGATTCGAAACAAATCTTCAGACCCAAATCGAAGCCTGAAACAAAACAAAATAGCAATAAGAAGATAGAACAAGAAGAGAAGACAGAAAAGGAGAAGCACGAATGCTCACCAATGCCATGGGTAAAATGGCTCAGCAAGTAACGGCAACACCGTCCTTCGAGCATCAACAACAACAACAAAAACAACATCAATGATTAACCAAGCAAATGGGTTATTCATAACATTGAAAGGCAACTTTCGAGGGATGGGGATTTATAAAAGTAGTATTGAAGAACAGAAATGTATAACAGTTGCAAGTAAAAAAGCGAAAAACTCAGGAGAAATGAAAGGCTATTTATAGCCACAAAGAAAATAAGGGGTAATGACGAAAATGGGAAAATTGCTCCTCGGAAAATGTTCCAAGACATCGATAAAAGGAAAAAAGCATAAAAAGGAGGCGCATCTGCAGAAACTGTCTTTTCACGCTGACGAGCATTAAATGCACATCCAATCAAGAAGCGTGGTCTTGTCTCGGAAGTTTGACAACGGTAACCGTTCCAGTTACCCTCATCAAACTGGGGGGACTTAATGATATGCATAATGATCCGTCTCAAAATAGGCAAGCATCTCGGCAAAAACTATGCCCGGCACTACGCGTCCCGGATTGCCAACTCCTTTTCTCATCATCCGTCTGACGTCTTCCCGGATATTCCATCATGATGGACAAATGACAAAGCTAAGAACCTGGATGACATACACGCAACCGGTATCATACAGCCGATCATGACAATCATAATCAAGCGTCGCAAAACCAGTCATCATAATCACAACCGTGAAGAAACATTTCAAGTGTTTGGCGAGGACCCACCCGGCTAGACTGAGAGCACCGTGATACCTTAACCGGAATCAACCTGCCATCAGTACCATCACGACATTCTAACCCGACACGAAGATATTCTCCCGGGACAAGCACTCTGTCCCGGAGAAAGTGCACTATCCCGGTGAAAGTGCACTACCCCGGAAAAGACGCTCTATCCCGGAATGATCACCTGATAACAGAACGAGCATGCAAGCAAGTTGCATGCCACGTCAGCCCACAAATCTAAGGAAGTTCGTTAGGATCTGTTATTCCCCACGAAAGGGACAGGTGCCACGTCACCCCTCGGGATTGACCAAGTTTGTTACAACCATGAAAGGGACATGTGCCACGTCATCATTCCCTCCATAACATCTATAAATACATAAGTAAAATCCTTCATTTGGGGAACACTGGATGCATAAACGTTACTCTGCCAAAATCAATGGCGACAACGTCACTCCAGTCGTTAATTTAATTCTGATCGGTGCTCCGATTACCATCCGAGTTAATCCACGCTAAGATATTAACTTATTCGATTTTGATCGAATAGGGTTAATCCAATTGGTTGTTTTACGCCCTTGGAATCCAGATTCCAAATCGGGGTTTGCACAATTATTGGAGGTAAAACAATCAACCGACTCTTTTTCTCAAATTAAGCACCCAAACCCGAAATCTAATCACACTTAACGATTTTGGTATGATCGCATATGTAAATCTTTTGGAGCAGAAATGAATTGACTAAGGTGTTGTACAACTTAAGAAATGGCAGGCCTTGTCACTGACATGTACAAATTTTTTCCAACCAATCTCGTGTATTAATCTGGTTCTTTCATAGGTGTGCCTTCATTTATAGACAATTTCAAGTATTGTGGTAAGGGAGAAGAAGTAGGTTTACTTGCTGTTAAAACTGCATATGGAAAAAGGTCAAGAATGTATTTTTGTGTAAATAAGTACCCTTAGGTGTCATGCACTGTTCAATACCAGTGAAATAACTTACCAAACCAGGATCTTTAGTTGTAAACTTGTCATCAAGATTCTTCTTAAGCTTGTAATTTTCTATTATGATTCTCTAGTAATCAAGATATCATCTACATAGACTAGAGCAACTGTAAATGACTCCTTCCCTTTCTTGACAAACAAGGAATAGTCATGTTTTGACTTAATATAACCAAGAGATAACAAATACTTTGTTAATTCATGGTTTCACTCCCTTGAAGCCTGTTTTAAGCCATAAATAGACTTCTTTAGCTTACACATGTGACCTGGAAATGCCTTTTAATATCCTTCTGGTGATTTCATATCGATTTCTTCATCAACAAAACCATGTAAAAAGGATTATTCACATCCTGTTGATGTAGAGGCCAATCTTTTGTAGTTGAAATAGCTATTAGGACTCTGACAGTTGCTACTTCTGCCACTGGAAAAAAATGTTTGTAATCTATTCCTTCATTTTGATTAAAACTTCTTACCACTAATCTAGATTTAATCTTTCAACTCATTCATGTGCCTTAAACTTTATTTCAAAAACCCATTTTGAAGAAATTGCATTATGGGTTGATGGAAACTCTGTTAATTCCCAAGATTTATTTTCTTCTAAAGCATTTATTTCCTTATACATAGCTTCAACCCATCCAGGATGAGCATCTGGTTGTGTATAATTTGTTGGTTCATTTGTTGATAAAACATGAAATAAGGAAATAACATAGTCTTCTGGGTACTCTTTAAAATCCTTCTTTTGAAATAAAGGATAAATGGTTTTAGTTTGAACAACATTTACTCTAGGCTAGCTTTATGTGCATTCCTTTTTAACTTCTTGGTTGTATTGAATGGTCAATAGGTTGACTGCTGGAATTGTTGTTGACTGTGTCATCATGTGAAGTAATTGGATCACCATTTTGTTGATCTTCAGCTTCATCACTAAAAGTACGCATGGGCATTGCCTTATTGATAGCAATATTCTCATTTTTTAAATGTTCAAGGGAAAAAATTTGTTCTTGAAATACATCTTTGCCGCAAAAACATTTCTTTTGTATCCAAAGAAAATATTTTTTAACCTTAATGCTCTAGTGGATAACCAATGAGAACACTTTTGATGCCCCTAGCTGTAAACTTATTTTGATGTTGTTTGGGTACATTCGCATAATATAAACAACTTATAGTTCTTAAATGATCATAACTGAGTAGATTTTGTGTAATACCTCATATGGCAATTTCCAATCCAAAAACCTTCATAGGCATTTTACTAATCAAGTAAGTAGCATTAAGAACACAATCACCCCAAAACTGGTTAGGCAAGTTAGCATGTAACTTTAAACCTCTAGTGATGTTTAGAAGATGTTTGTGTTTCCTTTCTACCCTTTCATTTGGTTGAGGAGTATATAACATTGGTCTTTGGTGAATGATACCATTATCTTTGAACAGTTACAATCAAGTTTTATTCATTATTTCAGTACCATTATCGGACCTTAATCGTTTGGGTTTAGTTTCAAAATGGATATGAATGTAATGGAAAAGGTGGATAAGTCAGTACAAATTGTTTCTTTGTTATGCAAAAAATAAGTCCATGTGCATCTACTGTGATCATCAACACTAAGGAAATAATGTGCACTATTAAGAGAAGATCCTTACATGGACCCTATAAGTCCACATGAATTATAAGAGAATGTGCAACAGCTTTATTTTGACTCAATCGGAAAAGGTAATCTGTGTGATTTAGCCACAAGACTAGTATCAAAAAGAGAAATCTGAAACTTTTGCTCGATTACAATCCTTTACATGAATGAGTTTTGAAACAGATGTATGACCTAATCTGGAATGAAATGTCTCAACAGGTTCATTAAGAGACTTATTTGTGACAACACTATTTACAAAAGAAGACAAAGTAACAAAGTTTTTAGAATGCAAAGTGGCAGATGGTTGCATATGTAAATATTGTTGAACCCTTCTCCAACAGCTATTACTTGCTCAATAGAAGGGGCCTAAAAATATACCATGGTAGGAAGAAAATGTAAATAAGAAATCCGTTTTAATGAGTTTTTCAACAAATAAGAGATTTATTTGAAACTCGTGAATGAAAAACACTTAAGGAAGGATCATATTTGGTGTAATTTGTATGCTCCCAACCTTTGTTACCCATTTACTATTACCATTAGGTAATTTGACTTTTATAGGTCTATGAAGGTGTCTAATGGACATAACTAATTGAATATTGTGTGACATGTGATCTGAGGCTCCAGTGTCAACAATCTAATCCTTTTCATAGTTGATTTTGCTATAATTATCAGTCAACTTTTTGACTGAAGTATGAAAGGATATATCTGCATAGGTTTTGGATGAACTAGCACCATTTGCTTCACTGATATGTAAAATCATACCTTAAATAACTAGCTAAAAACTTAACAATTATCACACAATATCAGGCAACTAAAACCCGATCATGCAGTAACTAGTAAGCAAATTGACCAGTTCGCTTCACAGAGAGCAGTTTAATTAAGATTCTAAAAACTAGTAATAATCCTAAAGTTTAAAAGGGGGTTTTGAATTTGAATTTCAAATAGCAAAAATAACCGAAGTAAATAAATGAATTAACCAATAAAGAGAAAGCGGTGTCTACTTGAATGATTCACTATTAATACGGATTGTTCTTTGCAATTATTTCTGATTATTATGCATAGAATATAGTCTTATGACATCTCACAAAGTCTAAATCAATTAAAGTCAATAAATTCACGTAAACCTTCTTCAAGAGATTAAACTATATTTGATAAAATTAATGAGACTTGATTTGGATCAAACTCACGTAAAACCCTAACTAGAACAATCCACTTGAAATAGTTACACGATTATGTTGTTCACAGCTCTTTCAATCACCAATTAAACTTATGATACAATCACTTGAAATCACTTATCTAATTGTCCACATCACCTAAGTGTTAAAGCATAACTTGCATCTCTAATTTAACTCAGATTAAAAGATTAACAACTTATGTAATTGAATTAAGAGTATAGATCGAGCATAACAATGGTTCTTTTAATCGAGCACAAGTAATTATAATCAATAAAACATAAATTCTATAAGATAGAACAATCCAATAATCTCAAGTTTTACATTTAAGTAAACACACTAATAAACTAGCCTAGCATATTAAAAGTGCAAATAACTAAACAATATAAATTGAAAGAATTCATAATCACAAAACTAAATTGATGGAAAAATAGAATACCGAATGTAAATAATGATGAAAGTAATAAACTTGATGAACTAATCTTTAAAGAATAAGAGACAATCTCAAAAGCCTTCAAAATTCGTAGGTGAGAAGCCGTATACCCTAATTTTAGGGTAAAACCCGTGTATTTATAGTAATCAGCAAAACGGTCCAAACCGCCATCGTGTCGCGACCAATTCATTACATCACGACCAGGATCAGCTTATTACGCTCGTGATCCATGCTTCTTAAATTCAAGTACGTTCTATCGATGTATGCGACCGGGACACCTTGCATTGCGGCCGCGATGTGTTCTAGCAACAAAACTTCTTCATTTTCTTCGTTTCGGCTTATCTCGTGTTCGCTTGATGCTAATACTTTGCTGAAATCATCCAAAATTTCAACTAAGGACTTCTTGTACTCAACTCATCGTTTTCTCTAAAATCACCGCAAAAGTCTTCAATTCTTCATGAAATAATAGTAATAAGAACCCAATATCGTGACATAATATAGAATTGGAGCGATATCATTCACCTTTGACCTTAAACATTCTCATCATTTCTTGACATACAGCATTCGCCAATTTCTGATATAAATCCACCTTTCATTGTTAACTTCATTATCACATTCTAAGTCAAAAGGAGTATCCATGTGCATATAATTTCCAAATTCAGTAGAAGCATTTGCAGTCACCTTAACATGCTTCTTTTCTTTCTTTCATTTGTACCAATTTGGATAGTCTATCCTTTCAAAGCAGCCATCAAATTGTATGTCATTCCATATTACAAAAGGTACACTTCTTTTCATCTTTATTATCTGTTGGTCCCTTGATTAACAACAGGAGTATTGTAGAGGGGGTGAGGGTGAATATAATTCTTTAATTTATCTTAACAGATTAAGCTAATTAGTATTCATGCAAGTAAATTAAATAAGAGTCAAAGGTAATTTTCAACGATTATTCTTTATTGATATAAATCACAAAGAATCACAACTATCCTTGGCGGAATGATAGTTAGTTGATACAGATTCACCTAAGTTATAGCTATTGAGGTTATCTAAAGCTATTACATGTTTGGACTCTTAATAAATAAAATCCACACCACTAGTTGTTACAATAGTGAATACATCAATTTATAGTAGTCCTATTCACTCTGTAAATATTCTATTATCCACTGGTACATATGATGTCTGTACTTGTGGGGACAACTGTATAAGAGAGTGTTCTCTCTTCTTTCCTCTTTGGTAGCTATTTGCAGGAACACCCCGATTCGGTTTGGCACCACTATTTGATTAAAAAAATAGAATGTTGTGTTCCCTAGGCGTTGATAAAGAATAACACATGTCTGCACATGCGCTAAACTTTTGCATTCCCACGTGGTCTTGTAAGGTCACTTGTCAGCTGCCGACGCGTGTCCTTTTCTGTTTAACTTTGTCTTTGACTTCTGTTGAATAGTACAATTGATGTAGACCACTCAGGAAACCACTATGCTTGTAATGGAGCATAGCTGTCTTGTGTAGTAAGCTGCTTTTCAGTCATGCTGGTTCTTCTATGCTGAGTCACTTGATATTCTTAAATTGCTGGGTAAACATCCTGTGCTAAGTGAAGAATACTGTCTACCTTGTGCTGGTAGACTAGGCATCAAACTAAACACTCGACACAACAATATTTTCTGTCTATACATAAACAAACCTGTGCTAGCTGTACATAACATTCTAGTGTACATATCTACTGTTTTATCATGATTAAATCCTTAATTACATTGGGGACTCAACAATCTCCCCTATTTGATGATGACAAAACTTATGACATAAAAAGTAAAACACTAGAGCCATCCATAAAGGACCTAATGAAAATAAGCAGTAAACAAATTGTCCCTTTTTGGTTTATTTTTGGGATCTTTTGCTGAGTTATCTATATCTTATAAACTGATATGATTTTTTTAAGATAAACTCATTTCACATTCATTACAACAAATATATGCAAAAATTACAAGGCAGTATAATGAATTATGAAATAACAAAAAAATACAAATTTAGCCCAAGAAGACTATCTATCTTTATCTTTATCCTTCTCTTTTTACTCATCAGATAGCTCTTCTTCTTTAACTTTCAAGGCTGCCCATGCTTCAGGGAAGAGTTCAGGCAAGTTAGCAGGATCAAACACTAGAATTTCAGGAGGTAGAATGATAGGATCTCTTCTGTGTGGGCCAGCACCAATAGATTTCTTTCTTTTAGGCTTTTGTGAGAGAACTTCTTCTACTATCACTTTTGGTGCATTCCCATACTTAGCTGCTTTATCAAAGAGTTCTTGAAGTTCAGGTTTGAGTGTATATTTGAGAGCACTTTTACCTTTATCAATGAAGTACTGCAGTATCTCCATCCATTCACTGAATCCAAAGGTACTTAGTTTCGTGTAATCTACCCTCTCATAGACATTATTGTCCCTGCTAACACTGAAGGGCCTCTTTGTTCCTTTATGCACTTTGATGATCTTGCCAGTATTAGATCTTCTGGTCATCACATCAGCATACTTACTCCTAAAGAAATGGTCAGATAGCTCTTTTGTTCTTTCAGTTTCAATAAGAGCTTTAGTAGGTACCTTCTCAGCAGATTCCAGTTTATCAAATACCTTGTCCTGAGTCTTGACTATGGCTTTTGCTAACTTGAGAGATGCAGCCTCTTGTTTTCTATCAGCAGCCAGTTTAGCTTCTTCTTCCCTAAGCCTCAGCCTTTTAGCATACTCAGCATCATCCCTTCTTTGCTGTTCAAGTTGAATACTTGTAATGTATTCATTCACTGTGATGTTCAGGGATTTTGCTGTTGCAATCAATTGCCTACCTTCATCAGTTGTCAAGGCATTGCAATATTGCTCTAAGTCCATACCCAGCTGCAAAGCCTCATAAAAGAGGGCTTTCTCCTCATCATTGTGGAGCCTTTGACCACTGTTGTATAAGTACATACCTATATCAATGTTGAACTCCATGGCATTAATGTAGAATTTGTGACAACCCGGAAATTTCTGACCAAATTTAAACTTGATCTTTATATGTTTCCGACACGATAAGCAAAGTCTGTAATATTGAATCTCAAAATTTTGGAACTACATTCATGTAATCAATTACCCTTTGACCATGCTCGACGATTCACGAACATTTATGTGTATAGATATGTATATAATATATATATATATATATATATATATATATATATATATATATATATATATATATATATATATATATATTAATTGAAAACGTTAACAAAATATTATGTGTATGATACCGTACATTAAACTTATTGGTTTGAATATCTAATTGATATATTTAAGTATGGAGTTAAAAGATATTACCAAACGATTGAACTAGAGGATATCTTAACATTTATATATCTCATAAATATTGTGATATGATTATGGGTCACTGTTGTGAGGTCCACTTTGATTTAAGCAATCATCTAATTTTTAACGGTATTCGGAATAATTGGTAAAGTGATTTAAAGTAAGAACAAATGTGTCAATTAACGAGAACTAGATAAGGGTTAGTGGAGATTCCTGTTTGATTTCCAATATATGCTTTACAATAATTTTTCTCGTGACTTTTGATAAGATAATTATTTAGTTTACATATTTAATGTAAAAAGTGTAATCATGTGGAGTAAATAATTGAGATAATGGTTGTCGACAAAATAAACCCAATTGACATGTTACATTAAGATGAATTCATACATTTGTTTATCCATTAGACTTAACCCGACGATTCACGAATAAACTGTAAGTTAAAAACTAGAAACCATTATGACTTACAAATTATATAATTTTACTTTATGAAAACGTTTATGATATAACAATTTCTATTATTAAAATCTTTTAATGACTTTGAATATAAGTAGTTTTAGAAAACTAAACTTTATAATATTAATTGATTTAGTTTCAAACGTATGAAAATGATTTCAAGAACTGAGTTATTAAAACCGATTATTTATAAAGGTAAATTGTTTATATAGAATTAGAAGAATTTAATTAAAGCTTTATATTATAACTTTTAAATATATATATATATATATATATATATATATATATATATATATATATATATATATATATATATATATATATATATATATATATATATATATATATTGTTTCAAAAACGTAAACGTGATACGACATAGTAATTTCTATTATTTAAACGATTATATATAATGATCTTTGAAATATAATTAGTTTTGAAAAACTAAATATTATATTATTAGATAAATATTTCAAACATATATAATGTGTATAAATATATTTTACAAAATGATAAAATA
Source organism: Rutidosis leptorrhynchoides (assembly GCF_046630445.1). Classification (NCBI taxonomy): domain Eukaryota; kingdom Viridiplantae; phylum Streptophyta; class Magnoliopsida; order Asterales; family Asteraceae; genus Rutidosis; species Rutidosis leptorrhynchoides. The sequence goes on from NC_092337.1 coordinate 119,626,952, forward strand.
TAATATTAACTTAGTCATAAAACGTTTGGATTTAAAATAATATTATTAAATATACTTTGATAAATAATGAGGCGTTGATTTAAAGAAGCAAAGACCAAAACACTCAAAAGTATAAATGGCATTTCTTGTAATATAAATTATTGGCGAATAAGTCTAATTGTTGATAAAGGTACACGTCGTGAAATGTAAAGAACAAGTTTTCTCAGCGTACGAAAGGACGTTTGAAAAACTGGAACCGGGACATAAGTCGAGCATCAACGTACGAGTTATGGGAACTAAAATTACAAGTCCACTATTTACATGAATATAATATAATATATATAATTATATAGATTATTAATTATTAATATATATATATATATATATATATATATATATTATTTAAAAGTGTCGGTAACAAGATGTTAAACGAGAGTGAGCTGTATAATAGAGTCATGCGATCGCATGAGAAACCTATATAAACCTCATGCGATAGCATGAGGTGCCAGGACTGAAAAGTTCTATAAATTGCGAACGAATTCAGTTTTAATCATTCACTTATCCTTTCACCTAGAAATCACTCTCCGTATGAATATATAATATATATTATTATTATTAATATTTATATTATTATTATTATCACTTAGAAATATTATTAGTATTATACATAAAATACTACGACGAGGTCATGGGCATATTATTTCAAACAGGTTTTTCGAGTGGGATAGAGCTAAGGAAATTTTGGGTTATAGCTATAGAGGTGATGGGTATTCGGGGGTATTGCTCGTGAGTCAAACCTAGTGTTTATCATCTTCGTCGCGTCTATGCACTTTCCTGCAATATTGAATCACAATATTGATACGTGAGCATTTCTACTTTATCTTTTATATATTAATAGTGTATCCCTGACTAGTGCTCGAGTATATATGATTATGCATGCTTGTATGTTTAGTTTCGTCATTAAATAGTTTATGATAAATCATGAATTTAATACATATGCTACTGAGATAAGGTATATGATATGCATGTCGTTTCAAAGCTGACAAAAAATTAATAACTTTCCATTTAGAAAGCGTATGGTTTTGATGAATGGATTAAAAGATATAGTCAACTGAATTATCATTAAATTTAGTATTATTATTAAAATGATTATTATTATTACTATTATCGTTATTATCGTCGTTATTATTACTATGTAATAATTATTAGTTTTATTATTATCATTATTGTTATCAATATAAGTATTATAATTAAATTTTTTATTGTTATTATTAATACTATCGTTATTATCACTAAAGTTATTATTAATATTATTATTATTATTATTATTATTATTATTGTTATTATTATTATTATTATTATTATTATTATTATTATTATTATTATTATCATTATAATAATTATTAGTATTATTATAATTATTATTATAATTAATATTATAATTATTATTATTATTATTATTATTATTATTATTATTATTATTATTATTATCATTATCATTAAAACTAATATTAGTATCAACTAATTATTATGATTACTATTATTATCATTATTATACGATATAAAAGAGGACTAAAAGCTATTAAACGAATCGATTAAGAAATAATGAGTATAAGTATCATGATGAAATTAAAATATTGTAAGATATTGATTTAGATAAAAATATACTTTTTATTATTTTTATCATTATTATTATTATGATTATTATTATTATTATTATTATTATTATTATTATTATTATTATTATTATTAAAAGTATCATTAATATTAAAACTATCATTTTTATTAAAATTATCATTTTTAATAAAAATATCACTGTTATTATAAAATATCATCATTATTATTATTTTAGTATTATTATTATTAAAAATTATCATTTTGAATAGAATTATTATTTTTATATAAAATATTATTATTACAGTTAATATTAAAAAGTATCGTTATTATTAAAATTATCATGATTAGAATTATCATTTTATCATAATTAATATCATTATTTGTAAATATAAATACTGTTATTATTATTAGTAGAATAATAATAATTATTATTATTACAAAATAATACAACTTTGTTATTATTATCAATATTATTTTATCAAATAAATAGGTGATACAAAGATATTTTTACCACACGTAATAAAATTACATTATTAATACATACCACTATATTTTTATTATATTAAGAGAACTTTATAAATTTTATTACTTGAGATATATAAAATTATATTTTTAACATATATAAATTTTAATATAAATTTTTATTTATTAAATGACTTGTATTATTTACTCTAATAAAATCTGATAAATATATTTAAATATATAGAACGACTATATTTAAGTTATATAATAAACATGTATAGATTTTTTTAAGTCATTTTGGGTCAAGTTGACTTTTGTTGACTTTTGCATATCGGTCTCGAGCATTAGGATTGTGATACACTATGACTTGACCTAAATTGTTAGACATATATTGATCAACATATAAATATATATACTTAATATAGGTTCGTGAATCCGAGGCCAACCTTGCATTTGTTCATTGCCGTCATATGCATAATTACTACGAAATACCGTATTGTGAGTTTCATTTGCTCCCTTTTTAAATGCTTTTGCAATATATTTTTGGGACTGAGAATACATGCGCTACTTTTATAAATGTTTAACGAAATAGACACAAGTACTCGAACTACATTCTATGATTGAATTATTATACCGCGTATCCCTTTTTGTTTAGCTTGGTAACCTAAGAATTAGTGAACCAGTCCACTAATTGATGCGAATCCTAAAGATAGATCTATGGGCCTTGACAAGCCCCAGTCAGAGAATTTGAACTGCTTTAGTACTTCGAGGTTTATATATTTGGGGATATGCTAGATGCATTTTTGTTAATGTCGGTTACCAGGTGATCATCATATGAATGGATTTTACAGCAGTGAGCAGACCTGCACTTTATTATGAAAAATGAAATCTTGTGGTCTATTAAAATTATGGAAATGATGGATTATGGTAAACTAATGAACTCACCAACCTTTTGGTTGACACTTTTAAGCATGTTTATTCTCAAGTTTGAAAGAAATCTTCCGCTGTGCATATGCTCATTTTAAAGATATTACTTGGAGTCATTCATGGCATACTTCAAAAAGACGTTGCATTCGAGTCGTTGAAGTCAACAAGATTATTATTAAGTCATTTATAGTTTGGATATATTATGAATTGGTATGCATGCCTGTCAACTTTCAATGAAATGAAAGTTGTTTTTTAAAAGCGAATGCAATGTTTGAAAAACTTATCATATAGAGGTCAAATACCTCGCAATGTAACCATATGTTATTGTATTCGTCCTTATGGATTAGGACGGGTCGTCTCAGAATTACTGGTCAAGTGGATGATACAACAGTCTGATATGGCGTATTCTTTCTGGTATTCCTGTTGCTCTTTATTTTAGCAGTTCAGGAACAGTGATCTCAAGCCTATAAGCCTCTCTTTCATCTGGATTCATCTTTCTTAAGTCAGGCTTTCTTTTTGTAGCTAAGTCATCTTCCCAAGTAGTATGTTTATCATTTGGTTTTGGGGAAGATGGAGGATATACAAAAGGTGATTCTGCTGTGCCAGAGGGACCCACTGGTTAAAAGTCATGACGTTCATCCAGTGTCCTATCAAAATAAGTAAGAGTCTGTGCAGGTATTGGTGATAGTATAAAGGTTGAGTTGTCCCTACCCCAGAGTGTAAAATTAGCAGCATCAGCAGAATTGATATCAGATTTAGCTCCCAGCTCATCCTCCTTTGCTGGGTCTTCAATTCTTGTTTCACCCAGCAGCACACTTCTGGCTGGGTCTTCAATCACAGCACTCATTGCTGTGTCTTGAGTACCAACTGACTGATTAGTATCAGCTGGTACAACTGCCACAGTACCTTCACCAACTGCCTCAAATAAGGGCTCTTTTCTTAGGGGATGGTTGTCCCTAGGGGCAGATTTTACCCTTTGTTTATCAATAGGCTTGGGTTCAGCTGGTGGTTCTTGTGTTGATACTGGTTCTTGTGGAGGCAGTAGGGGAGTGATTGCAAGATACTCCCCCTCAGTAGCAGACAGATCTGTCTCTACTGGTTTCTCTTCATCATCATCAAGGTTGATGAACTCTACTGGCTTTTGTGGTACAGCTGGCTGAGCAGAAGATGTAGGTTGAGAAGATTGGCTGGTTTCCAACATAGTATCTAGCCATTTCATAAACACATCAGCTCTTTTTCCTCCTGACTTGTTAGAATCCAAATATCTTTATATCTCTTCAGGTGTCATCTTTTTGATTCTATCTGATCACTCAGCATACAGCTTTGCCTTCTTTCTATCATACTTCACCATAAACTTAGCATTTCTTTTTAAGGCATCCATCTTGTATTTGTTTATGCTAAGCAGTTTATCATGAATATCAAGCTTTTCAGGATTGAGGCTTCTTCTATGCTCAATTCTATGTCTTTTTCGAGCAGCATAGGCCTCAAATTTAGCATTGAAGGCATCATTTAAATCATGCTGTCTCTTCTGATGCCTCTCCATTTTTATTTTCATCTTTCTTTCAATGGTTTGAGAGATAACAAAAGATTCAGCTACAGCCAGTTCATAAACATCACTGGACTTACGGCCAGAACCAATATCATCCATAGATTTGGCAGGCATACTGGGTTGAGATTCACCAGCAGCCTTAGCACCTGCTTTAGTATGAGCGTTGTTGCGCTTAGGGCCAGTTCCTTAATCAGTACCATCACCACCATTTCTCCTTTGCTGCTTAGGAGCTTTCTCATGCTCATTCTCCCCCTCAGATTGTTTTCTCTTTTTATGTTTCTTAGCTTTCTTCTCCCCCTTTTTGTCATCAGCAGGGGCAGAAGTAGAGTTCAAGTTCTGCTTAAAGTCAGGTAATGTGATCAGTATATTCATTGTGAGAGATGATTAGCTGCTTGAGATTTTCTTCTTCTTCATGGTGTCGGCAAATGGCATCTACTGCTAGGTCTGTAAAGGCACACACTTGCTTGAGCTGGGCTTCAATAGTGGACGTTGTAATACACCCAGCTCTTTGAATAGCTTCAGCCATGCAGTCGACCAGAGTTTCCCTGATTGTTTTGGTGATATCTGTAACGACCCGAATTTTTCGACTTACTTTTGTGCTTGTTACTTTCTGCGAAACTGTGTATTTGTGCGTACTGTGTTGGTTGATATTCTGGGATCTTATTTCATGATTAATTACTTTCGTTCATACCACACAACATGCCATTAAGTACTTAGTTACTTAACTTGATCCCCGAATGCTTTTACGACCGTTAGTGTCACTTGACGTTGAGAACGAGCTATATGTTTTGGTACACGTTTAACTTTTGTCGTAATTGGAATATTACGACTACGTAATACTAATTATTATTTCCTAATAACAATTACTTGGATTTTTGGTTGCTTAATTACGCTTAGTAATTTACTTATTCTCACTATTTAGTCTTGTTGGACTTTCTACCTTGTTGGACTCAAGCCCACCCTACTCTAGCTAATGGACTATTTCATTAGCCCAATTTTAATAAGTTTATGACCCATATAAATGTAAGACAAAAACCCATTTATAAGAGAGAACATACTAGCATTTTTGCTAACCATAATCACAAATATTGCATGTGATCCTAACAACTAGCACCACCTTTAGACCACCACTAACCAAAAAGCAAAAAGGTGTCCCCCTTGCCCCCCATACCCATGGCTACCACCACCAATCCTTACTATAAATACCAAGCAAATCTCAATCATTTTACACTTAATCTCATTCACATTTTACACACACTTACTCTCTAATTCTCTCTCTAGTCTTTCTCACTCTAAAAAGTGTAAGTTTCAAATTTTCTTTTTCTTCTTCTTCTTCTCTTCTCATTTTCGGCATCATCATCATCACTAAAGGATCAAGCTTTTTAGCTTCTTGATCTTGTTATATCTTGAAGATTCAAACTTTGATTTGAATCCTTCAAGAACATGAAAGATTCAAGCTTTTTAGCTTTGAATCTTCATTACTTTGTTGGATCTAAGTTTTCTAGCTTATGATCCCTTTATTTTGTTAAAAAGATCAAAACTTGTGTTTATGATCTTCATGTAACTTGAAGATCTAGCCTTTTGCTTTAGGATCTTCAAGAACATTAAAGATCCAAGCTTTCTAGCTTAGGGTTTCATTATTTTGTTTAGATCTTAGCTTTTTAGCTTATGGTCTCATTACTTTTACTAGATCTTAGCTTTTTAGCTTATGGTCTCATTACTTTTACTAGATCTTAGCTTTCTAGCTTATGGTCTCATTAATCTTGTAAAGATCCAAGCTTTCTAGCTTAGGGTTTCTTAATACTTAAGGATCCAAGTTATTATTGTAGATCTCACTTAATTGGAACCTTTTTGTGATTGTTGTGATGATAAAGATCAAGTCTTCATCATCTAATATGATGAAGATGCATAAACTTGTGTTAAAAGGATAAATGTTGAAGATTTATTGTGTTTATGCAATAAAGAGACAACATTGATGTTCAAAACTTGTAGAATGTTAGCTTTTACTCTTACTTGTGTGTTGATGGTTGAAACTTGGTCAAATTAAAGCTAAAACATCAAAGAGTTGTACACTTGAAGCTTACACACATCAAGGATGAGAACCGTGATGAGCATCAAGCACCAAGAAACCCACCGGAGCACTTGTTTGTTGTTTTCGGGGTCTGATCAAACTCCTAGGACTTTTGGAAAATTGATTTTCAGATAGTTCATTTCGAGTAGATGACTTTTCATTTAGGACTCGCCTAAATCCGATATATAGTTTAGGATTTATAGCCTTCCGAAAGTCACTACGCTGTTGTAACGACGTGTTGAAAATTCTGACCTACTCGCGCTTGAACCGTCGCCACAGTCAAACGACACCGAGTTAGAATATAAAAATTGGACATCGGTTAGAGGACTCACATACGGAGCTTGTCCACTGACCACGCATCTTTTCGGTTGGTATAGAGGTCGTAGCAGCTGTCCGAATTCAGCCTTTTGTTTCGATCTCTATTCTTGTTGAGAACTTACTTTAGCTTTTACGAATGATGATGATGATGATACTTAAGACTTAATTTATTCACTTTTAAACTTTTGGGGACAATATACTGACCTATTGACCTTTGACTTAGGTTGACGACCTTTCAGACCGACTTACTACCTGCATACTTTTCATATCGACTTTTACTGCTTATTCACTGTGAGTTATAGCTTCCCTTTTTACTTTACTATTTTTGGGACTGAGAATACATGCGCTTTTTATGTTTTACATACTAGACACGAGTACTTAAACTTTACATATGTGTGGGTGACATAACGGCACAACGATTCCCCTTAGCTCGGTAACGTTTAGTCATTGGTTTATGAACCGGTGAACGCGAATCTTAGATATGGATCCATAGGGTTTGACATACCCACTCGGGCTAGTCGCGCTAGCTTTTAACGGGTGTTTAATACTTCGTAAACAGACGCACTCGCCAAGTGTACTTTTAGGGGGTAATATTACGTTAAGTTAGTTACCGGGTGCCCACGGTTAAGCATATACTTTTCATACTATTTTGAATACGAAATCTCGTGGTCTACATTACATTACTGAATACAAACAAACTATAGCTCACCAACATTTGTGTTAACCTTTTAAGTGTGTATTTCTCAGGTGCTTAGACGTTGTTGCTTCTGCTGTTAAACTTGCTGTCTTGGTGTTAGACTTGTTGTTACAGACTCGCTGTGTTAGACTTCCACTGCATTACTTAGAGATGTCTCAATCATGAAACTTTTATTTTGCATTCGCAACTTATGTTATTTTGAATAATGACTTTGTAACGACCTTGTTTCACGTTATCTTTTGTAAAACGTTATCTTTTCATGAATGCAAAACTTGTTTTAACACAGCATGTAGTATTATACCGTGTAATGGACATGTTGTTGACGATTCGTACATGATGGTTTTGTACAGGGCGTCACATTTGGTATCAGAGCATTGGTTGTAGGGAATTAGGTTGCATTAGTGAGTCTTGACTGAGCCGAGTAGGATTCTGTCATACAACCAAATAGGGTCGGGGAAATATGACTTCACAATATCACAACACAAGTATGTATAAACGAGAACGATTCTAAATGAAACGTTTTAATAAAATAAAATTTGATTTGCAGCGGAAACATAATAATGTTTTACATAATGAAATTTAAATGATAAGTATAATATGTGGACTCCAATGCAACAGCTAACTAAGCATCATAGGGCAGCACACAAGCTAATCTTCACCTGAGACAAGCATGCTTAAAGTGTCAACACAAAGGTTGAGTGAACATCATAGGTTTAACAATTATAATAAGTTTTAGACCACAAGATTTAATTCAAAATATCAAAATATCAATATGCCATGAGTTATATTATCGAACTAAACATTAATCCCTGACACTGTACGGGTGTCGGCAATCATTATTATGTAACCCCTTGACGATCACGCCAATGGGTAGAGACGTCACTCTCAATAGGCCTACTCACAATAATTAAGCTTGTAAATTTCAATTACAGCAATTAACGATATTATGGCGGGGATTCGCATGTAATAATAAATACATGTTTAACAAAAGTCTCACGAAATTGCATATCAAATAGTTTAAGTACTTGTGTCTAAATTGTAAATCATTTTAAAGCAAGCATGTGTCTCACCCCAGAAGTTGTAAAATAGTTAATAAATAGTAAAAAGAGGGGCTATGAAGTTCACCTTAGTAGCAAGTAAGATATTCCACGCAAGAAGTATGAACGGAGTATGAAATCAGAGATCTCAACCTAAAGATATAACCTTTGATTAGTTAATGTCTAATAGACATAAAGTTAGTTTATTAATAAAGCAAGCTATATTAACAGTGACAGTTTTCGAGAAAAGTTCCTATTTCTCAAAAGTTTCTATATTTGGAAACTTACTATTTATGGAAAGCTTCCACTTAGTAAGCTTCTAGTTTAAGAAGTTCGGGTTATAATCCTTAACAAGATGTTGTACAATCTCACCCAAACTTCGTTGCCAGTATGCAAGTCACTCGAATGATCTATTGTTACCGAGCGACCCAGGATCTCTTGACCAGAATCTAAGTCATGGCATTCGAGATCCACAAGCGTCCCATAATGATACCAAGGATCACCCTAGGTCACAAGTAGCGGTGATGTTTATAGTCTTTGTAACGCTATCTTTAATTATAACCTTCACGTTAATAGTGTATACACTTAACAAGTTATAAATGTACTTATTAATTATATATATAAGTGATAATATACTTAGTGTAATTAGGTGTTACCATATAGATAGGTGTATAAGTTATACTAATAATAGTATTATTATTCTTTAATTATTCAACTATTATGTAAGCTTATCATTATATGTTACATATATAATTATAGCTATGATATATATATATATATATATATATATATATATATATATATATATATATATATATATATATATATATATATATATATATATATATTAGGTGTAGGTGTTACATATATATAAGTGTAAGATGATACATATGTATATACTTATTACTTTTCTTATTATTTACTAACCTTATATAATATTTACATAATACACAATCATACATACATACACACGTACATATACATACATACATATATACACATACATATACACGTATGTATATATCTAAATATATACACAAGCATATACCTACCTATACATATGTACATACATACGTATGCATGCATGCATATCATTATTTATTAATCAGCCTCACATAAAATCATAACTTTTACTAAACCTAATAACATAATATTACTTAATTAATCATACAATATTCATCTTTATTAACCAGACTTTAACCAAATCTTCTAACTCTTTACTTATTCAATCATAATTCAAAATCTAACTCATGATCATAATCCTCATCTATTATTATTAACTAGCCTATTAACTTTTCACACAAAATCATAAACTTCATTATCTTTTATCCTTAACTCATTAACCCTAACCTTTTTCTTAATCATAAACAACTCATATTTATCTCCTAACATTCACTTACATAAAATCATAAACCTTATATTTGTATTAAGCTTATTATTAACATAATCCTTACAAACCTAACATGTTAAATCTTATTAATCATACCCTATGTAATATTTATATTCTTATAATCATATTCATTATCATCTTTTAACACATAAATTCATAATCTTCTTATTAACAATTAATTATAATACTTGATCATAATCTTTATCATTATTCATTATAATTAATCTTACAACAATCTTAACTCATTCAATACTTAATCGTAATACTTAACATAATACTTATATATAACATTAAAGGTAATTAAATTAAGAACAAGTTTAACTAGAGTTTAAGACTACCTTAACAAGATTGATGATCAAGTATGATGATGATGCGAAACAAAACAGACCAGTAGCAGCAGCAAACAACGATCCAACAGAGTTTTTTTGGGTCTTCTTTGATCACGAACTGCAGCAGGCAGAAACCAGAAAACACGCAGCAATTTAATCAATTGGAGGGGCTGCAGATATGGCAAATGCAGGCTGGATTGCAGGCGAATTGCAGCAGCAAAAACAAGCAGGAAACAGAAGATCGAATGCAGGTTATTTGGTGAGGGTTTTAGTAGACGCAATAGGCTTTTTGTGAGGGTTTTTGTTGACTGAAAAGGAGACTAGATGAGGTGGTTTTTAGTCGACAAGAGAAGGCTGAATGAGGGTTGTTTTGTCGACAGAATTATAGAGGGAAACAAGGAAACTAATCGACTAATCTCTGCAGGAATATTGTGGTGAACTTATGGGAAATCAAGAGGGTTTTTATAGGTTAATTTGTTTCCTAATCCTACTCAAAAAGCTTGGAGATCAAGGACTCTAATTATAGTTTAACTAGGATTAACAAAGCTTAGAGATTAAGTATAAAATTTCTCTTTTCTTTTTCCTACAGCCGATTATATTTGTTAATACACATTATATATATATATATATATATATATATATATATATATATATATATATATATATATATATATATATATATATATATATTTAAACTGACATTATTTATTTATTATGCATTTTATATATTTATTATTATTATTATTATTATTATTATTATTATTATTATTAATATTACTAATATTAGGGTTACATTTTATTTAAATATTAGACCCTAATTTTTATAAATTTTATTTGGTTCCATTTAGTTTATATATTCTTATTTGTTTGAATCTTATAAATATTGTCACATTTTAATTTATGACATATTGTTTATATCATTTATTTAGTATTAGGGTGATAATGCTAAAAACGAACATATATTTCATAGCATTATCCCTCAAGAAAGACAAGCTTTTGGTTGCAATTGTTCTATTTACAAGTGATATTCGTTTAAATAATAAAAGGTGAAGACAAAAGACAGATTCGACGAATTGAAGATGCAAACGACCAAAAAGCTCAAAAGTACAAAGTACAATCAAAGTGGTTCAATTTAGTGATGAGAAACGTCTCAAAATTATAAGAGTACAAGACGCGAAACACAAAGTACAAGATATTAAATTGTACGCAAGGGCGTTCGAAAATAGGGAACCGGGACCAGAGTCAACTCTCAACGCACGACGCAACGGACTAATAATTACAAGTCAACTATGCACATGAATATAATATAATATAATATATAATTAATTCTTAAAATTATATATATATATATATATATATATATATTATATTATTTATAAAAACTGTCGGCAAACAAGAAAACAAAGTATGTGAGCTGGATCCTTGCTCCATGAGATCGCATGGCCTGGAGGCCTAATTCCCATGCGATCGCATGGCCTACTTTTTCTGGCCACATTCCTATAAAAGGCAGTCTGGTGCTCGAGCTCAATACACCTAATTCAATCTCTCACTCTCTACGATATATATATATATATATATATATATATATATATATATATATATATATATAATTTTAATTTTAATTTAATAATAATAAGGGTATGTTAGCGAATGTTGTAAGTGTGTAAGTCGAAATTCTGTCCGTGTAAAGCTACGCTATTATTAATCATTGTAAGTTATGTTCAACCTTTTTAAATTAATGTCTTGTAGCTAAGTTATTATTATGCTTATTTAAATTGAAGTAATCGTGATGTTGGGCTAAAATATTAAAGACGGGGTTATTGGGCTTTATACCATAATTGGGGTTTGGACAAAAGACCGACACTTGTGAAAATTGGACTATGGGCTATTAATGGGCTTTATATTTGTTTAATTAAATGATAGTTCGTTAATTTAATATAAAGATTTACAATTAGACGTACCTATAAATAACCACACACACTCGATCGGACACGATGGGCGGGATATTTATAAGTACTAATAATCGTTCATTTAACCAGATACGGGAATGGATTAATAGTCAATGGACTTATTAAAACAGGGATGAATTACATACAAGGAAAATTGGTGTATTTATAGTTTAAGTCCCCAATTAGTTGGAATATTTGACTTCGGATATAAGGATAATTTGAGGAGGACACTCGCACTTTATATTTATGACTGATGGACTGTTATGGACAAAAACCAGATTGACATATCGAATAATCCAAGACAAAGGACAATTAACCCATGGTAATAAACTAAAATCAACACGTCAAACATCATGATTACGGAAGTTTAAATAAGCATAATTCCTTTATTTCATATTTCATCGGACTTTTATTTACTGTCATTTTATTTAATTGCACTTTTAATTATCGTACTTTTTAATTTTATTTATTGTCATTTTATTTATCGCACTTTAATTTATTGCACTTTAATTATTGTCATTTACCTTACACTTTAAATTAAGTTATATTTATTTTTAATATTTTACATTAGGTTTTAACTGCAACTAAAGTTTTAAAATCGACAAACCGGTCATTAAACGGTAAAAACCCCCTTTTATAATAATAAGACTACTTATATATATATATATATATATATATATATATATATATATATATATATATATATATATATATATATATATATATATATATATATATATATATATATATATATATTTATATATATATTTATATTTATACAAATATAGTTTTAAAAATATAGCGTTAAACTTGGCTAGTTCCCTGTAGTGACCCGGACTTTTCCATGTTTATATATATATTAAATGAAATTGTTATTTACATGATTAAGTGTTTCCAACATGTTAAGGAATCAAACTTATTAAGACTTGATTAATTGAAATAGGTTTCATATAGACAATTGACCACCCAAGTTGACCGATGATTCACGAACGTTAAAACTTGTAAAAACTATATGATGACATATATATGGATATATACATAGTTAAAATGATATTATGATAAGTAAACATATCATTAAGTATATTAACAATGAACTACATATGTAAAATCAAGACTACTAACTTAATGATTTTGAAACGAGACATATATGTAACGATTATCGTTGTAACGACATTTAATGTATATATATATAATATTAAGAGATATTCATACATCATATTATCATGATAATATAATAATTTAAAATCTCATTTGATATTATAAACATTGGGTTAACAATATTTAACAAGATCGTTAACCTAAAGGTTTCAAAACAACACTTACCTGTAACGACTAACGATGACTTAACAACTCAGTTAAAATGTGTATACATGTAGTGTTTTAATATGTATTCATACACTTTTGAAAGACTTCAAGACACTTATCAAAATACTTCTACTTAACAAAAATGCTTACAATTACATCCTCGTTCAGTTTCATCAACAATTCTACTCGTATGCACCCGTATTCGTACTCGTACAATACACAACTTTTAGATGTATGTACTATTGGTATATACACTCCAATGATAAGCTCTTAGCAGCCCATGTGAGTCACCTAACACATGTGGGAGCCATCATTTGGATCTTGTTAAACTTTGATTCAATTTCTATAACTATAACAATCTTATTTCGAGTGGAAATCTTACTTGAATTTGTTTTCGTGTCATGATTCTACTTCAAGAACTTTCAAGCCATCCAAGATCCTTTGAAGCTAGATCCATTTGTCTCTTTTCCAGTAGGTTTATCCACAAAACTTGAGGTAGTAATGATATTCATAACATCATTCAATTCATACATATAAAGCTATCTTATTCGAAGGTTTAAACTTGAAATTACTAGAACATAGTTTAGTTAATTCTAAACTTGTTCGCAAACAAAAGTTAATCCTTCTAACTTGACTTTTAAAATCAACTAAACACATATTCTATATCTATATGATATGCTAACTTAATGATTTAAAACCTGGAAACACGAAAAACACCGTAAAACTGGACATACGCCGTCGTAGTAACACCGCGGGCTGTTTTGGGTTTGATAATTAAAAACTATGATAAACATTGATTTAAAAGTTGTTCTTCTGAGAAAATGGTTTTTCTTATTAACATGAAACTATATACAAAAATAATGGTTAAACTCAAAGTGGAAGTATGTTTTTCAAAATGGTCATCAAGACGTCGTTCTTTCGACTGAAATGACTACCTCTTACAAAAATAACTTGTAACTTATATTTTCGACTATAAACCTATACTTTTTCTATTTAGATTCATAAAATAGAGTTCAATATGAAACCATAACAATTTGATTCACTCAAAACGGATTTAAAATGAAGAAGTTATGGGTAAAACAAGATTGGATTTTTTTTTATTTTTGTAGCTACGGGAAATATTAACAATTCTATACAAATCATATCCTAGCTAACTTATATTGTATTATACATGTATTCTAATATATTATGTAATCTTGGGATACCATAGACACATATGCAAATATTTTGACATATCATATCGACCCATGTATATATATTATTTGGAACAACCATAGACACTCTATATGCAGTAATGTTGGAGTTAGCTATACAGGGTTGAGGTTGATTCCAAAAATATATATACTTTGAGTTGTGATCTAGCCTAAGACGTGTATACACTGGGTCATGGATTGATTCAAGATAATATATATCGATTTATTTCTGTACATCTAACTGTGGACAACTAGTTGTAGGTTACTAACGAGGACAGCTGACTTAATAAACTTAAAACATCAAAATGTATTAAAAGTGTTGTAAATATATTTTGAACATACTTTGATATATATGTACATATTTGTTATAGGTTCGTGAATCGATCAGTGGCCAAGTCTTACTTCCCGACGAAGTAAAAATCTGTGGAAGTGAGTTATAGTCCCACTTTTAAAATCAAATATTTTGGGATGAGAATACATGCAGTTTTATAAATGTTTTACAAAATAGACACAAGTAATTGAAACTACATTATATGGGTGAATGATCGAAACCGAATATGCCCCTTTTGCTTGGTAGCCTAAGAATTAGTAAACCGATCTACTAATTGATGCGAATCCTAAAGATAGATCTATTGGGCCTAACGAACCCCATCCAAAGTACCGGATGCTTCAGTACTTCGAATTCATTTTTATCATGTCCGAAGGATTTCCCGGAATGATAGGGGATATTCTTATATGCATCTTGTTAATGTCGGTTACCAGGTGTTCACCATATGAATGAATTTTATCTCTATGTATGGGATGTATATTGAAATATGAAATCTTGTGGTCTATTATTATGATTTGATAATATATAGGTTAAACCTATAACTCACCAACATTTTTGTTGACGTTTTAAGCATGTTTATTCTCAGGTGATTATTAAGAGCTTCCGTTGTTGCATACTAAAATAAGGACAAGATTTGAAGTCCATGCTTGTATGATATTATGTAAAAACTGCATTCAAGAAACTTATTTTTGATGTAATATATTCTTATTGTAAACCATTATGTAATGGTCGTGTGTAAACGGTATATTTTAGATTATCATTATTTGATAATCTACGTAATGCTTTTTAAACCTTTATCGATAAAATAAAGGTTATGGTTGTTTTAAAAATGAATGCAGTCTTTGAAAAACGTCTCATATAGAGGTCAAAACCTCGCGACGAAATCAATTAATATGGAACGTTTATAATCAATATGAACAGGACATTTCATTCCCTGTGGACAAACCTGACTTACTAAAAACTACACTACTGTACGATTAGGTACACTGCCTATAAGTGTTGTAGCAAGGTTTAGGTATATCCACTCTATAAATAAATAAATAACTTGTGTAAAAATGTATCGTATTTAATAGTATTTCGTAATAAAAATATAACTATTTCGTATACACCTCTGCACACATCATAGGGTTAGAGTTTAATATTCAATATTAAATGTTATTAGGGTTTAATAGTTAATAGGTAGGGTTAGATTTAGGGTTTCAAATAGTATTAGGGTTTTAGTATTAATTACTATATTAACTTTAACCGGATAACAACCCTAGTGCTAAAACACAGCATATGACAATGAAACCCTAAGGGCAGTTTAGTAAATTCAGAATGGAAATGTGAGGGTTGTTATAGATTCACTAATAGGACTAATCTACAACTTGCTCGTTTACTTGTTACTGCTTACTACTATTGCTGCACGCTACTGCTGAAATGTCCCGTTCTTATTGATTAAAAACGTTCCATATTAATTGATTTCGTTGCGAGGTTTTGACCTCTATATGAGACGTTTTTCAAAGACTGCATTCATTTTAAAACAAACCATAACCTTTATTTCATCAATAAAGGTTTAAAAAAAAACTTTACTTAGATTATCAAATAATGATAATCTAAAATATCCTGTTTACACACGACCATTACATAATGGTTTACAATACAAATATGTTACAACAAAATAAGTTTCTTGAATGCAGTTTTTACACAATATCATACAAGCATGGACTCCAAATCTCGTCCTTATTTAAGTATGCGACAGCGGAAGCTCTTAATAATCACCTGAGAATAAACATGCTTAAAACGTCAACAAAAATGTTGGTGAGTTATAGGTTTAACCTATATATATCAAATCATAATAATAGACCACAAGATTTCATATTTCAATACACATCCCATACATAGAGATAAAAATCATTCATATGGTGAACACCTGGTAACCGACATTAACAAGATGCATATATATAAGAATATCCCCATCATTCCGGGACACCCTTCGGATATGATATAAATTTCGAAGTACTAAAGCATCCGGTACTTTGGATGGGGTTTGTTAGGCCCAATAGATCTATCTTTAGGATTCGCGTCAATTAGGGTGTCTGTTCCCTAATTCTTAGATTACCAGACTTAATAAAAAGGGGCATATTCGATTTCGATAATTCAACCATAGAATGTAGTTTCACGTACTTGTGTCTATTTTGTAAATCATTTATAAAACCTGCATGTATTCTCATCCCAAAAATATTAGATTTTAAAAGTGGGACTATAACTCACTTTCACAGATTTTTACTTCGTCGGGAAGTAAGACTTGGCCACTGGTTGATTCACGAACCTATAACAATATATACATATATATCAAAGTATGTTCAAAATATATTTACAACACTTTTAATATATTTTGATGTTTTAAGTTTATTAAGTCAGCTGTCCTCGTTAGTAACCTACAACTAGTTGTCCACAGTTAGATATATACAGAAATAAATCGATAAATATTATCTTGAATCAATCCACGACCCAGTGTATACGTATCTCAGTATTGATCACAACTCAAACTATACATATTTTGGAATCAACCTCAACCCTGTATAGCTAACTCCAACATTCACATATAGAGTGTCTATGGTTGTTCCGAAATATATATAGATGTGTCGACATGATAGGTCGAAACATTGTATACGTGTCTATGGTATCTCAAGATTACATAATATACAATACAAGTTGATTAAGTTATGGTTGGAATATATTTGTTACCAATTTTCACGTAGCTAAAATGAGAAAAATTATCCAATCTTGTTTTACCCATAACTTCTTCATTTTAAATCCGTTTTGAGTGAATCAAATTGCTATGGTTTCATATTGAACTCTATTTTATGAATCTAAACAGAAAAAGTATAGGTTTATAGTCGGAAAAATAAGTTACAAGTCGTTTTTGTAAAGGTAGTCATTTCAGTCGAAAGAACGACGTCTAGATGACCATTTTAGAAAACATACTTCCACTTTGAGTTTAACCATAATTTTTGGATATAGTTTCATGTTCATAATAAAAATCATTTTCTCAGAATAACAACTTTTAAATCAAAGTTTATCATAGTTTTTAATTAACTAACCCAAAACAGCCCGCGGTGTTACTACGACGGCGTAAATCCGGTTTTACGGTGTTTTTCGTGTTTCCAGGTTTTAAATCATTAAGTTAGCATATCATATAGATATAGAACATGTGTTTAGTTGATTTTAAAAGTCAAGTTAGAAGGATTAACTTTTGTTTGCGAACAAGTTTAGAATTAACTAAACTATGTTCTAGTGATTACAAGTTTAAACCTTCGAATAAGATAGCTTTATATGTATGAATCGAATGATGTTATGAACATCATTACTACCTTAAGTTCCTTGGATAAACCTACTGGAAAAGAGAAAAATGGATCTAGCTTCAACGGATCCTTGGATGGCTCGAAGTTCTTGAAGCAGAATCATGACACGAAAACAAGTTCAAGTAAGATCATCACTTGAAATAAGATTGTTATAGTTATAGAAATTGAACCAAAGTATGAATATGATTATTACCTTGTATTAGAATGATAACCTACTGTAAGAAACAAAGATTTCTTGAGGTTGGATGATCACCTTACAAGATTGGAAGTGAGCTAGCAAACTTGAAAGTATTCTTTATTTTATGTAACTAGAACTTGTAGAATATATGAAGAACACTTAGAACTTGAAGATAAAACTTGAGAGAGATCAATTAGATGAAGAAAATTGAAGAATGAAAGTGTTTGTAGGTGTTTTTGGTCGTTGGTGTATGGATTAGATATAAAGGATATGTAATTTTGTTTTCATGTAAATAAGTCATGAATGATTACTCATATTTTTGTAATTTTATGAGATATTTCATGCTAGTTGCCAAATGATGGTTCCCACATGTGTTAGGTGACTCACATGGGCTGCTAAGAGCTGATCATTGGAGTGTATATACCAATAGTACATACATCTAAAAGCTGTGTATTGTACGAGTACGAATACGGGTGCATACGAGTAGAATTGTTGATGAAACTGAACGAGGATGTAATTGTAAGCATTTTTGTTAAGTAGAAGTATTTTGATAAGTGTATTGAAGTCTTTCAAAAGTGTATAAATACATATTAAAACACTACATGTATATACATTTTAACTGAGTCGTTAAGTCATCGTTAGTCGTTACATGTAAGTGTTGTTTTGAAACTTTTAGGTTAACGATCTTGTTAAATGTTGTTAACCCAATGTTTATAATATCAAATGAGATTTTAAATTATTATATTATCATGATATTATCATGTATGAATATCTCTTAATATGATATATATACATTAAATGTCTTTACAACGATAATCGTTACATATATGTCTCGTTTAAAAATCATTAAGTTAGTAGTCTTGTTTTTACATATGTAGTTCATTGTTAATATACTTAATGATATGTTTACTTATCATAGTATCATGTTAACTATATATATATCCATATATATGTCACCATATAGTTTTTACAAGTTTTAACGTTCGTGAATCACCGGTCAACTTGGGTGGTCAATTGTCTATATGAAACATATTTCAATTAATCAAGTCTTAACAAGTTTGATTGCTTAACACGTTGGAAACATTTAATCATGTAAATATCAATCTCAATTAATATATATAAACATGGAAAAGTTCGGGTCACTACAGTACCTACCCGTTAAATAAATTTCGTCCCGAAATTTTAAGCTGTTGAAGGTGTTGACGAATCTTCTGGAAATAGATGCGGGTATTTCTTCTTCATCTGATCTTCACGCTCCCAGGTGAACTCGGGTCCTCTACGAGCATTCCATCGAACCTTAACAATTGGTATCTTGTTTTGCTTAAGTCTTTTAACCTCACGATCCATTATTTCGACGGGTTCTTCGATGAATTGAAGTTTTTCGTTGATTTGGATTTCATCTAACGGAATAGTGAGATCTTCTTTAGCAAAACATTTCTTCAAATTCGAGACGTGGAAAGTGTTATGTACAGCCGCGAGTTGTTGAGGTAACTCAAGTCGGTAAGCTACTGGTCCGACACGATCAATAATCTTGAATGGTCCAATATACCTTGGATTTAATTTCCCTCATTTACCAAATCGAACAACGCCTTTCCAAGGTGCAACTTTAAGCATGACCATCTCTCCAATTTCAAATTCTATATCTTTTCTTTTAATGTCAGCGTAGCTCTTTTGTCGACTTTGGGCGGTTTTCAACCGTTGTTGAATTTGGATGATCTTCTCGGTAGTTTCTTGTATAATCTCCGGACCCGTAATCTGTCTATCCCCCACTTCACTCCAACAAATCGGAGACCTGCACTTTCTACCATAAAGTGCTTCAAACGGCGCCATCTCAATGCTTGAATGGTAGCTGTTGTTGTAGGAAAATTCTGCTAACGGTAGATGTCGATCCCAACTGTTTCCGAAATCAATAACACATGCTCGTAGCATGTCTTCAAGCGTTTGTATCGTCCTTTCGCTCTGCCCATCAGTTTGTGGATGATAGGCAGTACTCATGTCTAGACGAGTTCCTAATGCTTGCTGTAATGTCTGCCAGAATCTTGAAATAAATCTACCATCCCTATCAGAGATAATAGAGATTGGTATTCCATGTCTGGAGACGACTTCCTTCAAATACAGTCGTGCTAACTTCTCCATCTTGTCATCTTCTCTTATTGGCAGGAAGTGTGCTGATTTGGTGAGACGATCAACTATTACCCAAATAGTATCAAAACCACTTGCAGTCCTTGGCAATTTAGTGATGAAATCCATGGTAATATTTTCCCATTTCCATTCTGGGATTTCAGGTTGTTGAAGTAGACCTGATGGTTTCTGATGCTCAGCTTTGACCTTAGAACATGTCAAACATTCTCCTACGTATTTAGCAACATCGGCTTTCATACCCGGCCACCAAAAATGTTTCTTGAGATCCTTGTACATCTTCCCCGTTCCAGGATGTATTGAGTATCTGGTTTTATGAGCTTCTCTAAGTACCATTTCTCTCATATCTCCAAATTTTGGTACCCAAATCCTTTCAGCCCTATACCGGGTTCCGTCTTCCCGAATATTAAGATGCTTATCCGATCCTTTGGGTATTTCATCCTTTAAATTTCCCTCTTTTAAAACTCCTTGCTGCGCCTCCCTTATTTGAGTAGTAAGGTTATTATGAATCATTATATTCATAGATTTTACTCGAATGGGTTCTCTATCCTTCCTGCTCAAGGCATCGGCTACCACATTTGCCTTCCCCGGGTGGTAACGAATCTCAAAGTCGTAATCATTCAATAATTCAATCCACCTACGCTGCCTCATATTCAGTTGTTTCTGATTAAATATGTGTTGAAGACTTTTGTGGTCGGTATATATAATACTTTTGACCCCATATAAGTAGTGCCTCCAAGTCTTTAATGCAAAAACAACCGCGCCTAATTCTAAATCATGCGTCGTATAATTTTGTTCGTGAATCTTCAATTGTCTAGACGCATAAGCAATCACCTTCGTTCGTTGCATTAATACACAACCGAGACCTTGCTTTGATGCGTCACAATAAATCACAAAATCATCATTCCCTTCAGGCAATGACAATATAGGTGCCGTAGTTAGCTTTTTCTTCAATAACTGAAACGCTTTCTCTTGTTCATCATTCCATTCAAATTTCTTCCCTTTATGCGTTAATGCAGTCAAGGGTTTTGCTATTCTGGAAAAGTCTTGGATGAACCTTCTGTAGTAACCAGCTAGTCCTAAAAACTGGCGTATGTGTTTCGGAGTTTTCGGGGTTTCCCACTTTTCAACAGTTTCTATCTTTGCCGGATCCACCTTAATACCTTCTTTGTTCACTATGTGACCGAGGAATTGAACTTCTTCCAACCAAAATGCACACTTTGAAAACTTAGCGTACAATTCTTCCTTTCTCAATACTTCTAACACCTTTCTCAAATGTTCACCGTGTTCTTGGTCATTCTTTGAGTAAATAAGTATGTCATCAATGAAAACAATGACAAACTTGTCAAGGTATGGTCCACACACTCGGTTCATAAGGTCCATGAACACAGCTGGTGCATTAGTTAAACCAAACGGCATGACCATAAACTCGTAATGACCGTAACGTGTTCTGAAAGCAGTCTTTGGAATATCATCTTCTTTCACCCGCATTTGATGATACCCGGAACGTAAGTCAATCTTTGAATAAACAGACGAGCCTTGTAGTTGATCAAATAAGTCGTCGATTCTCGGTAGTGGGTAGCGGTTCTTGATGGTAAGTTTGTTCAACTCTCGGTAGTCGATACACAACCTGAATGTACCATCTTTCTTCTTGACAAACAAAACAGGAGCTCCCCACGGTGATGTGCTTGGTCGAATGAAACCACGTTCTAAAAGTTCTTGTAATTGGCTTTACAGTTCTTTCATCTCGCTGGGTGCGAGTCTGTAAGGAGCACGAGCTATTGGTGCAGCTCCTGGTACAAGATCTATTTGAAATTCAACGGATCGATGTGGGGGTAATCCCGGTAATTCTTTCGGAAATACATCGGGAAATTCTTTTGCAATGGGAACATCATTGATGCTCTTTTCTTCAGTTTGTACTTTCTCGACGTGTGCTAGAACAGCATAGCAACCTTTTCTTATTAGTTTGTGTGCCTTCAAATTACTAATAAGATGTAGCTTCGTGTTGCCCTTTTCTCCGTACACCATTAAGGGTTTTCCTTTTTCTCGTATAATGCGAATTGCATTTTTGTAACAAACGATCTCTGCTTTCACTTCTTTCAACCAGTCCATACCGATTATCACATCAAAACTCCCTAACTCTACTGGTATCAAATCAATCTTAAATGTTTCGCTAACCAGTTTAATTTCTCGATTCCGACATATATTATCTGCTGAAATTAATTTACCATTTGCTAATTCGAGTAAAAATATACTATCCAAAGGCGTCAATGGACAACTTAATTTAGCACAAAAATCTCTACTCATATAGCTTCTATCCGCACCCGAATCAAATAAAACGTAAGCAGATTTATTGTCAATAAGAAACGTACCCGTAACAAGCTCCGGGTCTTCCTGTGCCTCTGCCGCATTAATATTGAAAACTCTTCCGCGGCCTTGTCCATTTGTGTTCTCCTGGTTCGGGCAATTTCTAATAATGTGGCCCGGTTTTCCACATTTATAACAAACTACATTGGCATAACTTGCTCCAACACTACTTGCTCCGCCATTACTCGTTCCGACACCATTTGTTCCTTTCGTTCCGTTAACCCCTGGTCCATAGACCTCACACTTCACCGTGCTATGACCATTTCTTTTACACTTGTTGCAAAATTTGGTGCAGAACCCCGAGTGATACTTTTCACACCTTTGGCATAGCTGCTTCTGATTGTAGTTGTTGTTGCGGTTGTTATTGTTGTTGGGATGATTGTTGTAGTTGCTGTTATTGTTGTTGTTGTTGTTGTTGTTGTTGTTGTTGTTGTTGTTGTTGTTGTTGTTGTTGTTGTTGTTGTTGTTGTTGGGCCGTTTGTTGTAGTTGCGATTGATGTTGCGATTGTTGGGATAATTGTTGCGATTGCTGTTGTTGTTGTATTGGTGATTCTTATCACCATTTTCCTCCCACTTTCTTTTGACTTGCTTCACATTGGCCTCTTCAGCAGTCTGTTCTTTAATTCTTTCTTCAATCTGGTTCACTAGTTTGTGAGCCATTCTACATGCCTGTTGTATGGAGGCGGGCTCGTGTGAACTTATATCTTCTTGGATTCTTTCCGGTAATCCTTTCACAAACGCGTCGATCTTCTCTTCCTCATCTTCGAATGCTCCCGGACACAATAAGCACAATTCTGTGAATCGTCTTTCGTACGTGGTAATATCAAATCCTTGGGTTCGTAACCCTCTAAGTTATGTCTTGAGCTTATTGACCTCGGTTCTGGGATGGTACTTCTCGTTCATCAAGTGCTTGAATGCTGACCACAGTAGTGCGTACGCATCGTCTTGTCCCACTTGCTCTAGATAGGTATTCCACCATGTTAACGCAGAACCTGTGAAGGTATGCGTAGCGTACTTCACTTTGTCCTCTTCAGTACACTTACTTATGGCAAACACCGATTCGACCTTCTCGGTCCACCGTTTCAATCCGATCGGTCCTTCGGTTCCATCAAATTCCAAAGGTTTGCAGGCAGTGAATTCTTTGTAGGTGCATCCTACACGATTTCCTGTACTGCTAGATCCAAGGTTATTGTTGGTATGTAGCGCAGCCTGTACTGCGGCTATGTTTGAAGCTAGAAAAGTACGGAATTCCTCTTCATTCATATTCACGGTGTGTCGAGTAGTCGGTGCCATTTCCTTCAAAATAGTTAAATGGAACAAGTTAATCATACAGAATATTAAGAGTAGTTAATAGTATTTCGTAGCATAATATGAACTCATTTATAAAAGCTTTTTCTTCATATTAGCGTTTTATAAGTTTAAATTCGGGTAGTACCTACCCGTTAAGTTCATACTTAGTAGCTAATATACAATTCAACTACTACAATTCTATATGAAAAACTGATTATAATAATATTTCGCGTTCAAACTTTTATACAATATTTTACAAACTTACAATACCGCTTATTTTACATAAAGCATGAAATATAGCACACAATAACTTTGATACAAGATAGTTGTGAAGATAATTCTAGCTAGTACACAAGTCGTTCAGCAAAGGCAATAAAGACACGTAATTCATACGTCCAGAAACAAGTCATGCATTCTGGTTTTACTAGGACTACTTCCCATCCTTGGTCTTGTGGAACATAACCGTTATGGCCGTTGATAAGACAGCGTGTTGTAACGTCGTCAAAGGGACGAGGGTTACGTAATGTCCAACAGTCCCGTAACAATCTAAAAACCTCATTTCTTACCCCAATTACCGATTCCGTCACTTGTGGGAACGTTTTGTTTAATAGTTGTAGGCCGATGTTCTTGTTCTCACTTTGGTGAGAGGCGAACATTACTAATCCGTAAGCATAACATGCTTCTTTATGTTGCATGTTAGCCGCTTTTTCTAAATCACGAAGTCCAATATTCGGATATATTGAGTCAAAATAATTTCTTAACCCATTGCGTAAAATAGCATTTGGGTTCCCCGCAATATATGCGTCAAAGTAAACACATCGTAACTTATGGATTTCCCAATGTGATATCCCCCATCTTTCGAACGAAAGCCTTTTATAAACCAAGGCACTCTTGGAACGTTCTTCGAATGTCTTACAAACTGATCTCGCCTTAAATAGTTGTGCTGAAGAATTCTGACCGACTTTAGACAAGATTTCATCAATCATGTCTCCGGGTAGGTCTCTTAAAATATTGGGTTGTCTATCCATTTTGTGTTTTTATACTGTAAAATAGACAAGAGTTAGATTCAAAAAAAAAAAATACTTATTAATACAAGCAATTTTTACATATATCATAAAGCATAAGCACACTATATTACATATATTACACCACACGAATACAACTATCTTATTCCGACTCGCTTGTTTCTTCTTCTTCGGTTTTGGTTCGTTTTGCCAAGTTTCTAGGGATATATGATGTTCCCCTAATACGAGTATTTTCCACATTGGTTTAGAATAACCTGGTGGTTTAGAGGTTCTCGGGTCATTGTTACAACTTAAGGACTTCGGGGGTTGACGATACATATAAAGTTCATCGGGGTTGGAATTAGATTTCTCTATTTTTATGCCCTTTCCCTTATTATTTTCTTATGCCTTTTTAAATTCAGTTGGGGTAATTTCTATAACATCATCGGAATTCTCGTCAGAATCCGATTCATCGGAGAATTGGTAATCCTCCCAATATTTTGCTTCCTTAGCGGAAACACCATTGACCATAATTAACCTTGGTCGGTTGGTTGAGGATTTTCTTTTACTTAACCGTTTTATTATTTCCCCCACCGGTTCTATTTCTTCATCTGGTTCCGATTCTTCTTCCGGTTCCGATTCTTCTTCTGGTTCCGACTCTTCTTCCGGTTCCTCTTCGGGAACTTGTGAATCAGTCCACAAATCATTCCAATTTACATTTGACTCTTCATTATTATTAGGTGGGTCAATGGGACTTGTTCTAGAGGTAGACATCTATCACATAATATCAAACGCGTTAAGAGATTAATATATCACATAATATTCACATGTTAAAAATATATAGTTTCCAACAAAATTTGTTAAGCAATCATTTTTCAAGTAAACACGGTCGAAGTCTAGACTCACTAATGCATCCTAACAAACTCGATAAGACACACTAATGCAAAATTCTGGTTCTCTAAGACCAACGCTCGGATACCAACTGAAATGTCCCGTTCTTATTGATTAAAAACGTTCCATATTAATTGATTTCGTTGCGAGGTTTTGACCTCTATATGAGACGTTTTTCAAAGACTGCATTCATTTTAAAACAAACCATAACCTTTATTTCATCAATAAAGGTTTAAAAAAAAAAACTTTACTTAGATTATCAAATAATGATAATCTAAAATATCCTGTTTACACACGACCATTACATAATGGTTTACAATACAAATATGTTACAACAAAATAAGTTTCTTGAATGCAGTTTTTACACAATATCATACAAGCATGGACTCCAAATCTCGTCCTTATTTAAGTATGCGACAGCGGAAGCTCTTAATAATCACCTGAGAATAAACATGCTTAAAACGTCAACAAAAATGTTGGTGAGTTATAGGTTTAACCTATATATATCAAATCATAATAATAGACCACAAGATTTCATATTTCAATACACATCCCATACATAGAGATAAAAATCATTCATATGGTGAACACCTGGTAACCGACATTAACAAGATGCATATATATAAGAATATCCCCATCATTCCGGGACACCCTTCGGATATGATATAAATTTCGAAGTACTAAAGCATCCGGTACTTTGGATGGGGTTTGTTAGGCCCAATAGATCTATCTTTAGGATTCGCGTCAATTAGGGTGTCTGTTCCCTAATTCTTAGATTACCAGACTTAATAAAAAGGGGCATATTCGATTTCGATAATTCAACCATAGAATGTAGTTTCACGTACTTGTGTCTATTTTGTAAATCATTTATAAAACCTGCATGTATTCTCATCCCAAAAATAGTAGATTTTAAAAGTGGGACTATAACTCACTTTCACAGATTTTTACTTCGTCGGGAAGTAAGACTTGGCCACTGGTTGATTCACGAACCTATAACAATATATACATATATATCAAAGTATGTTCAAAATATATTTACAACACTTTTAATATATTTTGATGTTTTAAGTTTATTAAGTCAGCTGTCCTCGTTAGTAACCTACAACTAGTTGTCCACAGTTAGATATACAGAAATAAATCGATAAATATTATCTTGAATCAATCCACGACCCAGTGTATACGTATCTCAGTATTGATCACAACTCAAACTATACATATTTTGGAATCAACCTCAACCCTGTATAGCTAACTCCAACATTCACATATAGAGTGTCTATGGTTGTTCCGAAATATATATAGATGTGTCGACATGATAGGTCGAAACATTGTATACGTGTCTATGGTATCTCAAGATTACATAATATACAATACAAGTTGATTAAGTTATGGTTGGAATATATTTGTTACCAATTTTCACGTAGCTAAAATGAGAAAAATTATCCAATCTTGTTTTACCCATAACTTCTTCATTTTAAATCCGTTTTGAGTGAATCAAATTGCTATGGTTTCATATTGAACTCTATTTTATGAATCTAATCAGAAAAAGTATAGGTTTATAGTCGGAAAAATAAGTTACAAGTCGTTTTTGTAAAGGTAGTCATTTCAGTCGAAAGAACGACGTCTAGATGACCATTTTAGAAAACATACTTCCACTTTGAGTTTAACCATAATTTTTGGATATAGTTTCATGTTCATAATAAAAATCATTTTCTCAGAATAACAACTTTTAAATCAAAGTTTATCATAGTGATAATGCTAAAAACGAACATATATTTCATAGCATTATTCCTCAAGAAAGACAAGCTTTTAGTTGCAATTGTTCTATTTACAAGAGATATTCGTTTAAATAATAAAAGGTGAAGACAAAAGACAGATTCGACGATTTGAAGACGCAAACGACCAAAAAGCTCAAAAGAACAAAAGACAATCAAAAAGGTTCCAATTATTGATAAGAAACGTCTCAAAATCACAAGAGTACAAGATTCAAAACGCAAAGTACAAGATATTAAATTGTACGCGAGGACGTTCGAAAATCCGGAACCGGGACTAGAGTCAACTCTTAACACTCGACGCAACGGACTAAAAATTACAAGTTAACTATGTATATAAATATAATATAATATATAATTAATTATATTAATTATATATATATTATATATATATAATTAAAACCGTCGGCAGCAGGAAACTCCAAGGGTGTAAAATGAAAATACCTCTCCGCGACTCGCGGAGTTTGAAGGGCTTTTTGCCGCGAGTCGCGGAGCCCCAAAATTCATTCCTGGCTATAAATCAACCCGAATTCTGATCAAAATTATCATCATATTTTTCTTCTCTTCATACGAAGTAATATATTTATATTTATAATTTATATTTTAATTTTAATTATAATTCTAATAATAAGGGTATGTTAGCGAATGTTGTAAGGGTGTAAGTCGAAATTCTGTCCGTGTAACGCTACGCTATTTTTAATCATTGTAAGTTATGTTCAACCTTTTTATATTAATGTCTCGTAGCTAAGTTATTATTATGCTTATTTAAAACGAAGTAATCATGATGTTGGGCTAATTACTAAAATTGGGTAATTGGGCTTTGTACCATAATTGGGGTTTGGACAAAAGAACGACACTTGTGGAAACTAGACTATGGGCTATTAATGGGCTTTATATTTGTTTAACTAAATGAAAGTTTGTTAATGTTAATATAAAGATTTACAATTGGGCGTCCCTATAATTTACCATATACACTCGATCGGACACGATGGGCGGGGTATTTATTTGTACGAATAATCGTTCATTTAACCGGATACGGGAATGGATTAATAGCCACTAGAATAATTAAAACAGGGGTGAAATTACATTCAAGGGTAATTGGTGTAATTGTTAACAAAGTAGTAAAACCTTGGTTTACACGCAGTCGATAACCTGGTGTATTCATTAAACAAAGTATTAAAACCTTGTTACAATTCGAATCCCCAATTAGTTGGAATATTTATCTTCGGGTATAATAATAATTTGACAAGGACACTTGCAATTTATATTTATGACTGATGGACTGTTATGGACAAAAACCAGACGGACATATTGAATAATCCAGGACAAAGGACAATTAACCCATGGGCATAAAACTAAAATCAACACGTCAAACATCATGATTACGGAAGTTTAAATAAGCATAATTCTTTTATTTCATATTTTATTTCCTTTATTTTATATTTAATTGCACTTCTAATTATCGCATTTTATTTATTGTTATTTCATTTTATCGCACTTTTAATTATCGTACTTTTTAATTATCGCAATTTAATTTTTATCGCATTTTTATTATTCGCAATTTCATTATCGTTATTTACTTTACGCTTTAATTTAAAGTCTTGTATTTATTTTATATTTTACATTAGGTTTTAACTGCGACTAAAGTTTTAAATCGACAAACCGGTCATTAAACGGTAAAAACCCCCCTTTATAATAATAATATTACCTATATATATATTTGTATTTTTATAAAAGTAAACTAATATAGCGTTGAGCTTTGTTTAAAGATTTCCCTGTGGAACGAACCGGACTTACTAAAAACTACACTACTGTACGATTAGGTACACTGCCTATAAGTGTTGTAGCAAGGTTTAAGTATATCCATTCTATAAATAAATAAATATCTTGTGTAAAATTGTATCGTATTTAATAGTATTTTCCTAGTAAAATATAAGCTATTTTGTATACACCTCGTTCGACATCAAGTATTTTTGGCGCCGCTGCCGGGGATCTAACTCTTAAAAGCCGGAAGCGCAACGCTAATATATAAAAAAAAAATTTTTTAGTTACTTTTATTAAAAGTCGTTTTTGTAAAAATTACGTTTTAATTATTCAAAAATATAAAAAGAAAAACAAAAATATAAGTATTTTTAGGATTTTGTTAAATATTTAAGTTTTATAAGTTTCTTTATCTTTATTTTAATTTATAAAAATATAAATTTTATTAAAAATCGTTTATTTAAATTGAAAAAAGAAAATAAAAAAAAAAAAATAAAGAAAAACGCGTAAAAAACAAAACCTGTCAACTGAATTCCTGAACCCCGCGACTCGCGGGGTTTTCCTCTTCATTTGCCGCGACTCGCGGAGGGTTTCTGACACACGGACAAAACCCTAATCACGGGTTTTTAATTTATTATTATTATTATTAATTACTTAATTATTATTATTATTATTAATTTTAGTTTTATTTTTACTTTTTACTTTATATTTATGTATTTTGTTTAATTAGTTTTATTAAAATTGTATTATTTGTAGTTTTATTAAATAAATAATATAAAAATAATATTTTTATAAAAATTGTACTTTTTACAACTTTTTGTATATTTTTATATTTTGTACCTTTTTAATCGTTGTAGCGTAATATTTGTATTTTTTAGCTCATATTTAATTTTAAACTTAGTTTTAGCTATAGTTATTTTTACTCCTATATTTTTAGGCTTTGCCGTAGAATTCCTTAAGTGCTTTTTCTTTAGACTAAGATTTAGGTGCTTTAGAATTTTGCGACGCCTTTTTAAGTTTTAGTTTCTTTTTAAGTTATTTCCATTTGGGATTTAGTTTTTCCTGTAAGCTTTAATATTTTTAGAGACCTTTTACTATGTACCAATTATCATTCCAATTAGTAATTTCAATTTGCGATTATAATTTTAAGTTAGTAGTAGTAATAAGGTTAAATTAGTTAAGTATTTTTAAGTTTTTATAAGTTTCTTTTATTTTTCCGTCACCTTTTATTTTTCAACCATTTTTCTTTTTCGACCTTTTGCGACGAACTCTTTGTCTTTCTTATTTCTCGCCATTCTAGTTTTTAGGACTTAGAATTTTTTTTCTACTTCTTATCTAAATTTCTTAAAATTACGAAAATTTATTTTGAGTGGTTAAATTGATAGACATCAAAATTTTCTGGTTCGTAGTAATAGTTGGATTTGTACGTGGACCGGGTTATTGGAGCCAAACAGTCCTCAATTATATTGAGACCAAACGAATCCTGCCCCTCTGCTGCATCTTTTGGCTATTCGAAACGTGGGCAAAATCAGAAAAGTCTATTGATTGGATAACTTATTATAATTTTTCTTTCCTTTTAAAAAACTAATAGGATATTCTGTGAATGCACCGAGCAAGACGTTCATCACCTTTTGTACGTTCACCACCTGTAACTCGATCAAGACATCGTTTAACAAATATAACCGCCGTTGATTTTTCTTTAGAATCGTCATCCAGTCGACCAAGTACTTCAGTTCAAATTTCCGATAATCCATTTTTTGAACCCAACCTCACAATTGAGAATCCAGAAAATATTCAGGAACGGTTCGTAGATCCTGAACCATTAAACTTTCCTCCGGAACCACCAATCATTCAAACAGAGATTGTTGAGGAACGAACTATTAAATCAGAACCATCTAGTGATACCGATTCAACAAATTCAATTATGGAGAATCTGGAACCTTTAAGTATGGAAGACCGAATGAGAGCTAAACGCACTGGCCAAGGTCACGCAATTACTCATCCAGACATTAATGCGCCAGATTATGAAATCAAAGGACAAATTCTACACATGGTGACTAATCAATGCCAATTTAGTGGTGCGCCGAAGGAAGATCCAAATGAACATCTACGTACCTTTAATAGGATCTGCACACTATTTAAAATACGAGAAGTGGAGGATGAACAGATATATCTCATGTTATTTCCCTGGACTTTAAAGGGAGAAGCCAAAGATTGGTTGGAATCGTTACCTGAAGGGGCGATTGATACATGGGATGTTTTAATTGACAAATTTCTTAAACAATTCTTTCCTGCATCTAAAGCCGTAAGACTTCAAGCAGAAATTGTTACGTTCACACAGAAACCAAATGAAACTCTATATGAGGCGTGGACAAGATATGGAAAGTTGTTAAGAGGATGTCCGCAACATGGTTTAGACACCTGTCAAATAGTACAAATATTCTACCGAGGATGCGACATCACTACAAGAAAAGACATAGATATAGCAGCTGGTGGTTCGATTATGAAGAAAACCGAAACTGATGCTTACAAAATTATTGATAATACTGCTTCCCACTCACATGAGTGGCACCAAGAAAAAGATATCATTAGATCATCTAAAGCAGCTAGAGCCGATTCTAGCCATGACTTAGATTCCATTTCCGCAAAGATAGATGCTTTCGAGAGACGAATGGAAAAGATGACTAAGGATATTCACTCAATACGAATTAGTTGTGAGCAGTGTGGAGGATCACATTTGACAAAAGATTGTCTCAGTATTGAATTAACAATGGAACAAAGAGAGAATATTTCATACATAAACCAAAGGCCTGGAAATAATTATCAGAATAATTATCAACCGCCAAGACCGATTTACAATCAAAACCAGAATTATAACCGAAATATTCCATACAACAACCAACAAGGTCCTAGCAATCAACAAGTATCCAATAATACTTACAATCAGCAAAGACCGAATTTTCAGAACAAACCACCACAACAAACCGATGATAAAAAGCCGAATTTAGAAGATATGATGACGAAGCTAGTTGAAACTCAAACGCAGTTTTTCACATCTCAAAAACAAACAAATGAACAAAATGCTCAAGCATTTAGAAATCAACAAGCTTCTATTCAAAATCTGGAACAAGAAGTAAGTAACCTAGCAAGGTTAATAGGTGAAAGAAAACCGGGAAGTCTACCTAGCGATACAAACGCTAACCCCCGGAATGAAACAGCTAAAGCTATTACCACAAGAAGTGGTACAACACTTAAATCACCTGAAATACCTGTAACTTCTGATGAAACTATTCCTACTCCACAAGAACCACAACCTGATCAAGATAAGGAAAAAGAACCGGTAGTTGAAAAGGTTAATGAAGATAACACAGTTAAGGCTAAACCTTATGTTAAACCATACCAACCACCACTTCCTTATCCGAGTAAAATGAAGAAAGAAAAACTTGAAGCCGAGCAATCCAAATTCTTGGATATGTTTAAACAGATAAATGTAAATCTTCCTTTCATTGATGTAATTTCAGGAATGCCAAGGTATGCTAAATTTTTGAAAGATCTAATCACGAATAGAAAGAAAATGGAAGAACTCTCGGCTGTTACTATGAATGCAAATTGTTCAGCAGTGCTGTTGAATAAGATACCAGAAAAACTATCTGATCCAGGAAGTTTCACAATTCCATGTTTTCTGGGTAGCCTTAGTTCAATAGAAGCATTGGCAGACTTAGGTGCTAGTATAAATCTAATGCCGTATTCACTATACGCTAAACTAGACCTTGGAGAATTGAAACCAACCAGAATAAGCATACAACTAGCCGATAGATCAATAAAATATCCTAGAGGGATAATGGAGAACATGCTAGTTAAAGTTGGTACTTTAGTATTTCCAGTAGATTTTGTTGTTTTAGACATGGAAGAAGATTCTCAAGTTCCTCTCATATTAGGAAGACCATTCTTAAACACGGCTAAAGCAATGATAGACGTGTTCGGTAAGAAACTGACCCTAAGTATAGAGGATGAGAGTGTTACCTTTTCAGTTGATAGAGCAATGCAACAACCACAATCTGCAGATGATACATGTTATTATATTCAAACTATAGATGCACATGCAGAATTATTAGAAGAATTTCCAGAATTACAAGGAACAGGAGAATGTTCTTTAGGAGAAGGAAATGAACCAATTGATGAAGCTGAAATGTTAGCTACACTTATAGCTAATGGATATGAACCAACAACAGAAGAAATTCAATTGCTAAAAGAAGAAGACAGATATCGATATAAATCATCGATAGAAGAACCTCCAAAATTAGAGTTAAAGCCACTTCCAAACCATTTGGAATACGCTTATTTACATGGTGAATCTGAATTACCTGTAATAATATCGTCTTCTCTTACTGAAAATGAGAAATCACAACTCATTTCTGTGTTGAAAGCTCATAAACCAGCCATTGCATGGAAGATTCATGATATTAAAGGAATAAGTCCTTCGTATTGCACACATAAAATCCTTATGGAAGAAGGTCATAAAACGTATGTGCAACGCCAACGAAGACTAAATCCTAATATGCAAGATGTAGTTAAGAAAGAGATTATTAAACTGCTAGATGCAGGTTTGATATATCCAATCTCTGATAGTCCATGGGTAAGCCCAGTTCAATGCGTACCTAAGAAGGGTGGCATGACTGTTATCACAAATGAGAAAAATGAGCTTATTCCTACTAGGACTGTAACAGGATGGCGTGTATGTATTGATTATAGAAAATTAAATGACGCCACCAGAAAAGATCACTTTCCCTTACCTTTCATAGATCAAATGTTGGAAAGATTAGCCGGAAATAGTTACTATTGTTTTCTTGATGGATTTTCCGGATATTTTCAAATTCCAATAGCACCCGAAGATCAAGAGAAAACCACATTCACGTGCCCTTATGGTACTTTTGCTTACAAAAGAATGCCATTTGGACTTTGTAACGCCCCTGCAACCTTTCAAAGGTGCATGATGGCAATTTTTCATGACATGATAGAAGAATGCATGGAAGTATTCATGGATGACTTTTCAGTCTTCGGTGATACATTTAAATCATGTCTAGTTAATCTGGAACGAATGCTAATTAGATGCGAAAAATCAAATCTAGTACTTAATTGGGAGAAATGCCATTTTATGGTTAAAGAAGGCATCGTTCTTGGACATAAAATTTCAAAAGAAGGAATTGAAGTGGATAGAGCTAAAGTAGATGTAATTGCTAAACTTCCACATCCCACCAATGTTAGAGGAGTTAGGAGTTTTCTAGGGCATGCCGGTTTTTACCGACGTTTTATAAAAGATTTTTCTAAAATTGCCACTCCTATGAATAAACTCCTAGAAAAGGATGCGCCATTCATCTTTTCAGATGAATGTATCAAATCTTTTAATATTCTTAAAGAAAAACTCACTAATGCACCGATCATGATAACACCAAATTGGAATCTACCATTTGAACTAATGTGCGATGCAAGTGATTTTGCAATGGGAGCCGTTTTAGGACAAAGGATTGAAAAAAGATTTCAACCTATATATTATGCTAGTAAGACATTACAAGGAGCACAAACGAACTATACAACTACTGAAAAAGAACTCCTTGCTATTGTCTTTGCTTTTGACAAATTTCGATCATATCT